>NC_080078.1:72155796-72778505 GCF_949987535.1 Balaenoptera acutorostrata | reverse complement strand
AATCCTTGTTTGCATCCCTGGGATAAACCCCACTTGATCATGGTGTATGATCCTTTTAATGTGCTGTTGGATGCTGTTTGCTAGTATTTTGTTGAGGATTTTTGCATCTATGTTCATCAGTGATATTGGCCTGTAGTTTTCTTTATTCTGTGACGTCTTTGTCTGGTTTTGGTATCAGGGTGATGGTGGTGACTTGTAGAATGAATTTGGAGGTGTTCCTCCCTCTGCTATATTTTGGAAGAGTTTGAGAAGGATGGGTGTTAGCTCTTCTCTAAATGTTTGATAGAATTCACCAGTGAAGCCATCTGGTCCTGGGCTTTTGTTTGTTGGAAGATTTTAAATCACACTTTCAATTTCAGTGCTTGTGATTGGTCTGTTTATATTTTCTATTTCTTCCTGGTTCAGTCTCGGAAGGTTGTGTTTTTCTAAGAATTTGTCCGTTTCTTCCAGGTTGTCCATTTTATTGGCATATAGTTGCTTGTAATAATCTCTTATGATCTGCTGTATTTCTATAATGTCAGTTGTTACTTCTTCTTTTTCATTTTTAATTCTGTTGATTTTAGTCTTCTCCCTTTCTTTCTTGAAGAGTCTGGCTAATGGTTTATCAATTTTGTTTATCTTCTCAAAGAACCAGCTTTTAGTTTTATTGATCTTTGCTGTTGTTTCCTTCATTTCTTTTTCATTTATTTCTGATCTGATCTTTATGATTTCTTTCCTTCTACTAACTTTGGGGTTTTTTTGTTATTCTTTCTGTAATTGCTTTAGGTGTAAGGTTAGGTTGTTTATTTGAGATGTTTCTTGTTTCTTGAGGTAGACTTGTATTGCTATAAACTTCCCACTTAGAACCGCTTTTGCTGCATCCCATAGGTTTGGGTCATCGTGTTTTCATTGTCATTTGTTTCTAGGTATTTTTTGATTTCTTCAGTGATCTCTTGGTTGTTTAGTAGTGTATTGTTTAGCATCCATGTGTTTGTATTTTTTACAGTTTTTTCCCTGTAATTGATACCTAGTCTCATTGCATTGTGGTTGGAAAAGATACTTGATACGATTTCAATTTTCTTAAATTTACCAAGGCTTGATTTGTGACCCGAGATATGATCTATCCTGAAGAATATTCCATGAGCACTTGAGAAGAAAGTGTATTCTGTTGTTTTTGGATGGAATGTCCTATAAATATCAATTAAGTCCATCTGTTTAATGTGTCATACAAAGCTTGTGTTTCCTTATTTATTTTCATTTTGGATGATCTGTCCATTGGTGAAAGTGGGGTGTTAAAGTCCCCACTACGGTTGTGTTACTGTCGATTTCCCCTTTTATGGCTGTTAGCATTTGCGTTATGTATTGAGGTACTCCTATGTTGGGTGCCTAAATAGTTACAGTTGTTATATCCTTTTCTTGGATTGATCCCTTGATCATTATGTAGTGTCCTTCTTTGTCTCTTATAATACTCTTTATTTTAAAGTCTATTTTGTCTGATATGAGAATTGCTACTCCAGCTTTCTTTTGATTTCCATTTGCATGGAATATCTTTTTCTATCCCCTCACTTTCAGTCTGTATGTATCCCTAGGTCTGAAGTGGGTCTCTTGTAGACAGCATATATACGGGTCTTGTTTTTGTATCCATTCCGCCAGACTATGTCTTTTGGTTGGAGCATTCAATCCATTTACATTTAAGGTAATTATTGATATGTATGTTCCTATTACCATTTTCCTAATTGTTTTGGGTTTGTTATTGTAGGTCTTTTCCTTCTCTTGTGTTTTCTGCCTAGAGAAGTTCCTTTAGCATTTGTTGTAAAGCTGGTTTGGTGGTGCTGAATTCTCTTAGCTTTTGCTTGTCTGTAAAGTTTTAATATCTCTGTCGAATCTGAATGAGATCCTTGCTGGGTAGAGTAATCTTGGTTTTAGGTGTTTCCCTTTCATCACTTTAAATATGTCCTGCCACTCCCTTCTGGCTTGCAGAGTTTCTGCTGAAAGATCAGCTGTTAACCTTATGGGGATTCCCCTGTATGTTATTTATTGCTTTTCCCTTGCTGCTTTTAATATTTTTTCTTTGTATTTAATTTTTGATAGTTTGAGTAATATGTGTCTTGGCGTGTTTCTCCTTAGATTTATCTTGTATGGGACTCTCTGCACTTCCTGGACTTGATTGACTATTTTCTTCCCCTATGAGGGAAGTTTTCAACTGTAATCTCTTCACTTATTTTCTCAGTCCCTTTTTCTCTTCTTCTGAGACCCCTATAATTCGAATGTTGGTGTGTTTAATGCTGTCCCAGAGGTCTCTGATACTGTCCTCATTTGTTTTCATTCTTTTTTCTTTATTCTGCTCTGTGGTAGTTATTTCCACTATTTTATCTTCCAGGTCACTTATCCATTCTTCTGCCTCAGTTATTCTGCTATTGGTTCCTTCTAGAGAATTTAATTTCATTTATTGTGTTGTTCTTCATTGTTTGTTTGCTCTTTAGTTCTTCTACTTCCTTGTTAAACGTTTCTTGTATTTTCTCCATTCTATTTCCAAGATTTTGGATCATCTTTACTATCATTACTCTGAATTCTTTTTCAGGTAGACTGCCTATTTCCTCTTTATTTGTTTGGTGTGGTGGGTTTTTACTTTGCTCCATCATCTGCCGTGTATTTCTCTGTCTTCTCATTTTGCTTCACTTACTATGTTTGGGGTTTCCTTTTGACAGGCTGCAGGTGTGTATTTCCCGTTGTTTTTGGTGTCTGCCGCCAGCAGGTAAGGTTGGTTCAGTGGGTTGTGTAGGCTTCCTGGTGGAGGGGACTAGTGCCTGTGTTCTGGTGGATGAGGCTGGATCTTGTCTTTCTGTTGGATGAGACTGGATCTTTTCTTTCTGGTGGGCAGGACCGCATCCGGTGGTGTGTTTTGGGGTGTCTGTGAACTTATTATGATTTTAGTCAGTCTCTCTTTTAATGGGTGGGGTTGTGTTCCTGTCTTGCTATTGTTTGGCATGGGGTGTCCAGCACTGGAGCTTGCTGGTCGCTGAGTGGAGCTGAGTCTTAGCGTTGAGATGGAGATTTCAGGGAGAGCTTTCGCTGATTGATGTTACGTGAGGCCGGGAGGTCTCTGGTGGACCAGTGTACTGAACTTGGCTCTCCCACCTCAGAGGCACAGGCCTGACACCTGGCCGGAGCACCAAGACCCTGTCAGCCACACGGCTTACGTGTTAATGGGTTAAATTCTCCAACCAAAGGCACAGGGTGGCCAGCCTTCTGCTGTCTGCTCGGTCCTCCAGCAGGGCGTTGTCTTCTGGGCCTGGTCGATATGGAGAGCCTGCTTTGGTTCTAGGTCCAGCTGCATTCCTTAGCATCTAGAAGAAGCAGCTGACACCCCCATCCTCCCTTATCCCTGCTGCAACTCATTACAATCCTGGAGCGCCCCTATAATTATTAATAACAGTTCTCTTCTCTCTCAAAAGTGTCCTGTTAAATATGATAAATTATATATTCACCTTAGTAATGAGCTTGGGGGAGGTACAGGAAACAGGTGAAGATGAGACAAATATTCTAGATGGACATTCTGAGAGGTTGATGAGGCCGCTTTCCTCTCTGGGCATCAGATCGCTATCTGCAGGTGAGTTGGTTGGATCAGCTCTCACCTTTGCTTCTTTCTTTTTATTCACAGCTTGCCTAAACTTTCATATTTTGGGGTGAAACACGCCCAAAGGGTGACTGATTAACTGCTTGACTGATTACAATAAATGATGTGTCATTTAAGAGTGGGTGATGTAGAGATTGCACGTCTTGGGCTGAAAGAACAAAGTATTAATTGATTTAAAAAAGTAATTAATGAAAACCTAATTAAAGCAGACATTCTGAGCAGGGCACTCCTGGAATCCTGGGACGGTCTCAATTATCAGCTTTCCTCTGAGCTTATAATGCGTAATTGGGAGGTATTAGGTGCTAATGGATGAGATTAATACAAAAATTAATTAATGAAAAAGGAAATTAAATGTGAGCTTGTTAAAAATTTCCAGAGGTGGGTATATTCCAGAGGAACAGTAGCTGGTAGAAAGTTTATTAATGAAAGTCTTCACAGGTGACAGAGTCTCGCACATGGGACTGACATTGGAGGCCCCCTTTCCATGACAACCTCACCGTGTGTCATTTGTCTCCATTAAGTGGCATTTGATGTCAGCTAGGGCTGTGAGAACCAGGGGACAGTCTTACTGGAGAAGAATCAGAAGTTTGTCATTATCCCCGAGGAGAGAAAGTTCACTCTGGCCTTTCTTGGCTACAGCATCACTCATACAGCAAAAGGTAAATAGAGACGGAGTCTTTTGGTTGCTCAGAAAATAAATAGAATATCAAATAGATGTAGAGTATGATATTAAAAGCAAATTTAGTTTTCCTACAGCTATATGAAAAATTAACTTCCTTTCGTATCCAGGAGACCTGTTTTTATAAATATTTATGGGCAAGTGACGTTTGCGAGGGCCCCTAGTTAGGTTGGCTTGCCTCGCGGACCGTCCTCTCCTGTGTGCTTCTGTGCACCATGGACTTGACCTTCTGTGTGGTTCATTGCTCTGTTCTATTGATCTATAGTTAACCCCTCTGGGTTTCGATTTTTCTCCCTTGAAACGAGTCAGGGAGTTGAGGCATGCTCAGGGCAGTTCATGGTGCTGTTCTAGCTGCTTCTGGAATTTAGTGTGCACAGAAGTCACTCGGGGAGCTTGTTAAAAGTACATGGATTCCATGGTCCCATCCCTGAATGAAGCTGCTCCTTTAGTTCCGGGGTGTGGCTGGGGGAATCTGCATTTTCAACGGGTGGTTTAGATACAGGTGCCGGGGTCACTGGGATCTTTGACGAGTCGAATGTTTTTTGCCACTGAATGAGGGAGCGCTTGCTCTTAATTCAAAGACCTGGGTGCTGTGGTCTGAATGTTTCCCCCCAAATACATGTGTTGAAGCCTGCTGTCCAGTGTGATGGTATTTGGAGGTGGGACCTTTGGCAGGTGATTAGGTCACCCTCATGCGCTCTATAAAAGAGGCCCCAGAGAAATCCCACACCCCCTCCTGCTGTGTGAAGTTACAGTGGGTTCTCACCATACACAGAATCTGTCGGTGTTCTGATCTTGGAATTCCCAAGCCTCCAACACTGTGAGAAGTAGATTTCTGTTGTTTATAAGTCATCCAGTCTGTGGTATTTTGTTATGGCAGCCTGAATGGGCTAAGAGAGTGGATGTCCTGGACTCAGTTTATGTGCCTACCACATTCTCTTGGGCCTGTCTGGCCCCCTGGCCTTGACTTCTTGCTCAGTGTACTGTACCCACCATGGTGGAAGGTGCAGCATCTTTGGTGCCCAAGCTTGAGCAGACAGGGCTTGGATGAGCCCTCTAGAGTGAAATGTGATCCTCTTTTTCCAAAGGGCTGCCCGGAGGGACTTGGGTATCACAGCCTGTGCATCCAGGAGTCAGAACTCTCTGCAGGACAGACTTCAGTGAGAGAGCCCGGAAACAGGGCAGCAGATCAATTCCTCTCCCTTCCTTTCTTGGAAGGAACTTTCCAAGGCAGAGTGGCTCTACACAGCTGCACCCACGCTACTGGCTGCATTATCTTGTGAGGCTGTGGCCCGCTTAGGGATGCACCGTTCTGTGTTGGTTTTCCCTCCTTCCCTGCTTCACTTCTTTTCTCTCGCTTTTGCTGCCCTGGCATTGAATCCAATCTTAGTGAGAGTGTGTTACCTCAGCCTTCGTTCTTGGGCCGGCCCTATAGCTTGCTGTCTGGGATCCTGAGCAGGTCAGATAATCTTAGGGAGCCTTCACCTCTCCATCTGGTAATTGGGTACAACAATCTTAGTACTTTCCTTATGGGGACATTTCATAGCTCAATAATATTTATATGTATTAATTTATATTTTAACTTATTATAATATAAATTTGTTATAATATTTAAAATATATAATTTAAAATTATATAATGTGTAAAAGTAAGTAGAATATAAATTATATTTTATTTTAATATAAATATGTATTTTAATATACATATATTTCCATATGATTTATAATTATTTACAATTATAAACTTATAGTTTATATTTATCAATACAGATTTATGATTTATAAATACAAATTTACGAAATTTAAATGTAGAATTTAAATACAAATAGGTTGATGATATAATAACAAAATGTTAATAATCATCATACTAATTAGAGTTATGCCTTTAAGTTACAACAGTTTAGGCTCATTTTATGAAGGCATCAGATATGCAGGTAGTAGGGTGAACCAAAACCTCCATTGTTCTAGAGCGTGCTTTCTAGAATGTTCTACAGCCTGTTAAACGGTGCTGCTTGCAAAAACAAGAACTGCAACAACAACCAGACAAACACAAAAAAGCAAGGGCAGGAAGTTCTGGTACTGTGGGCTTTTGATGCAGGACTTCTCAGGGTCTGTGAATTGCCTTGTTTCCCTGCCCTGCACCTTGACTAACTGTCTGGTCACCTAGAGTGACCGAGTTATTTAATGTCTCTGTGTCTCATAGAGTCATTGGTAAGGATTAATGGTGTTAATGCACATAAGTGTGGGGAATAATGTGTGGAACACACTAAAAGCTCAGTAAATGTTAATGGCGATTATTCACATGATTTATGCTGAAATGGCCATGTGCGTTGTGACTCTTTAAGAGGGGGACAGAGTATGCAACGTGTCTTAGGCACCTGTTGTCCGTAGAGAATGAGCTTGTGTGTAGAGGCCCTCTTTCCTGTCCTTCCTTATCCTCCACGCTCTCTCTCTCTCTCTCACATCCTACCTTTATCCCCTTCCACTCTCCTCTCCTCCCTCCTCATTCCCTTCCTCTCGTCTCTTTCTCCATCTTCTTCTCCTAGTACAGTGATTCCACGATCTCCTTGGACAAAGGTGATCCAGAAAGAAGTGGGTAACTAGCATCATTTGAAGCCTGGATCCACTGCCCAGCTCAGGCCGGATTCGAGGGAGATATTGCAGCCTCTCTAGAGCCTATTCTGTTTTCCTTCTGTAGCGGGAAGTCTCTTTTGCCTCCTTTCTTCCCCCGCCAACCCCTTTCTTTCAAGAAGGAGACTGCAAATGGTAAAGGAAGCAAACACACATGGGCTGTGCATCTTCTGAAGACACGTATAACATGCAGCCCTCCCCTTCCTGGAACCCCCAGGCCGTAAGACCTGTCTGATCGGCAAACTGTTGCCTGTACCACTAGGTTATCATTTAACAATGGGAGATACAGAAATGAATACGGCATGCCAGGATGCTTGCTCCCATCCCCAACCAGGGGAGGGAGCTTCTGCCTAGAAGGACTCCCGCATGTCTTCCAACAATCCCTCCTTCAAGTTCTTCTCACCAAACAGTGGCCTCGTCATGGTTCTGTTTCCCCATAGTTCTCTCTAGGGAAGAATGTGCTGATCAGATAGTGTGAAAATCTGGTGTGCTTGAAAGGTCTGTTTCTCCTGGAAAAGTAGTACCCTGGAATCTAAGTTATACATCAGCCTCTTGTGAGTTGGATCCATTAAGTTAGTCCTGCTGAGACCCACCAACTCTGACAGGCTTGGGTTCACAGTGTGCAGTGCAGAAGGCCTAGCGTCAGCCTGCGTGACCACACCACGGTGCAGCCATCCTATCCTACGCGAGAGGTCTTGGAGGCCCCGTGGCCCCTGTGATATTTCTCTGGCGCAAGTGTGATCTCCCAGGCTATGATACATCCACCCAGGGCAGTGGTTCTCATCTGGGGGCAATTTTGTCTCAGGGGACATTTGGCAATGTCTGGAGAGATTTTTGGTTGCCACAACTGGGAGAAGTACCCGTAGCATCTGGTGGGTACAGGACAGGTGCGCTGCTCAACACCCTACGAAGCACAGGACAGGTCTCCACAGCAGAGAATTATCCAGTCCAAAACGCCAGCGATGCAAGATTGAGAAACCCTGGTCTAGACAGGCTCAGTCATCTGGGGTCTGCCTCGGAGGGACAGTAAAAAGTCACTAAGGGGGAATTCTGCTGTCTTTGCAGAAGCCAGAAGATTTAGCTTCTCCATGGGCTGGGAAGCCTCAGATTGATGACTCCTCTGAATCCTGGGGCCAGAGCATCTTTTAGGAGTCTGCTAGACTCTATTCGACAGTGGGTCACTACACGTGGAGGTGAGAGAACACTTGCCCCACAGAAGCAGAGGTCGTTCAAATTCTCCTTCAAACAAGCAGTAAACTGTGGTTTAACTGCTGACTCATCGATGCTTTTATCCTGCATGATTTAACTGGGGACGGCAGTGCGTGTGGACTCAGATAAACCTGCTTTCGAATCCTGGCTTCACCTCTTACTGAGCTGTGTGACTGTGGGTAAGTTAACATCTCTGAGCCTAAGTCTTCTCATCTACACACTGGAGGTGGCCATGCCTGCCTTGCCGTGGGCTTGCTAATGGAGAGCTTGGCACTGGAGGAGAGGACGGCTCTGTCCACCCTTCGCCACCTTCATGCAGCCTCCCAAATAAGGGAACTGCCATTTGATTTGGATTTTCTTTTTTTCCCTCCACCTTGTACTCTCTTTTCGGTTGGCTCCATCCAACTGTATTTGTAGGTTCTGCAGAGGAAGGAGTGGTGCTGAAAAGAATAAAGCTGGTGGAAAAGGGACCTATTTCAGTCGTGAGTCGGAAGGCCATGAAAGTATCTACCAAGGCACTATTTATCCAGCCCAAGATTTTTAAAAAGTTGAATTTTTTAAAATTTAAAGAAAACCTACCCTCCCTTTAGGTGCCTGCAATTTGTGCTTTTGTATCCATTTGAAAGGTAAGAAAGGAGATCCTCAGAGAGGTTCGGTCTACGCAAGGTCATACAGCAAGGTACTGGCAGATCTGTTTCCAAACCCCTTGTTTGTTTCCAAACCCACTCTCAGGTTTGGCCTGTGGACCAAATGGAGTAGCACATCTGAGATCTTAGTGAGGCAGCTGGGGTGTGTGTTTGTTCTCTGTTTGCTTTGTGGCTACGTAAAGAGACACGGGAAGGTTCTGATGGAGCAGGACATAAAGTACCTAATTTGGTCTGTGCAGCCTCATGATTCTGGCTCCATGGACGTTCTGGTTTGGTGATTGCCCCCAAGTGGGATGGATGGGTCCCAGCGTCCTGGAAAGGCTTCACTGGTTAAGGAGGGTGGCGTGATGTGTGTGGAGCGGGCTTGTGGCAGCAGCTGGTTGAAGCCTTGGGGGAGGAGAGGGACAGTGCTGGACACTGCGTGGCCAGTGACCCTGCTTGCTCTGCCTTTGTGTCCTCTCTCTTGACCTTCTGCCTCCTCGTTACCCCTGACAGCTTCTAGTGTTCCTCATGGCTCATAGTCTGGGGGCTAGAACCAGGTGTCTGAATGTCTTTCCCTAAAATGAAAGTTTGGGGTCTTAAAAATGTTTTCTTGGCCAGGCACTGCCTCTGGCTCTTTCATCTCATCTATTCCTCATAGCAACTTTAGGAGGTTGGAGGGATTATCTGCCATCTACAGCTGAGGAAATTGAGGCTCCTACAGCCTGTAAGTGGGTTAGACTCAGTGCTGTGTGACTCAGTCAGTCATCAAGGCCTGCTGATAAATCTTGAATCTACTTCTGCCTCCCTGTATCCACTGCTGTCATCCTGGGCCAAGCTACCGTCAGCTGTCACTGGGACCATTGTGAGAGACACTGCATGACTGTCCCTGCGCTCACTCGTGTTTCCTTCAGCCCATTTCCTACTCCAAAGACATTGAAATCAAGGATTGGGACCTTATCTCAAATATCCACTGCTGAACATCATGCCTGGCACATAGTAGGTGCTCAAAAATGTTGTGAATGAATAAATGGTTGATTATATCTACATTTTAGAAAAATTATCCTGGTCAACGTGATTTGCTTATCCATCCATCCACCCATTCCCCAACTCTCCATCCATCACCCATCGCCCCATTCATCCATCCATCTACCCACCCATCCATTCATCCTTTATCCCCCTCATTCATCTGTCTCCTTATTCTTGTCCATCTAATCGATCACTTATCAGAGCAGGAAAAAGGCAAAACACATTTAGTGCTATTAGGTCAGACTCAAATAAGTAATGTAAAAGGGCTCTTTGATGCAGAAAACATCATATGATTTCTTTTTCTAAGAGTGAATCAAGATAAAAGTAGGCACTTTTCATGAGTTAACATGTGTCTCAAAATTCGGACCTTCATCTAAAATATTAAAATACAACTTGTGCTTTTTCTAATTTTCTTCATAGATGATCAGAGGCAGCATGAGTAATTCAAATACAAGCTAAGTTCTAATCCCTTGCCTGTTAGAAAGCTACGTGCACTTTGGGGTGCAAAACAGAGATTGCAGACATATTAATATTTAACAGCTTGGAGACTGTCTAAGCTAAGGTGTAGGCATGTAAAACAAGTACCCAATTACAGAGCGATTTTCATAAGGTCCAGTTGGGGGGCTGTAGAGCCTCACCTAGGGTCTCTGTCCACCATCCCGGGTGCTACCCAGCACACCAATCAGCCTGGCTCTGCCTCTGAGCTTGGGGTTTGGAGCTGTTGGTACCCCAAAGGGATGCTGGGGATGCCACACTGCTTCCACAGACTTTTCTGCCTGTGGTCATAGTTAACAAAAGCAGCTAGGCGAGGAGGGACGAGATTACCAGCGCAGGAGCCTCATAAATATGAGATGAAACGGCTGGGATGGAAATGAAAGTTGAGATGCTCAAAAATAAAGCGTGAAAGAGTCCTGGCCCCGTATAAGAGCAGGACTGATCTCTGTACGCTGACAGAATGTATGATTTTCCCTTTGCTTTACTACAGTGCTTCTGTTTCTATAGAAACCACCAATTTTATAGACAGAGAGGCTGTGTGAGAAGGCGTGGGGAGTTCAGTTTGAAGCCAAGTGCCATCAGGGCACCAGCACTCCCAGCCCCGGGGAGGGGCCTTTCTTCTTTGCTAGCTAACTAGCTCTCCTGGGGATAGTTAATGATTACCAGGCTTGGAACCTGTCGCTATTATTATAATAACACTTGCGGTCCTTCTTCCTTGTGTGGAGCCCCCGAAGACTCGGCTAGTTCTAGGGTTCTTAGAGCATTCCTGCAGAGGGCAGTGGCACACAGCCCTTCTGGCTTTCATTCATTCATTTCTTCATCAGATACACACTGATATCTTAGCACCAGGCACTGTGCCGAGCCCCGGAGGAGTACATGCCATGGTAAGTAAGGGAGTCAGACAGGCAACATGACAACTTCATTTCGGTTCTACGAGAGAGGTTTTTCTGGCCAGGGCTCCCTTAGAGAGAAGAGGCTGGAGTTAGTTAGATCTCAGGGATGGCCTGGCAAAGGTAAGCAATATCTGAGTGGTTCAGTTAGTTTTTGCTGCATAACAAGCTACTCCCAATCTAGTAGCATCAACCAACAACTGCTCTATATGTTCGTGATTCTGTGGGTTGGAAATTAGGGCAGGGCACGGTGGAAAGGTGCCACCTTTCCATAATGTTTGGGGCCTCAGCTGGGGTGGCTCAAAGGTTAAAGATGGCTGGGTCCATATATTTTGAATGTTGGTTCTTCTCCATTTGTTATCTGCTGGGGCTGGGATGTCCAAGAATGGCTTTTCTACCCATCTGTCTAGCACCTGGCGGGGATGGCTAGAACAGCTGGGGGCTAGTTGGCAACACACCTTCTCTTCATTAGCTTGGGCTTCCTTACATCATGGCCTTCTCAGGATAGTTGGACTTCTTCCCTGGCAATGGATGCTGCAAGGCTTATGATGACCTAGCTTTAGAAGTCCTAGAACATCACGACCACTGCATTCTATTGGGAAAACTAATCACTAAAGCTAGAGCAGATTTAAGGGGAGGGGAGGAATAGGCCCCACCTTTCAACAGGGGAATGGCATGCATGTCTGGGGAGGGAAGGAATTGATAGCAGACACCTTGGACATGAGCTTCCCCACTGAAGCTTCCTGAATTTCTGTTTTCAGGAATCAGGTGGGACCCTAATGGAGAGGAAGTCAAGGTTACAATGTTACAACAATGTGGTTGTTGGACAGTGGGTCTAACAGGTGGGCTGAAAACAGTGTGTGGGAGGGCGTTGGCTGGTCATGCATATGATGAGGGGCTCTTGGCTCCGGTTTTGATTCAGTGTGTTCCAGCAGCATGTCCATGTGGTAGAGGTCATAAAAAATGCCCATAGGCCATTGTGGATCTGATGCTGAGAGTGGAGTTAGGCCTGGCAGTGATTATTCTAGCTGGGGCTGCTGGTTATACACAACAGGCTCCAACACAAACTGGCATAAGAAAAAATGGAATTTATTGGGTCGTTTAATTAAAACCTCCTGGGGTTGGGTTCTTCAAGCATAGCTGGACTGAGGGTCTCACATGAGTCATTAGTTCCTGGTCTCCCTCATCTTTTTACTTTGCTTTCTTATGACCTGGAGGAACTCCTAAGCATGCTTTCCTCCTAGGGAAGGAAGAGGGCCACGTCCTTATAACTCTGAGTTCAGTGGAAGAGGGAGAACTGCTCATTGCCAACCATTCAAAGCCTGGGCCAGACTTCTACTGGCTTGTATTGGGTCCAGGACCATCCCTGAACCATTTACTCTGGCTAGGGGCATGTGGGGTTCTGATTGGCTGACCCTGGGGCAGGGTAGGGTGGGGAAGGGCGCCTCTCCAGAGGGTGATCCAGATGTTCTTAGAGACAAATGAGGAATGGACATAGGGCAGCGTGAACAGTACTGCCGTCTCCAAGGGGTAGCTGAGGCTTAGGGAGTAAATGAGATGGTCCCGGAAGAGAGTGTTATGAATAAGAATGGGGCCCAGGACAGGGCCCTGAGGAGCATCTGATGGACGGGCTAAGAAAGTAGATACCATAAAGAAGGTGGAGATAGAGTCCCCAGGAGGGGTAAGGAGTGGTAGGAGAACCAGTGATATATAGCTTTCTAGAAACCAAGTGAAGGATGCATTTCAAGAGGGAGGGAGTGATCAGTAGTGAAAATGCCTTGCTGAAATCAAGTGAGATTCACTCACTCACCCATTCATTCAACAGATATATACTGAGTACCTACTATGTGCCAGGAACTGTTCTAGTAGTGGGGATGCAAAAGCAAAAAAACAGACAAATTCCCCTGCCTCGGGGATCTTACATCTTTGATGAGGATGAAGGGTGGTCATTAGATTCAGTGACAGGGTGGACAAGTGTTGGGGACCTTGGTGAGAACAGTCTCAGTGGAGCTCTGGGGTAGCGTGGCTGATTGCACCATGTTGGAGAGTGAGAAGAAGGTGAGATGATGGAAAAGGTAAGTGAGGGCAACTCTTTTTTTTTTTTTCCTTCTGTATCTATTTTTTTTAAACAGCAGGTTCTTATTAGTTATCTATTTTATACATATTAGTGTATATATGTCAAACCCAATCTCCCAATTCATCCCACCACAACCCCCACCCCCTGCTTTCCCCCCTTGGTGTCCATACGTTCTCTACATCTATGTCTCTGTTTCTGCCTTGCAAACCTGTTCATCTGTAACATTTTTCTAGATTCCACGTATATGCGTTAATATACAATATTTGTTTTTCTGACTTACTTCACTCTGTATGACAGTCTCCAGGTCCATCCACGTCTCCACAAATGACCCAATTTTGTTCCTTTTTATGGCTGAGTTATATTCCATTGTATATATGTACCACATCTTCTTTATCCATTTGTCTGTCGATGGGCATTTAGGTTGCTTCCATGTCCTGGCTATTGTAAATAGTGCTGCAATGAACATTGGGGTGCATGTGTCTTTTTGAATTATGGTTTTCTCTGGGTATATGCCCAGTAGTGGGATTGCTGGGTCATACAGTAGTTCTATTTTTAGTTTTTTAAGGAACCTCCATACTGTTCTCCATAGTGGCTGTATCAATTTACATTCCCACCAACAGTGCAAGAGGGTTCCCTTTTCTCCACACCCTCTCCAGCATTTGTTGTTTGTAGATTTTCTGATGATGCCCATTCTAACTGGTGTGAGGTGATACCTCATTGTAGTTTGGATTTACATTTCTCTAATAATTAGTGATGTTGAGCAGCTTTTCATTTGCTTCTTGGCCATCTGTATGTCTTCTTTGGAGAAATGTCTATTTATGTCTTCTGCCCATTTTTTGATTGAGTTGATTGTTTTTTTTAATATTGAGCTGCATGAGCTGTTTATATATTTTGGAGATTAATCCTATGTCCGTTGATTCGTTTGCAAATATTTTCTCCCATTCTGAGGGTTGTCTTTTCGTCTTGTTTATAGTTTCCTTTGCTGTGCAAAAGCTTTGAAGTTTCATTAGGTCCCATTTGTTTATTTTTGTTTTTATTTCCATTACTCTAGGAGGTGGATCAAAAAAGATCTTGCTGTGATTTATGTCAAGGAGTGTTCTGCCTATGTTTTCTCCTAAGGGTTTTATAGTGTCCGGTCTTACATTTAGGTCTCTAATCCATTTTGAGTTAATTTTTGTGTATGGTGTTAAGGAGTGTTCTAATTTCATTCTTTTACATGTAGATGTCCAGTTTTCCCAGCACCACTTACTGAAGAGGCTGTCTTTTCTCCACTGTATATCCTTGCCTCCTTTGTCATAGATTAGTTGACCATAGGTGTGTAGGTTTATCTCTGGGCTTTCTATCCTGTTCCATTGATCTATATTTCTGTTTTTGTGCCAGTACCATATTGTCTTGATTACTGTAGCTTTGTAGTATAGTGTGAAGTCAGGGAGTCTGATTCCTCCAGCTCCATTTTTTTCCCTCAAGACTGCTTTGGCTATTCGGGGTCTTTTGTGTCTCCATACAAATTTTAAGATTTTTTGTTCTAGTTCTGTGAAAAATATCATTGGTAATTTGATAGAGATTGCATTGAATCTCTAGACTGCTTTGGGTAGTATAGTGATTTTCACAGTATTGATTCTTCCAATCCAAGAACATGGTATATCTCTCCATCTGTTTGTGTCATCTTTGATTTCTTTCATCAGTGTCTTATAGTTTTCTGAGTAGAGGTCTTTTACCTCCTTAGGTAAGTTTATTCCTAGGTATTTTATTCTTTTTGTTGCAATGGTGAATGGGATTGTTTCCTTAATTTCTCTTTCTGATCTTTTGTTGTTAGTGTATAGGAATGCAAGGGATTTCTGTGTATTAATTTTGACCAGATTCATTGATGAGCTCTAGTAGTTTCTGGTGGCATCTTTAGGATCCTCTATGTGTAGTATCATGTCATCTGCAAACAGTGACAGTTTTACTTCTTCTTTTCCAATTTTATTCCTTTTATTTCTTTTTCTTCTCTGATTGCTGTGGCTAGGACTTCCAAAACTATGTTGAATAATAGTGGCGAGAGTGGACATCCTTGTCTTCTTCCTGATCTTAGAGGAAATGCTTTCAGTTTTTGCCATTGAGAATGATGTTTGCTGTGGGTTTGTTGTATATGGCCTTTATTATGTTGAGGTAGGTTCCCTCTGTGCCCACTTTCTGGAGCATTTTTATCATAAATGGGTGTTGAATTTTGTCAGAAGCTTTTTCTGCATCTATTGAGGTGATCATATGGTTTTTCTTCTTCAATTTGTTAATATGGTGTATCACATTGATTTGCATATACTGAAGAATCCTTGCATCCCTGGAATAAATCCCACTTGATCATGGTGTACGATCCTTTTAATGTGTGGTTAGATTCTGTTTGCTCGTGTTTTGTTGAGGATTTTTGAGTCTATATTCATCAGTGATTTAGTCTGTAATTTTCTTTTTTTGTAGTGTCTTTCTCTGGTTTTGGTATCAGGGTTGTGGTGGCCTTGTAGAATGAGTTTGGGAGTGTTCCTTCCTCTGCAGTTATTTTGGAAGAGTTTGAGAAGGATCGGTGTTAGGTCTTCTCTAAATGTTTGATAGAATTCACCTGTGAAGCCATCTGGTCGTGGACTTTTGTTTGCTGGAAGATTTTTAATCACAGTTTCAATTTCATTACTTGTGATTTGTCTGTTTATATTTTCTATTTCTTCCAGGTTCAGTCTTGGAAGGTTATACCTTTCTAAGAATTTGTCCATTTCTTCCAGGTTGTCCATTTTATTGGCATAGAGTTGCTTGCAGTGGTCTCTTATGATGCTTTGTATTTCTGTGGTGGCTGTTGTAACTTCTCCATTTTCATTTCTGATTTTATTGATTTGAGTCCTCTCCCTCTTTTTCTTGATGATTCTGGCTAAAGATTTGTCAGTTTTGTTTATCTTCTCAAAGAAACAGCTTTTAGTTTTATTGATCTTTTTTATTGTTTTCTTTGTTTCTATTTCATTTATTTCTGCCTGATCTTCATGATTTCTTTCCTTCTACTAACTTTGGGCTTTGTTTGTACTTCTTTCCCTAGTTTCTTTAGGTGTAAGGTTAGATTGTTTATTTGAAATTTTTCTTGTTTCTTGAGGTAGGATTGTATTGCTGTAAACTTCCCTCTTAGAACTGCTTTTGCTGCATCCCATATGTTTTGGATTGTCGTGTTTTCATTGTGGTTTGTCTCTAGGTATTTTTTGATTTCTTCTTTGATGTCTTCAGTGATCTCTTGGTTATTTAGTAACGTATTGTTTAGCCTCCATGTGTTTGTGTTTTTTACGTTTTTTTCCCTGTAATTCATTTCTAATCTCATAGTATTGTGGTCAGAAAAGATGCTTGATATGATTTCAATTTTCTTAAGTTTACTGAGGCTTGATTTGTGACCCAAGATATGATCTATCCTGGAGAATGTTCCATGTGCACTTGAGAAGAAAGTGTAATCTGCTGTTTTTGGATGGAATGTTCTATAAATATTAATTAAATCTATCTGGTCTATTGTGTCATTTAAAGCTTGTGTTTCCTTATTAATTTTCTGTCTGGATGATCTGTCCACTGGTGTAAGTGAGGTGTTAAAGTCCCCTACTATTATTGTGTTACTGTCGATTTTCTCTTTTATAGCTGTTAGCAGTTGCCTTATGTATTGAGGTGCTCCTATGTTGGGTGCATATGTATTTAAAATTGTTATATCTTCTTCTTGGATTGATTCCTTGATCATTATGTAGTGTCCTTCCTTGTCTCTTGTAACATTCTTTATTTTAAAGTCTATTTTATCTGATATGAGTATTGCACCCCCAGCTTTCTTTTGATTTCCATTTGCATGGAATATCTTTTTCCATCCCCTCACTTTCAGTCTGCATGCTTCCCTGGATCTGAAGTGGGTCTCTTGTAGACAGCATATATGTGGGTCTTGTTTTTGTATCCATTCAGTGAGCCTGTGTCTTTTGGTTGGAGCATTTAAGCCATTCACATTTAAGGTAATTATCGATATGTATGTTCCTATGACCATTTTCTTAATTGTTTTGGGTTTGTTTTTGTAGGTCCTGTTCTTCTCTTGTGTGTCCTACTTAGAGAAGTTCTTTTAGCATTTGTTGTAGAGCTGGTTTGGTGGTGCTGAATTCTCTTAGCTTTTGCTTCTCTGTAAAGCTTTTGATTTCTCCATCGAATCTGAATGAGGTCCTTGTTGGGTAGAGTAACCTCGGTTGTAGGTTCTTCCCTTTCATCACTTTAAGTATATCATGTCACTCCGTTCTGGCTTGTAGAGGTTCTGCTGAGAAATCAGCTGTTAACCTTATGGGAGTTCCCTTGTATGTTATTTGTCATTTTTCCCTTGCTGCTTTCAATAATTTTTCTTTGTCTTTAATTTTTGCCAATTTGATTACTATGTGTCTCGGTGTGTTTCTCCTTGGGTTTATCCTGCCTGGGACTCTCTGCGCTTCCTGGACTCAGGTGGCTCTTTCCTTTCCCGTTTTAGGAAAGTTTTCCACTATAATCTCTTCAGATATTTTCTTGGGTCCTTTTTCTTTCTCTTTTCCTTCTGGGACCCCTAAAATGTGTTTAATGTTGTCCCAGAGGTCTCTTAGGCTGTCTTCATTTCTTTTCATTCTTTTTTCTTTATTCTGTTCCGCAGCAGTGAATTCTACCATTCTGTCTTCCAGGTCACTTATCCGTTCTTCTGCTTGAGTTATTCTGTTATTGATTCCTTCTAGTGTATTTTTCTTTTCTGTTATTGTATTGTTCATCTCTGTTTGTTTGTTCTTTAATTCTAGGTGTTTGTTCTTTAATTCTTGTAGATCTTTGTTAAACATTTCTTGCATCTTCTCGATCTTTGCCTCCATTCTTTTTCCGAGGTCCTGGATCATCTTCACTGTCATTATTCTGAATTCTTTTTCTGGAAGGTTGCCTGTCTCCACTTCATTTAGTTGTTTTTCTGGGATTTCATCTTGTTCCTTCATCTGCTACATAATCCTCCACCTTTTAATTTTGTCACTCTTTCTGTGAATGTGGTTTTCATTCCACAGGCTGCAGGATTGTAGTTCTTCTTGCTTCTGCTGTCTGCCCTCTGGTGGATGAGGCTATCTAAGAGGCTTGTGCAAGCTTCCTGATGGGAGGGACTGGTGGTGGGTAGAGCTGGGTGTTGCTTTGTTGGGCAGAGCTCAGTAGAACTTTAATCTGCTTGTCTGCCGATGGGTGGGGCTGAGTTCCCTCCCTGTTGGTTGCTTGGCCTGAGGCGACCCAACACTGAAGCCCAAAGGCTTTTTGGTGGGGCTAATGGCGGACTCTGGGAGGGCTCATGCCAAGGAGTACTTCCCAGAACTTCTGCTGTCAGTGTCCTTGTCCGCACGGTGAGCCACAGCTGCTCCCTGCCTCTGCAGGATACCCTCTAACACTAGCAGGTAGGTCTGGTTCAGTCTCCTATGGGGTCACTGCTCCTTCCCCTGGGCCCTGATGTGCACACTGCTTTGTGTGTGCCCTCCAAGAGTGGAGTCTCTGTTTCCCCGAGTCCTGTCAAAATCCTGCAATCAAATCCCACTAGCCTTCAAAGTCTGATTTTCTGGGAATTCCTCCTCCCATTGCCGGACCCCCAGGTTGGGAAGCCTGATGTGGGGCTCAGAACCCTCACTCCAGTGGCTGGACTTCTGTGGTGTAATTGGTCTCCAGTTTTTGAGTCACCCACCCAGCGGTTATGGGATTTGAATTTAATTGTGATTGCGCCTCTCCTACTGTCTCATTGCAGCTTCTCTGTCTTTGGACGTGGGATATCTTTTCTGGTGAATTCCAGTGTCTTCTTGTTGATGATTATTCAGCAGTTAGTTGTGATTCTGGTGGAGAGGGAGTGAGTGCACGTCCTTCTACTCTGCCATCCTGATCCCGAGGGCAACTCTTATAAGAAGTTTGGCTGTCAAGGGGAGGAGAGAAAAGGACCAATGGCTAGAGTGGATGAGACATTGAATGAAATTTTAGTTTAGTTTTTTTTTTTTTTTTTAAATGAGAGTGGGGCTCTCCCTTTCTGTGCCTATGTTCGTCTTCTATTGCCTCAAATATTGTGATACTGTGTATGGACTAGTCAACCACGAGAAGACCTCTCTACTTGTTTATTTGCCTGAAGGAGGTACAGGTAGGCACTTGGAGGGAGATTGGTAGTATTAGAATTTTCCCTGCCTCATGGAGAAGGGCAGGGTTGTCCTGCCATCCAGAGAGGACAGGAAGAGACCCATCCCCACCTCCCTTTAGTGCCTCTGCTCCGAGGGGATGGGGGAACGGGCAGCATTAAAGCACCCACAAGATGCAGGGAGGGTGCATTTTAACACGCTCAAGTCTCTGTGTCCTAAACAAAACAAAATAAATTATCCAACTTCCCTGTGAGTCTGCATTCTTGATTTTTAAATTCCTTCTTCTTCCCCATAGTGCCAGCTGCTTGTGATGCTGAATTGGGCAGACTGCAGGTAGTGTGGGGACAGGGGCAAGGGTAAGGTGGATAATTGGCCCCTGGACAATTGAGAGTTGTTTGTAATTAACCTGTTTTGTAAGCACGGCACAAGATCCCATACCTACCATTCTCAGACCACCCGGTCAGAACCCTGTTTGTTGCTGTGCATGGGCTTTCTCTAGTTGCAGCGAGTGGAGGCTACTCTTTGTTGTGGTGCTCGGGCTTCTCATTGCGGTGGCTTCTCTTGTTGCAGAGCACAGGCTCTAGGCACGCGGGCTTCAGTAGTTGTGGCACGTGGGCTCAGTAGTTGTGGCTCCTGGGCTCTAGAGCGCAGGCTCCGTAGTCGTGGCGCATGGGCTTAGTTGCTCCCCGGCATGTGGGATCCTCCCGGACCAGGGCTCAAACCCGTGTCCCCTGCATTGGCAGGTGGATTCTTAACCACTTCACCACCAGGGAAGCCGTCACCTGACTTTAAATCTGTGGTTCTCAGCTGAGGTTTGTTTTACCTCCCAGGTAACATTTGGCAAAGTCTGGAGACATTTTTTGGCTGTTATAACCGGGGAGGGGTGCTGCTGGCATCCAGTGGGTAGAGGCCAGGATGCTACTAAACATCCTACAATGAACGGGGGCAGCCCCTCCCACCCCCCTCAGGACAAGGAATAACCTGCTCAGAATGTCAGCAGTGCTGAGGTTGAGAAACCTTGCTGGTTTTTTTTGGCAGAAGGGAGTGGCCATGATGTTGGGGGAAGAAAGAAAGGAAAACTTGGAGCAAGAACTAGATAAGTATGTACCGCAAATGATGCTGAGGCTCCCGCTAGAAGATAATGGATGTTCAGCCCTGGGACTGATTTTTTTGCCAGAGAATTCAGCAGTCGCATTTATAGCCACAACTCGAGGCTCTTGTCTAAAGAACTGATAACATTCTGACCCTGTGTCATGTTCTCTGCTGATGCCACAGTGGGATCAGGCCACAATATGTTATACTAGCAGCTAAGATACAGCAAAATTTAAACTCTTGTCGTTGCTTAGTTCTTGGGATTGCCAGGTTTTGTTTTGTTTAGCAAAAGCGTACAGGCACATAAATTTCTTTTTCTTTTTTTTTTAACATCTTTATTGGAGTATAATTGCTTTACAGTGGTGTGTTAGTTTCTGCTTTATAACAAAGTGAATCAGATACATGTATACATATATCCCCATATCCCCTCCCTCTTGTGTCTCCCTCCCACCCTCCCTACCCCACCCCTCTAAGTGGTCACAAAGCACCGAGCTGATCTCCCTGTGGTATGTGCAGGCACATAAATATTAATGTTCCCCTTCCTGTTTATGATTGCTGGACCTTCCAGGGCTGGGCAAGGCTGGACTCTGGTGTCCCTAACTGGTCTAGCCCTGCCACCTGCCACCCTGTGGCACTCCCCAGGGTGATGCATGGAGGTGGGATGCATTTCCCCCCTCTGGGCTTTTGCAGATGGAGAAAGTTTCCAGGTGAATATGACTCTGATTCTCCCACTTCTCAGCAGGTCAGGGGAGAGGAGACGGGCTATCTCCTGTGCATTATCTGTACCCCTCACTAGACACTTTGACATCTCCAGCTGGCAAGTGGTCCAAACCCCAGTGGACATACCAATCCATGCTACAACATGGGTGAACCTCTAGAACATGACGCTAAGTGAAAGAAGCCAGACACAGAGGTCACACATTATATGATTCCATCTATGTAAAATGTCCAGAATAGGAGAATCCATAGAGACAAAAAGCAGATTCGTCGTTGCCAGGGACTAGGAGGAGAAGGATGGGGAGTGACTGCTTAATGGTGGTGGTGGGGTGATGTTCTTCTTTGGAAGTGATAACATGTTTTGGAACTAGATCAAGGTGGTGGTTGCACAACGTTGTGAAGGTACTAAAAATGCCACAAATTGTACATTTGTAAATGATTAATTTTATGCTATGTGAATTTCACCTTAATTGAAAGAGAAAAATAACCCGACGGACAGAGAGGCGCGGTGGCCCATCTCTAGACCGCAGAGCTCTGGACCCACTGCAGGGTGTGTGGGCACCGAGGGCGGGGGTGGGGGGAGCCCTCCCACAGGGGAGCCGGCCCCTCAGAGGCCCTGGTGAGAGAGGCCCTGCCCTGTTGGACACAGGAAGCAGGAAGCGTCTGCTGGAGTTTTGTCTCTTTCATGTTGCATTGGAAGTGATAAATGAAGCTTTGCATCTGCTTCATGGCAGATTAGCCCCAGGAGAGGCAGCAGACGTTCTGGCAGACACGTTTAAATCCTCCCTGGTAGCCGGCTTCCTGCAGGATATAAAATAGAGCTGGGGAGAGGGAGTAATTTGCCAGCGGCCGTCACAGGGGCAAGGGTGGCCAGCATGCCTTCTCCCTGGGCTCTGACACCCGAGTGGCCTAGCAGATGCAGGGGCGCAGAAAACAGACCTTTTCACTTACCACATGGCCCTGTGCTCCACCTTGGGGGGCGTGCTTAGTTCCAGATCGGAGATCTGGAACTATCCACCAGAGGTGGTTACTGATCAGAAAAGTCAAATTGTTGTCATTTATTAGCTCTGTGACTTTGGGCAAATTATTTAACCTCTCTGTGCTCCTGTTTCCTTATCTGTAAAATGGTGATGATAATGCCTGTCCCACAGGAACCAGTGAGGCTTAGATGAGCACATATAAACGTATGTACTTGTATGTATATATACACACACACATATGTATCAATATATGGTATGTAAATATCATATAAAACAATATATAAATATATTTAACAGTACATTTATATGTTATAATTATTATGATATATAAAACCAGAAATATTTATAATACATACATACTATATATAATATGTATTATATGTAATATGATACATATATGCATAGCTCCTTCTACAATGCCTGGCTCACAAATGATGCTAGTGAATATTCATTTCATCTGCAAAATGGTGGGTGAGCTCATTCATTTATTCATTCATTCAGCTAGTTTATTGAGCTCCTACTGTGTGCCAGACACAGGGACTAAACAGTGACTAAGATGAGAGATTTTCTGCCTTCATGAAAACTTATATGCCAGTGGAGAGAGAAAAACTAAAACATCGAAGGCAAACAAATTGCAAATTATAGTGAATACCGTGACTAAAAACAAGCAAGCACTCAAGGTAAAAGCAGCCCTGTGTGGACTTTATATATGGTGGGTGGGAAAGGGTTCTCCAAGGAGATGCTACTGGGACTTGACGCAAGAGAAGGTGCTCGCCAGTGAAAAGTGGGGGGCTTCTTGGGTAGAGGGCACAGCAGGTGCAAAGGCTCTGAGGTGGGAGAGAGCCCGGTCTGTTCAGGGAACAGAATGAAGACCAGTGAGGTGGGGTTGGGGGCAGACAGCACACAGGGAACGTGACTCCGGAGAAGCTGGAGGAGTAGAAGGGGTGCTCTCCACGTAGGGCCTTGTGGGCCATCTCCAGGGATATGGCTTCTATTCTAAGTTTCAGGTGAAGCCAGTGCAGGGCAGCGGTGTGGCTGGATTTGTGTTTTAGGAAGGTCGTGTTGCTCTTGTTGAGGAGGATGGTTTGGAGAGCTTGGTGGCGGAATAGGAAGAGCAGCTCGCAAGTTCTTGCATTTGTCCCCAGGAGGGAAGAATCCACTCTTGCTTTTCTTGTCTGCTTGGGAAGACAGACGTTCCAGCAGAAGCCCTTTTGGGTCCTCCAGCTCTGAGATTCTAAATCGGAATCTTCTCTGCACTCTCATGTTTGCTTTTTAGAAATCTTCTTGACTCAGTGGGGAGGTGGTGGGCATAGAGGTGTGGAAGGTGTTTTTGGAGGTGGACAGGACCTAGATCCTCCCTTATTTTGACTGCTGTTTTCACCCATGGGTTGACCCTAATGAATGAGGTTCAACTCATGACCAGACTCCCCTGGAGCGAAGGGGGCTTAAATAATGGCAGTGAGGTTTCTTGTTTTGAGCTCTATGGTGAGAGAGATTAATTGAGTGCCTTCAGATCTTTTATGCAGGAAGAAGGGAATGCAGGGGATGTAGCAGCAGGGAAAGTGGGAGATTGTGGCCAGGGTGGAGGTTGTGCTTCCTGTTTCCTCTGCCTGATTTGCATCCTTCCAGAGAACTGAAGCCAGTTGTTGGTGGTGGTGCTCTCCAGAGCCTGGAGGAGGGGAGGAGTAAGCTGCTGAGTCTTCAGTGGGCAGCACTGTTCATTAGGCTGGGCTTTCTCGTGCCAGCTCAGCTCCAGGCATTGGGCAAAAGTTACTAACCTGAAGGCTCTGCATACCCAGCCACAAGCCAGTCCCCCAACAGGTTGGCTTTAGAGTGGCTGGGTCAGTTCCAGCAGCTGGTGAGCTCTGATCTTACTATGGGCTGATAACCTCTGGGTGTCTGGGGACTTCTTGGTACCCCTTCTACAATGTCACGTTTTCCTAACCTCAGCCTGTTTGGCAGTCAGGCATCTGGGCTTCTGCCTGCATGTCCTTAACACGAGAGTTTTGGCTGAGCCGGGAAGCCCTGTTGAAAGACCTCTTTCCCCTTCAAATCGTGTCTGGGTTTTGGTCTAAATAAATGGATGATTGAAATGGATGCTGCAGAAAAACATCACATGACGACGAGCCATGAGCCCTTCTCATGAAGAGTGGAAGTGCTAAATTTTAACCTCTGTGGATGCCAAGGCTCTGTTGCAGAGCTTAACATGCAATTAGCGTAAGCGTTTCTCCATTTATGCAACAAGCCTTTATGGACCCCTGACCAAAGCAATCAAGTAATGATAGACATTTATTGAACACTTCTTATAGGCCAGTGAGGACCAAAATATTCTATACATTTTATCTCTTGGAGTCCTCTGTCAAATTTGAGGATGGTACTTACAATATCCTTTTTGGGCATAAAATAATGAAACTCAGAAGAGGTGGACCCTGAATAAAGGTCACTGAGCCACAGCTAGTGGTGGTACTGAGTACTGGGGATGCGAGAGAAAATCAGAAAAGGCCCCTGGTTTTCTTTCACCCTTAGACTAGTGCAAAGAGGCACACTTTAGACAAACACTTATACAACTACAAAAGTGATAAAGGTATTGAAAGCAAAGTACAGTAAGAGGGTGTGTTGAGGACCTAGCCTGTTCTTTTTTGGATGGTGTTTGATCAAGGAAGGCTTCCATAGGGAAAAGTCATCGTGGCCTAAGAACATTCGCCATCTAGAAATACACACTTAGGCTCTGCTATTGGTTTGTACATGCTCTTCTCTGGGAGTTGTGACTGGGGTGGGTGGATAGGGACCTGTCTTTTTTCTTGCTTGCTGACTGCCCCATCCTCCCCTTGTCCCACTTCGCCTCTGGTCCCTCTTGTTCCTCACCAACCAGTGTGGACATGCCACGCCCATTTCTCTTTGCAGAATGTCTTTGGTCTGGGCATCTGCAAAGCCTCTGTGGTACCTTTGGAATTAGGTCCCTATCAGCTGATGTCTCAGCACAGTGGCTCCCCCTGGGTGGCCTGCATTTCGCTCCAGTCATGGCCACAGTGTTTCTGCAGCTTGAGTGTTCTTCTCCTGGGCTCGGCTCCTGCCTCCATCCCTTGAAGAGAGTTGTATTTTGCTGTTTTTGGTGAGAGTAATGCCTTCTCAGATGAAATGTGCTAAGGAAGGGCCACTTTGGTGTGGCCTCTTTCATGTCACTCCCTGGATTGTGCCTTTTAATGTTCCAACTACAGGGGCCACCGAGGGCAAGCCTGTTTGGGTGTGTCCCGTCCGATATCATGTAGCCTCTCCTTCACGATAGGTGTATGGACTTTTCCGATTTCAGCATAATTTTCTTCTTGGAGGATGTTCCCATTTTACTAACACTTCCTTCCCTTGCCTCAAGGAGTTCAGGGCCAAGTAGGGCATGTGAGAGTGGCCCGTGACATTTATGTCCCATCTCTTTCTTTCTGGCATCTCAGGGAGTGACATCCCTGAGATGTGTTTTAGGAAGAGTGATCTGGGGCTCAAAAGGACTGGAGGGTACAAACATGAGGCCTGGAGACTGGTTAAGAAGCCATCGCATCCATGTTACTGCACGTGGCACTGTTTCATTCTTTTTTATGGCTGAGTAATATTCCAGTGTGTGTGTGTGTGTGTGTGTGTGTGTGTGTGTGTGTGTGTGTGTGTGTGTACATACACATGCATGCTACATCTTCTTTATCCATTCATCTCTTGATGGACACTTAGGTTGCTTCCATGTCTTGGCTATTGTAAATAGTGCTGCTATGAAGATTGGGGTGCATGTATCTTTTCAAATTAGAGTTTTCATCTTTTCCGGATATATGCCCAGGAGTGGGATTGCTGGATCATATGGTAACTCTATTTTTAGTTTTTTAAGGAACCTCAGTACTGTTCTCCATAGTGGCTGCACCAATTTACATTCCCACCAGTAGTGTAGAGGGGTTCCCTTTACAGAGAAAGAAAAATATCATATGATATCATTTATTTATAGAATCTAAAAAAATGATACAAATGAACTTATTTACAAAACAGAAACAGACTCACAGACATGGAAAACAAACTTATGGTTACCCAAGGGGAAAGTTGGGGGGAGGGATAAATTAGGAATTTGGGAGTAACATACACACACTACTATATATAAAATAAACAACAAGGACCTACAGTATAGCACAGGGAACTATGTATATAACTGAGTCGCTTTGCTGTACACCTGAAACTAACACAATGTTGTAAATTAATATACTTCAGTAAAAATATTAAAAACGAAGCCATCATAGTCCAACCAGGTTGGAAGTTGTGGGAATGAAAGGAAGAATTGGATGTGAGAGACACTATGGACAGGAGAATTGGCAGGACTTGATGACCCATTGGATATATGTATTGAAAACGGTATAGGAAGAAGCAGGATGGTTGCAGGGCTTCTCGACTACCGTATACCTTTTATAGAAAAGGAGAGACAAGGGAGGCAGGTTGAAGCTGCTATTTGCTGAGCATCTGGCATGGGCCAGGCTCTATGCCAAGTCCTTTGCAGGATGACATCTTTCAATCTTAACAATGACTTTTGAATTCTTTGAGTCATCATCTTATTTTACTGATGAGGGAGCCAAGGCTCTGAGAGGTTAGGCTGTTCCCATCTGAGTGGGCTTTGGAGCTCTTTTCTAAACTTTTATTTTGCTGAAGGCCAGGCTTACCTAGAAATACAGATAACATTTGGGGTATTCAATGAAGCTAAGGTAGAAACCCACTACAGAAATCCTATTTTTGTGGTGAAATGTACCCAGCTTCAAGAGAAGAGAAAACCATAGAGTGGAGTCTTCATTTTCTGAGCGCCCTTATGGCTCTCTGGGCTCTACCCAAGTGGGATGCACATCAGGTTCTGGTCCCCTGGTGTCTGAGCTAGAAGTGAGCTTGTCCTTCGGCCCAAGGGCAGGTGTTACATATGTTTTTGCATCTCCTATATGCCTAACGCATTGTGGATGCTCAACGGAGTAAATAGTCTCCCTTCCCTCATTCACCTTCATCTCTAATTTGTAGATCTATTCTGCCTTTATGAACCCATTTTAACCTTTCATGTTGCTTCCTGGGTCATTCCAACTCATCCCTTTTTCTTGTTCTTCAAATACATGTCCTCTTTGCCTTGGTTGTGGCTATGTGAATATATCCCATTTCTCCGGTGGCTTGTGATCTCTTTGACAAGGTCAAAGGCTGCTGTCTGACCATTTTACGTCTCCCATAGTATCTGGCATGATGCCTCAGGTCCAGAGATGTTACAGTATGACACACAAAGCATGCATTTTAGAGGTAGAGTAATCTAGACTCAAATCTTGGCTCTACATTCTGTAGGTAGGTGATCTTGGGCAAGGTACTTGAATGACTTTTAGCCTCTGTATCCTCCATGGTGGACCTCAAGTAATAAGGACTGTCTCCTGGGAAGATTATATTTTAAGGATTAAATCAGATAACTGGGTATAAAAGGTCTGACGCCATATATGACATGCTGACATACAGTAGACACTCAATAAATGCTAGCATATTCTTGTCCGTTGCCCATCAAAGAGTGACAGAGTAGTGGTGTTGAGAGGGGAGATAATTTGCTTTACCTTTATCTCTTTGTCTAACAAGTCCTCCCCGAGTGGATAAGAAAATGCTCAGTGAGTTTTTGTTAGATGGATGGATGGATAGAAGGTAAAGTGAATTATCTCCCCTCTCAGTACTCTGTCACTCTCTGTGACTTTACCCTGCCTTTTTTCTTCAGAGCCCTTATTTCTACATGAAACGTTATGATTAATTAATGATATCATGTGTCCATGTATTTGTTTATTACCTTTCTCTCTCACTAATAAGCCTTTTGAAAGCCAGAACCTTATCTGATTCACCGAGACGGCCCCAGCTCTTTGTGGAGAACATAGCTCATAACAGGTAGCAAGTGAATAGTTGATGAGTGGATGAAAATTGAACCAATGGATTGATTTCCATTTGATTTAGTGAACACTGTCTCAGCACCAGCTTTGAGCCAGGTACTGATATAGATGCTGGATACAGAGATGAACAAGACAGACCCAGCTCTCAAGAAGGAAGGGAGAAGAGGAGAAAAGAAAAGGGGAAAATAGACGAGCTTCATTCCCCAATCAAACAGAGAAGCTGTGTCCAGCTTTTCCACTTTCTGAGCTAGTGCTGGTGGGAACACAGGCTGAATGGAAGGAGTAGGCATAAGCAACATCTGGAATGAAAGCTGTACATTTTCAGAGTCACATTCTACTCTGGAATTGGCTCCCCTCCCTCACCCCGCAGGAGCCTAGAAGGCCACCTTGCCTGGCGGGAGAAATTGACATCACATTGAAATTGATGAAATATTTAAGCATTTGCCATCAGAGTATGCTAAGCATTGCCATTTGGGAAAAACGCACTTAATAAGAGGCCCTGACCCATGCACATGTGTGAGAGCTGGTTGGTGTGTCTCCTCTTTCTGTGGATTATACAGAAACCAGCGCCAGTTAAGGGGGCAAGTGAGTTGATAAAAGCATCTCTGGAGAGCAAGTACTAAAATGGCTGCTTTATTGCTCACCTCTCAAGGAACCTTCTGTTTAAACTGCCGGCAGTAAGTGCAGGTTAGACCTGTGACATTATTATAAATGCCGTTCTTAAGCCTTAGAACTTTATTTTTTCAAAGTACTAATGCAATAGGAAGAATGAAATTTTGTAATTTCTTAAGACACAGGAACTATTGAGAGAGAGAACAAAGAGGCTATTGAAACACTATAGACTTTCCCTAACACCCAAACCAGGCAGAACCCCTTACCTCCTTTTACTGCACAATGGAGCCCTCTTTAAGGAGCGTGCGGGAGGGGACTCAGGCTGGAAATACCCAGCACAACATGTTATTGAATAAGAAATAGGCTGCTGGAAAGAGGAAGGGAAAGGCTATTCCTGACATGGAAAAATGAGGACAGTCAGAGATGTAATGTTGTTACTGAACTCATTCTTTTTCGGAGCCTTTTTCTGCACCTTCTCTCCTATGCTGCCAGCAATTTAAAGTCTAACCATTTTATGATTGAGGCTTAAAAAAAGTCAGTGAATGTTTTAAACAGCTTTTCTTAGAGGATACTGTGATGAAGTGGAAAGAGTCGTAAAGAACCAAGTTCAGATCCCAGCTGTGCAAGGGTAGGGAGGAGATTTGTGCTTCAGTGGAAAGCTATGATTGTCTAGACCCTCCATTCCAGAGGACACCCCTCCGGGTTACCCGATTTTGATTTTATGGAACCTATTTTATAGGTTGTAGACACCTGATAGATACGCACATTTCTGTCCCATCAGGAAGAGGTTCCAGTGACCCATGCAACCTCCCCCAAATAATTTTACCTCCATTTGCACGTTTATTTGAATATTTCTTGTCTGTGGTTGTGGTTGTTCTTTGGGTTTTCTTTTGAACCAGTTAGAGTATCTTCCTAATCTTCATTGATTAATGATAGAATAAAATAAATTACTGATAGAATAAAGCAAGTCATCACATGTTCATTTTATGTCTGTATGATTTTACGTTTTTGGATTATCTTTTAACACTAGTTTACTCAGATATTCTAAGTGGCTTAACTTCTGGGTCTTTAGATGTCTCATCTAAAGAATTGGAATAATCATACAGAGTAAAATCGTCACAAATTTTATCAAGGGTTTTGCCGTTCATTGTCCCATTTGGTGCTGAGAGCTGAATAATATTTAGCAATTAATTTTTAGCTATTATGGATGGCGAATGGGATAATGTCTGTGAAAATACTTTTGTCAAGTGTGATTCATAAAGTATGAGTCACATGTTAGCTAGTGCTATTATCATTGGCATCAAATGAAGATTTAAGGGTTGCTTTTAACTCTCTGTAAACTTGTGATTTGGAAAGGAGAGGAAATTTTCCTGGTGGCTCCAGAAGTTGAATGGGGGGTACTGGAGAGGAACCGCAGGATCAGATTTTGGTGAAGGCTTCCTACCACCAGCTGTAGTGATGGCATGGGCTGCCCCATGGCGTAGGGAGGTTCCCGTCACTGAAAGTACACAGGCAGAGACCAGGTTGCTCATGGTAACTGTTGTACTACAGAGAGTCCCAGACTTGGCCTCCACTTCTGAGAAGCCTAATGTAGAGAAGGGACATATGGAACAATAACCTCGGCACACAGCCAGGGAACCCAACAACCTCACAGTCCCTAGGGACCCCGTGAGCCCCATGTCTGTGTGTACGTGTGGATCACATAGGAGCAGTGCCTGGAATAGTGCCTGGAACACAATAGATGTGCCTACACTGAATGTGGGCTTTCGGTAATCTGTCCTCTTGGGATAGTTTGCACCACCTACCTGCACAGTAAGACATGGTGTTTTTTCTACAGCATCATGATATGCAGAGATGACCTGTACAGCTGGAATTCCCACTTCACAGGTTTGGGCTGTTGGCTGAGTCTGTGCTTTCTGAAGGGCTGGGCATTGGCAGGTAAAGGGAGAAACCAAGGCCAAGGGTACTGTGTGAAGCACGCTGGACCACCCAGGTCAAGCTGATGCTCAGTCTCAGGGGCTCTGACTCCAAGTCTGAAGGTCTCCCTTGTTTTCTGCCACATCCCAGACAGCTGCTGACCTTCACTTCTAACTCGCCCTTCCCTCAACCTTTAATTCCATTCTTCTAGTTACTAGGCCCAAAGCTTTGAGTTGTCACTGATTCCTTTTCTATCACACTCTCCATTCAACACATCAGCAAATCCTTGGCTGCACCTCCAAATATATATATGTATATATATCCATGCAGAATCTAACCTCCTCATCTCTGCTGCCACCACCCTGGGTTAATCCATCATCAGCTCTCATCTGAATTAGAGCAGCAGCTCCCTAACTATCTCCCTCTTTCTGCCCGTGTCACCCTACTAAAATTTGTTTTCTACCCACTATTCAGAGGAAGTCTGTTAAGCTGTAAGATATTTTATGTCACTCCTCTGTCCCAGGTCTCCAGGAATTCCTCAGCTCATTCAAAGGAAAAGCCAGAGTTCTTACAAATGCCTCCAAGGCTTTATGTGGTCTGCCCCTCACACCCCTCTTGTCTCATTCTTACTCTCTCATTCTCTTTCACTTAGGCCACCCCATTGCCACTGGCTTATACTCCTGCCTCAGGACCTTTGTACCTACAGCTTCTGGAGTGCTCTTCTCTCAGATAGCCAGGTGGCTTGTTCCCTGGTCTCTTTCATGATTTTTCTCAAATATCACCTTCTCATGGGGGCCCTTCCTACACACTGTATATCTCAGCCCATACCCCTCACCCCTTCCCTGCTTCATTTTCTCCATAGCAGTTAGCTCTGTCCAGCACATTATATATCTTGTTTACTGTCTTTCTCTTTCCATTCGAATATAAGCTCTCTGAGGACAGGGATTTTTGTTTTGTTTACTTCTGCATTTGTTCACCTACCATTCAGAACAGTGCTTTTTCCATAGTGGACACTCATTAAACACTTGTTGAAAAATGAATGAATTTCCCAAATACTCTTATGTGCCAGGCCTTAGGCAAGCGGCCCTGGTGATAACCTTTCTGGGGTTTATTGGGAATTTCTGTGGTAGGCAGTTTTTGACATGGTTCCCAATCATTCCCATCTCCCAGTATTTGTGCCCTTGTGTAATCCCTTCCCTTCAGTTGTGGGCTGGACCTAGAGACTTGCTTCCAAAGAATAAAATATACCAAATGTCATGGGATGTCATTTCCTTAATTAGGTTACAAAAGACTATCTTGTATCCTCCTAACACTCTTTCTTGGCTGGTATTTTCTCTTGCCCATCACAGTGAGTAAGCAAGCTGGAATGTTGTGAGATACTCTGTAGGAAGACTCAGGAGGTAAGGATCTGAGGGAGACCCCAGCTAATGGCTCGTAAAGAACTAAGATCTCAGGCTAACAGCCCATAGAGACTGAATCCTGCCAACTACCACCTAGGCGACCTTAGAAACAGGTCCTTCCCCAACCAAGCCTTCAGATGAGACCACAGCCCTCACCAACATCTTGACTGCGGCCTTACGAGATGCTGAAGCAGAGGACCCGGTTAAGCTGTGCCTGGATTTCTGATGCACAGAAACTGTGAGACAAGAAAAGTGTATTACTTAAAACTGCTAAGCTTTGGGGGTAATTTGTTAGGCAGCAGTAAATCACTAACACACTTCTGTTTTTTGCCTGCCCATTGGAAACTATATTCCTTTATTAGAGTTGAATTCTCCTTCCTGTTTCTTTCCTTGGCTAACACACACACACACACACACACACACACACACTTTAGCTTGAAGCATTCCTGACAGTAATATTTGGCACAATTTCAGGCCCAGCAAACTACGTTAGCATACCATAATAAGATGGGTGAATTCTCAGTACCTTCAGACACTGCTCAAGGCAGAGGCATAAGCGATGCTTGTTTGATAATGCAGAGGTGTGTCTCTGCCTCGAAGGCTGTCTGGTATTTATAGGAAGCTGAAAGTTAGGCACAGGGGAAAAATGAGTTCCAGACTGTTGCACTTATCTTCAGATAGCATCACACTCTCTGAAAAATTGCATAGGATGTTGAGCTGATAGGGAATGCACCATGATTGTAGGGCTCACTGGGCTCGTATTGTGGTGAAGAAAAATCATCGTGTCGGGTTGGGGAGATGACAGTCACATCTCCTCAGCTGGCAGGTGATTGATGTCTGGGGACAGGCTGAAGGTGTGGCTGCATCCTCCTTCTCACTTGAAGCCACTGAGTTGCATTTTAAAGTAAATCAGTAGAACGAAGGGTGCTTTGACAGAACCGTGGTGAGGCTCACCCCATTGACGGCACAAGCTGGTAGGCACAAACAGAAAGCTTTGTGATAAGCACTTGGAAATTTTTTTTTTAATAAACTTATTTTATTCTATTTTTGGCTGAGTTGGATCTTCGTTGCTGCGCACGGGCTTTCTTTAGTTGTGGCGAGCGGTGGCTTCCCTTGTTGCAGAGCACGGGCTCTAGGTATGCGGGCTCAGTAGTTGTGACATGCGGGCTCAGTAGTTGTGACATGCGGGCTCAGTAGTTGTGGCTTGTGGACTTGAGCGCAGGCTCAGTAGTTGTGGCGCACGGGCTTAGTTGCTCTGCGGCATGTGGAATCTTCCTGGACCAGGGCTCGAACCCGTGTCCCCTGCATTGGCAGGCGGATTGTTAACCAGTGCGCCACCAGGGAAGCCCAGCACTTGGAAATTTACAGAGGCACTTTGTCTGTCATTAGTAATGGCTAAAAACTTGGAGGGAAATACAGTGTCACATGGAAGAGTTTGGGGGAGGTAAGCCTAGTCAATCAATCAGTCAGTCAGTCAGTCAACCAGCAAACACCTACTGTATGCCTGTTTTGTGCCCAGAACCATGCTTAGTGATGGGAAAATGTAGTTCAAAAAGACTCAATCCCTGTTATCAAGGAGTTCATGGAATCATGATGGGCAAGATGCATGTAAACATAAAAATATTACAATATAATGAAATGAGGGCTCAGACTCTGTGGGAGGCCAAAGAGAGAGGCGCAAATGGATGACTAATAAGAACCTACTATATAAAAATAAATAAATAAATAAATAAATAAACAAATGAAATAAAAAAAGAGAGAGGAGCAGTTGGTCCTATACACAGGGAACAGGGAAGGAAAAGTGAAGGTTTTTTCCTGAGCAGGCAAATAAACCCAGTTGGTAAGTGCAGGATGAGGATCTAGGGAAGCAGAGGGCATTCTACATTGAAGGGCCAGCCTGTGCAAAGGCCTGCAGGTATGGGTCAGCTTGGCTGAGTTCGGGAATTGAAAAGTTCATCAAGGCAGACGTGTGCAAGGCAGGAAAGAGGCCAGGGGGATGGGTGAGGCTGGTCTAGGATGGCCTTGTGGGCCAGGCCAAAGCTTAGACTCTCTTCTAAGGGCAACAGGGAGCCCAGGTATGGTCTCCAAAGGGGGTGGCCTCATCAGATTTGGAGCCTGGAAGGGTTACTCTGAGGTTGCATGTGGAGGAGAGGTTGGGAGACCAGGGGGCAGATAGACCAACGAGAGCAGAGATGAGGACATTGGTTTCTGTGCCTCTCTGAAACACACTTATCATTTGCCTTTCTGCTTTTTCCTCCTTTTGGATCAACTGCGGCCATCTCCAAGTGGCAGTAGATGCCTGTTCAGGAGGTAACTCAGGTGTAGGCAGTCATTTCAGAACTAACCGAAGTGTCTAGGGAAGACACAAGGTTTTCAGGGTCCTTCTCAAAGAACACGGTGAGGCCCCAGCTTGAGGGCAGGCTGGCAGTGGAGTGACTGACTGTCCCGGTTTGCCAGGATGCAGGACTTCCAGTGCGGAAGTCAGGAATGTCCTGGGCAAACCAGGACGCGTTGGTTACGCGAGTCAGCAAGGTGCCGCTGACCAGGCTGCCTGGTGTGGGAGATACAGTCCCTCCCCTTTTGCCCCTGCCTCCCTTCTCAGCCAGACCTTCAGATACCACCCTCTTCTAAGTTTTTGAGCTTCCTTGTCTGCATCCCATCTCAGTCCCCTGACCTTTTGGTCGCAGATGTGCACTGGACACTTCTAAAGACCCGTGCCTTCACCTGTAACCTCAGCTGCAGCTGGGCCCTGACCTCTTTGTTCAGACCAGGCATGCGCCCCACTGGGAGGTACAGCTGCTTTGTTGGAGCTGCCTCTCATCCAAGACCCTCTTGGGGGGAGCCCACATCTCCCTCAGACTCAGTTCTAGCCCTGGGCCTGGCTTCCAGCCTCCATCTTCTGCCCCCTAAGGAGTGAGCCCTGCCTTCACTCAACCCCAGGCTTATCACAGGCCCTGTGTTCCCAGAGTCACCCATCCCTGGTTTGCCTCTCTGCTCCCGGTTTCTTTCTCTCTGAGAGGATGGACTCAGTAGGACCGGTGCCCAAACCAGGCCTGTGTGTGGCATCCAGGGGACCAGGAGGCTGCAGTGACCTCAGACAGTGGTTCCCAAGCTGCCTGTGAGAACTGGGAGGAATGCCATCAGGAACAACGTTGATGGGTTGAGTGTTCAGTGCTGTGTAGCTAAGATGGAAGCCACCAGACGTGACCTTCACTCTGTGCATTCCAAGGCCATGGCTCACTCGTACCAGCATTTTGTCTGCCCTCATGGCTCCTCCTGCTAAATACTGTTGGTTGGCTCTGTGCATGCCCACTTTCCAACTAGAAGGAAAAAATATTCCACAGATATTTACTGAGTGCCTGTGCTGTGTTCTATCAGCTAATCCCCACCCAGTGCGGAGGTTTGTTTCATGGTAGAAAAGGCTAGTCCTAGGAATTGTCTATGAGAGTAGAGGAATTGGGGCGGTTACATAGGACGTTACTGGTACCCATCACATTGTCGGGGTTCTCAGGGGAGTTTTGTTGAATGAATGATATGGGGCCAAAGGCCCAGGGACACATGGCAGCAGAAGCAGATCCTTGGTAGATGGGCAGACTTCTGGCTCCTTGGGGGAAGACTTCGTAAAATGACAGAAGGATTTGGCCCATGTCTTCCAGAATGTAGACCTGGAATAGTAGTGATTGGCCCCCTCAGCTGATGTTGTTGTTGGCCCCAGGAGAAACCTGGGAGGGCACCTTGGTGGTTTTCCATTGCACTGATGCTGGAAGCCTGGTGTCTGTGGTCGTGGGTGTTCTCAAGCAGGGCTCATCTTTCTCACCATCAACAAACATCACCAAGCCTTTGTCCTGATTTATCAGAAACAAGTACAGGGAGATGATGCTTAAACTTTTCCCAAGTGACTGCTTCCTTGAATGGGTACCAAGCATGCTGATGGCAGGAGCCTAGAGTCAAGCTCCCTAGTTTGGGGACCATTTGTAGTCAGATTAGGCACTGATGGGACACACAGCTGGCAGTGATGAGTTACAGGACCATTCCAATACCCATTTACTAATCAGTAGTGGAGGAGAAATTTCAAGTACTTAACAAATTGTTTGCTAGCAGGTTGCCATGACGACTGCTAATCCTTGAGAGTCCATTCAGGAATGGGTTCTTAAGGCATTTTCTCTGACATATGCTTTCTAGGGCTGAGAACACTTGTATTCCTATGGACATCAGGCCAAATATTATCTGGTAGAATTGATTTAAGGGGAAAAGAATGTCCCCATCATTTGGCTCTGAGGGCTGTGAGAGAAAGGAAAGGTTTGCCCGAAGTAGGATTTGGGCTGTGTTAAGTCCAAGCATTCTCTCTCCTAACTTCTCTATTCTTTTTCTACTAGTTTTTAAACTTTTTTATTGAAAAAAAATTTTTTTAAGTTTTTAGTAATGCATATTTTCTGTAGAAAATGTAGAAAAAATGGCAAGTATACAGAAAAAATAATCCATAAGAAGAGAGGTGATTAATGTTCTATTCGGTACACTTCCTTCCTGTCTTTTTTTAATACTCACATTTATTCATTTGTATATTTTACACGCAGTTGGAATAATTATGTATGTGACAGTCTATTTCACATCCTGCTTTATTACTTAATGTTTTATCACGTGTCCCCCCACTTTGGGTTATTTGGTACTTGAAATTGTTGAATTGTTGAATGGCATGCCCTTCAGCTGCTTGAGTTGACCATGCATATTCAACTAGTGTCCTATTTTTGAACACTTCTGAATTCCTTTGCATTGGTATGAATAACCCTTTCCTGAGTATCCTTGCCTTCAAGTCATAAAATTCTTTCCTAGGAGAGAACTACTTTGTCCAGCCTGCGTCCCAGACTTCTTTCCTGGAATGTGGTAGCAGCTTAGATACCCGATGGCAGTAACTCTTCCACTGCCATCTTGCCAAATTGATGGGCAAAGCAAAAAAGAGCACAGTAATGTATTCTGTTCTCCTGGACATTTTGTTACTCTAGTATTTCCAACTTGGAGTTATCCAAAGTCACTGATGGGAAAGATGTTAGATATGAAAAGAATCAAAAGATATGACAAGGTCAGTCCTTGGAGAGGAAATGTGTTTCTCTTCAGTATTGAGGCAGACGGGGAGAGGCTTTTGCATTGAGTGGCAGTACCTGGAATGGCTGTGGAATCGGGGATGTTTCTCACCTGGAGAAGAGAAGGTGGTAGGGATGGGTAGAGGCCCTGTTACCTGATACATAGGAGTTAATGCCACAGCGGAAGCCTTGAAGCCACTGTCACATGCTGTCTCTTAGCTGGCTGAAGGCCATTGCTCTGACACCTGCTTCCTGCCCCGCTGACCCCTTCTTGGCCCCCTGGGCAGCTGTGCCCACACTCCTGCCCTACCCACCAGACACACCACCGCAGGACATCCCCACAGTCCTTGCTGTCATCCCTCCACCTTGTCACTTTCACAAGACATACACCAGATGCACAGCTTCTATGGCACAAGGACAGGTGCACCCCAGAGGTTCCCTCCTCCTCCTGCCTCTTCCCTGTCCGTTTCATCCACCCCACAGCTCACAGCTGCAGGTGCTGGGGCTCCCCAGACAGCTGCAGTCATCCGCGTCCTGTCTGGACTGTGTCCTCCCTTCCCCGCCCTCTGTCCCTCTCTGTGCATCTCTGAGGGCCGCCTTGCCGGGAGCAGCTGTTGATTCAGATTTTCATCAGGACTTTGATAATTAAAACTTGAAGCTCTTCAGACATTTGTGTTCCATTACATTGAAGGAGCAGCTGTTTAAATTTGGGGAAGGGAATCAGAGGCTTGTGCAGTGGGCTTGGGTTTAGGTTAATCAGGTCTGTAGATTCACTCCCCTTCTCATCATCCAGGTAGAGGCTTTGGGAAAGCCAACCCCTTCCCTCTGCCCCTGCCCTCTGCCCCTGACCCCGTTTATATGAACAACTGTCATGTTCCAGGCAGCATGCTGTGATGCTTATGGCTAACAGCAGGTGGCTTGGAGGCAGACTGCGCGGGTTCAGATCCTAGCTCTGACCTTGACTGGCTGTGTGACCCTGAGCAGGTTACTTAACCTCTCTGTCAAATAAGAGAACTCTAGTGATGGCTTGAGGACGGAGTGAAATGCACAGAGGCCTGAGCACAGCATAAATGCCTAATTAGTGTTTTAGACTATTAGATGCCTATTAGAATTTTATTTCATGGCCCTGACAGCTCAGTTCACCATATCATACTGGTTTACGCAAGAGGAAACAGAACCCCTTGGGGGTGAAGTCGTGCATGTGAGCACTTGCAGGAGGCGAGTGGGGCGTGACTTTGAGCCTTGGTCTGCTGGACTGCAGGCCGGGTCCATCACGCCTCATGCCTGACTCCCTTGCTTTCTTCTTCCCCTGCCCTCTGTGCCTTTTGCTCCTTTGCTTGACTTACGAGGCAGTGGCTTCAGCTCTGGGACTTGCCATACCCTACCCTGTTTCTGGGGACGAGAAGTCCTGGATGAGTGGAGTTTCTTCTTCCTGCCTTCTTATTGCAGGCCTTCAGCCATTTCAAGAGCAACGTGAAGACACCACCTGCGCGTCATAACCCATGTTGTTTTAGCTTCCACGGCTGTTGGGACCTTGAATGAGTGTGTGTGTGCGTGCACGCGTGTGTGTGTATGTATGTGTATGTGTGCGTGAACCTGCAGACACACATGCACACACACGTGTGCATGCACCAGCAGGAAGACCTCCCTTCCCTGGTGTGAACAGTCTCTGGGTGGCCTGGAGCAGGAGTTGAGATCACCCCACCCGGAGTGCTTGTTCCATCAGTAATAATCGTGCTGGTGTTGGCAGCAGCTGCCGTCCTTTCCTGGGAACACACTGTAAGCCTGGCTGCCACCCTGCTGGGGTTTGACATGCATTATTTAATTCCATTCCCACAACAATCCTGTAGGTAAATATGATTTCCTCTGTATTGAAGAGGAAGAAATGAGACATGTGGAGATCCAGAGACGCCGGGACACACAGGGAATAAGTGTGAGGCTGTGTCGACCTGGGAGCCCTTGTTGATTGCACGGGTTCTGACACACCTGGTGAATTTTTTCCTCGGGGATGTGGTCCCATTGGGGTGCACGGCCGGAGTCCAGGCCCGAGGTTTCCTGGGAAGTGCTTCCCGTGGGACCTTTCTATCCCCCTCGAAACTGTTTTTCTTGATCCCTTAGTTGATTCGATAAGCTCCTTAAAAGCACCAGGTGCAGGGGAGTGAATTGCAGTAAGAGTTGTTTTGAAACAATATTTGTTCTTTGCTACCTGAACCTAACAGTTAGTGGAGAGGAGCCCGGAGTGGGGTCCAGGCTAACACAGCTCATTGCTGGGGTCTGTGACCCGGGGAAGAGCTGTGCCGGGGGTCCAGGCAGGTCCAGGAGGTGAGGAGAAGAGGGGTGGGGAGGGACCCGGGGCGGGTGAGTCACGTGGGTTCATCAGCTCAGGCTTGATCGGAGAGGGAGGGCGGACCAGAGATGGTCCCTCAGGCAGGTGCAAAAGCTACACCACGGAGACAACAGGGTCTGAAGCAGGCACGTGGGCTGCTGGAGGTCAGGTTCGCCGGCTGGCCTGATGTGCTGTTGCAGCCCCACGGGTCAGCGGGCATCACGGTAGCCAGACTTCCTGTCCCCCACCCATCACGAGTGACCATGAGTGGAGATAGCCCATCTGAAAGATGTAGCTGGTGGAGTCTAGTTCCCCCTGAGAGGAGGCTTCTGGAAGAATATTGGAGTCAAGTAATTGAAAGCTTTGGGATAACAGGTTGTCTGATGTTGGGCATCTACAAAGAGACTGTAGAGATTACGAGTACCTGGTACCCGCATGCAGGTGACAACCCCTCATCAGTGTTTGGGAGAGCCGGGAATTAAGCCTTCCTTTCCTCAACTGCTCTGCTCTCCTTAAAGTGGGGTCCCTAGAGCGGAGGCAGCGGCATCACCTGGGAACTTACCAGAAATTCAAGTTATCAGGCCCCACCCCCAAACCTACTGAATCGGAAACCAAAGCACGTTGTGATTCTGCAGGGGATTCTGATTTACCCTCAAATCTGAAAACCACTGCCTTAGGCCAATTACAACCAAATTATGGCACTTGGTGGTTAGTGAAATTTTAGGTGGTGGGTGGAATGGGCATCCCAGAGCATTGAATTACATAGAGAAAGCTCTTTTCATTTCTTTTGCTATCCCTCCTCTGCAAGGAGAAGCTCTCAGGTTAGGGGTGTCTGTAACGCCCTGCCCTACTAACACTTACTAATGCCCATTTTTATCTAGAAGAAAGCAGCTCTCAGAATCAGAAACCTAGGTGAGCAACAGTATCTAGCCAATATTTACTTACTGTTTTAGGGTTTCTGTTAATTTTGCTTTTAGCCTCATTATGTGTTTATGGCAAATGAGAATGGGTTTCTATTTTTGGTAGTGCTGTGGGGTTTCTTTTTAAAGTAAGTTAAGAAAAAGTGAGTCATTTAAAAATATTAACTAAATATTAGTACAGGGGGTACTAGGATTTATCAGAGCTTGTGCTGGAGGCATGGAAGAGTTTGGGAGGCTTGCTTAGAAGCCAGCACTGCTGCAGAGACTGGGCTTATGGACCTGGCAATGAGCTCGTGGGTGGATTCTCATCATTTTTTGCATCGTCTTCATCGTGGAGGGTACTTTTCTCTTCCGAAAGGCAGCACGATATGGCCACAGTAGTTCTCATATTATGGACAGGGAACCACCTGCATTGGATTCACCTGGGAGGCTCTTTAAAAGTAAGGATGCTTCAGTCTCACCCTTGAACTACTGAATGAGGATTCTGGAGCACAACCTTGAGAATCACGGGTGAGGTTGAAAGAACAGATTTGTGAATTCAGCAACCCGTGTTCACATCTCCACTCAGCCTCGTCAACTCACCTAACCTCTTAGAACACTGTTTCCTTATCTGTAAAGCGAGGTGAGCAGCAATTGTTTTTCAGGATTGGGGTTGAGGCTCAGGCAGTTTACCAGCTATGATATTCTCTGCCCCTATTAGCTATTTCGTGTGAGCTCAGTTTTCTTCACCTTGAGAATGTAATTCAAAGCTATTTCATTTACACTTAAACCATCCTGGCAAAGGCATTGAGATATTTGTGTGGGATTTAGGACAAGTTTGTTCCTCTTGCCAGTTTTTTGCTCCTGTAAGTGTGCTTTTGCACATCAAAAAAAATTTTTTTCCCCAAATTGTGGCTTCAGATGCTAATGAACACTGCATCATACCCTGTGTATCAGACCATGGCTGCTTCTGTTACCACAGTGGAGGGTGTCTTTCATGCAAATGCCACGGCCTTCCTCAGCTAGCTGTGTGTTGTTTTAACGCCAGAGATCTTCCAGGGCTTTGCAGCATAAGCTGTAATTGGAAAAAAAAAAAAAATGGAGGATTAAAAGGCAGGTTTAACGTGGTGTTAGTGAGAGTTCTTTCACAGGTCCAAAGCTTGTATCTGACTGCACCAACCATTTTGAAATGGGTGGGGTATTGCAACACTGGACACTGCTGGCCCAAGGGAACCCTGGGTGTCCCTCAGCCTGTGAAGTGTCTTCTGGCCCAGCAGTGCACTCGGGGACCTGGGATCGGTGCCAGGGTTTCGGGATCTTTCAAGTCCTCGTTGTGTGACCTTGTTAAATCATCTACCCTCTCCAGGCTTCAGTTTTCTCAAAAGCAAAATGGGGATAATAAGAACTTGCCTCCTGGGGCTATTAGAGGATGGACTGAGAAGAGATTTGTGAAAAGTGTGTTGTCACCTAGATGGTGATGTGCGGGCCTTGTCTGCCCATCTGTCACCTGAAAAGTTATGTGCAGGCATTTTCTGTCTGTCAGGAAGCCGTCATTCAGTATTAATCCCCATGGTCTTGCACATTTAGGGACTTTGGATGTCATTTGGTTTAGAGATAGCAAATTCATGGACCATAAGCCCAGCTCATTGCACAGGCCTGAATTCTTCTGAGTACACAGTGTTCTTTAAAAATTGCTTCAGGATGCCTTTAGATAGGCACCGTGTTCTTTGGCTTGCTGAACATCCCACATCTCTCTATCGCTCCATTGGTGGCTTTGTGCATTTATGTTACCTGCAGACCCAGAAATCCCTGGAAGTGACCTCTGAATTCTCGATGTCCAGGTGGAGTCCCCAGGTGTAGGGGATGCCACAGATATGACTGGTCCCCCTGCAGCCGTGATTTGGCATCAGTAGGGCCCTTCCCCAAATAGCCCTGAGTGAGGTGTAGGGAACCACAGGGTGAGATACCAACCCAGCATAGGGTGGGAGGAGGGGGTCAGAGAAGGCTGCCCTGGGGAAGCCTGGATGCTGGAAGGAGATCTCCTGGATGAGGAAACAGTGGGGGGAAAGGTGGCCTAGGCTTCACTTGCCTACGAAGATAAGGACACAAAGGCATTAAATGCTACTGTGTGTTTGGGTGACCCTCAGGTAAGGTAGGCTGAGATGAGGATCATTAAGTGGGTGGTGGCAAGGGAGGGGACTCTCCTCTCCAGGGACGTCGTGACATCCTAGTCGGTGTTCCTGCAGGAAAACGAAATTCTACTCAAAAGTGTGTAACTGGAGAGAATTTCATGAAGCAACTCCTGGTTGTGTAGACAAGACTAAGGAAATCTACAAGAGGTGCTGAGGCACCAGGGGAGCCTCGAGGAATAGGTTTGGAGGAGCGTGGGGCATATTTGCTTTGGACACGTAGGCTTGACATATCTGTTGGACATCCATGTACGTATGTCAGGCAGTTAGAGACACAAGTCTAAGAGTCCAGGGGACAGGTCTACAGTAGACATGTAAAATTGGGAGTAGTCAGTATATAGATGATATTTAAAGTCACGGGCCTGGATTGAGATTCTTGAGGAAAGAGGGAGAAGAGAAGAAATTCAAGGACTAACCCTGAGCACTGCAACATCTAGAGATCAAGAAGAGGGAAAGATTCCAGCCTGGAGGCTGAGAAGAGAGAGGTGGAAGGGCAAGAGACAAGAGTGTCTGGAATCGGGAGAGGGGAGGAGGGAACATTCAACTGTGTTAGTACTGCTCGTAGGGCCAATGAGTTCTGAGAAGTGACCTTTGGATTCAGCAGCATGGAGGTCACGGGTGACCTTGGGGAGTGTGGTTTCACTGTCCTGGGGGCAGCAAGAGCCTGAATGGAGTGGGTGCCAGATACAATGCCATGAGATCGGACACAGCAACTAGAGAGAACTCATTCCAGTTTTGTCTTGTTCTAAGGGGGAGCAAAGAGATAGTGAACCTGTGTGCCTTTACATGCCTGCAATAGCTTTTTATTTTTAAATATTTATTTATTTATTTATTATCGTTTTGTGGAATATCTTTTTCAGTGATCTCTTTATTCATAGATCCATAGATGTATAGACAACATGCATAATGTTACATAAGCCTGACTGTATTTTTTATTTAACTTACTTTAATTAACTCAATATTTCATAAGCTTCTTTCCGTGGGAATAAATTTGAATCTACTAATTTGAATCTACTAAGCAATTTCTTTCTTCCTTCCTTCCTTCCTTCCTTCCTTTCTTTCTTTCTTTTTTTTCAGTGTTTTTATTTTGAAAGGAAAAAAAATACTAAAGAAATTTTGGGAAACAGAGAAGATGAAAATAATACCCTAGATCCACCTTCCTTGTACCATCACTAGTAGAATATATTTTATCTTGAGCCCCCCATCCCCCCACCTCCACCAGGCTTATAATTTTTTTTAACCACTTGTAATGTTAGTGCAGAATCATTTTTATACCTTGATTTTCTCACTTAACATTTCATCGTAAGTGTTCTTCCGTGCTGTCTCTTTGCCACTGTAACCTCGGTAGTTAAAATTTGCATGATCTCATTAGGACCTGTTCCCAACCTCCATATTTCCTGCGGAGTCTGAAACTAATGAAGGGGATGAAGAAAATGTCTGTAAATATTTTGTTGTTTCACAAACACAAGCACTCTTAAATCCAGTTTAATGATTGCTCAGTTTAATTAAACGCTCTTGGTATAACTTGTTACCCACTTCTCTGCCCTGATTACCGCCCTGATATGAAAGGAAAGATTCAAATGCACCTCTCACGTTTTCTTTTTTCTTTCTTTCTCCTTCCACAAATGAGAGAGGAGAAATCTGAAGGGAAGAATCTGATTCTGCTTTGTGCAATCTTCTGACCCTTACTGCTTAATCGTTTTGTTTGGGATAAGGTTCTCTAATCTTTTTGTGGGGGGATCGTGAGCTTTTCCCCTCCCCTTTTAAAAAATGCATTAAGATACAGTATTGCCAGACTATAAAATTTTTAGTGTACAGCATAGTGAATTTTGATCACTATATACAATCACGTAGCCACCATCCCATCAAGATACAGAATCATTCCCTCACCCCAAGAAGCCCTCCTTCTGATGCCAGAAGCTCAGCTTCTCTGTACACCAGTGCCAAATCGAATCTCAGAGACAGAATTTTGGGTGAAGTAAAAAAGAATAGCTTTACACATAGTTTTTTGAGGCAGGAGCCCGCTGTGTCCCCCTTTGCCTGACAAAGTAGTAACGCTATCCTTTTCTACTTCACCCAAAACTCTGTCTCCGAGATTCGATTTGGCACTGGTGTATAGAGAAGCTGAGCTTTTGGCATCACTTCCTCTCTATCCCCCTCTTTGTCTCCTGTCATGTTCCCCCAACTCCTTGCCCCAGGAAACCACTTATCTGCTTTTTGATACTCTAGCGTGTCCATTTCTACAATTTTATATAAAAGGAATAACACGGTGTATAGTCTCTTGCGCTTGACTCTTTCACTTAAGTCTACTGTTTGTGAGCGTCGTCCATCTCGTTGTGTGTATTAATATTTCATGCTGAGTAGTCTTCCATGGCAAGGATCTACCACAATTTGTTAATCCATTCACTTACATTTTGTTCCCTGTCTCTGACTCAACTCACTCGCTTCATTCATCCTTAAATTGCGAGTGGCAGAGACAGCTCGAGAGCTTCTGTTCATATGTTTTTATCACCTAGGACATTCCGAATGCTGATGTTCTGCCTGTACCTGCGCTCGCTGCGCTTCCCCTTCTGTGATGATCATAAATTGTAACGCAGCAGACTGGAATCCTAGGTGGCGATTGGGTTCTGAAGTCAACAGATAAATTGGGTCTTGCGTATCAAGATCACCCTTGGAAAATCCCTTCAGGTGCTCGTGATAAAGTATGTTTGGTTGAGTAATTCTTATGCACACTGCAGTTTAAGATCCCTTGAACTAGACTCAAGGAAAGAACAAAAAGAAAATAACTATGCAGATGAGTAGACAAGGAAGGCATTCTGCATATCCTGGTGGAAATCTAAGGTCTATCTGTTGTTCTGTTTTAGTATTAAGTCCCTGTGACTTTAAATCAAATGCTTTTATTTATTTGTTTGTTTGTTTGTTTGGTGGAGGGGAGATTTAATGAGATAACATTGATAAAAACAGCCCAGGGATTGGCACACAGTGTATACTGCAAAATGTTTCAAGGATTTGTTAAAAAAGTTCAGCACTTGGCCCCCTGGTCTTGGTCTTTTGTAGCTGCCAGTCTCTGCTGCAGCCCCACAGACCAGCCATAACTCTCATGCCTTTGAGCACTGGTCTCATAATCCGATGGTCATATGTCTGTAGATCAGTGTTCAGTCCTCAAAGGGATCTCAGGTGGTGGGGCCCAGCCACCATCAGTCACAGAGCTTTCCTGCTGCCCAACGCCCCCAGCAGTTGAGTTTCTTAAGACATGTGCTAACGAAACTGAGCTATTTGTAGCGAGGTGGATGGACCTAGAATCTGTCATGCAGAGTGAAGTAAGTCAGAAAGAGAAAAACAAATACCGTATGCTAACGCACATATATGGAATTTTAAAAAGCAGTACTGATGAACCTAGTGGCAGGGCAGGAATAAAGACGCAGACGTAGAGAGTGGACTTGAGGGCACAGAGCGGGAAGGGCAAGCTGGGATGAAGTGAGAGAGTGGCGTGGACATACATACACTACCAAACGTAAAATGGATGGCTAGTGGGAAGGGGCTGCACAGCACAGGGAGATCAGCTCGGTGCTTTGTGACCACCTAGAGGGGCGGGATAGGGAGGGTGGGAGGGAGATGCAAGAGGGAGGGGATATGGGGATATATGCAAACATATAGCTGATTCACTGTGTCGTACAGCAGAAAGTAACACGACGTTGTAAAGCATTTATACTCCAATAAAGATGTGGAAGAAAAAAAAGACATGTGCTGTTTATATTCTCAGCTGCTTGGCCAAATCAGAGGGTGTCCCCTGATGTCTTACTGGGGGAACCCTAGCCCTGAAGGGGCTGGAGAGATGATGGGTACCCCTGTAGCTTACACAGGAGAACACTTCTCCAGAAGTGTTTTGTTTTATACACAGGAGAAGCATCTGCTTTCATGTGCCTGCTTTGTCTCCGGGTGTCATCCCTCAGTGCCTGAGAAGTCGGAGGAGTCCACTCTTTGCCTTGGGAAGTCTTGTTTTACTTTTAGGGAGTTGCATGGTGGTGTGGTGTGAGCTGAGAGGGTCTCTTCCAGTGTTCAGGAGCAGGAAGAGAACAGAAGAAGGAGACAGACAGAGTTCAGATTCTTGCTCACCTTTCCTCAGAAGTCTAACTGACGGAGTTGTCAGAAAGGTAGAGGTTTCCCCCTCAACCCCTCTTGAGTTCTTGTGGCTGGACTGATAATAAAATCGACGTAAGAGAGATTAACAAGAGAAAAACAAGTTTTTTGTTGGTTTTAAAAAAAAAATTTTTTTGGAGCATAGTTGATTTACAATGTTGTGTTAGTTTCAGGTGTACAGCAAAGTGAATCAGTTATACATATACATATATCCACTCATTTTTAGATTCTTTTCCCATATAGGCCATTACAGAGTATTGTATAGAGTTCCCTGTGCTATACAGTAGGTCCTTATTAGTTATCTGTTTTATATATAGTCGTGTGTGCATGTCAATCCCAATCTCCCAATTTATCCCTCCCCACACCTTCCCCCTGGTAACCATAAATTTGTTCTCTACATCTGTAACTCTATTTCTGTTTTGTAGATAAGTTTGTTTGTACCCTTTTTCAAACAAGTTTTAATTCATGCGCACAGAGTTCCCTAGAAATGGGACCTTCAAAGTGGCCAAAGCAGGCAACTTTTATGCTCTTCAGACAAAGAAACAATAAATTTGGGAGGAATGGACAGGACCAAGAAATGTAGGTTGTGGGTGCTCAATTAGTGAAGAATCTAAACAGCGTTTGGGCTTGGGGTAGTAAATGAAAGAAGTAACAAGGTGTGTTTATATAGGCTTCTAGGGCCGAATTCTGTCTTTGGCCATAAGGGTGTCCTTCTACCTCCAGATGTGGGGAGGGCACCTTTCACGTGAGAGATTTATTTCCTGCTTTCTGGGAGACAGAGAGGAGGGTCAGAGGGTTCCTCTTGCGTTGGCCATCTCTTAAGTAACTTTAATTCAAAATAACCAATATGCCATTGAGATACATTTTGGGGCAGCCGACCCAGGGCCCCAACAGAGTACATGCACACAGAGCTGGAAGCAGGTACCAGTTCCTTTAATCCAAGCCGGTGCTCTCTAACCCCTCACTGCAGAATGTCTGATAAACTCTGTTTAAGTTTCCAGTGGGAGTTAGGTTTCATCTTCCATCCTTCTGAAGACAGTGTCAAAGGAAAAAATACAAGTTGGACAGTAGTGAAGAGTTTATCAAGGGGGGCATTTGCGGTCCGGGCAGAAGGACTGTTGCGATGGAGAGAAGTGGCCGTGGTGGGTGGGGTGAGCAGGTGTCCTGATCCATTACAGGAGCAGGAAATGGTTTGTTTTGTTTTGTTTTGTTTTGCTGCCAGGTGATCCTCTCACGGGCCCTGTTGGGAGGAAAGAAGCAAGTTAGTGGGTATTTTGTCCAGATTGGTCAGTGGAGATAAACAGTTCAGCTGATTATTTCTGAGACAAAGAATGGAAATTTGCAGGGGATCTATGTCTGGCTTTGTCATAGGTATACAGAGGGGACATCCCAAGTCTTATCTAAGCCATGTGGGGAAGGGGTGGGTCTTTGTACTAAGCAGGTGCCCGAACACAGAAGGGAGGGGGTGGATTTCTTGCCCCTCACTGCTTTAGAGGAGCACAGGGCTCAGGTAAAGCTCACCACTGTCACCTGAGCTCTGTCCTGACTCACCGCTTACCCTGTTGCATGAATGGCAGCACTGGCTTAATTCTCACTGCTGGTCCCCGGGAAAGAGAGAGAATGATGGTGCTGGATCCTGCCCAGGTGGGCTTACTGCACCTGGATTGGGAGGAGGAATGAACTGGGAAGTGGGAGATGAAAGCAGGGCGGACGACTTGGCACCTGAGCTCAGGTGGGCAGAGGCTGTAGAGGCAGAGAGATGCACCTCTGAGACACGTGACTGCCCCTAGTGAAATGTAGCCCAAGGAGTGGCCGGCTTACCAATCACATGAGCAGTTTCCCCCCACTCTGGGAGGATGAAGGAGCAGAGAGAGCCATTCCCAGCCAGCTTCACACGTTAGCTTCGTTCCTTATTAGCTGGATGGCTTCTGGAGGCAGTTTCCTTATCAGTAAAGTCGGGAGAGTGGTACCTGCCTCCCCTGGTGAGCTGCCACGCGCATGAGAATTCTCCTTCATTCTGGATTGATGGGCAGCCAGGAAGCAGTGTGATTCCACTGGCTAATTGTTTAACTTTTCTGAGGTTTTCCTTTGGTAACAAGATGCTGCTAGTGAGGGAAGTGGCTTTCAAAAACAACAGCAATTTATCTGTCTCCTGCAGTAAAGCCGCAGACACTTTGGGAGGAGTGCTCTTCAGGCAGCCGCCTCCTACTAAGACATCATGGTGATCCAGGGACACCAGCATCGCGGCACTGCCCGGTGCAGAGCGCAAGGGGGAATCTGGCTCCCATCCTGAGGATGCACCCACATCCTGGGGGGGGGAGCCAGGCCTCGGGTGCGAACCTGGAAGTGGGAGGTGAAAGAGCAAATCCAGAAGGCAGCTTTCAGAGGGCCTTTAAGCTCAGAGATCTGCGGTCGGGGAAGAGACCCACGGGCCTTACCTATAGCTGGGCCAGGCCTGGGACATGCCATGTGCCTCCTGCCGGGGTGGGTGGGGGGAGGACAGGGGGTACTCTTAGCTTTGCCATAAACATTTTTTTTTTAATTAATTAATTTATTTTTTTGGCTGTGTTTCGGTCTTCGTTTCTGTGCGAGGGCTTCCTCTAGTTGCGGCAGGCGGGGGCCACTCTTCATCGCGGTGCGTGGGCCTCTCACTATCGCGGCCTCTCTTGTTGGGAGCACAGGCTCCAGACGCGCAGGCTCAGTAGTTGTGGCTCACAGGCCTAGTTGCTCCGCGGCATGTGGGATCCGCCCAGACCAGGGCTCGAACCCGTGTCCCCTGCATTGGCAGGCAGATTCTCAACCACTGCACCACCAGGGAAGCCCGATAAACTTTTTAATAGAAGGTCAGATTTTAAAGCACATTGAACATTGCAGTTGAACTCCCAGGGAGGCCCTAAAATGGCAAAGGCTGTCATTCTGGGAGTGATTTTCTCTTGGCTCTGACCTCAAGACATTAACAAAAGCATCAGCGTAGCCATTTTGCTTGGTTGGGCCAAAGTTTGGACTGCCTCTGTTTCCTTAATTGCTATTCTCTGTTCCTCCTTCTCTTGGCTTATTAAGTCATTGGATAGCACACTCATGAAGTAGGCCGTTTAGGGAGGGCTAAGGCCTCAGATGATTGGAGTTGGAAAGGGTTCCCTAAGGCCATGTTTCCCAAGCCCCTGCCGGACATGCATTTGGCCTGTGTGTTTGTTTTTTTTAAGTGTATGTCTGGTAAGACCTCAAACATGTACCACAGAATAACGTAATGAACCCTCATCACCGGCTTCCATAATTATCACCTGTGGCCAATTTTGTTTCACTCATACCCCTATCTGCTTACCCCTTATGTGGTATTGATATATTTTCCTATTATTGCCCAAATTTTCTCATGCTGCCCCTTTGTGGTCAAACACTTCCCTCACCCTCCACTCCTAGTAACTGCTGGTATGTTTGCACTAACTATATATAAATTTTTTTTTTTATAAATTTATTTGTTTATTTATATTTTTGGCTGCGTTGGATCTTTGTTGCTGTGTGCGGGCTTTCTCTAGTTGTGGCGAGCGGGGGCCACTCTTCATTGTGGTGCGCGGGCTTCTCATTGCAGTGGCTTCTCTTATTGTGGAGCACGGGCTCTAGGCGCACGGGCTTCAGTAGTTGTGACACGTGGGCTCAGTAGTTGTGGCGCACGGGATTAGTTGCTCCACGGCATGTGGGATCTTCCCGGACCAGAACTCGAACCCGTGTCCCCTGCATTGGCAGGTGGATTCTTAACCACTGCGCCCCCAAGGAAGTCCCCTTCCTATAGTTTTGACTGTCGGGGAGGAAGATAAATCCTCTACTCTTGTAGGTTCTTCTGGCTGGTCTAAGAATTAAATTGACATGAGACAGATTAACAGGAGAAATCAAACAAAAGTTTAATAACATGTATACGGGGGGGAGACTCAGGAAAATTGAGTAACTCACCAAAATGGCTGAGGCTCTCACCTTAAATGCTGTCCTCAGCCAAAGACAAAAGAGGACGTTGGCGGGAGTGGTTTGAGTCAAAGGGGAGGAAGACAATTCCCAAGGAGCTGGAAAAGCAGAAGTTTGGTAGACAGATGTTTGCAGGGCCCCACAGAGACAATGGGATACAGAGAGGGCTCTGATCTCTAGGTCCTGCTGAGTTCCTCCCACCATACCCGGCCCAGATCCTTGAAGACATCTCTGGTGATAGGCCTATTCCAGATACAAGCCCTTTATCTAAATTCTTTAGGTAGCTAAGGGGGAGGTAAAAAGAAAGACTTCCTGAGTCACCTGTTTCTTTCTTTCTTTTTTAAATTTATTTATCTATTTAATTTAAGTACAGCTGATCTACCATGTTGTGTTAGCTTCTGGTGTACAACAAAGTGATTCAGTTATTCATGTGTATTCTTCTTCATATTCTTTTCCATTATGGTTTATTACAGGATGTTGAATATAGTCCCCTGAGTCTTCTGTTTCTTGAAAATAATCAGCCTAAATTAATCCTCATGCCAAAGACACACATGTTGGGGTGACAGATTTTGCTGCTCTACATGACTTTTCTAGAATGTCAGATACATGGAAACGTGCATCAGTTAGCTTTATGAGTCTAGCTTCTTTCAGTTCACATATAGCATCTGATACTTGTCCATGTTGTTGTGTGTATCAAGAATTTATTCCTTTTTATTGCTAAGTAGTAGTCCATATTTGGACTGGATTCTAAGGATCTCAGGACCCTTGGAGACCAGTGACATAGCCTTTGTGGGTTATTCATACAAATATGTGCAAGGGGCAGGCTTCAGAGGAAGAAGGGATTTTGAGCGCAAGTAGCTTAATCACCCTGCCTTCCTTAAAATAAATTGACATGACTAAAGATTGTACCAGGCTGGGAACAGGAAAAGGTGCCATCCTTCTGCCTCGCACTTGGAGTAGTTCCTAGGAGATACAGTGATGGGATTAGATTGAAGAGGTTCACCTAGGGTTGATCCACAGACCTCTTTTCTGAAAAAGCAGAAACAATCCTGGTTGTGAAATTTGTCAAGGGAGTATATAGGACAGTGTCACAAATGAAGATGGATGCAACCATCAAAGTGAACACCAAAACAAAAACTCTCAAATTCACTTCAATAGAATGTTTAAAGAATAATATAGCACTAATGCAACAGGATTTATCCTAGAAATATAGTGAAAATTCAACATTAGGAAATGCAGTGATGTATGTCACATTGATACATCACCACGGAATCATCATATGATTAGTTCAGTAGTCTCAAAAAGGCTTTTGATGAAATACAACATCCATTCTGGTTTAGCAAGCAACCCAATACGCTAAATGCTTTGGTCAACTAGAAGTTGAGCGAGGAGTCCTTGTAATACAAAACTCAAAACAAAAACAAAAACAAAAAAATCCAAAGCTTTTCTAAACCTAAAGCTAATGTCATCATTTGCTATGAAAAATTGGAAACATTGACATTAAAGCCAATATTAAGACTAAACTGTCAGATACTGGCATCATTCAACATTACAAAGGCTGTTATGGATTGCACTGTGTTCTCCAGAAGACTGTATCTTGAAGTCCTAACTTCAGTACCTCAAAATGTTACTTTATTTGGAAATAGGGTCTTTGAAGATTTAACAAAGAGAAGATGAGGTCATTAGGGTGAGCCCTAATCCATTATGAGTGGTGTCCTTCTAAAAATTATGACAAAGACAAACCTGCACAGAGAGAAGACAGTGTGAAGAGACACAGGGAGAGCGCCATGTGAAGATGGAAACAGAGATTGGAGTAATGCCATCTGTACGCCAAGGAAAACCAAAGATTTCTGGTAAACCACCAGAAATTGGAGAGAGGCTAGAACAGATTCTTCCTCAGCTGTCAGAAGGAGCCAACCCTATCAACACATTGATTTTTTTTCTTTTTTAAGGACAAATTTCTTTTTTCAGGATTTTATTTTATTTTACAAACTTATTTATTTTTTTTATTTATTTTTGGCTGCATTGGGTCTTCGTTGCTGTGAGCAGGTTCTCTCTAGTTACAGCGAGCGGGGGCTACTCTTCCTTGCGGTGCGCAGGCTTCTCACTGCGGTGGCTTCTCTTATTGTGGAGCACGGGCTCTAGGCGCATGGGCTTCAGTAGTTGTGGCACGTTGACTCAGTAGTTGTGGCTCACGGACTCCAGAGCGCAGGCTCAGTAGTTGTGGCTCACGGGCTTAGTTGCTCTGCGGCATGTGGGATCCTCCCAGACCAGGGCTTGAATCCATGTCCCCTGCATTGGCAGGCGGATTCTTAACCACTGCGCCACCAGGGAAGTCCTCAGGATTTTGTTTTATTTTCTTCTAGTCTTATTGAGATATAGACACATAGCACTGTATAAATGTAAGGCGTATAGCGTAACGATTTGACTTACAATCATCTTGAAGGAATTCTCACAATAAGTTTAGTGAACATGCATCATCTCAGACAGATACAAAATAAAAGAAAAAGAAAAAATATGCATTTCTCCTTGTGATGAGAACTCTTAGGATTTACTCTCTTAACAGCTTTCATATATAACATCCAACGGTATTCATTATATTTATCATGTTGTACATGACATCCTAGTATTTATTTATCTTATAACTGGAAGTTTGTACTTTTTTGACCACCTTCATCCAATTCCCCCTCCCACCACCCCCTGCCTCTTGTAACCATAAATCTGGTCTCTTCTATGAGTTTGTTTGTTTGTTTTTCAAAGTATAATTGACCTTCAACACTATGTTAGTTCCTTGTACACAACATAGTGATATTTCTATACATTTCAAAATGGTCATCACAGTAAGTCTATTTACCGTCTGTCACCATACAAAAATATTAAATTCTTATTGACCATACTCTCCACTCTGTACATTTTATTCCCATGACTCATTTATTATCATTTTTTTGTGGTTCCTCAAAAAATTAAAAATAGAGCTACCATACGACCCAGAAATTCCACTTTAGGATATTTATCCAAATAAAACAAAAACACTAATTCCAAAAGATGTATGCACCCCAGTGTTCATAGCAGCATTATTTATAGTAGCCAAGATATGGAAGCAATCTAAGTGCCCACTGACAGATGAACAGATTTAAAAAGATGTGAGATAGGGGCTTCCCTGGTGGTGCAGTGGTTGAGAATCTGCCTGCCAATGCAGGGGACACGGGTTCGAGCCCTGGTCTGGGAAGATCCCACATGCCGCGGAGCAGCTGGGCCCGTGAGCCACAACTACGGAGCCTGCGCGTCTGGAGCCTGTGCTCCGCAACAAGAGAGGCCGCGATAGTGAGAGGCCCGCGCACCGCAATGAAGAGTGGCCCCTGCTCGCCGCAACTAGAGAAAGCCCTCGCACAGAAACGAAGACCCAGCACAGCCAAAAGTAAATAAATAAATAAATAAAAAGATGTGTGAGATAGATAGAGATATATATATATATGTATGTATGTCTATATATAGATATATATATGTGTATCTGTTACTCTGCTATAAAAAAAGAATGAAATCTTGCCTTTGTGACACCATGGATGGACCTTATGCTTAGTGAAATAAGTCAGAGAAAGACAAATATTTTATTTCTGTGTGGAATCTAAAAAACAAAACAAATGAAAGAACAAACAACAAAACAGCAATAAACTCATGAATACAGAGAACAAACAGGTAGTTGTCAGAGGGAAGGGTCGTATGGGGATGCCAGAAGTAGGTGAGGGAGATAAGAGGAACCCATTGATTTCTGACTTGCAGCCTCCAGAACGGTGAGATGATACATTTCTGTTGTTTAAGCCGCCCAGTGTGTGATACTTTGTTATCACAGCCCTAGGGGATCGATACCATGGAGACCCTTTACTGGGTGCTCACTATGTGTCAGGCATTGTTCTGAGCACTTTATATCCATAAACTCATTTTAATTTCCTCGATAATTCTACGAAGAAGAGATGATTATTATTGATGTTATGTCGATGAAGAAACTTAAGACACAGAGACGTTAGCAAACTTTCCCAAAGCCATCTAGCTGGTAAGAGATAGGACAGTGATTTAAACATAGGCAGTCTGTTTTCCTGAACTGATCCCTAACATTACCACTAATTATGCCATATTCAGATCCACAATAATTACAGCATGTTGGTGGTGATATATTTAGACACATAGATCAATGGAACAGATAGAAAGCTCTGAAATAGACCCATGTATATGTAAGCATGTAAAATGTAATAAGTTATCAAGGAGTAGGTGGATTACTCAGTGGTGCTAGAAAAATAATGAGAAGTATTTTAAAAAGTAAAATAAAGTTAGATTCATAGGCCATATCATACATTAAAATTATTTCTAGGTGAATTAAAGATTTAAATATATTTATAATTTGATGAGAGAATCACCAATGCAGTTGAATATTTATTCTTCTGCAGTATCAAATACCAGGGTAGCAGATATTCTATGTAGGCAGTTCTGCCAGAGGGGGAAGTGATTTACAGATTTTACTTTATACTCAACAGTGGTCATCTGGCAAAAATAATTCAGAGGTGAAAAGAAATGAGAGGACTGTTTATAACTAAAAATATAGAAAATGGGTTAATGTTTTTAACCTATGAAGAGCACTTTTAAGTTAGAAGGGATACACAGCCCAATCATAAAATGAGTGAAGGGCATGAACAGGCAGTTTGCCAATGAAGAAATGCCAATGGCCAGTTGAACTTATGAAAAACATTCAACTTTCTGTAGTATTCAAACAACTGAAAATGAAAACAATGGGCCTCTGCATTTCAGTAATTAAATTGACAAAGATTAAAAACAATGATCTGAGTACTGGTGGGATGAAAAGGAAGTGAGCACACACTCTCACACATTGCAGATAGCAGTGTTTCTTGGAGCAGCTGTTTTGGAAGGCTCTTTGCCTGTGTGTATAAAATTATGTGTGTCCTTTGATTCTGGAAATTCAACTTTCAGAAAATTATCCTAAGGAAGTTAATGCGGACGTGTCTTAAGGGTTATCTCTTTACTTTATAAATAGCAAATTATGAAAACAACAAAAATAAGAAACTTTGGTGTAGTAAATTATAGGTGTATAGGATGGCAACCATTAAAATTAGGTTTTAAGAGAATGTTTAGTGAAATATAGCCCTGATATGGTAATGCACTTTAAAAGCAGGTTGCAAACGTAAGTGTCCATCAACAGATGAATGGATAAAGAAGATGTGGCGCATATATACAATGGAATATTACTCAGCCATAAAAAGAAACGAAATTGAGTTATTTGTAGTGAGGTGGACGGACCTAGAGTCTGTCATACAGAGTGAAGTAAGTCAGAAAGAGAAAAACAAATACCGTACGCTAACACATATATATGGAATCTAAAAAAAAAAAAAAGAAAAAAAATGTGGTCATGAAGAGCCTAGGGGCAAGATGGGAATAAAGATGCAGACCTACTAGAGAATGGACTTGAGGACACGGGGAGGGGGAAGGATAAGCTGGGACAAAGTGAGAGAGTGGCATGGACATATATATACTACCAAACGTAAAATAGATAGCTAGTGGGAAGCAGCCGCATAGCACAGGGAGATCAGCTTGGTGCTTTGTGACCACCTAGAGGGGTGGGATAGGGAGGGTGGGAGGGAGGATGGGAGGGAGACGCAAGAGGGAAGAGATATGGGGATATATGTATATGTATAACTGATTTACTTTGTTATAAAGCAGAAACCCACCATTGTAAAGCAATTATACTCCAATAAAGATGTTAAAAAAAAAATGTTGCAAAGCTTATGTTCACTCTGGTTCCATTTTTTTTTTTTAGAAAATAAAATTTTTATATCAATGGGAAAAAAACTCAAAATCCATAGATCACAAATAAATACCAGTGACTCTTCGAGAGAGAAGTTTAGAGGCGATTGTATTCTTAATTTTTCTATGTTATTTGCAGTAAAAATGTATTAGTTTTGCAGTTAGAATAAAACTAATAAACCTGACATATACATGCATATATATGGATTCGTGTGTAAATAGATGTAGGGTTCCCCTATGTAATGTACACGCCTCTCAGATGTTAATTAAACCAAAAGGTGCCGTATTGTGAAATGCGTTGGCGCTGGTGGGAATTTTGAATGTTTGTGACATTAGGGTAACCAGCGTAGTTGCTAGTTAATATCTATCAACAGTTACAACTTGTTCAAATGTGGATTGTTAAATTATGAATGAATTTTATAGGCATTCCTAATAAGAACAGTAACAGCTAATATATATTTAGCTCTTAAAATGTACCAGAATTTTTCTAGGTTCTACGTGTTCATTGTCTCTTTTAATTCTCCTAAGAAATCTAGGAGGGTGGGGTGTGTGTGTGTGTGTGCCCACCAAGATTCACAAAGTACATAAGATAAATATGGTTTTTTTTGGAGGGGGCACCATGATTTAAGAATATGTGCTTTTGTGAGTAATTTCAAAGAAGATTTTGTGTTCTGTAGTCCCCTCCACTTCAATTTCATCCTTATTTTGTGTGGAGGCTTCTTAATGATGCTCTCGTGGATACCAAGGCCCCGCCGAGTGAAGGGAGGTCTCAGCGGGGCTCAGAGCAGTGTGCAGACTGTAGGCTCCCTGGGGAGCAGGTGGAATGAATTTCCTTTAAGCCCACCCTCTATCAACATCATTTCTCCTAAGTTTTCAGTAAGACCAGTTTTCCCTATCTTACATAACCTTTATTATTTCTAAAATAAGTAGGGAATGATAAAGGAGAATATGAAAACTGCCATTGATTCTACCATCGAATGCATTGCTGCTTCCCAACAATTCCTGGTGTACATATGTTGCCCACCAGGGCCATAGCTCTGTTTCTTAAGGCTTGCCTTGAGGAGACTCCCAGGGCCATTCGGAAGCCGCTGAGAGAAATCTGTATAAAAGCTCATAGGAGGAGATCAGGGTAATTCTGGTGAATGGGAATCAAAACAGTTTCAAACTCCCAAGTGTGCAGCAGGGTTCCTAGGTGATCCCTGGGGACTGTGGTCTGGGGTGTGTCTTGTGATGTGCTTCTCATGAAAAATATCATCATCCGAGCAACCTGCAGGGATTGAAGGGGATAAGGTAATGAGCTTTATGATATCCACTTAAAGGTTCAAAGGTGTGACTGAGGCATGGAGGGAGCTGCAAGGGAGAAGAGGCAGGGAGTGGGAAAATTAACAAGAGTCTAAAATACCAATTGGCCTCAGCATGTTTTAGCAACCGGGCAAACCGGGCAAAAATATGAATTACAGTATTTTGCTGGAGCTGTGGACCATAGCAATAGCAATGTTTGCTAGCACAGGTGTTGAATGTTTTTTTCACCAAGATAAAAGCTGAACTGTGTGCGTGAAAGTAACTCAGTGTTGGTGGGTGTTACAGATCTTGCCCCCCAGGGCCCACCCCATCTCCTGCCTGAGGTCTGATGTTAAGTTAGAAGGGTGAGATGTGCAGCTTCGCAGGTAGAGGTTCATCAAGTCTGGACAGGTCTCAGGTGCCTCCATCAGAAATGTGGCACGGCTGCACAGAGGGATATTGATCACTTCCGGAGCCAGACACCGTGTCCCGCTTCTTTTATGCCTCCAGGGAGGATGTTTCAGGGCCTTCCACCTGTGAATCTACTGGGGTTCTCTCACTGTCGCATTACTCCTGCAAGATCCTGGGAGAGGCCCTGGAAACATGTTCAGATAGTCATCTATTTTATATAATTATCAAAAGAAAGGTAATTTTGACCACGGTTGGTTAAGACTGCTGTGGGATTCTCCTCCCGCTGTCCCTTTATCATACTTTTCTTTGGGAGGTGAGGAGTTGGATGTGGGGCTTTTGGAGTAGTCAGGGGCATTTTAGGGACCTAGGTAAGTGGAAGTTGAAATTTAGTTTGAGTTAATGGGAGATATAAACATACATATATATATATATATATATATATATACACACACACATACGGATACATATGTATTTCAAATATATAGTGTATATAGTATATATAATATACATGTAAATATATATACATATATACATATATGTACTATATGTATATATGTATTATATAGTATATATACACATATGCAATATAGTATATATATATATGTATACACATATGTTTCATATACGTTTTTCCTGTGTATAGTTAAACCATTGCTCACTGCCCTGGTGTGGAACTGTCAGGAACACAGATGATATCACCAAATCAAAGATTATTTATGATTACCCAGTACACAAGTACACTTGTAATACCCTGAAGTATTACAGAATATACATGAATGAAATTTGATAGAGATTTCCCCCAATTTGACTACAATCCTACAGTTTACATTATAGAAATTAATGACTGGTGAACTTGAAGGAAACTTTAAACAATTATTAATAATAATAAACAAATTTCAGTCAACCTGCTAGAAGGGATATTGAAGTTTGTACTCTCTCTATAAAAAATGATGTTGTAAAATTATTGTCAGGAAGAGGTCATCCGAGGGAATGCAGCCAGGAAGGTAAGGGAATAGATTGTCAGGAAGATAATTAATAAAAATGTTATTCTTCTGGACTGCACAGTGTTTGTGGTACCTGTAGGCTGTTAGAAGTTTATTATTTGTCGTGATTTCTTTTCTCATTTCAAACAAATAGTCCCTTTTCTAAGTTTGTAGTCTTTTCCCTAAAGAATGTCCCCTCCTCAGATTGTTTAAGCTTCAGGCTCACAACACTCAGACCTACTCCTGGGGTGGAGGGTAATGTTATTATCTTCTTACAGATGGGGAAGTTGAAACTCTGAGAGGTGAAGTGGCTTGTCCAAGGTCACGTGGTCATAGAGCCTGGGCCCCAAGATGCTCATCACCCATGTGCTGTACTGTCTTCCCAGTGGGGTGTGATCGGGATGTGGTTCTGCTTCTCTCTGCATTAGTGGAGGTGCAGCTGCTAATGGCCAGAGCCCTGGGAAACATGGAAGGGCTCTCTGCCATCAGTTCTTTGCAGGCTTCTAGGTAGTTGCCCCTCTGGGAAGTGTTCATGCACTTGCCGGTGGTACCCGAGCCAGGTTCTCTTTCCCCTGGCTTCAGGGTGTCAGCCATGGGGGACAGTTGTACGATCCTCATGACTGCTGTTAGTTTGGTGGTTGCTCTTGGTCCTTGTCTGAAAAACCATTTTGCCATTTCTCACCCCTTGCCTTCTGCCCCCAGCTCTTAGCCTTTCAGTCTGTGGGCTCTCCCTGATGAGAGTAGGCCCCAGGGCCCCAGGGAGAATGGGTTAGAGGGAAAAAGCCAGAAACAGTCTAATGAGACCTTAAAATGCTGTTGATGCAAGAGGGGCAAAAGGCATCCAAATCGGGCATCCTTTCTTCCACAGTTTCTCCCACTCACAGTCCCTGGCATCCCATCTGGCAAATACCACTGGCTTTTCCGGAATTCCATCCATCAGACTGTGCAGTTCTCTCAAGAATGAGTTGCACGGTGAATAGATTGCTGGCATTTTGGGTGGGCCCAAATTGTCTTGCATCCTCTAAGTCCGTGAGAAAAAAATACAACACTGTAAGCTTCAATATTTATGGTTTCTTTGCTACTTTTGTGTGGAATTTTTTCTTCATTTCAGTCAGTGTTGAGGTCGGAGGGTTTGAGAAATCTACTCTTATGCCACCATCTTTCAAACTAATGTTGGTTTTGATTCTGCTTTTTGCATTTCAACTTTTCCTGAAATTCTTTATTAACCCACAGGTCACCCAATCCTATTGTCTTTGTGTCTTACGTTAGTTTCCCTTTGTAGCTTTCTCTTCTTGTTTCCCAAAGCACTGGGTCTCTTTGCATCCTATGAGGATACTGAATGTTTTTTTACAGCATTCATCAGGTTCCTGTAGTAAATAATCTTTAGCGATCTTCTCTTAAGTTTTTATGATGAGTTATTTTGCGTTTTCCTCTGTATTCCTTTTTTGTAATCATAATCATTTTTATTATTTTTCCTAAAGATTTTATTTTCTTTTATTTTCTATTAGAGTATAATTGCTTTACAATGTTGCATTAATTTCTGCTGTACAATGAAGTGAATCAAGGGAACCCTCTTGCACTGTTGGGGGGAATGTGAATTGATACAGCCACTGTGGAGAACAGTATGGAGGTTCCTTAAAAAAACTAAAAATTAGAACTACCATATGACCCAGCAATCCCACTACTTGGCATATACCCTGAGAAAACCATAATTCAAAAAGACACATGCACCCCAGTGTTCATTGCAGCACTATTTACAATAGCCAGGACATGGAAGATTTTATTTTATTTAAAAAAATTTTTTTAATTTTTTCTAGATGAGGATGATGACCCTTTTTTTTTTTTTAATTTTTGGCTGCGTTAGGTCTTCGTTGCTGCTCGTGGGCTTTCTCTACTTGGGGCGAGTGGGGGCCACTCTTTGCTGCGGTGTGAGGGCTTCTCATTGCAGTAGCCTCTCTTTTTGTGGAGCACGGGCTCTAGGTGCGCGGGCTTCAGTAGTTGCAGCACGTGGGCTCAGCAGTTGTGGCTCATGGGCTCCAGAGCACAGGCTCAGCAGCTGTGGCGCACGGGCCTAGTTGCTCCGCGGCATGTGGGATCCTCCCGGGCCAGGGCTCGAACCCCTGTCCCCTGCATTGGCAGGCAGACTCCCAACCACTGCGCCACCAGGGAAGCCCCAGATTTTATTTTCTGAATGCAGGAAGGAGACGGTAAGGAAGAGAGACTCCAAGTGCTTGGAGCAAGTCTTCTTCATTAGAGGCCCAGTGACGTGGTTTCCTAGTTGTTAAGAGCTATGTATTTCTGAACTTGGGGGTTAACAGTGTGGAAGGAACACATGGTCTGCCTAGTGAATTCCAGGCAGATGAAGTTTAACTTTTCTTCTTCCAGATTATAACAAGGGTGTCATGAGTGGTCTGCTGCCATTTCTGTTTCTTCCGGATGCTAATGATAGTTTTATTGTTTTCAGTTCTTTTGGAAGTTTTCACCTTTTCCAGTGTTTTCTTAGGCATGGTGTTGAGGTTCTAAGAGAGGCTGTTAGGAGCTTCCTGCCAGGTTGCATTTCAAAGGGAACGTGACTCGGCCAAGGTCATGCAACCAGCTGGTGGCAGAGACAAACCTGTAATGCAGGCTCCTTTCTTCCAGGCAAATCCTCCATCTTCAAGACCACCTGCTGCTCTTGACCTGTCAGGACCTGAGCTATGATGTGGTTTAGCAAGTAGTGGCTTTGTTAGAAGTTCATTTCTGTTCCGAGGAGTTTTAGCCAGAGGTGGCGTCATGCTGGCAGGGGCTGCACTCATAGGATCCTGTGCGTTGGGACTTTTCAGATTTTTTTTTTTTTTTAAGTTTAAGAAAAATCTTTATTTCAGATAAAATTATTTCCATAATTAAGGATAAAGCAAACACTTCTTTGAGTCCATCATTTCAGGTGGCTGTGATTTCCATGAACATTGGCATTACTGAGTATCATTTGAATATTTGCCTACATGCTTGTGGGAAGCTTCTGCAGCCTTTTCTTGGTAGGAATTCCAGTTTTTCTGAATTCTTCCCTTTCCTTCAGGTATTCCATTTTGCATTCTTCATAAAAGGCTGGATCATTATGGTAAGCAGTTAGACATTCTTTCAATGCAGAATTTTCTTTGCGGCATTTTACTACCATAAGGATTGCAGAGTCCTTGCAACATTTAGTGAAATCTTCAAATAAGGAGATTATCCTGGATTATGTGGGTGGGGCCCAAGTAATCACAAGGGTCCTGGAAAGTTGAAGAGGGAGGCACAGATGAAGAGAAAATGTGCATAGAGCTAGAAGTGGCTGAGTGCTTGCTCCAAAGATGAGAAACATGCTTATGTGTCCTGGACATGAACTCCTTGGTGTTAGAGAGGTGGAGACGGGGTTGGTGGGGGAGGGCCTTGAGGTACTGGCTGTGTTTTTTGTGCTTAGGAATCTTAGTGACAGCCCTGCTATCTTTTTTGTTTGTTTTTGTTTCTTGAGGAGGACAACAAAATGTTTATTATTAATCACAAATCTTCATTAGACTTAAGATTCAGATAGTAGCAGCATAAAGACCCACTAGTGACTAGCCTGTTACCATGCACTTTTTTTTTTTTTTCACAAGAAATGTTTAACAAGGACCTAGAAGAACTAAAGAACAAACAGAGATGAACAATGCTGTCTTTTTTTGAAATGTTCATCAGAGGCCACTTCCTTAATCACTAGCAGAGTGCCTGCTTCCTATTTGTGGGTGCCTCTGTCTTAGTGAGGTTTACCTCTCCAGGGAACCGAAGTATCAACATTTGAGAAAAAAAGAGTGCACAAGTTTAATGATTTAACAGGCTGACATGCTAGCACAGCTGAAACTGCAGTTACCTAAGGCACCGTCAGCATCCCTAAGACCTCAGAACACACTCTTAGTGGACTGACCCAATCGTGGCATCCAGGTAATATGAGCTTTAGACTCATTGAGGCTCCTTTAGCCTCTGTCCTTAATGGAATCTTTCATTCCACATTTAATGCACGTTTAACGGGCCCTGGTAGGTGGAGCCCAGCTGGCCACCACAGACAGATTTGCCGAAGCTTAACTGTTTTGAGAGAGCTCACAGCAACTATACATATGATAATAATTCAGACCTCAATAAATATTTTATCTACACAGTGATCAGTTGGGTGATTTATATAACGCTGGATGCTATTATTGAGTTTAATTGACTGTATGCAAACCTAATTTTTACTTTATGTAATTAAATGTTAATATACATATAAAAACTGAGTACATAAACCAGTATCGTCAACCAGTCTTAAATGTTTCTGAAGCTTTTGTAGGCATGGCATTGTGTAACAGAGAAATGATGGCCTTTGGGGAAAGGAAAGAGAGAATCCACAAACGCAGGGAACTTGGACTGGGTTCTTATCTCATTGGAATCTCAGTTTCTTCATCTTTAAAATGAGAATGAGTAATTCCCGGATCATAAAATGACTGTTAGGATTACGTGGGATTATGTGGAATGGCTGACCTGTTGCCTGGCAAGGAATAGCAGGGATCACTTTCTATGCCCGCCTTATGGATATGTTTATTGAATGCCTATCACGGTCAAAGTATGATTGTATGTAACAAGCCAGGGTGGGTACCTTACCTGCTTTATTTCTCTCCATGTTTTCCTTGTTTGGCTCCCACTAGAACATGAGCTTTGTGAAAGAGGGACACACAGCTCTTAATCCCTGCTCTGTCTCTGGTGCCTAGAATAAGGTCTGGCGCACAGTTGTTACCCGATCTAGGATTATTGAATGTCATTCAAGCATGGGTTGTTAATTCAGAGAGATGATAAGGAGGCATGAGAATTGACAAACTGGAGGAGTTTACTGGTTTTTCATGCAAGAGACATTATGATAGCATTGAGAAGGCTTGTGCTTTGGGGTCAGATTGAAAGTAATTTGATTCCTGACTCTGCCCCTTACAAGCTGTGTAGCCTTGAGGAAGTTACTTAACCTTTCTGAGCCCCAGATTACAACTTCACAAAATTGTACATTGAATCCCAAAGAGCAACTCACAGGGCTGCTGTAAGAGAAATAAGGTAGTGCTTGTAAAGAGCCTGCCACTTAATTATTTAAAGTTATACAGAGTAGGCACAGAAGGCTGATTTTCCCCAAGGTGAAACTTGGGAAAGCTTTGAATGACCTGAAGATGTTCTCTCCCAGGGATTCTTGATGTGATTATTACAAGAGTCACTCCTTGCTGGGCCAGGTAGGAGCACTTGGCTGTGGTGTCTCCTGAGGTTCTCTAGGGCATGTCACTAATGGAGCTGAGGTTTACAGTGAGGTCAAAGGGAGCACCAGAGACCCAGAGAGAGCCATGTGTGGACCATGTGACTCCTCATGACCTTGAACCTTCAGGACAGTGAGTGGAGACCCAGGGGCCTGACCCTGTTGGTCTTGCTGGACCAGGGCTCAGGATGTGTGGCTGCTTCTCTTTCTTTTTCCTTTGAAAAAATTATATGTTAAAAATAAGTCAGGGGCTTCCCTGGTGGTGCAGTGGTTAAGAATCTGTCTGCCTGGGGCTTCCCTGGTGGCGCAGTGGTTGAGAATCTGCCTGCCAATGCAGGGGACACGGGTTCAAGCCCTGGTCTGGGAAGATCCCACATGCCGCAGAGCGACTAGGCCTGTGAGCCACAACTACTGAGCCTGCGCGTGTGGAGCTTGTGCTCCGCAACAAGAGAGGCCGCGATAGTGAGAGGCCCGCGCACCGCGATGAAGAGTGGCCCCCGCTTGCCGCAACTAGAGAAAGTCCTCGCACAGAAACGAAGACCCAACACAGCCAAAAATAAATTAAATTAATTAATTAATTAAAAAAAAAAAAAGAAAAAAAAGAGTATGCCTTTAAAAAAAAAAAAAAAAAAAGAATCTGTCTGCCAATGCAGGGGACATGGGTTCGAGCTCTGGTCCAGGAAGATTCCACAGGCCGTGGAGCAACTAAGTCTGTGCACCACAACTACTGAGCCTGCGCTCTAGGGCCCGTGAGCCACAACTACTGAGCCCGCGAGCCACAGCTACTGAAGCCCGCACACCTAGAGCCCGTGCTCCACAACAAGAGAAGCCACCGCAATGAGAAGCCCGCGCACTGCAACAGAGAGTAGCCCCCGCTCACCGCAACTAGAGAAAGCTCGCACACAGCAGTGAAGACCCAATGCAGCCAAAAATAAATAAATAAAATAAATTTATTGAAAAAATAAGTCAGTTTCAGAAGAAGAGGTGTTTAGCAAGCCAGATATTCCTGTAGAGGTAGCAAGGTTAGTGGTCACTTAGGGTTATGACCTAGTGACTAAGACAGTGGCGTTTGGAATAGGACTGCCTTGGTTCAAACCCCAATCCAGCCATTTCCTAGCTGTGAGATTTGGGGCAGGTTATGTAGCTGGTTCTTAGTTTCATCATGCATAAAGCATGGGTAGTAATAGTACCAATATCATGAGGCTCCTTGAGGATTAAATGAGAATATTTAATCACAAATTTAATCACTTTGTACAGTACACAGTAAGCACTCAGTAAACACCAGCAGCTATAATTATTGTTCCCACTTCACAGATGAGGAAGTGGAGGCTCGAGATTTTCTCTGACCCACCAGAGGTCATCAAGAAAGTGCCAGAACCAAGCTGGGCATCAACCTCTGTTGCTGTCTTGCACTCCTGACACTTCATTACAGTCCATTCATTCATTCATTCATGAGGCATGTATTGAGTTTCCCTTAAGCTCTCAAGCACCAAAGTGCCAGGCTCTTTGATATGTCCTGAGGATTCAGTGGCAAAGAACATGGACGTATGCTTCCTGCCCCAGTGGACTTAAACGGGTGGTGGGAAGACAGAAAATAAGCAAATGAGTAAATGAATAATTGCAGAGTTACTCAGGGGGTATGAATAACACCATCGAACAGAAGCAAGACGGTATGTTAAGAATTGGGGAAGAGAGGAAGTTGGTTCCCATGGAATGTTCAGAGAGGCTTCTCTGAGAAGGCGACATTTGATGTTTGTTGTGGAAGATGCCCAGGGCCAGCCACGTGATGCCACGTGAAGTGCTAGGGTGAGAGTGTTCCAGGCAGGGGGGACAGCAGTGCAAAGACCCTGAGGCCATCCAGCTGACTTGGGCTTCCGAGGTCTTCAGAAGATGACATGACTCCTGCCAGAAAGCAGTGTCAGCCCTTTCTTCTGTGTAGAGGAAACCTTTACTCACCTTTCCCAGCCGATCTAAAGTTTCCCTGAAATGGGTTATGACCCTCGGCCATCTCTTTCTTTCACTGCTCCCTCAAAAATAAAAATGAAAAAAAGACATCACCATGGTGTGAGAAAAGATGAAAGATGCTATTCTGGCTTCTGAGTGGGCAGAGCTCTGGCCCGGGGCCAGGAGAGCTGGCTTCCATCCCAGCTCTGCACCCCTCTCTTTGCAGCCTTGGCCTTTTTATGCCTGTCTGCCCACCTGTAAATTTAGGAGCTGGGCCAGGTGACCCCTTCCCTCTTGAAACATGGGAGAGCAGCGGAATCCCTGAATCTGCTCCCGGGTTGTTTGGAGGAAACAAAAACAGACTTGCTGGGTTGGGTGGGGCCGCTGTTCAGGCTGGCGGACTCTCCAGCTGGTCTCCAAATTGAGCCATCTTCACTTTAACCGGAGGTGACCACTGTCCCTCACCCACCCCCATCCTCTTGGCAGGGTGAAGCTGAGTGCTGACCCCACACATGGGCGCGTCTTCGTTCTTTCCTCCTGGTCACAATGCAGAACAGCATCTGCTGAGACATCGCCTGCGGCAGAGCAGACAGCCCTCTTCCCCGCTCTCTCCGGGAGCCTGGGAGGGCTGGCACATGTGAGGAGATGGAAATCTGCCTGCCACATTCCGCTGTGCTCTCTTCTTGTAGGACATTAAGATGCACCAGACTGAGGCCCGCGGCCGACACTGCAGGGAAGCTGGTCTGAACAGAGGCTTTTATTTCCAGGGGACACCTGGCCCTCCTGTATCCCACCAGCATCCCAGCAGATGTAGCTGGGTGATATGTGGATACACAGTCGCCATCTCCCAGGGTGTCAGAAATCGAAGTACCCTTTGAGAGAGTTTAATTTATTCCTTTGTTACCTGGGAAGAATCTCTGACCTGCGAGGTTAGGTGATTTGCCTGAGGTCACACAGCAGTGAGTGGCGAATGAAGCTGGGAGTGACAGCGCATATCAATAGCTTATCACCATAGGCACTGCTGATTCATACAGGATGTGCTGGACCAGCTCAGATAGCTTCTTTAAAATATTTTATTTGTTTTGAGATTATGCAACGTGGACACAGATAACATAGCTATCTTTCCCATTTCTAATGCATACATTGGGGTTAAATATTCACTTAACAAATACTTACTTAGAACCTATGTGCCAGGCACCATTCCAAGTCTTTACATTTACCGAATCCTCATCACAACCCCCAAGGGATGGGCACTACGATTATCCTTGTTTTACAGATGAGGAATTGAAGCACATAGAGGTTAAATAACCTGGTCAAGGTTCACACAGTTAAAAAAAAAAAAAAATACAAAAGCTGGGATGCTGGCTCCAGAGTCCATAGCTTTAAACCCTACGGATGCTCCGTTTCACTGGTCAGAAACCATCATCCACCACGCAAGGCGGGCATGCCCGAGGGACGCTAATCTCCTTGAACTCTTTAGTTCACAGAGAGAAAACACTGGAGTCTGGAGAGGGTGTGAGGGTGTTGGATCAGGTTCTAGAAGGTCACTGTTTCCGTTAGCCTTGTCTTTTCCTGCTCCACTGCGCTGCCTTGGAAGTCAGAACACATCTCTGGTCTAGAAGACACCCTGCAGCAAGGTCATTATTCTCCCTTGAAGTCCCTTTGCTTGCTTCCACCTTTGTTATTTTCCTGGATTTATTATAATGGGCCAAATTAACCTGAGTTGCCTCCCAGAGTCTCTGGGAGAAAGAACCAAATGAGCAGATCAGACACTGTTTCCCTGGTCCTTGGGGAATGCCTAAGCCATCAGAGAGACATCATCTTATTTATAATAAGTTCACTGTTCAAAGAGCTTTAAAACATTTTTTTTTCCTATTAAGAGTATTGTTTCTATCTGTTGAGTCCATGAGTGTTTGACATTAGATGACTTTATAAAACATGCTACTAATTGGATTTGTTAAAGCAAATAAATCAAACACTAATTGGAACGTGCCCTGCCATTATTTTTGCTTACTGAATTAGATATAATGGTGTGAAGGCCTTCTTATCATATTTGTGCACTTATTTAAACACCCCCCTTGGCACAGACTTCTGCAAATTCAATTAGATATTCCAAAAAGGAATTCAATTTATGCCAGGCTAGTTTACATCCATTCCGGGGGCAAGACTCGCCTACCCACGATAGCCTGCCCACGATTAATAAGCCACTTAGATACTGCCCTGCCTTCAAAGTCTCTGTTGGAACAAGGTCAGCATCTCGATGACTTGGAGGCCGGGGAGCTTTATCATTAGAATGTGTGTGTCCACAGAGTAGGGCTGGCTTCATGGGTCTGTGACTTGTGCAGTCACCCAGGGCCTGGCACTTGGAAGGACCCCATGCTTAGTTTAATGCTCTGCTATGGCCACGTTGAAATTCTTAATAGTTTTTAAGCAAAAGGCTTTGCATTTTGGTTTTGCACTGGGTCTCCCGTGAATGTAGTAGCTGAGGTCTGCCCTGGTTGTCAGACTTTCTGGCTAAGAAAGGAGTCCTTGATTTGAGTTTTGGCTCTGCCCCCGATTGACTGGGTGGTGTTGAGAATGTCACCTGCTCTGGCCTTGGTTTCCTCGTCTGTAAAGTGGGAGCATTACTCCTCACCCATGGAGAACACATGCTGTGATGTCGGTGAAGTGCTTATTTAAATCCAGCTACCTTTTGTGCTTCTCTCAAAAGAAGTGTAGCTACAGGCCAGGAGTGTAGCTTTGGAAGGCAGTGGATAACATGTCCCCCCTTCCACTTCTGGGAGGAAGGAAGAGACGTTCTACAACTGAGAAATGGGAAGGAGGTATCAAAAGCACATGGTACTCAAACACTCAAATGGTGAAACACGGGACTTTTCTGTGACCATGTTAAAATTGGAAATTTTTATGGCATCAAAGCAAAGGTTCACAAACTACAGCCTGCAGGCCAATTCTGGATCTTCACTGATTTTGTACTCCACCCACAAAGGAAGATTGGTTTTTACATTTTTAAATGTTTAGACAACTCAAACGAAGAATACTGTTTTGTGATGTGAAAAATCATAGGAAATTCAAAGTGCAGTGTCAGTAAATCAAGTTTTATTAGAACATAACTCTGCCCATCTTTCTTTGTGGCTTCTGGCTGTTTCTGCTCCAATGGCATTGCTGAGTCATAGTGACAGACCCAGTGGCCTTCTGTGGTGGGCAGAATTCCAAATTGGTCCCCAAGATTCCTGGTCCCCGATATTCATGTCTTGTGTAATCCCCATCCTTTGGGAGGGACTCTGAATAGGATAGATTTCACTCTTACGATTAGGTTATGTTAGTGACCAAGGTGAAGGAATTTCACAGATGTAATTAAGGTCCCAAGTTGGTTGACTTTAGTTAACCAAAAAGAAGAGGATCTTGGTTGGGTGGGCCTGACTGAATCAGATGAGCCCTTAAAAAGAACGGAGTCTTACCCAGAAAGAGATGTGAGACATGAGAGGGTTTATGGCAGGAACTCTGGGTAGCTTCTAGGGGCTGAGAGTGGTTCCTAGATGATGGCCAGCCAGAGAGGAGGGACCTTGATCCTATAATTACAAGGAACTGAATTCTGCGAAACACCATGCAAGAGATGACTCGGGCTCCAGAAAGGAAAGCAGGTCCCCTGATACCTTGACCTCAGCCTTGTGAGGCCCTGGTAAGGTGCAGCCTTGTCTGTACCTCTTACTTGCGGAAACTAGGAGATAATAAATGGGTGTTGTTTTGAGTTTGTGGTAACTTGTTGGGTAGCAAGAGAAAACCAGTACACCTGCAAGGTGAACATCTTTAATATCTGGCCCTCTGCAGAAAATGTCGCTTGACCCCTGTCTTAGGGAGTGGGGGTGGTTAGACTTAACCTCTATGCATAGACGTACATATATAAATATATACTTACATAGCTCAAGTACAGTGCCTGGGAAAGAGCAGAAGCCCAGAAAACCGTTAGTTTCTCTTCCGAACTCAATTCTGTTCAAGAATACACAGGATCATATCTGAGAAATGCAGAGGCAGGCACATTTATATTTTTATTGAATTCTATTCCTTTCTCATTTTCAAAAGAGGAGATCATGTTTAAAAAAATTCTGATTGGCACTATAAACTTTATTTATACTTTAATGTATCTTAAAGTATGTATCCTGCACTATTTTTACTTCCCTTACAGATGCTGATATGCTATACATTACCAAACCCAAATGGATTTTCAAAATCCAATTTCCTTGCTACAGTTTTCCATTTCCCTGTTGACTTTATATGCTTGACTCCCATCAGAGCATCTGGGGCCTTTGCTACATTTTGACCTCAACCTGTCCAGGGAAATAGCTTCTCTGTCCCTGTGTAAGAGCTAGTGCTGGGTCCTCCCTCGGCCTGTGGCTGCACTGCCCTGTCCTGCCTCAATTATTTGGGTCTTCTCCGAACCAGGACATGTGCTTTGGAGGCTGAGCCCAGTTCTGGGGGTGGGGGTAGTTTTAGGAGGTTTTTGTTTTCTTCCAAAATGATAGTGATGGAGTTGGTATCAGTTGAATGGGACCACTTTGAAACAGAATGAGGCGAGCATCCAAATGAGTGTCTTTGGGGGATCTCTCCAGTCATAAGTCTTCCCCAAGTAGCCTGCCACAAACACCTGCAGAGATGGTCTGGACCCTTTTGTAGCAGGTGTTATGTGCCAAGGAATTCCACCGAGAGAGAGAAACATAATTTCTGAAAGAGCAAGAGGAGCTTCAGTGAGACTCAGGATCATGCGTTTGAATATTTCGTGCTGTGGGTCTATGGGAAGCTAGTCTTTCCGTCCTTCTCCTCCCTTTGGTGGCTCTCAGTAGCCAGTCCTTGGGCTGATGGCATGACTCTGCATCTGTGGGGCTCCTGAGAGTTCCCAGGTCTTTCTGAGTCTCTGGAATCCTTAACCTTGACCACTGGAAGGTTCCTTTGTGATCTATCTTGCACCCCAGAAAATGAAGGCCCAGAAAGGAGGAAGGAAAGTGAGCTAGAGGGGCTGCACCCTCTGGCAGTGTAGATCGCTGTCAGAGTGTATAATCTTGAGCTCATAACCACTCCATTTCTCAGTCTGTTGGCTGAGAGGAAGAAAATTCAGGGAGGCTTGCTAAAAAAAATATTTATCAAGTATATTTTCTCTCCTGAATAGCTTTCAAAACTTATCTCTGGGTCAAGTCAGATCGACAGGGAGCAGGTGTCTAGACTGTATCATATTGGGCTCCAGTGAGTTGCTTTTCCTAAATTGTATGTTTGGGTGATGCTATCAATTTATATTGAGAATGATTATGAGAAATAGTCTCATGAAATTGGCCATGCACCCCTCATGTGGATGTTGTTTTAGATATTGTTCATTATGGGATATGGGATTTCTGTTACCAGTACCCCTTTGGAGAAGTTCTTGTGTGATCTAAGCACCTAGAATGGTTGTAATTCACCTGAGCAATTTGGCTTTTATTGTATGAACACAGAGTGTCTAGTATCTGAACAGATTGTCCTTTTTCTCTTGGCCTCCGGAAGCTCAGAGTCAAATAGGTAACTCCCTTTCAGCAGGTGGACATGTGGGAAATTGCAGGGTGGACTTGTAACTCTCTCCTTCTGTCCTGCTTGTCTTTCTTCTCCTGTCCTCAGTTTGCCTTTTGCCATCATGCTGTACTTCCTGCTTCTGTGTTTGTCCATCCACTGTGGCTGGGCTCGAGTTGATAGAGGGTAGATTGGTAACCAGTTACCATATGGTCTATGTTCTTGATCTATACAAAGCACAGGGATACTTCAGATGATCACTTGGCCATGCATCCTGCTTTGCTGGGAGCCCAGGAGCTGCACGGAAAAGTCATGAACCGTGTGTACCCCTGGAGTTTGGACATATATGTGTGATAAAGTGCAGGACAGAGGCCTGTTCCTAGAAACTCTTCTGTATTGAGAGACACTGAGGTCCACATAATAGATGACAAATTCTGGTGGCGTGGAATAGAACTGACAGGTGGGCCTGGGTGTCCCAAAGAAATAGTGGCTCAAAATAGAATGTAAGGCTGCTTTCGCCTCTACTTTAAGCCAGCTCCTCTTCAGGGGAAAGAGAGGGCTGTGGTCTGAAAATAAGAACCAGGTCACTGGGGCCACAGGCCTGCTGCTGTGGGACCCCAGTATCAAAGAACAGACTGTTAGAAGGGAAAGACATTGGCTCAGTGGCTGCAGGTTGAAGTGGTCACCAGAGCTTTGCAGGTGGAGGCAGCGAGGTGCCCGGGGGTGGCTGTGAAGAGGAGAGGGGTCCCTACCCCGTAGAGGACCAGGACCTGCCAGCACTCAGCTCGGGGGTAGCTGAGCAGGCCATCTACCATTGAGTGGAGGAAGGGAGGTGAGGGGTGGGCGACTGACCTGATCCAGGAGACTAGGGGCACATTATTGATATGACCTTGCTTGGGATCTGTAAGCTGGGATGCCCAGAGGTATAACTGTGAGCCCTCCTAAATCTTGTCTAGAAAGCAGCTGAGAATTGGATTAATTAGACCATTAAGTAAAATTTATTAATAATTTCTCCTTTGAGCTTCGACGTATCTCTGTAAAAGTGTGTTTTGCATCACACCCTCAAGTGTATGTTTGTGTGGTTATCTTTCCCTGTCCTCCGCAAACCTTGTGAGGGTAAGAATCATATCTGTCAATTCTGTGCCCCTGCACAGACCTGTAAAAAAAAAAAAACTTCATTAAATGTTTTTAGGATAATAAGCAGGGTAATGAATTCAAATGGGAAAGACCCAACCACCTTGGAGGCACTTTATCTTCCTAACCCCCTCTCATCACCTTGTAAGTGAAAGGCTTGGTCCTTGGTTTCTCGGGAATACATTCTTTCTCTGGTCTGTTAGAAAGAGCATGGGTTCTGTGGTTAGGTCACCATAGATTTACACTTGCCTCTGACACTTTCCTTCCATGTTACCTGAGCAGGTCGTTTAACCCTTTAATGCATCAATTACCTTATACTTAAGTAGGGATAAAAATCTACTTCACAAAGTTGCGAGGGTTAAGTGAAAGCAAAGGTGATAGTGTCTGTAATCAGTGACTAATTTATTGCCTGACATGGAGCAAATGCTCAAGAGAGCACGCTTCTTATATTAGTCAGGATGTGCAAGGCTCTGCTATGGTAATAACTAAGCCTTAAGATGTCAGTGGCATATTAAGACTAGAAAAGTCTGCATTTTACTCCTATTATGTTGAATGACAGTATTACTGGTCAGGCGACTGTCTGGGTGACACTCCTCCAATGAATGTCTCAGGGATCTAGACATCTTTCTTTCTTTGATGGCATTGCCTTCAAGTACACCTTTGAAGGTCTTCACAGTGGGGTAAGTGAGAAGGATTGCTAGTAAGAGATTATTTTGGGGGGGCTAGTCTTGCACATGGTGAGTATCACTTTATTACACATTTCCAAGGTTTACCACGTGGTTTTCCCCAGATGCAAGGTGGCCTGGAAATACAGAGTTCTTGCGTGCCCAAGAGAGAAGACCTCAACAGCTTGCCATACACCCAGCACCATCTTGGCCATGCTTTCTTTCTGTAGCCCTGGATGCTGATCTCAGTTTAGGATGATTTGTCAGTTCTTCCCATGAACACTTGAGATGCTGCAGGCTCCCCTCGCTTACCAGTTCCAGCACATCAGGATCTGGATGTTGTCAATGGCATTGACGTGGTTTGTTTGTCTTCCACAGGCTGGGAGACAGGCTCCAGTGAGGCAGCGGTGGTGTAAGGATGGGAGGGTGGCCCTCTCTGAGCAATTGGAACTGTTGCTGCTGCTACTATTTTCTACATTTTAAATAGAGTGTGTTGTGTTTTCGTCTCTGTGGCGTTTACTCTGCTGTTCTGGTCAGAGAAGGTCTATAGAGGAAGTGATTTGGGGGAGGATGTAGTTTGGAATTTTCAGGCAGGCAGTATGGGGAAGTAGCTTTCTAGGTATTAGAAGTGACGAGTACGTATGAGACTGGAAAGAGCAGGTGGAGCTTGGGGACTGCTGTGGGCTCGCTGTTACTGGAACGTAGTTTGGTCTCTGCCTGGCATCCCATTCACATTTGTGGGTTCATTCAGTCAACGGATATTTCTTAAGCCCCTCCTCTGTGCCAGTGCCATTCCCAGCCATTCTGAAGCTTACTGTCTAGTGGAAGCTGGTTGATTGCCTCTGTCCTTGCCTTTCAAAGGTCTCCCTTGTCCACTCTATCTGGGATGAAGTCTCCTCTGCTTTCTGCCCCTGACCTTTCCTCTTGTCTCTTGGGACTTCCATCCTTGTCTGTTGACCCTTGTCCATCCACACTGGGCATTGCCCTTCTTCCCTTTGTTTCCCGAAGCACCAGTGACATGTGGCTGTTGTATGTCGCCAGCTCTCAGTGTGGAGTTGGATGTAGTGGAGGGACGTTTCATCACAGGACAGGGAACTGTCTCCAATTCATGGTCAGAAAGGCTTCCTGGACCACATCAACCTAGGGGTCCACTCACTCACCCCAACCGCATCCTTCATAGCACATACAGAAATGCAGAGTTACTTACTAGTTTGTCTGTTTACTGTCTGTCTGCCTCACTCATGCTAGTGATAGCATGCCTCTTTTGTAAACCACTGTATAGATAGCACCTTGTACTCTTCTGGATCTACCCTAAGAGCTCAATTAAATAATTGTGAATGAAAGAATGAATCAATGAAAGTAAACAGAAATTTTAGTTTCTACCAGTTCATCAGCCATTTCCCATCACAGGAAATTTCTCATTGGCTTTCACCTTCTGTAGGTGTCTGCTTTACAATGTGTTTCTTGGATCTCTCTCTCTCCCTCTCCTTCCTCCTCTCTTTAGGTGTCTATACTGCAAATTCCTGTTGCTTTTTAGTGCAAAGCTATTTAATACTCTCAAGCCCCAACCCTTGCACTACCAAAACAGGTCCAGCTCTCCTTTGCCCGGCCCAACTCTTCTGGGTTTCCATACTCTGCAAGAAAGGAAGTGGAGAGAGCTTTGCCATCGTAGGTTTACTTTAGCAGTGTGTATCAGATCTGTCAACAGGCCTTCCACCAGCGCTAAGCAGAGGAAATCCCAGGTCTGGGGGTAGAGAAGGGATTTTGTCCTTTGTTACTGATGGAGACAATGGTGTGATATTACATGAGGCTGCACACACGGGAAGGGGCTGGCAAGGGATGGTTTCTGTATGTGGAGCAGAACCATGGATGTGGTTTGGATGTGTGATAGGGGAACTGATGGTTGTTTAGGGGAGGGAGATTGCGATGTTATGAGGTCTAAGCAGTAAGGAGACAAGAAAGGGCAGTGGAACTATGGACCCGAGTGTGAAACTCAGGCCTGGTGCTGTCTCTGTTCCTCTGTGCACCCTGCCAGCTCACCCTGGAGTGCTCTTCCTCTTGCTCTGTGCTCATGGAGATGCTCCTGAACTTTAAAGCCCTGGTTAGTTCTCCTCTTCCTCTTCCCCTTCCAGGATATAGTCACCTCCTGCTTCTCTGGACAGACCAGCATTTCCTAGTTGGAGCCCCAATTCCATACCGCACATCTCCCTTAATGTCACCTGAAGGGGACTTAGAGCCCATAGCATATGCTCAGCAAAATCCAATTTACACAACTCATTGCAAAGTGGTGGGTGATGGATGGCTTGGACTTTTAGGGAGAAGCTTTCGATACTGTCAGCCTTGACTTTATTACCTTCCAGGTGCATGATTGTCTAACTCTCTACACATTTGATTTCTACTCCACGAAAACTTCTTTTATAGGGAAGGAGGTGGGTGTTGAGAATTTATTCTGTGCCAGTTTTCATATGTTATTCCGTTTAATCCTCCTGATATTTCTGTCAAGTGGATCTTTCCCTCCATATTCCAGGTGAGGAAACTGAGACACAGATGGCAGAGCATCTGGTCCAAGCTGACCCAGCTTTGCAAAGCTGAGATTCGTGTCTAGTTTTGCAAGACTCTGAAGCTAGTGCTTGCTCTGCTGCCTTGCAGCATCTCTCCGTGTTGGAGGAAGCAATTACAGAGGCATGCCCTGGCATTCATTTTTCCTGCTTAGAATGAGACATTGCTGTTTACTTTCTCAGGAAGGAAGATTGAAATCAATGTAACTAGCCTTATTAACTTTTTTAAATAGGGGGCCTGCAGATGCCAGTGTCTTTTCTGAGAGCACCAAAGCAAATATAAAAATCCAATTTGCTTGCCTTAAAAAAAAGTCTCCTCCAGAGTTTAAAATTCAAAGCTGTAAATGAAGAGCTGATGTGACGGGGGTAACGAACCAAGCCCCAGACACAAGGGTATATTTACTCACGTCTCTTTTGTCTGCAGGTGGCTGTTCCTTTGATGACCACTACAGCAACTGTGGTTACAGCGTGGCCCTGGGGACCAATGGGTTTACCTGGGAGCAGATTAACACGTGGGAGAAACCAATGCTGGACCCAGCGGTGCCTACAGGTACGTGACCAAGTGTGTTTGAGGCTCTGTTGAGGGTGGTAGCTTTTATGATGACTCATGGGGAAGAACTTTCTTCTGGATCAAGCTGTTGGGGAGGGCAGTAGATAACTTTGTTGGTAATAAGTTCCCTATCCTCAGAGGTATGCAAACCAAGGCTGAGTGAATTCTTAAGCGTATGGGAGAAGTCATATGTCATCTGGATTCAGGAAATTTTAGGATTTCTTTTAGCTTTGAGATTCTAAGGTTTAGCTACCAGTGGGGCATCACTGAGTTTTCTCTGGGAGCCTGATAGTAGTGGGATTTTGGGGGAAGAAAGCTTCTCAGGAATTTGAGGTCATTTTTTTTTCCTTCTGGGCCACACAGACATAGCTTGTATATATGCAGGGTAACCAATACAGTCCAAATATTACTCATAAAGTTGTTGTCCCAACATCCTGAATGCCAAGTTTATCCTTCACCAGTGGGGCTGAAGGCCTAATATACATTCCTGATGAATACCTGCATGAGGTAGGCCTATGAGAGTCATAGCCAATGTGTTCTAGGGGAGATACACCTGGAGGAGGTGCCTTTTTGTTCTGTTTGGGCTTTCAGAGGATTGGATGATGCCCACCCACATTGGGGAGCACCGTTTGCTTTATTCAGTTCTCCAATTCAAATGCTAATCAAGTCTGGAAACACCCTCATAGACACACCCAGAAATAATGCCGTACCAGCTATTTGGGCATCCCTTAGCCCAGTCAAGTTGACACGCAAAATTAACCATCACACCACAGATGGCCTCAACTCTCCCCATGACTTCAGTTGCCGTCAGACATCTCTCATGAACTTGTGTACACAGCCCACTGCCCGGATGCCTTGCCTCACAGCTGCTCTGAGACACAGCTTTGCCGGGATGTCATTAAGCTGGAGAGAGATGCTCAGAGATGTCTAGGTGAGGGTGTGGCCTGTGTGACCTTATTGACTCTGAGTTTGGCCCCAAAGCAGGAGGCTACTGGATGGCTCTATCTAGTTCCTATTAAGGGCATCAGTTGTTTGTGTACGTTTCTCCCGAGTATAGACACAAGCCCCAGGTATCATAAAGCTGTGACATGGTACAAAATTGAGCTTTTCAGATCTGGTAGGATCTTGCTTGACGTGAGTGAGCAGAATCATCAACAACTGCACGTGCCCGTTAGTAAGGTGACCATGGGACAACCTCTGTGCCTGTTGTCCCATCATAGTTTTTTTTTTTTTTTTTTAAATTTCAAGCTTTCTTTTTTAAATTTTTTTTTTTTTTTTTTTTATATATTTTTGGCTGTGCTGGGTCCTCGGTTCGTGCGAGGGCTTTCTCCAGCTGCGGCAAGTGGGGGCCACCCTTCATCGCGGTGCGGGGACCGCTCTTCATCGCGGTGCGCGGGCCTCCCACCACCGCGGCCCCCCCCGCCGCGGGGCACAGGCTCCAGACGCACAGGCTCAGCAGCTGTGGCTCAAGGGCCCAGCCGCTCCGCGGCATGTGGGATCCTCCCAGACCAGGGCCCGAACCCGTGTCCCCTGCATTAGCAGGCAGACTCTCAACCACTGCGCCACCAGGGAAGCCCCATCATAGTTTTTAAAAAAGGCTGACTTTACTCTCAAAAATGTCTTGGTTTACGTGATAGAATCACTTTTTCCATTGGAAACCCCAGGCGTGCAGTGCACCTCTGCTGAAGGCTACCTACCGCATCTGCTGTGCTCTGTGTGGCCAGCTTTGATGTCGGCCAAATAAATTCAGATCTTACAGTGCATGTGTGTGTGTGGGGTATGTGTGTGTTGTGTGTGTGTATTTGCATGCACACGTAGGCTCTTTCGGCTCATCTTTAGCCCACTGGATGCCCTTTGGGGTCATGCAGACTCTCCAAACTCAACATCTCCCAAACTGAATTCTTTTTTTTTTTTTTTTTTAACTTTGGGTTTATTTATTTATTTATTTATTTATTTATTTATTTATTTATTTATTTATTTTTGGCTGTGTTGGCTCTTCGTTTCTGTGCGAAGGCTGTCTCTAGTTGTGGCAAGCGGGGGCCACTCTTCATTGCGGTGCGCGGGCCTCTCACTGTCACGGCCTCTCTTGTTGCGGAGCACAGGCTCCAGACGCGCAGGCTCAGTAGTTGTGGCTCACGGGCCCAGTTGCTCCGCGGCACGTGGGATCCTCCCAGACCAGGGCTCGAACCCGTGTCCTCTGCATTGACAGGCAGACTCTCAACCACTGCGCCACCAGGGAAGCCCTCCCAAACTGAATTCTTGCTTCATCTCCATCTACTCACGCTCTAGTGCTCCTGGTCTCAAAAGGCCACTTCCTCACTCTGGTGCTGATTCAGAAACCCAGGGGTCACACTCCTCTCTGACCTCTCTCCTCTCCCCTCTCCTTGTCAATCACTCCGTCCTGCCCGTTTACCTGCTGAGCCCATCACAGGTCTGCTCACGTCTCTCTGTCTCTGCCGCCGCTGCCCTGGTACCACGCACCATCTCCTCTCGCCTGGGTCGCTGGAAGACTTTCACACAGACTTCTCGGCTTCCTCTTCTGACTTTAACCCACTCTCTGTACAGAAGCCAGAGATTGTTCTAGAATGTAGGCCCGTTTACATTATCTCTCCCTTTCATTGCCCCCACCCAGCTTCTGCCTAGAATCTTTTGGAGGCTTTCCTCTTGCTCTGAGAGAGGAGACCAATGCCCTGCTGTAGCCTCCGAGGGGTCCAGCCCCCCCACATCCCAGTTCCCCCCGTGTTCACTGCACACTGGCTTTTGTCAGTTGCCAGAATGCTCCAGACCCTTTCCTGCCTCAGGAACTCACGTGCGACTGGCACTCTCCGTAGCACCTTCGCCTCCACCCTGTTCTCTTATACTTCCCCTTCGTGTCTCAGCTCTTGCATCTCTGCCTTAGGCCGGTGCTCCCCAGATGCTCCAGTCTGGCTCAGCTCTTTCTGTAAGTGTCCCCCACTGCACCCTGCTCTTTTCCTCAGGAACACGCATCACTGATGTTACTTGTACAGTGTACATTGTATCGCCAGCTGAGAAGTTCCATGGGAGCAAGGACCACTACAGTCTTGTTCCTGGCCTATCTTCAGTGCTTCATTCAGTGCGTCATACGCAGTACATACGGAATACCATTGTGTTGGATGGATGAATGGGCAAATAGTCTTTATCAAGTGTTTCTTGAATGAAGGAATGTCTGATAAACATTATTAAATGCCTTTGGGCCCTTTATTATAGCACATTTAAAATCTTTGCTACCATCCTTCCATTTTACAGATCAGAAGACCAGGGTTCCCGGCAGCCACATGACATTGCTGCTTTTCCCACCGTTGCCACTTTCGCTCTTGGAAGGAGCAACGCTTGCTCCTAATCTTAATTTTCTCAGACCCTTATTATGGCACAGTGGCATTTCGTAAATATTGGAGTGTACTGATACAGTCTTCTGAGTAGAGGCATTTGATGATGATTACTAAAATTATTCTGTCATGATGCACCTGTGGATTTCAGCAGCTCCGTGTGCTTCTTAGGCAAAGAGCCATGAAAGTGAGTTTGGATTAGGTGAAATTGTTTGTTCTTCTCATGGGCAAAGGCTGAAATCTTCCTCTTCCTTCTGTAAAGCCAGCAGTTTCCATCCTTTTGGAAATCTAGTGTGGCTCTATGTATTCATATGTCCCACAACCTTTTACTGAGCCCCTTCCGTGTGTCAGGCTCAGTGCTAGGCTCTGGGTCAGTCAGCCTCTGCCCTTTGGACACTTCCCCTGGCCCAAAGGATGAACCCTAAACTCCTCGCCATGGCCTGCCAAGGTCCTGCATGATCTAGTGTCTTCTCTGAGCCCCTTTTCTTCTCTCTCAAAATGTTCCAGACCCACTGGTCATGTTTCAGTTCCCTGGGCATGTCCGAGTCTTTCCTGGCTCAGGACCTTTGCATGTGCCGTACCCTCTCACTGCAGTCGTCTTCTCTACTCTTCAGTGCCTGGTTTTGTCAGGTCTCAGCGTCACTCCTTCTCAGGGAGATGTCCCTCACTGTTCCGTCTAATGAGACTCCCTCCATGTTCTCACTCATAGCGTCCTGTTCTTCGCTTTCCAAGTCCTCATCATCGACTTGTGACAGGCCAGCTTATTACAATCCTGCGCCATAGCCGACTGACCCTGGGCCTTAATCCCTCTGCCTCGGTTTCTTCATCGTTAACGTGGGAACCAGTGTGAGAGTTAAATGGGCTGATGCCTGTGTGAGTATGACGTGTCTGCACATAGTAGGACTTCGTCAGTGCTGGTTCCCTTAAGTTCTTTCCTGGTTCTTACAGTCTCTGGGACTGTTAAGTCTAAGTCCACCTTGGAACCTTGCCCCTTTTTCACACCCAGGATACATGCTACCCCGAGGGAGAACACCTCTCCATCTTGACTCTGTTAATTCAGTGCTAGACACAGCCCCTCATCCCACTCTTTTTCCTCATCCCTCTCCATGGGAAAAGCCCTCAGGCTAACATTCCAGGCTTCAGCCCTGGTTTTGCCCCCACCTCATCTTTACTGGGGCTGTCACAGAGGATGGGGGCTACTGCACCCACAGACCCTCTCTCTAAGCCTCCATCTTGCCCAGGGAACTAACTGGAGCTGCCAGTGGTTCTCAGCTCTGCCTTCTCCAACCTTGGCATGAGTGTCCACATGTCCACCCTGCGGTCCAGCCCAGGGCCCAGCAGGAGGGTCTCTGGGGGCGCTGAGGGGAGATGCAAGTGCTGTAAGTGTTCTTTTAGAGGGATTGAAGCCAGAGGAAGCGAGACTGGGAGGTTTACTTCTATTTTTCCTTCTGATGCTTGTCGGACATTAAGTGTTAGACTGAACCTCAAGCTGCAAACCCAAGTGCACAAGAAATGAGGCATTTACATCAACCCTGAGCCTCCAGGGAGTGAGCCATTACATTGTAGTCTTTATTGGGCCTCCCCTTTCCCTAGGGGTTTACAGACGTCCTGGGACTTACGCAGGTCATTGTGGTTTCCTCTGAGAAGCCCGCTGTCACATTTCTTATGGTCCCTTTGGGTCTAGTAATTCTGCTTCTTCTTCCCCAGGCTTGGAGCCCTTCTCCTGAGTTGAGCCAGCCCAGGTGCATCACCCAGCATCCCTTTTGGGGTCTGTTTCCTCCACGAGTACTGTCATCCAGCAGTTTGGGACAAACAGATCCATCCCTTTCCTCTTCCCAATGTAGGAACTTCTCCCCTCTCCTTGCTAGCCCTCAAAACCACACCCATCTTAGGCCAGCCCTTCTTGGACTCACAGTATAATCTGTTTAGTAAGTTTAGAGCTTAAAAAAAAAACAAAAAAACAAAGAAAGGAAGAAGGAACCCTTGACTTCAAGCAGCTTCTTCTCTCCATCCTGTACAAATCTCTAGAGCAGAGAAATACAAAGAGGCCAGTTAGTCACCTGATTGGAAAGGGTAGGTGTTGGGAAAAATCCAGAGTAAACATATACACGTACAGACAGGAATATTTCCACCAGTCAGCCGGCCATGGAAGCAGGCACAGATCCAGAACAGTACTGGCTTTTCCTTCATGCCACTGGTCCCTGGGCAGTGTGTTTCTGTTTTGCTCTAACTGCTGATATTTTATAGAGAGAAGGTTAGGGTCTGTTATGGGTTGAATTTTGTCCTGCAAAGAGATAAGTGAAGGTCCTAGTCCCTGGCACCTGTGAATATGATTGTATTTGGAAATAGGGTCTTTGCTGATATAATCAAGCAAAGATGAGGTCAGGCTGGTGGTCCTGAGCCCTCATAGGGTGTTACTGGTGGCGGAGAAGCGACACACAGACACACGGGGGAAAAGAAGCATGTGAAGCCAGAGGCAGAGATTGGAGCGATGCATTTACATGCCAAGAAAAGCCAAGGATTGCCAGCAGACACCAGAAACCAGAAGAGGCAAGGAAGGATTCGTCCTAGAGCCTTTGGGGGGTGTAATTCCCTGCCAACACCTTGGTTTCAGACTCCTGGACTCCAGAACTGTGAAAGAACAAGTTTCTGTTGTCTTAAGCCACCCAGTTTGTGGTAATTTGTTATGGCAGCCCTGGGAAACTATTCCTGGGTCAATTACACATCAGTACCCTGACCCCGTCACCTTTTCTACATTAGAACTCACACCAGTGTGCTGTCAGTATTGGAGCTTTTGCTTTCTTTTAAGAGAACTGGCACTTACTGTGTGATCACTCTAACCAAGAATGGGGTTAGGCATTTTCCTACACATTTCATCTAATGTGCCACCATCCCATAAGTTCAGAGATATTGTCTCCTCTTTGTTTTTGAGAAAACCAAGCCCCAGAGAGAGATAAATTATATATGAAAGAGGAGCCAGGCTTCAACCCCCAGGATAGAGAAATATATATTGTATACGTGGTGCTGCCATCAGCTAAACATCTTTTAAAGTGATTTCTATGTACAGTCATGATTTACGATTGCAAAAATAATGCATATTCATTGTAGAGAATATGCACGTAGGGATTGCTATAAAGAACAAAAGTCATGTGCACACGAACTTACATAAATATCTATTTTTCTCTTTAGTGCTATTTTTAAGAATTTTCCCATGGCATTATGTATTCCTCAAAAGCATGCTTTCTAAAGACTTCTTAGTTTTCCATTCCAATGACTGTTCTGTGGTTTATTTAACCGCCACGTTGTTGCATGTTTAAGTTCCTTCCACTGACTCCTCAATCACATTGCAGTGACTGTTCTTTTACATAGATCTCTGTGCTCCTCTCCAATAGAAGTTATCAAATTTGCTTTATATATTTTTCTACAGTTCTGTACTCCCTTGTGTACCAAACACAGAGTGGTTATGTTTATTTTTGAGATCTGGAAGAAGAATATCATCCACATGTCAAACATAGAATCCTGGAAATTTGCCCGTGAGTCAATATTGGGAGAACGCTTTGTGAATTCTGAAGCCCTAAACACAAGTCAAGAACTGGTGATGGTCCCCTGAGTGCACTGCATTATAGCTCTTAGCACAGTGGACGGAGACCTTCTGGGAACGAGCAGGAATTATGTTGTAAATAGTAATCAGTCAGCGCAGTCCAAGCACTGACCAGTCGAGGTGGACATCCGCTGTACAAAGCAGGATGGGCTCTCCAGTGCCAACCAGAAGAGAAGCCAGCCTCTTCATAGTCTGTGCGCTGAACTACTTCGGTTCTCCGTATAGGCTGGGGCACCACCTTATCTGCACGTTAAGTCCAGTGCCTGGGATGTAGGAGGTAGCAGTGAATGCTTGTTAAATGACCTGCTCTTATTAATAATTGAACATTCTCTTGATACGACCCCAGCATCTATCTCCAGCCTCAGCCCCCTCTCCTGCCCTCTCCTCTTACCTTTCCCCTTCTACATAATCACAGGAGAGAAACCTTCATGCTTTTGTTTTGGGAGTCCAGCCTCCAACCCTGCTTCTTGATTTGGGGACTCTCATTGTGTGGGATCTTGGTGGAGTGTGGAGCTTGCTGCCATGTGAAGTTGCCAGATACTTACCACCCCCAGCAGCCTGGGCGTGGCTGGACATGTGACCTGGACCCAGCCAGTTAGACCCTCCTGCCCAGGACTTATCATCTGGGGGTGGGGGGTGAGTCAGCGGCCAGAGGCTTGTGTAGCAGGTGTGTCCAGTGGAGGGGTGGCATCTGTACCACAAGAGGTTGTCCTAAAAGAGGTCGCTCAACTGCCTGTTTCTTGGTCCCCCAGAACTGCCTTAGTTTCTGTTCTTTTTCAAGCTATCCTCCAGCTCTCTCTTCATGATGAGTTTCCCAATATTCTTCCAGAACATTCCTATTTTTGAGACAGATCGTCATAGTTTTTTCTTGTTTTCAACCACAAACCCTGAAGACCACCCCATCATGCCTCTGGCTCGAGGGTACCTCCTGTTCCCCTTCTTTTTATTGATAGAGGATGTCACCTCCTCCAGGGGGCTTTCCCTGACTGCTCTGTGTTTCTGTGGCTGAGTTTATAACATGTTTTCTCTGATTCCTCACTAAGGCTGTGAGCCACTTGAGGGCATGGGCCGCCTCTCATTGCTGAATTCCTTGGGCCCTGCATGGAGCTTAGAACAGGGCAGTTGGTCTGTATATGGAGTAAATTGCCATTAGGATTATTAGTATTAGGAAAGTCAAGAGAGAAATGATGTCTGAAACTTGGGGGAGAACCCGGAGAGGCTGCTTCTTTCTTTGGCATTTTCACGGGACACGGGGCATCTGTGGCTTTCACATCCCGAGTGCCTCCTCTCAGCGTGACGAGGCTGGGGACGGGCTGGCCAGGGCTCTTCTGATCTAGAGTTGATTCTTGGGGAGAATAAAGGGACCCTGGGGATTACCCCTTCTTCACTCTGGGGCCTGATCTACTCTCACAGATGTGTAGGTTGACTTGTAACCCATGTAAGAGGCTCTCCAGTGGAAAAATGTGACTCGTCCAAAATCTGACCTACCGTTTCTTTAATGTTGTGCTTACATTAAAATGATCTGGAAGCGTAGGCCCCTAAGTGTCCTTAATCACTCCTGATGGTATTGATTGGCTTAAAGATATAAGCTCTTATGTTCCCATTTAGTCACTGTTGAGTCAATACATTTTTTTCTCCCTTTAATGATAAAATATTATATATTCATTCTTAAAGAAATGCCGAGTTTGCACATATAAATTAATTCTCTCCACCCCCATCTTTGTTCTCTCAAGATATCACTGTGGACAAATCGATGTGTATTGGGGTGGGGGGAGGGAGAGAGAGAGAGAAAGGGAGAGGGTGCCAGGGAGGGGGAGGGGAAGGGAGAAAAGAAAGGAGGAGGAGGAGGGAGGGAGGGAGTCAGAGAGCATATATGTATGCGGTAATAGTAACAGTAATGGTAGGAAAGAGATATTTATATAGTACTTATCGTGTGGCAGGTACTCTCCTAAACACTTTAAATATATTAGCTTATTTAATCCTTGTAACAGGCCTCCAGTGTAGATATTAGGATCTGCATTTTACAAATTAGGGAACTGGAGGCACACAAAACTTAAAGGACTTGCCCAAGTTCACGGTTAGCTTATGATGGAGCCAGGGTTTGCCTGTAGGAAGTGTGGCTTCCGGCTCTGTGGTTCCTGCGATCACCTTACTCTGGTGCCTCCTTAGAATGCAGGTCACGAGTAGGATCGTGGTTCCCAGACAGCTGGCTCATCGGTCACTTTTTCAGACCACTGTGTTCAGATCTAGCTTTCACCGTCCAGGGCTGCACGGTATCCCATTGGATGCATGCACCATGGTTTATGTAACTGACACCCAAGAAATGGCAACGGGAGAACAAAAGATAAAAGCCAAAATATACCCCAAATGCTCAAGTACAAGGAAAGAGCTCTGCCTCCAAACAGTTCTCAGTAAAGTTCTTCTAAAGCATCTCATACTATGCGAGGCTCTCTTTTGCACCGTGAGCTACAAAATTAATTGGGGAAACAACATCAGCCTGCAGTGACCCCAGTCAGTGCTAGTTTGGGATGCTTACAGGGATGAACAGAATTGGTAGGGGAAAAAAGGCAAGAGAATTGAAGACGAGTTTAGTAGTATTCTTGAGGAGATGGCCAAATAATGATGAGTGCTAAGGATGGCTTGGAGAAGCCACAAGGGATCTTTGCAGTGATCAGATAAATGGGAAAACACACCTGTTCTATACCCACGTAGATGCTTGCCTTGACATTCAGTTTTCTGTGACATCACCCCTGGCTTCAAAAAGTATTGTATCCAAATGGTGTAAATGAATTAAGGTGATATAGACCCATGCCATTCAACTTAAAAAGTGCTTCCTCCCATCCAGGTACTAACCAGGCCTGACCCTGCTTAGCTTCCAAGATCAGATGAGATCGGGCACGTTCAGGGTGTGAGGTGGATGGACCTAGAGTCTGTCATACAGAGTGAAGTAAGTCAGAAAGAGAAAAACATACAGTATGGTAACACGCATATATGGAATCTTAAAAAAAAAAAAAGGTTCTGAAGAACCTAGGGGCAGGACAGGAATAAAGACGCAGATGTAGAGAATGGACTTGAGGACACGGGGAGGGGGAAGGGGAAGCTGGGACGAAGTGAGAGAGTGGCATGGACATATATACACTACCAAATGTAAAACAGATAGCTAGTGGGAAGTAGCTGCATAGCACAGGGAGATCAGCTCAGTGCTTTGTGACCACCTAGAGGGGTGGGATAGGGAGGGTGGCACAAGAGGGAGGGGATATGGGGATATATGTATACATAGAGCTGATTCACTTTGTTATACAGCAGAAACTAGCACAACGTTGTAAAGCAATTATACTCCAATAAAGATGTTAAAAAAAAAAAGTGCTTCCTCTGATGACAAACCCAGATGTCAATGGCACATGTGACGAGTTTGAATAAAAGTTTCTATAATATATGGGAATGGATAATAAACCACTACTATTTGGAGCAAAATTTTGTGTTATTTCGGTTGTTTTAGTTTACCGGGTACAGAGGAACACATACTTTTAAAAAAATTGAAGTATAGTTGATTTACAATATTGTGTTACTTTCTGGCATAGAGCAAAGTGATTCAGTTATACATGTATATTATTTCAGATTCTATTGCATTATAGGTGATTGCAAGATATTGAACATAGTTCCTGGTGCTATACATTAACTCGTTGTTTATGGAACACACATACTTTTAGATAGCAGGTGTCAAATTAGCAAATGTCTCCAGGCTTACGTAAGGAGAGATTTTATTTGAAAGGATTATCGCAAGAGCAGGGGAGAGTCTGCGGCAGTAGGGGGAGGCCGCTGCGGCAGTGGGGAGGATACCCCCCCAACCATGAGATCTGCAAGGGTCTCAGAGGTCAGGCAGAAAAGGGCGTTTTGTAACAGGGAGAAGGGAATGAGGCTAGCAAGAACCATGGGTGGAGAAGTGGCATGAGCTGGTGACAAATAAACCGCTATTTTTTCACGAACACGTGTATTCCTCTTAGTGGATGATGGTCTAAGGGCTTTACGTGTTTTTAACTCATTTCGTACTTCAGCGGCACTGCGAGCTGGGTACTGTGATTACCCATGTTTTACACATGAGGAAACTGAGGCCCGCAATGTTGAGGAGTCACCCACAACTTAGTAGTAAAAAGAGGAGCTGAGATTTGAATCCAGGCCGTTGGTTTCACAGTCTGGGCTCTGAACCACGACCTATTTTTAAGGTAATATATTATCTTATGAAACGTGATTTTAAATATGGAGGTGTAATGAAATCATATCTTAGATCTCATAGTACTAATTTAGATACCATTTGACTAATTCATTTATATGTGGGAAATTGTGTATACGGAAGTTGCCTGAAAACTTTTTTTTTTTTTTAATTTATTTATTTTGTTTTTGGCTGTGTTGTGTCTTGTTTGCTGCAAGTGGGCTTTCTCTAGTTGCAGAGAGCGGGCTTCTCACTGCGTGGCTTCTCTTGTTGCAGAGCACAGGCCCTAGGCGTGCGGACTTCAGTAGTTGTGGCTCGCGGGCTCTAGAGCACAGGCTCAGTAGTTGTGGCACATGGGCTTAGTTGCTCCGCGGCATGTGGGATCTTCCCGGACCAGGGCACGAACCTTTGTCCCCTGCATTGGCAGGCAGATTCTTAACCACTGCGCCACCAGGGAAACCCTGAAAACTTTTTTGTGGGGTCTTCTCGCTGGGAGAATGAGGGGGGGGGTGCCTTACGTCTAGTCACTGAGGGTTGACTGTCCTACTGGCTGGTTGAGTCGACTAAGCCCATCAGGGTCCACCTAAACGCAGACATAACAAGCCTGCGTGTTGTTCTGCGTGGTTTGTCAGAAGGGAACATCACGGATGCCTCGGGCATCAGAGACATGTCACTGGACCGCAAAGCTGACTCCCCTCATGCATCCTTAATCTCCTGCTGCTTCCACCTCAGCCACTCCCGGGCCAGCCTGAGAGGAAGGTCATGGCGATGCCAGCCTGGACCAGTGGGGGATGTTTTCTTGGTTTGTTTATCTGATTGCGCAGCTGCTCCAGGGGCTGGGGCTCCTTTAAGTGAACACCTTGTTTTTGAATATATGGATTGCCTTGTCTTTAATGAGGAAACAGGCTTTCTTTATGCTTTGAATATGATAGTATATAATTTGAATTGTAGTTATATATTATGAGAGATTTGATAAGAAAAGGAAATTATAGTTTCATATAAACACAGTGGTTTTTGGGGGTAATTTAGTGGAATAAGATGGCTGTGTGACTCCATGAAATAAGGTCCAGTAATCTGGAAAACCCAAAAATACATCATAGTCCTATTCGGGAGTGTCCTAGACCTGCAGTGTCCAATACAGAGGCCACCAGCCACACGTGGCCGTTGAACACTTGAAAGGAGCACTTGGTCCTTTATGTGTAAAATACACACCAGATTTCAAAGACTTAGTATGAAAAAAAATTTTTAATCTCATTTATAATTTTTATATTGACTGCATGTTGAAACGGTTATATTTTAGATATACTGGGTTAGATAAAATAAATTATTAAAATTAATTTAATCCATTTCCTTTTTTAATGCGGCTACTCAAAAGTTTAAAATTACATACGTGGCTCACATTATATTTCTGTTGTCCAGTGCTGCCCTAGACTATCAGATTTTTTTTTTTTGATTATCCCACCCACAGGGATGTCTCTTTTGATAATAATAACAGCTAGCATTTATCAAGCACTTACTACGTGCCAGGCATTTTAAATGTCTTTTCTCTGTTATGGTTCATGTCAACCCTATGTAGTATAGGTACAGTTTTTGTTTTGCTTTTATTTGGCTTCACTTTATTTTTTAAAAAATTTTTAAATGAAAAAAAATTTTATTGGAGTATAGTTGATTTACAATGTTGTGTTAGTTTCAGGTATACAGCAAAGTGAATCAGTTATACATATTCATATATCCACCTTTTTTTTTTTTTTAAGATTCTTTTCCCATATAGGCCACTACAGAGTACTGAGCGAAGTTCCCTGTGCTATACAGTAGGCTCTTATTAGTTATCTATTTTATATATAGTAGTGTGTATCTGTCAATCCCAGTCTCCCAATTTATCCCTCCCCCCCATCCCCTGGTTACCATAAGTTTGTTTTCTACATCCGTGACTCTACTTCTGTTTTGTAAATAAGTTCATTTGTACCCTTTTTTTTTAGATTCCACATATAAGCGATATCATATGATATTTGTCTTTCTGTGTCTGACTTACTTTATTCAGTATGACAGCCTCTAGCTCCATCCATGTTGCTGCAAATGGCATTATTTTGTTCCTTTATGGCTGAGTAATATTCCATTGTATATATGTACCACATCTTTTTTTTTTTTAACGTCTTTATTGGAGTATAATTGCTTTACAATGGTGTGTTAGTTTCTGCTTTATAACAAAGTGAATCAGTTATATATATACATATATCCCCATATCCCCTCCCTCTTGTGTCTCCCTCCCACCCTCCCTATCCCACCCCTCTAAGGGGTCACAAAGCACCCAGCTGATCTCCCTGTGCTATGCGGCTGCTTCCCACTAGCTATCTATTTTACATTCGGTAGTATATATAAGTCCATGCCACTCTCTCACTTCGTCCCAGCTTAACCTTCCCCCTCCCCGTGTCCTCAAGTCCATTCTCTACATCTGCGTCTTTATTCCTGTCCTGCCCCTAGGTTCTTCAGAACCATTTTTTTTTTTTTAGATTCCATATATATGTATTAGCATACGGTTTTTGTTTTTCTCTTTCTGACTTACTTCACTCTGTATGACAGACTCTAGGTCCATCCACCTCACTACAAATAAATCAATTTTGTTTCTTTTTATGGCTGAGTAATATTCCATTGTATATATGTACCACATCTTCTTTATCCATTCATCGGTCAGTGGACACTTAGATTGCTTCCATGTCCTGGCTATTGTAAATAGTGCTGCGATGAACATTGGGGTGCATGTATCTTTTTGGATTATGGTTTTCTCAGGGTATATGCCCAGGAGTGGGATTGCTGGGTCATATGGTAGTTCTATTTTTAGTTTTTTAAGGAACCTCTATATTGTTCTCCATAGTGGCTGTATCAATTTACATTCCTACCAACAGTGCAAGAGTGTTCCCTTTTCTCCACATCCTCTTCAGCATTTGTTGTTTGTAGATTTTTTGATGATGGCCATTCTGACCGGTGTGAGGTGATACCTCATTGTAGTTTTGATCTGCATTTCTCTAATAATTAGTGATGTCGAGCATCTTTTCATGTGCTCTTTGGCCGTCTGTATGTCTTCTTTGGAGAAATGTGTATTTAGATCTTCCACCCATTTTTGGATTGGGTTATTTGTTTCTTTTTAACGTTGAGCTGCATGAGCTGTTTGTTTATTTCGGAGATTAATCCCTTGTCGGTTGCTTCCTTTGCAAATATATTCTCCCATTCTGAGGGTTGTCTTTCTGTTTTCTTTATGGTTTCCTTTGCTGTGCAAAAGCTTTTAAGTTTAATTAGATCCCATTTGTTTATTTTTGCTTCTATTTTCATTACTCTAGGGCGTAGATCAAAAAAGATCTTGCTGTGATTTATGTCAAAGAGTGTTTTGCCTATGTTTTCCTCTAAGAGTTTTATAGTGTCCGGCCTTACCTTTAGGTCTTTAATCCATTTTGAGTTTATTTTTGTGTATGGTAGGTACAGTTTTGTTTCATATTTTGTAGATGGGGAAACCGAGGCACAAAGAGATTAAGTAACTTGACCTTAGTCACAGAGGTAGTAAATGACAGAGGGAATTGAACAAAGCAGCCCACCAGTGGCTCACACCCATGTCTCCCAGACTGGCCACCTTTTGTCAAACTGACATGGGACTTTTGTCCCTGCCTTGCTGTGCTGACTTGACCCTCTGAACCTCGGTTTCCTGACTGAGGAGTAGGCTGGAGCATCCCTCAGGCCCCTGCGGTGCTGTTCTTCCTTTGTTTTCTTTGCATTTCCCTACCAGGAAATGGTGGGGCTGGGAATAGGCCTTTTGGTTAGCCTGGCCCTCTGTGCGTGGGGAGGGGGGTGTCTCTGAGCGCCTGTTCCAGCTCTGCACTAACCTGAGACTTTGAGCAGGCCAGTGTCTCTTCTCTGTGCCTCCTGCATCTTTTTCTGTGATATTGGTCTAAAAGTAAGGAATCCTGAGTTTTGGTTCTAGCTTTACCATTAACATGCTCTGTGACCTCAGGCCAAGCACCATCCCTCCCTGGGCCTTATTTACCTCATCTCTAAAATGAGGAGCCGATTTCCTCTGACTCTTGCATTCTTTGATTTGTAATTTACGACTCAAGAAGAAAAGGAGACATTTTTTAAATGTGGGAATTAAGTGATGCATTTACAAAATAGAACATCTGTGAAAAATCCTGTGGTCCTAGCCACCCCCCCCCCCTCATCCCCACCCCCAGTCTGCCTATCTGTCAGTCATGGAAGCTGCTTCTGATTCCTGGGCAGGGAATTTGTCTTCATCAGTGTGTGGAGATGGGGCCCAGGAAGATAAATCTCCCAGATGACCTGATGGTACTTCCTCTGTTCTCAGCCCCACAGAGCTGTAGTGATTGACCCCATGCCCCCTTAATATCATGGGGACATCTTCAGATTTAATTTTCCCACAATTGCTGATTAGTGAGACATTGGTCATTGACAGAAATTTCCTTTTTGTTTTCTAAAAAAAGACCTCCTATTCCTCCCCCACTCCCTTCTTAATCCATCTAGTCTTCCCCTTGCTCTGTGCTGTCACATTACACTTCAGCTTTGGAAAGCAACAGTTATTCAAACAAAGTGTTTTTAAATCCTTCCTCAAACTTTCCAATTCTTTTAAAATTGCTTTCTTACCTAAGTGTTCATCATTAAGAAACTCAAGTTGCACTTTCTCAGAATTTAGATCATTACTTATTATCAGTAAAGCAACTTGTAAAAGCTACAGACAAGCAAAAGTATCCTATGCCCTTTGTTAACTCTTGAGAGTTTCCAAGGTTAAAACAGATTTATAGGTGGAAAGAGGCTTCTAAACTATAGCTGCTAAAACATAAGCATGATGAGTCTATTAGTTGGGGTTTAAGTGGGAAAATAGAAACCACCATAGGTATTTCAATCAGGAAGGTGTTTAATATTGGGTATTATAAGACCTCCAGATAGTCTCATAAAACCTTGGGAAACCCTCACATATATGGTCAAATGATCTTCAACAAGAAGGTGCCAAGACCACACAATTGAGAAAGGACAGTATTGTCAACAGATTGTGCTGGGAAAACTAGATATCGGCATGCCAGAGAATGAAGTTGGTCTCTTATCTTATACCATACCATACTCAAAAATTAACTTGAAATGGATTAAGTACCTAAATGTAAGACTGAAACAATGAAACTCCTAGAAGAAAACATAAGAGGAAAGCTTCATAACATTGGGCTTGGCAATGAGTTTTGGATATAACACCAAAAGCAGAGATAACAAAAGGAAAAATAGACAAATGGGACTACATCAAAGTTAAAAAAGTCTCTGAATCAAAGGAAACAACCAACAGAGTGAAAAGATGACTTATGGATGGGAGAAAATATTTATAAATCTTATGTGTACTGAAAGGCTAATATCCAGAATAGATGAAGAACTCTTACAACCCAACAGTAAAAAAAAAAACAAACACACAAATAACGATTGAAAAATGGGCAAAGGACTTAAAATAGACACTTCTGCAAAGAAGATATAGATGGCCAACAGACATATGAAAAGATGTCCAACATCACTAATCATTAGAGAAATGCAAATGAAAACCACAATGAGATATCACCTCACATGCATTAGGATGGCCAAATTAGTAATAAGATTGACAATTATATTTAAAAAAACAAAAAATAACAAGTGTTGGTGAGGATTTGGAGAAACTGGAACCCTTGTGCACTGTGGATGGGACAGTATGAAGTTTCCATTAAAAATTAAAAATATATTACTACATGATTCTGCAATCCCAACTCTGAGTATATATCCAAAAGGACAGAAAGCAGGATCTTGATGTGTTATTTGCACATTTATGCTCATTGCAGCATTATTCCTAGTAGCCAAGAAGTGGAAGCAACTCAGATGTCCATCACCGGATGAATGGATAAGGAAAACATCCTCTATACATACAGGGGAATATTATTCAGCCTTAAAAAAAAGAAGGAAATCTTGCTACATGCTACGACATAGGTGAACCTTGAGGCCATTCTCCTAAATGAAATAAGCCAGGGAAAGGGAAGCGGGGAGTTTTGTCCAGTGGGTACAGAGTTTCAGGTTTGCAAGATGAAAAAGTTCTGGAGGTCTGTTGTACCACGATGTGCATGTAGTTAACACTCCTGAACTGTACACTTAAAAATGATTAAGATGCTGAAATTGAAATGTTTTTACCACAATTAACAGGAAGATGTAGTTTCTAGGCTTCCATCCCCCATGATGCATGAACGTGTTACTGACCCTTTTGAGTTGGGCGCCAACAAGGGTCCTTCTACCTAGTGTCATTGGAGCCGGTAGAACGAGACTGAGTTCATTCGGAAGCAGGGGAAAGTTTTTTTCTTTGATCAGAGAACGGAGAAGTGTTGAGCTCATGCTCTAGCGCACATGCTTTCCCCAGAAGGCCAGTGGTGGCGCTGCTTTATAGGCTTCTTGTCAGTGGGGAGGGCGTGGAGTTCTGGAGGCTCAGGTGCAGCCGTGCTGGTCACGGCTTGAGATCCGGGTGCAGCTCACGGCATGCCGCTGCCGTCGTGAATTGCGGTGTCGTGCGCAGCATCTCTGCGCACGGCCCACTGCCGCCATCTTGAACTGAAGTGTCGTGCGCGGCGCTTCTGCACGCGGGCCGCCGTCACCCCCTTGAAGTGCAGTGTTGTGCGTGCGCAGTGCTTCTGCACGCACCGCCCACCGAGGTGGTGCTCTGGGTGCAGCGTTTTCGCACTGGGGACTCTGGTCCGAAGTGCCTGGTGCGAGGCCTCTGCCGGCGCCCGCCTGTGAGCAAGTGAAACTGGACTGAGCGCAAAGGAAAAGAAACCAAAAAAGGTTAGACTTTATTTTATTACCTAGACTCTGTTTTTATTTCCTGGGAATTGCTAATGGGCTTTGCTGGTGACAGAAGAGCTTACAAGGGTGGGAATGATGCAAAACACCAAGACACAGTTTCCAGTACAGTGAGTCCTAAGTGAGGAAGGACCTTTGCGCTCTTTTCACGTGGAGGAAGCGAATGGAACGTAAACTTAGAAATCAGGCTGATCCGAGTTGGAATGCTAGTTCCACCAGTGACCAGCCGTCTGATCTGGGGCTGGCTTGGTAACCTCTGGACTGGGGTTGGGATTCCCCAGGGCTGAGAGGAGTGGAAGGCAGACCGCAGAACTGGCAGTTCCCACACTGTGGGGGATGGGCGGAGGACCAGGAGCCTGAGGACGTGGAGTCTGTACGGGCTTGGGGCCCCAGGGGTGCCCCTTCTTTCCAGGTGCTATGGCTTCCCTTCCTGCAGCCTCCAGCTTTACCTGCTTTATTTTTCTGTCCTTTGCATCATTCCCATATTCTTTCCTTTGCCTGGGGGACCACCCAGGTCTCAGAATTCCCTTTGCACCTCCAGAAGCGGCCCTAGGCCACGCACCAGAGAGCTTAAAGCACAGGAGCTATATGTAATTTTGCATTTAACACCCCTCTTCCTCAAATATAAGCTCCATCAGGGCAGGAATCAACTTTCCTGTTCATAGCTTTGTGTCCTCAGGCCCTAGAACTGGCCCAGTATGTCCTCAATTAATATTGAGCCAATGAGTTTGCAGACGATTGAAATGTTAAGCTACTTGGAAACAGGATTAAAGGAAACAGAAAATTAGGGATGGCTGAAACACAGGCTTTTGGTTCAGAGCACTGTGCCGTGTGGTTTCAGGAGGCCTGGGTTCTGGGCCTGCTGTGTTGCTGACTAGCTGTGTGGCCTGGAGCAAGTTGCTTACCCTCTCTGGTCCCCAATAGCCTTATGCATACGGTGAAGGGCCCTGAGTAAGTTTCACCCCCCCCCCCAACCCCTGGTTCTAACTCAGCACAAAGGTTCTATGAGGCAGTTCTGCTGCTGCACAATTTGTTCTTTTACTGCAACCAGGGACCTCAATAAACAAGAACAAGGAAAATCTAAAGCGTACGTGGGAGTGAGGTGGGACTGGGTTAAGGGAGGCTGGCCAGGGCAGATGGAGCATGGCAAACCCATGGGCCATCCCTAGTGTAGTTCCAACCTTTGAAAAATTAACCTCATTTTTTTTTTTGCTGGGTATTGGCAGCAATTAGAAGAGAAAGTACATTCAACACTCATGACAAATGAAACAATTATCTAATTTTGACCATTTCAAGCAAAATGTCGTCTTTACAAGCCTGATTTTTAAGACTTCATACTAAATGTTTAGGCTTTGCAATATGGAAAATAATAACAGAAAGGTTATTTGCTTGAATTGAAAGACTGCTTTCCTGCGTTGGAAGTGAAACTTAAATAACCTCTGTCCTTGATTCTCTGAATAGTTGATGTTCAGAAAGGCTACTAGAAACATACACAAAGTTCATAGGCAGTACAGCCAGAGGGACATTCGGGGAGGACCTTAAGCAAAGCTGTTTAGTTTCTTTATGGCTCTGGGTTTTCTTTAACCTATAAAGTGAAGGTAATGTGATTGGAGGGTATGGAGATGAAACGAGGTAATGTGACAACACGGAACAAATGCTTGGTGCATGGGCACGTGGTAAGTCCTCTCTGTGCCCCCCCCCCCCGTGCCTCCTTCCTGTCCTGTCTCAGCTGGGGCTTCCCATGGGGGTGTGTTAACCTGTCTCTACTGAAGGAACAGCTGAGACCTTATCAGGCCTGAGCTCTGTGTGTGCGTGTGTGCTGTGACACTGGTCTTTGAAATCCTTAGGCCCTTTATACTAAGGGTGGCTGTCAGAGGTCCCTTGTCCAATGTGCTTTCCTGGTCCTTGAATGGCTGGGCCTGGCCATTTTACCCTGGCCTGAGATGGGAGAGCCCACACGAAGGGTCTCATTTGCCAGTGTCAAGAGAGCCAGACCCCTTGGGAAGGGGGCCTGACCCTGTAGGAAAGTGGCAGGAACAGGGCAGAGGGGAGGCATCCCCTGCAGACTAGAGCGCCTTGGCCAGGTGGCTGGACCCACTTCCTGAATCCACTTCAGCTCCCGATTCTTCTGACTCAGCAGTTCCTCCCTAGCCCCTCTTCCTTGCCTCACAGGGAGCTGGGGAGGTGGGCTGAACCCCAGGAGATGCCACGCCCTGCCAAAGCAATCACCTGTGACTGTGATCTAGGTTTTACATCGTCTCCCCTACGCCACTCACACACCTTAGGGCATAACCAGCTCTTCTCATTTCTCTTTCCTAGTTTGTTATCATTAACAAACTAGGAAAGAGAAATGAGAAGAGCTGAGCCTGGAAGACGAGATGAGGGTCTTGCCATCACTGACCCATCTACTACTTTCATCTTATTTAGGAAATGAATCTAACAGATCTGTAAGCTTTTAGGGCTGGGTTCTGTTGATCGGTTATAAAATTACTCATTAATTCATGAGCATTTGTGACCTGAAATCTGAGCATCACGGTGGGCTCAGCTTCTGTTTTCAAGGGGAAGAAAACATCCACAGAGAGTGATCCCCAGACACAAGGCTAGACTGTGCTTTCCCACTCTCACGTCTAGATAATCACAAACTGTGGCATACTGGTGTGGACCCTTCAGCAGGGGTGTGAACCCTGAAAGTCAGCATTCTGCAAGGAAGTAGCTCCCTTTGGTGGTCACAGCTGCTGTGAGCACGTCAGATTTGCACAACTTTAAGATCATGCCTACTTCATTTCTGCCAGCATAACTAGGGTTTCAGGCTTTGCCAGAGCTCAGGCACTGTTAACGTGGCACCGTGGGTGTCCTGTCCCATGCATCCAGGTTTGAGCCTCACTTCTTCTCTTCACCAACCTGTCACCATGTATGACTGAGAACCTCTCTGAATCTCAGTCTCTCCTTCTCTGAAATGGGAATGGGAGTACATGTCTGCCTCACCCTGTTACTGTACAAAGCAGTCAAGATAGTCGAAGTGAACATGCTTTGCGAGCTCAGCGTCTCTGTATGGGTTGGTTGTTGCCACTATTATTGTGACCTTGATGCAGCTGGGCCCAAGCTTCCTGTTGCAAAGAAATGGAGCTTTCTCAGCTCAGAAGACCACCCCCTGCTTACCCAACCCAGCCCATCTGAGGGCGGATTAGAACTGTTGTGGCTGTAAACCTCCCAGCCGATATGGGCTGTAATACAGTAAATTATCACTTGTTTTGCAGTCTTGACAAGAAAAATAAATGCAATTACACTCATGAATGTTGAAAAATGAAGCAAAGCAATGTGGATCGGCGCATTTGAGGTGCTTTTCCAAATGAAAAGCTGTGTACAATGAATGCTAATGGGCTCCCTCCCTCCCACTCTTGGCATGTGGTGCAGTGTGATCTTTCTGAATTAAGGGAGTAGCTGTGCCAAGTGCCCTAGCCACAGGAGAGGTGGCCCCGGGTGGCCTCCCCAGTCGGAGACCCCGTAGGCAGACTCCAATGTCCAGACCCAAAATAGACCCGGTTTCCTAAAGCAAGTACCTGCGTGGTCTCAGTGGTGCTTCTGTACTTATAGAACCTGGCATCTCTCTGCAGTTCTTCTGTTGTTCTGGGTAGCAAACATTCACCGAGCATGTACTGTGTGCCAGGCTTGATGCTGGTAGCAGTAGAGATGAATCTCACATGTCCTTCCCCTCCCAACCAACCTCCACTGTCATCAGGCCTGACGGGCATGAGCTAGCTCTGTGCCGGCCAACATGGTAGCCACACGGGGCTATTGAGTACTTGAAATGTGGCCAGTCCAAACTGAGGTGTGCTCTAGATGTAAAATGCAGACCACATTTCAGAATTGTAGGGTGTATATATATATATATATATGTGTGTGTGTGTGTGTGTGTGTGTGTGTGTATCTGTATATGCATACACATGGAGTCTTATTAATATTTTATATTGTTCAAGTGTTGTGAAGATACTACCTTAGGTGTTTTGGGTTACATAAAATACATTGAAAATAAAACTCATCTATTTTAACTTTTTTACTATGGCTACTAGAAAACTTAAAACTACAAAAATGTGGCTTGCCCTCTGTTTCTATAGGACATCAGTGATCTGGCCCCTGCCCACCTGTTTGCTCATATCCTCCACCGCACTCCCTTTGCTGGTGGCCATCCTGTCAGTTCATGAACCACAGCAGGCTCGTTCATGTCTCAGGACCTTTGTACTTGCTGTTCTTGCTTTCTCACTGGTAGATTCTTCCCCAGTGCTTTCTCAAATGTCACCTTTTGTGACAAATGTTCTCTGACTATCCTTTCTAAATACACCCCCGCCCCTTGTTACTCTTCATCAAAACATTCTTTCCTAGTCACTATTGTAATATTAAGTATTTTATTATTAAATAATTGTATATGTATTTGTTTCCCAAGGAGAACTTCACGGGGTGGGGCAGGGAGCTCAACTATCTTTTTTTTTATCCCCCTGTTCTAATCTCAGTGCCTACCACAGCAATTAACACATAGTAGGTACTCACTTTTTTAAATGAATGAATGAATGATTACATGTCACAATAAAAATATTTTGATCATTTTGAGATGTTGCAAAGACACCTGAGAATACTTCATAGTGGGTCGTAATTTATCAGTCCATTAAGGAAGGTCTGGGTGAGAAGCACATGGCATACGAAGGGTTTGATGAAGAGCTTGATGAAATAGAGGTGGGATCAGGATTAAGGAAATTAACAAGGCATGGTGAAGCACCCAGGGGCTGGCAGCAGTAGGGAGCTCTTCCTTCCCCTAGGTCTGAAGGGCAGTGGTAGGGAATGGTGTTACAAGACTGCCTGACAGGCTATAGAAGAACACAGCCACCACCAAAATTCATTCCTCCCACCCTCTGGTCTTCTGCCAGTACTTGCTGTTGGTCAGCTCAGCCAGAAGCAGAGGGTGAGGGAAGCTGGAAGATGCAGATCACAGAAGTCAGGCTCCCAGAGAACAGAGTAGGGTGGGGACAGGTCTGGATTGGGGCGGGGAGTGCACAGAGAATAACTGTCATCCTGAAAAGGCATGGAAAGCTGTTTTCTTAATGTGCTAGAGCATGTTAATTCAAAACCAACAACCCGTATCCTTAAAATGTAAGGATGCATGTGAACACTATAACATTCATTCAGGGATTTCTAGTAGCAGAATTGGAAATACAATTATGGGGAAAAAAGAGATAAAGTTTCCATATGTATGTGTTAGCACACGGCATTTGTTTTTCTTTTTCTGACTTACTTCACTCTGTATGACAGACTCGAGGTCCATTCACCTCACTACAAATAACTCAATTTTGTTTCTTTTTATGGCTGAGTAATATTCCATTGTACATATGTATACAAATAGCTGATTCACTTTGTTATACAGCAGAAACTAACACAACGTTGTAAAACAATTATACTCCAATAAAGATGTTAAAAAAAAAGAGATAAAGTTACTATCTGCAGAGAATATTATTAACTACCAAAAACCCAAGAGAAATAAGTGGAAAACTATTAGAACCCATTAAAAGTCCAGTAAGGTGACTAGGTAGGAAATAAATATACAAAATCAACAATTTCCTAAATATTAACAATAACTGGTTTGAAACATATAAAAGGATTAATTCTATCAAAAAGACCAAAATACAAAAGGCAGAGGAATTAAGTCAAGAGGCAATATGAAGGATCTTTAGAAGGAAGCTATAAAGCAAAACTGAGAAAATAGATAGATAGATATCATTCCTAGATGGGAAGACTTGATATTTTTAAAGCTTGTCAATTTAATTTAAAATATGTAATGTGAATTATAATACAAATTTATAAGCAGTGTTATAAAGTGATTTTAAGGTTTATCTGGAAAAATAAATGGTCACAGAAGCAGATATTGAAAGAGAATAATGGGGGAAGACTTAGCAGACTACTTCTAAGGTTTAGAAATATATCCTGGAATTAAAACCAACTAAATTAAAGCCCAAATAGCGTATACTAGTCCAAGAAGAGACAGATCAATAGAACAAAATATGTTTCTAAAACAGATGTGTGTGTGTATGTGTTATAGGTAAACCTAACATTTCAATTAATGAGATAAGTCATGGTGAAATTATAATGATAACCCACCAGGGAAGGGTGTGGGCCAGTAGAGGTAGGTCCTTACTTCATACTGTATACCAAAATATATTTTAGATAATTGTAATACATTCTAGTTAAATGTAAAAATTTGAAAACATCTAAGATGTGTGATGCATATGTAAATCTTTAAATAATCTTTGGGAGTAGGACATGTTACTACTAAGTAGAAGCAATAAAGAAAAATATTTATGTATTTATCCCTAAATACTATAAACAAGATGAAAAGATCCACAGCAAACCGAGTTCTGATGTTTGTAATATACATACATGAAACAAATGGTTAATATCATTAATATTGAAAGAGTGCTTCCAAATCAGTGGTTCAAGACAAATGATCCATTAGATGTATGTTCAGTGTTGGTGAGACTTCTGAGAAACAGACAAGTATGAGTGTAAGTTCTAATATTTAGGGAGGACAACTTAATATCTGTCAGAGACATAAAGTGTGCATATCTTTTCATCAGAAATTTTATTTTTGGAATTGTATTCCAGGGAAATAATCAGAGATAAGTGTCAAGTGAAAAATTCTGGGTGTGCAAACTAGGATACTTGACCTCCCAGAGTGTTCATTTCTCCGTCCATAGTACAAGAAGATAAATAAGCTGGCTTTGCAGCGTGGCTGTGAGAGTCATTTGAGATGACTGCCCTGGGAAAGCCTTGGAGCTCTGGAACTCTGGGAAAACGGTGTATGTTCTCGGTTAATTTCGGGCTGTTACATTTTCCTGCCTTCCTCTCCTCCTCCCAGCCCCTTGGACACCACCTACTGGGCCACCTACTTCTGCTGTTTTAGCTCAGGGAGGAGCAAAAAAGAGAGAGCTCTGGACCTTTGCTTACGTTAAACAGGGCTACTCTGAGGATGAATTCTCAGCTTAGCACAACAAGCATTTAGTTAATACCAGCCACATACAGGATGGGACTTGTGGCAGATTGTGGGTAACAAAGACTCCTTGACCACAGTTTAGTTAGATTCCTCTGATCCCTTTTCTCAACTAGACCTTGACCTTATCCCGCACTCCCCACCCCCATCCTGTCTTGACCTGCCTAGCCCAACTTCAGCAAGAATCCTGCTAAGTCAGTATAATGAGAATCCCTCCATCCCTTGATGTCTGATCAAATTCCTCATCCCTCACCCTTGATATCTGATCACCCTGGCTTGCCATCGGTAAGAACCTATTAAGCCAGTTTAGCAAGATTCCCCCCTCTCCTTGGTGTCTCCTCTTAGTAAATTTTCATCCACTGGCCCCCTCACTTTGCTCCTTGGCTGTAAATCCATAGCTGTCTTTACCATATTCAGAACTGAACCTGATTTTGCTCTCCATTTCCATGCCTCTATTGCAATAGTCTTGAATAAATTCTTCCTTACAGTTGTAACAAGTGTCAAAATAAAATTTTCTTTAATAGTGGTTACCATGGTGAGTAAATCCCAGCCTGCCCAAAGGGAGCTTTGGATCTAATGGGTAGACAGCTAGGCAGACCCGTGATCAGCTGTATGGAACAGGAGCTCATTCATTCAACAAACATGAACTGAGGACCTATAATATGTCAGGCATTGTGGGTACCACTGTGGGCAAGATACTCCAGCTCCTGCCTTCAGGAAGCCTACAGTCTGATAAGATGGATAGATGATAAAAATAAACATAAAGGGAAAAAGTACAGAGAAGGGACAGGTTTCTGGTTCCTGGGGTTCTGGAGGAAGAGGGGGCAGCCCAGGTGAACAGGAAAAGCTTCCTGCAGGAGATGGCATCTGAGCCGGTCTCCAGTGAGTTTAACCTTTGCTTGTGGGATACAGGTGTCCACAGATTCAGAGCCATGTAATCACGTTTGTGAATAAGTATGATGTTGGGTGGCTCAGGAGCTAGCCTACAATGTGCAGGCTGTGGGATGGAAGATGGCTGAGGTTTCCAGAGGCAGCCCAGCTGAGAGGAGACACGGACAGGGAGAGATTATCCTAATAGGATTTCACAGAGACCACTTAGCATTCGCTGAGCTCGAGGGAAAAATAGTTATGAGCTGAAGGTGGAGAAATAGCCAAGAATCTGGCAACTCTGTGAAAGCTTGGAGAGAAAAGCTGACAGCCAACAGACAGAACAAGATGTTGCTTGCAAAAAGGTTAAAAGACAAGAGAAAGAAAAGTACACGGAGAGATATGGATGGAAATTGAAGCGCATTATTATAACTTGGGAACGTGCATTAAGATAATTCCAGCTCTAAGAAGGAGCAGAGCCATATCACCCCGTCAGGGAATTCTTGGAATGAGGTGTGGGCAGTGGAAAGTCAGAATTGGTTAAAAGAAAGCAGTTGTGAATATAAAACACCATAGGCAGAAATGGGATAACTAGTCATAATCCCTGCTCTTTGGAGATGTTAATTGAGGCCCAGAGAAAGAACATGAATTATCCAGTTACTCAGTATAGAAAGTGGGAGAGCTGGGAAACTGGAACCCCGTTCATAGCTAATGGGAATGCAAAGTGGTGTAGCTGCTGTAGAGGAGAGTTTGGCAGTTCCTCAAGAAGTGAAATGTAGTGTTACTCATATGACCCAGGGATTCCAAGTCTAGGCACATACCCCAAAGAATTGAAAACAGGTACTCAGATTTGATCCACTGTGGGTGTTCTGTCTACTAGTTCATTGCTCATTCCGTGACACCCCAGCTGCTCCTTCAATCTTCCATTCTCTCTCCCTCTCTTCTCCCCTCTCTTCTCTCCTGTTTATATGGGAATAGTTGGGTTCTAAGTTGCTCTAACACTTACTAAATACATGACGTTGGTTTCACTGTCCTGTCATTGCCTGGGACCAGATGAGTGTCCTTCCAGCCCTGGTAGTGTGTACATTTTTCATACACTTTGCCAGCACATGTTCAGCAACTGCAGATCTGGTGCCGAAGGGGGACAGTCCCCTCCCAAACATGCAGACCTGGGAGCCTGTGCAGAGCTGATGCAGTCTCGGTCTTGACACAACTGTCATGTCCTCTCACCTTTTAATTGCTTGTCTCAGAGAGTTCATAGTCTCTTTAATTTTCCTGGAATTCCGAAGCAGTTGTCTATGTTTCCTGGAGTACCTCTTCTTCTAGAGTCAGCCTTTTTTTTTTTTTTTTAAACTATCTTTGTATGTCTAACCCACCTTTGGGGGGGACAGAATGTTCATTGAGGTCTTATGCTGGGTTTTTTAAAATTAATTTATGTTTTATTTATTTATTTTTGGCTGTGTTGGGTGTTCATTGCTACGCACGGGCTTTCTCTAGTTGTGGAGAGCGGGGCCTACTCTTCGTTGGTGGTGCGTGGGCTTCTCACTGCAGTGGCTTCTCGTTGCGGAGCACGGGCTCTAGGCGCGTGGGCTTCAGTAGTTGTGGTGCGAGGGCTTCAGTAGTTGTGGCTCGTGGTCTCTAGAGCACAGGCTCAGTAGTTGTGGTTCACGGGGCTTAGTTGCTCCGCGGCATGTGGGATCCTCCAGGACTAGGGCTTGAACCCGTGTCCCGTGCATTGGTAGGCGTACTCTTAACCACTGCACCACCAGGGAAGTCCCTTTTGCTGTTATTCTTTTCCCCCTCTACTTGACTATATATTGAAATGGGGCCAGTTACGTGATGGTGTTATTTGATCCACATTGGGAATGCTGCAGTTTTTTTTTTTTCCTACTTCCCCTGTTTATTTGGGCACAGTTTGACTCCACCCCTTATGGGAAAGGAAATTCATGGGGACTTGGAAAAGCCATTGGGAGCCTTGTCTCTAGCCTCTGTCTCTTAGTTTATCCAAAGTCTTACATGAGGTCCAACTCTGCTGAGTCAGCAATAGGTCCTGTTCCTGGAGGTGGGGGGGGGGGGTCCCCAAAAGCTTCTATTTGATTTTGAGTCAACTGCTTTCATGAGAGGTCTTTCTATTTCATGAACTTTCGTTTTTTGTTTTTCTAGGTCTTTTTTTTTTTTGGCCCATTTGAGCCCTTGTATGAGGTAACTGCTTTCTGCCTGATATGTAGTTCTCAGGTGGGATTTGAGGAAGGATGTAAATCCATAGTGGGGAAAATAAACTCCAATAGGGATGGTTTATATCTATCCCATGGTTTGGCAATACTTTCCAATGCATTCCCTTCAGATTGGGAGCGGTCATTGAGGTTTTCTGTATATCCAACACTTTTCCCCTCCAACAACGCTGTTCCATTAGGAAGGGGAAGATGGGCATGAATCCGTCTCCTTTCATTTTGGACACAGATGACACTTAAAATCTATGGCATGAAGTTAGGACTCTTTCTGTGTGTCAGCATTCATAGTATATTCTTTGTTCTTTTCACTTCTTTCTGGTTCATTTCAGTCAACTTTGGACATGGAAGTTCTGTGAAATGGTATTCAAGACACCATATTTTCTGGAAGACCTGGCATTCTTTCTACTCTGCCATGCTGTGTGATTATGAACACACACTTGCACAGCCAGTATGACGTACTCTTACTGGAAAGGGTTTTCAATGACCGTATTCACTGAAATGGCCTATTTATGTGTCAAGTACATTATCAGATATGTGTTTCCATAAGAGTAGAAGAGCACCAAACAAAAGACCCAGTTCCAGGTTGCCAAAAGAGACAGCAGGGCTTCTGCTAGCCCTCTACCCCGAGTGTTCTTATCAGGTTGCCACATGTGGTCTCAGTGGTGAGTGCCTTTTTAGCTGGGCAATGGGATTCGTTTTTTCAGAAGATAATTTCCTTGTTTTCATTTCAAGATCTTAATTTTTTTGATGGTGCTCTTGCTGTTGTTGGTACTGGTATAAATGATCTAATTTACTTTAATTTGCTTCCTTGCAAAGAAGGTGATCCCTCGCCCAGCTGCTGCTCTGGGCAGAGAGGGAGCAGGCAGGCCTGGAGGTGAGCTCTGAACTTTATCAGACCTCTCCCAGGTTTCTGCTAATGAGCAGTGCTTAGAGATTTCAGAAACTTTTCCCCAGTGATTGTTTTAACTACCATGTTGCTTCCTAAGCAGCAAGGTATCCTCATGAGTCTCTATCTGTGGGGCCGTGAGGAAGGGGAGAGGTGAAGTGAAGGTGGGATCACCTCTTCTGGCGGGTCTGTTCCATTGATTCAAGATGCCATGTGATGGGTGCAAGGCACATGTCAGATGGTAGTGTTAGGAAGGGTTTTCTCTGTCCCTTCCATCACTTTGTGCCTCGGCAAACTTCATGGTATGAATTCTGAGGGGTAGCAGGTGCAGAAAGGTTAGGTAGTCCTTGATTCAACCCTGGTTGTACCTGCCTCGTTTGTTCTCTTTGTCCAGTTGTTCAAGTTTGCTGAGTCTTGGCTTTCTTCAACCATGTGTGAATAGACTAAGTGCCTCCAGGATCAGTCTGTCTCATTCCTGTCTGTATTCTCAGTACCTAGCAAGGTTCCTGAGAGAGTAGGCTTGATAAGTATTTGCCAGATGGATGAATGAATGTGTGAATGAAGGAAAGGAAACAGATAGATACTTAGAGAAGGGAAGATGGAATGCCATCATTGCATCTCCAGACAAACACTATTTAGGTATAAGGGATTCAGAATTATGCTGTGACAAAGGAATTGTGAGCAGTGATGGAACAGCATGCCTCCCCAGTTCTACTCCCTGTGGTTTGATTTGACTGCGGAGGATTTGTTTTCACTTATCTAGACATGTACATGATTGAGAATAGGAGGTATAGAATCATCTGATTTTTCTGCCTAGTCCTGTCTAGATTTACTGTCACAGGTCCAGTCTTCTGGGGGATATGACTCACCTTAGTTGTATTTTAGGAGCCTATTCCTCAAGATGGTGGGGGCTGAAATCATCCTGCTGGCCCATTCCTGGCAGGCACCCATTCTTGGGTTAAGTCGAACTGCAGTCTCCCTTAGTGCAAAACTGTTTTCTTCCAGGTCTTTTTATGAGGCTTCTGCCTCACTTTCCTTGGCTAAGACTTTGGTTCCTGGATCCGACCAAAAAACTCAGGGCTGAGCCACATGAGGCAGGAGGCATTGTTAATGTTGAATTCATCTTGCTATTTCAGACCAAAGGATGCTTGAGATTTAGATTCCTTTGTGGTTATCCTGAAGCGCACAAATCTGTGGATGGTTCCTCCATCATCCAGGATCTAGTTCTCAGCATCCCTGTCTCCTGATCCTCGACTTGAACCTCTGCTGTCCAGCTCTACCACCAGCTTTGACTCCTAAAGTATCCTGGCAGGCTGGGTGGAATCTGCATTTGTCATATTCTCCTGGTCACTTAGATTGGACTTGTGTCCACTCCCTGGGAGATCCAGTCTTTCCCATGGGCTTCCCCAGTGCCACCGAATTCCCAGTCTTCTTCCCCCTCTAACCATGTTGAGCTAGTATGAATCCCATCTACACCTCGTCAACCAGAAGACTATAGATGCTAGAACACATGTTGACAGGTCAGATGAGAGGTTATGTGAAGTAGAGGAGGCATGTAGGCAGGCCATGGTGGGGGTGGAATCCATGGGTGAAGGACATACCTCCAGAATAAGCCAATGGAGAAAAATCCTCAAACCAATGAAAAAATGCTATGGCTCTGAAAATCAAAGGACATGGCCCTCTGAACAGGTGTGATTAATGTTCTAAACAACGTCTGCAAGAGCATCAAAGAAAAACCCATTGGCATTAGCAAGAGGTTTTGAGGACCAGATGCAAAATACATTTTTTAAAAAGGAAGATTTTTAGGTGAGCATTTTTTGAGTTGTACTATATAGTACAAAGAAAATCCTAATCATAATAGGACAGAATATTTTTAAAAGCCTGGGACTTGCAATGAAGATAATAAAAAAAATGCAGGACCTGCATGAAGACTTTAAAACATAGAGGCACATCAAAGAAGACTTGAATGCTTGGAAAAATACCATGTTTCTGAATGGAGATGTTTAGTCATGTAAATATGTCCGTTCTCCTTCAAATTGATTACACATTTATGTTATTTCAATCAAAATCCTTAAGGAATTGCTGTTTAGAACTTGACAAAAATTATTCTAATTTTTATATAGACGCTTAAACGCATTAGACTAGCTAAACATAATGTTTTAAACACAAAAAGGAGATTTGCACAGTAAAAAGTTATAAAGGGTTATAAAAATAATTTAACACCACAACAATTTAGTTTAGTGGCTGGTGAAATGAAATATAATTGGAACAGAGCAGAAAATAAAATAATAAAAAGATTTGAATGTATGTAAATATTTATTATGTGATAATAGTGGATTTCAGACCAGCAGGGGAAAGAGTAGATTATTTAATTAATGCTGCTAGGAAAATTTGGCTATTTAGGGGGAAAGTTAGATCATTAGCTCAAGCCCCCATATGAAAATAGATTGCTTATGTGTTAAATGTAGAAAAGAAAACATAATACATTTGAAAGTTACGTGATATTAGAGTGAGAATGATGTTTCAAAGGACAAAATCAAAGCTGGAAATTGCAATGACTGATTGATAGTATATGTGAAAATGAACGTTAAAAATGTCAGAAACAAAAATAAAATACCCCATTTTTCTATTCCCCTTTTTGGCAGTCCTCCTTCAGAGAACTCTTATACTTACCACCTCCAATGTGTCTCTGCTTGGTCTCTGCCTAAGTCACTCGAGGTCACAGAAGTTCACTCCATTTCTGCTGCCACCGCTCCACCAGAACCATTCTCATCAAGGTGGTCTCCAGTGATCTTCATATTGCTAAACACTGTGTCTCTCATGGTACTTGACCTGTGAGCATTGTTTAGTCTGTTGCCGAAATTTGGCCTCTGTACACCGGTGCTGGATTAAATCTCGGAGACAGAGTTTTGGGTGAAGTAGAAAGAAATAGCTTTATTGCTTTGCCAGGCAAAGGGGGCCACAGTGGGCTAATGCCCTCAACACTGTGCGTCGCACCCTGCAGGGGTTAGTGACGAGTGTTATAGTGTTCAAGGAGCAGGGTGCGATCAGCTCATGGACATTCTTCTGATTGGTTGGTGGTGAGATGATCAGGAGATAGCATCATCAACCTTCTGGTTCCAACAGGTCTGGGGTGTCTCCGTGCTTGTGGGCAGCATACAGTTAACTTCTCCCACCTGGTGGGGGTTTCAGTATCTGCAAAACAGCTCAGAGGACACGGCTCAGAATATTGTCTGTAGCCCTTGGAGAAGAACTAAAGGTCCCTGACTTCGTTTAATGGCTAAAGTATTTTTGTCTTGCTTGACTGTTTTCCTTTCTTTCTGCATGTTTTTCACTTCTCTGATTAAATTTATTCTTTGACTAAAGTTTTTCTACAGACAAAAGGCAGGCGGAGGACATGGGTGGGGTCTCTCCTGGGAAGGCCTCATAACATCCTGCTCGGTTACAAGTCCAGTTGGTCCCTCTCTTCTTGAAACTCGTTCATTCTCAATCACCACACTCTCTTAGTGGCCCTCCCACCATGTTGATTTTGCTTATTCTCCTTTGCTGGTTCCAGGTCCTCTTAGAGTGTAGTGACCCTCTTAGAGTGATGTCCTCTTTTCTCTAGCTACATAGACTATTTCAGTGATCTTACCCAGGTCCGTGGCTTAAAGACCATCTGAAGGCTGATGACTCCCAGTTTTTTATCTCCAGCAAAGGCCTCTCTCAAACTCTAGCTTGGTATATCCAGCTGCCAACATGACACGTTCATTTGGTTATCTGATTGGTTTCTCCAGTTTAACAAGTGCACCACCAAACTCATCATCTTCCCACAATCCTGCCCCAACCTGTACCTCCCATGGTCTTCATAAAGTGGGGGAAAATAGCGATCTCACTATCAAATAATACAAATACAAATTAAATACCATTTTCTTCTGTCACAGCAGTTGGCAAATGAAAGCCCACAGGACAAGTCTGATTTTAGAAATAAAACTTGTTTTTGTAGCTAGTCTATTGAAACAGCCATATCCGTTCATTTACATATGGTTTATGGCGGCTTTTGCGATGCAGTGGCAGAGTTGAGTAGTTGCAGCAGCGACAGTGTGGTCTACAAAACCGGAAGTATTTTCAGTCTGGCTCTTTATGGAAAATATTTGCTGACCCCTGCTTTATCACGTGGGCAGCAGGAACTTGAGTAGAAGCAATGGCAGATCAACAGAAAGCATCTGTTCTCTATGATTGGGTGACGATATATATTGTTGTCCTAACAGGGACACTTTTGAGAATGAAAGGGATGCCCCAGGCAGGCAAGGAGTTATTATAAGTATAGATACCTCTACATAATGGATCTTTGAGAATTAGATTAGAAAGGGAGAAATGCAAGACAGTGATAATCAGAGTAAGGTAAGTTAATATAGTTAGGTCAGAACAATAGAAACCAGATATTGGTAAAAGCACAAAGTCTTCTAACAGCAGAGGGGAACTTTATGACTCTTGATGTATCTTTAGATAGTGTCAATAGAAAATAGTAAATCATGCAGTTATTCTCACCCCCACACTCGACAGAATGCTGTTTGCTCTGCAACATAACAGGCAGGGGACAACAACTCAGGGACTTAAGCTGTGCAGGCAACAGAAGATGTAAGACGAGAAGAAAATGTTCAAGTCTAATGAGTGGATAAGGGCTTTAGAAGACTGGTAACTGGGATGCTTGCAGTCGTGGAGAATGGCTGACAGGAAGGGACAGCTGTAATTAAGTGCACATCCAAGGAAGTGGCAGGAAAAACAGTGCTTTGCAAGTTTGACTTAGCGATGAGCCAGCTACTGAGGGCTCTAATGAGGACCAAAGAGTGAAGGCACTTGTGGGGAATGAGACCTGAATAATCAGCTGGTTCTTTCCCATCTGTGAGCTTTCCATGTGATGAAAAGAAAGGGAATTGGGAGGTAGATTGGACCCGGGGCTGCTCTGCAAGGACATCTGATCCCATATCCCTCTGCATGGTCAGGAGAGGGTGCTTGGAGGTGAGCTCCTGGAGCACAGCTTAGTAGATGCAGACTCTCAGCATTCTGCCTGCCACATGGGAATAAGGACCAGGCCATAGGCTGTGGGATAAACCTACAGCCCATGGCCTCACGACGGAATATGTACGTTTGGGTGCCTGTGGGGTGACACCGCCACAAGGCAGTGGGTATGTAGCAATTGAACATAAAGGACTTTGGCTTCCTACTGTCAGAGGGGTGCCAAAAGGTTTGCCTCGGGAAGATGAATTCACAGCAGTGGACAGCAGCACTCAGCCTCCTAACAGAAACACCATCCTTCCATCCATGTGGGTCCAGCCTCTGCCAGATGAGCCACAAGCTGTTCCATGTTAGCAAATGCCTTTTCAGATTGGGCTGATCTTCCTTACTTATTCCAACTAGGATCTTACAGTGACAGAGTTCTTAGGAATTGACTAGTCCAGAGTTTTTCAACTTGAGGACCTGGGGATCTGGGAAGGAGAAGTGGTGGTCCTTGAACCACTTTTAGTGTTTCAAGACGCTTGTGTGATAATGCACTTAAGCTACACTGGTTCAAAGAAATCTCGAGTTCCTTGGGTTAGGGTTCCAGTGGAATTAACCCATTGAGCAAAGCTGGTGATCTCACATTGCTCAGGATTTCTGAGGAGGCAGTTATGTGTTTCTTTGATTAAGAGACAATGGAAGCTGAATCCCCTGGTGGTCCCGTGGTTAAGACTCTGCACTTCCACTGCAGGGGGCACGGGTTCGATCCCCGGTAGGGGAACTAAGATCCTGCATGCCTTGCAGCATGGCCAAAAAAGAAAAGAAAAAGGAAAACGGAGGAAGAGGTAATTTTTACTTCAGAAATTTCGTTTATGTCGCAGACACATCTTCCTAAGCATGTGGTCCAGAGAGACGTATACCCGTAGGGAAGGCTGAGAACCACTTGTCTAGTCCATTGAATAACCCGCATCCCTCCAGCTTTGTGGATGATGAAACTTAGACCCAGAAAGAAGTGAGACAAGGTGAAAACAGCCCAAGTTGCAGGAAACAAAAACAGGATTCACCAGCTCTGAGTCTTGAGATTTCAAGGGAAGACATGGGAAACACCAGCTCAGGCACCTGGAGACCTGGACCTACTTGTAGGGCTGAGGATTTAACATTGCTTGAGGACCTACTATGGGCTGCGTGCTGTTCTAGGAGATTCACACATCACACGTCATCTCATTGACTCAGAGTGATCCCGTGTGTTAGGGATTATTCCCCGAAAAAGTCAGATGAGGAAAACACGGTTCAGGGAGGCTGAGTGACTTGCCTAAGGTTATATGAAGAGTAAGTAATGGAGCTGGGGTTCAGATCAAGGGTATTGTGGCCCCACGGTTGATGCTCTGCCCACTACTCCATCCAACCTTGGAGAATATACCTCTCCCGGTTTGGACTGACCTAGGGACAGGTGGGGAAAGGGTTCCAAGATGGTCTTCTTGGAAAAGAGGAACCGTTGGCAGTGCCTGCAGACGTGTCTGATCTGTTTCATGGCTCCCCAGAAGCAGCACCTGCCCGACTCTCTGTAAATGTTGGATTAATTGATTTGATTTATTCTCTTGGCACTCCAAGGAGCTCTTTTATAGAAGAGAGAGTTTCACTGTTTTGCAGAGCTCCGAATTCAGACCTAGAGCAAGTGGGGAGGACTTAGAAGGGAGCTGGTTGTGATTTAAGAGATGGTGAGACTCTTGGAAGAATGGACTTCTTTTATTTGCAAGTTCCAAGGACTCAGTGAAAGGCTAGAGCTGTCTTGGCTGTCAGAAGAACCCCTGTTTTCAAATATGAGGATGGAAATGTCCCCTGCTGCTGCCCCAAGTCACTGTCTCCAAAGCCTCGTCATCCTTAAGGTGACCTTGGTAGGTCAAATTGGTAGGTCCAGGGAGGAGCTGGAGAAGCGGTTCACCCAACAGCAGTGGCTACAGGCCTGTGAGAGATGTTGATGACTAGGGCACTGGGCTCTAAATTCCTGTTTAGTCTTCTCATGACCAGGGCTGGACCCTTGTAACCTCAGCGATGGTAATGGGTAGGACAACATCTCATGGGTATTGAGTGCTTATTTCTTGAGCACGTCATGTGCTGTGCTGGCGTCCTCCTTGTGACCCTCTTATCCATTCTCTTCCTTTCTCCACCCTGCTCACTGCCCTGTAAGGCTGACCTATGGGGACCCCACCAATGTCCTCTGGCTTCCTCTGTATGGCCAGAGATAGGGAAGAAGGAGAGAGGAGAGTGTGGTCTGGGTATTTATTCCCTGGACACCTCCCTGTAAAATTGCCTGAGGCCAGCCATGGCTCTTGACTGAAGGTCACTGCTCCACTCTAATGACCATTTTTTTTTTTCAAGTGACCACTCTCCTTTTCACCACTGTCCCTCTTGCTGGATTCCCTTCCCTAATCCCTCCTATTCCGAGGGGTGATGACAGCTCTGCTGCACTTGCGCTTGTTCTTGCCCTGCTCGTACCTTTGTAACTAGTGCCTTTATTAACTCTTGTGAAGTCTCCCCATTTGAATGTACCAGGTGTGACCCTGATTGATACCTATGCATTATCTAATTTGATCTTCCTAAAAGCTGAAAAGGTAGAGATCATTATTACCATTGTCCTCATTTTTAAAGTGGGAAAACTCAGGTGTAGAATGGTCTGGTTATTTTTCCTAGAGTCACATCGTTTGTAAGGAGTAGGGACAAAGTTTACGTCCAGGCTGTTCGGATTTTTCACTTCTACACGAGAGTACTTAGTTCCATTGTCAGTTTTCCAAGCAAGCCTAAGACACAGGAGAAAAGAAGAAAAAAATAAATAAAGGAAAAAGCAGGCTGTGTAGCCTTTTTGGGACTTGTCCCCAGATCCATATCCTTATCTTGACTCTCCAGGGCTCACCACTGCAGAGGGTAGGATCGATCTAGCCACATGGGGGCTCAGAGCTGCTAAGGGACAGGCCAGGGGAGCCCTAAAGAGGTCATTTCCCAGAGGCCTGAGCTTTTAACCCCTTTAGCTAAGCTCAAACTTTATCCCTTCTTCACTTGAGCATCTGAGACTCAACAAATGTCAGTAGCCTTAGCGCCAACTTCATATTAAGCAACAGTGATGCCTCTTGCGCCCCTAGAGGCCAAGTGATTTGTGGCGGTTACTGTGGTTTTCTCGACTGTGAAGAGGGGAGAGGAGTACCACAGACCAGGGGAACATCTGGTGAGGATGACGCCAGCCCCAGTGCCTCCCTGCATGACTTCTGTGCTTTGGAAGCAGTTGCCTCAGGCCTGGCATCTGCTTCTGTGATGCATTTTGCTGATCTGTCCTCAGAGGGGACAGCCACCGCAAGGTGTTTCATTAGGTGTCTTAATAAGCCTTGTAACTGCAGCCTGGCCCTCCTCTCCCCTGCGGAGCTGCTTTCTGCATAAGGCAGGGAAGGGTGGACGATTCAGACGTAATTTGCATTGGCAGCAGGAATGTTATTTTTGCATTATAAAGCGCGGTAGGTGACCTTATCAGAAGTGGGAGAAACAAGTGGGCGTCCACGGTTCCAGGTGACACATGGAGGCTTGGCGTGCCTGGGGGTGACGGAAAGGTGTTAACTCCTTCAGAGGTCGGGCTCCATCCCTGGGCGCTGCAGGCTGGTCGGCTCGGCTCCCCGGCAGACCCCAAAGAAGTCTGTCTTTCTCTGGACACCCTCTGGACTCAGCAGGCATGGCTGTCTGATGACTGAGTACAGGGATTTTTGTGTTCTCTTTGGGGGCACCCTGAGGTCTGGTCCAGCTGGAGGTTTGATTCTTCTTCTGCCCCGTTCTCCTCAGTCCTCATTTCCCAGTGGCTTGCGGATGTCTCTGATTTCCCGAGACGTTCTGGGATAATCTGGCCTGCCCTTGAGCATGTGCTCAATACTTGTTCGTTTCCCCAGACTAGACTGCAGGGTTCTGTTGGCGCTTGCCTTGGATTCCTGCGTCCAGCCCGTAACCTGGTAGCATCCTGACGTGCCCTTCGCCCAGGTACATTCCCATGTAGCACATGGGTTGTGTGGTCTGTGAAGGTGCACCTCCCTTCACACTCACTGCAGAGGCCGTTTGTTCTCTACAAGGAGAGTCTGGGATTACTTTTTAAGGTGATCTAGTAAGTATTCAGCAGGAACCCAGAGTCAGATTTTTCACAGGCCACATGGACACACACACATGCATGTTTGCTCTTCGATTTATCATAAGATGGTAAACAGATTTAAATAAAATAATAAGCCCCTCAGACATGGAAAGGATGACCTTGGAAAATCAACCAGTACCATCATCCCATTTTACAGGTGAAGTAACTGCCATCCAGAAGGGGAGGTGACTTGGTCAGTGCCACACAACAGGTTAACCCTTTGCACTTTCTGCAAGCTGGACCTCTTTCCACTATAGTGGTTGGTGGGGTGGAGGCACGGACAAATCAAATAGGAATTACATGCATCTTAGAATAAGGCGCTTGTTAGACTGCTGTGATGATCTGGAGAACATTCACATTCTCAGGCAAGGGAGCGGTGGGTTCCTTGCTGAGCAGTATCCAGGCCCTTTGTCCTTAGGCAGCACCTCTCCCTCATGGGATATCTCTATCCTCACCTGCGTATTAACAGGGGATGGGAGCTTAATGTGATGGTCCAAGGTCAAGCAAAGCATCAACCTATTCCCAGAAGGCTGGATGTCAGAGACCCTAAACTCAACACTAGCAGAAAATACTGAGAGAAAGTGCCTGGATAGGGAGGCTGAATGGAGAGTCATGGGTGGACAGGCAGAGACCAAGTGATCCCTCCAGAGTAGACAGCTTGTCAAATCCCAGAATCCTATCTCTTAAAATGCGGTCTGACCCAAAGTAAGGGTTCAAAATGATGGATGGATGGATGAATGAGTGAACGAATGAATGAATGTCAGAGCAGTATTAAGCTAGCTCTGGATCTGTTGGAGGTACCCACGGACAGAGTGTTTTGGTGAATTGGGAGAGAGCAGAGAGGGTAGGAAGGGAAGTGTAGCAGCCCTACATGATTATTGTCATAGAAGTAAATGGTCGGCATGAATGCCCTTGAGAGGTTCCAACCAGGGGGCCTTCTGCCACTGTAGGTAACCAAGTTGGTTTTCTGACAAAGAATCTTCTGGACCACCAGGAAAAAAAATGAACCCCTGGCATTTCTGAAATCACTAGTTCTGGGGACATTCTATACACCTGGAAATCATCTTGTAGAAAGGACTTCCCAATTCACATGGTAAAATGAGACACTCTGGTGGTTGGAGCACTGACTCATCTGTGAAGATGAGTTTATGAGTTCTCATTTTCTTCTTCATGCTTTTTGAATTTTAGAGACTTCCTACCATGAACCTATGTTATTTTTTCATCGCAAAAAATGTTTAAAAATACTATTCCTACTAGTGTGTTCCCTATTACAACTGCTACTATAACTGCCAAAGCTACATCATATGTTTTTTTAAGAGAGTGAAGTGAAATAATGAATTTAAGGTACCCAGCACTGAGTGCCTGGTACGTAGTTGGCACTCAGACAAAGGCTGTCCCCTCTCTTACACTCATCTGCATAAATGTTGTCCCCAATATGTATATTTAACTTAACTGTTTCGTTTTAAAGTTCTTCATTATCTTCTGTATTGTTCTGACAACTTTTATTCACGTGATCAATCTTGCAGTCTTCTTGGCTGAGTTTCTAAGATTTTTATACTCACATACAACTCACACATGTTTTGCTTTTTTTTTTTTCCTGGCCAGTTACAGAATTTTCTGCCTAAGAAAGGAGATGTACTCTCTGAGGTCACCATAGCGTGATGGGGTGTGGCCTAGTCCTCACCCCTTACTTCATTCTAATAAGAATGTGACATCCAGAATAATCCAGAGATACCTTTAGTCCAATTCAGGAGCCGCACATGCTCACTCCCCTTGTAGAAACCAAAGCTGCTGCCATGGGTATGGCCCCCTTTCTCTGTACATCTCAGGGAGCCCCCTCCCCTCAATCCATCTCCTCCCGCTAATACGTACCCGTTCCACCTGTTGCATCCTCTGTATTTCTCATCTTTGGATTGAGGCCACCGGAGGTTGTCACCCTTGCCAGCTTTCTTTGCAGAAATGACAACTTGAGATGCTACCATCTGCCACATTTGTCTGAATTCCCTCCAGTTCTGGAGTTTCTGCTTCCAGAAAGAAGTAATTCCTTGGGTTGATTTCTGACAGGTCCCTGCTCGTGGCAGTTGCTCCAGCAGAGGCCATGTGGGAGCGGCCAGTCTCGGGGAGGGGGGAGGTCCGAGGAGCAGAGTCCCTCAGGTGACTGCAGAGCCATGCTGGTCTCGTGATTCCGTCAGCACACAGAAGCAGCGTGGGGTGCGCGGTGTGCGCTGTGTAATGCTAATTTACCTCCTGCCCGTGATTGCTTGTTGGAAGCTATCAATAGTGGCAGTTTATTTTCCACATCTCTTTAGGGAACCAAAGTTTATCTCACACAGGAAGAATCCTTTAATCGTGGAGTTTTTAAGCCGGAAACTCCTTTGGAGGGAATGTAATCCACATGCTTATTTGGTAGGTGGAGAATTTGAGGTCCAGGAAGTGAATTCCATTCTCCACAGTCACACGAGGCTGGGCTAGTTGGGCTTTCCTAATCTTGGCCTCATAGGGTTTAGCTGCTCAGCTCTCTGATAGGGGCAGCTCGTGTTTTGCAGACACTGGGCCCTTTTCCTGTTTGCTTGTCTTCTGGAGTTTTGGAAATGTTCTCAGTGCAGCCTCCGTGGAAACCACTTCCAACGTGGGGAGGGAGACCTGTGAGTCCATGTCTGGCTGCCTTTCCTGAGACCAGCCTGCTGTTGGAGAATACGGGAGTTTTCTGATTCTGAGGATTTTTCTTAAGAGTTGGTCTTGTAACAGTGATTTGTGCCAAATCTTAGGAGATGGGGAATTGAACTAGAATTAAAAAAAAAAAATTACGGTGATGATTAGAATGGACGTGGTTTCTGTAGCATGCTGAGGTTCCTCTGAGCTATGATGTTCCTCAACAGGAAGCAGGTGCCAGGTCCCCGCATGAGGGGATCTCTGCTTTGGCGTTAGGCCCCGGCAAGCAGTAGGATGGGGGGCAGGCAGGCTACAGTATACCTCTCATGGAGAGTGGGCCTGGGGAGCTTAGCAGCTGCTAATAGCTCGCTGAGCAGCCTGGGGTTGAGGACTCAGAAGCCAAGGGCAAACTGACCCAAGGCAAAGACTTTGATCAAGTAGCACAGACACCTCCATGGCCATTAAAGAGAAAGACAGAAGCTCGATGAATAGGAAAGCCACTGGGGATCCCCCAAATATGTGGGGGGGACTGGGGCACTAATCATCAACCCTGCTGTGAGCATGGAGTTCAGACAATGGGCAGGAAGAGTCCACAAACCAGAGGTGAGGGGGCTGCAGGAGCTGGGACCTATACCCATCATTGTGGGTTGAACTGTGCCCCCCCCCCAAAAAAAACAGATATGTTAAATTCCTGGCCCCTGGTACTCAGAACGTGACTTTATTTGGAAATAGGATCCTTGCAGGTGTAATTGAGTCACACTGGTGTAGGTGGGCCCTAATGCAGTATGACTGGTGTCCTAATTAGAAGGTGACCACGAGAAGACACAGACACACAGGGAGAACACCATGGGGCGATGAGGCAGAGGTGGGGTTACACAGCTGTAAGCCAAGGAACGCCAAGGATAGCCAGCAAAGCAACCAGCAGTTAGGAAGAGGCAAGCAAGGATTCTCCCACAGGTTTCAGAGGGGGCACAGCTCTGCCCACACCTTGATTTTAGACTTCTACCCCCCCAGAACTATAAGCCAGTAAATTTCTGTCATTGTCACTTTCCCAGTTTGTGGTGCTTTCTTACGGCAGCCCTAGGAAACCAACAAACCCATGTACATCACCAGGCAATGGTTTTCAACATTGGCTGACATTCGGACCTTTGGTACTCTTTTAAAAAGCCCTCATGCCCAGGCTGCACCCCAGTCCAATTTCATTAGAATCTCTGGGGGTGAGACCAGGCGTAAGGGCTTTTAGAGCTCCCCAGGTGATTCAATGCGAAGCTATGTCTGATAACCACAGCCTAGAGTACTTGCTCTTCCAGGACCTGGGGCAAGGTGTCCAGTGCCCTGTAGTCACTGAGTGCAGGGGAGTCTGAGCTTGGCTCCCACCTGACCCTTGAGACACCTTGGCACACCTGTCACAGGATTCCTGGGGTCATTCTTCTTAACCCTGACTTTCTCTTCTCTCTTGTCAGCTTTCAGCCACCAGGGTTCAGGAAAACAGCTACTCTCCATCATATGTAATGCATGTAGCACTGTGCCTGGCTCACAGGAAGCGCTTTCTAAGTCCGCTGCTATGATTTCTCCAGCCAGCTTTATAAAAGCCCTTTTTTCTTAATCATCACTTCCTGGAGGGGGATCCGAGAGTGATAGGATTTTATCCTGGCTTAAAGGGCCATGTTTCTCTATGTGCTTGAAATGTGTACTTTACTTTCTTTTAATTAAAGGTTTTTTCCCCCTCCAGTTTGCCTGAGAGCCAGATCATATGAAGGGTGGTTTTTTGGTTGTTGTTGTTGTTGTTTGTTTGTTTTTAAGAGAATGAATGCAGAGTCAGTAGTTGAGCTTCAGAGTGACAGCGAGCTGGCTTTTCACTCCGGGATTAAAGAGAGCCAGGGATTAGCATCCTGCCTGAGGTGGGAAGGGCCGATGGGGCTCGGGAGGCTGTGTGAAGCATAGACATCCAGCAGGCAGGCAGGAGAGACCACCTCCTGGCGCCCAGGCCTCCTCCTGCCAGACAGATCCCTCCTATGTTCTGGGCCTGGGGGGAGCACAGGGAGGAATCAAGCCTGGCTGTGGTCTCAGGGGGCCCACAGTTCAGGTGGGGGATGCAGACACTTAGAGGAGCCCGTGCTGTGCAGTGGGACACAGGGTACACAGGCCCATGTCCTGGACCCATCCCAGGGGCCAGAGGTGTGAGAGCCACAAGTACCTTCAATCCAGCCCAAGGCCCAGGCTCCCCTCTCCCCCAAAACAGGGTCTCCCAGAGATGCCACTAGGAAGGATGGGGAGGAGGACGGATGCTGGGTAGGCAGCCAACACTGGCCACTACATCAGTGAAGAAGTGGGAGAGGAAGGCTGGCACCCATTCGTGCTGGACCTAGAGTTCCCTGCCAAGGAGGTCCATGCCCTCCAGAGCAAAGGGCAGAATCACAGATCAGAGAAGCGGCATGATTAGTTTTGAACTTCATCCCTTCTCATTTTCTCCTCCGTGAGTGGTCACTGGTCAAGGCCACTGGCCCATTGGTTTGAGCCCAACTTTCCCATGATAATGGAGCTTCAAGGCCATGGTGACCTTATAGTGCAGGGATCTCGTCTTCATTGGGTTTCCCTGATCTCAGAGAAGACATCGCCTCTTCTGTCTCCAGCTTCACAGACTCCAGTCCCAGCCTGGCTAGATCAGCCTGGGCTCCCTGGTTAAAAGTGCACAGAAAAGGGCAAGGACTCAATATGACGGGCCCTTGTCAACAGACTAGCTTCTTATTTGTGCTCTCATTTCATCATCTAACAGTTTAAATGGGAGCTGAGTACTCCCAAGCTGCATCCCTATTGGAAAATGTATTCAGTTACCCCTCCCACTTCCCTGGGAGGATAGAACGTACCATCCATCCAGGTAACAAATGAGACCAAGAGTCACCCTTGACGACTCCTTCCCCTCAGCCCCCAATCCTGTCCACTTTTCCTCCTAAATATCCCTTAGATCTGTTCTCTCTTTTGCCACCAGGATGCCATCATCTCTCTTTTTGGCCTTTTTACTGCATTCGGCACATAGCAAGTGGAGAGAACTTAAAACCAAACTCTGATCATGTCACTTTTGTGCCTAACAGCCTTCATGACTTTCCATTGTTCCGGAATAAAATCCAGATTCCTCAGCAAGCTACAGAGCCCTGGATCACCTGGACCCTACCCCCATCTCCATCCTTAACTGGGCATATTCACCCTGTAGCTCCAGGGACTTCTTTCAGTGCCCTGAATATGTGGCACGGTGGGTTCTGTTCTGCCGCAGAACATTTGCGTGTGCCGTTTTCTTGGCTGCGAATACTTTCTTTTTCTGCCTGACATTCCCACCCTGTCCCACTGTTTAGCTCTCAACTTATATGTCACCTCCTTGGGGTCAGGCCCTGTCAAGTGATCTTACAGTCCTTTCCCTTCATGGCACATGCCACAGTTTGTAACTGTATATTTATTGGAATGCTTATTGGTGAATGTTTATCTCCTGCCCCCTCCCCTGGCCAGACCATTTTCCTGACTCTCATATAGTCCAGTGCCTAGTACACATTAGGCACTGAATAAATATTTGTTGAATGAATTAATGATTGGTGAATGAATGTGTGGGAAAAAAACAAGGCTCTGTGATGCTAAATAATTTGCCCAAGCTCACGCAGCTTGCCTGTGATAAAGCTGGGACTAATATCCAGGCCTACACATCCCAAGCCCCTTGTGTTTTCTGGTGGTAACTTCTGAGGGTCTTCTGTCCCACGCCCTGGCCTTGACAGAAGGGATTTAATGTCACCTTCTCCAGAAACCTGGGGGCTGCTCCAGTCATAACGACTCTTGCATGGATGGTGACCTGGAGGCTTTTCCATGGAACATTCTGATTCTGCTCCGTCCTTTCAGTTGCTGGAGACTGTCTTGGAGGACTTGCTGATTTATAGACAAGACTGTCAATCTAAAGAGGTCTAAAGAGGCACATTACTCCACCTCCTTTAGAAAGTGATTTTTAAAGTGATACTTGGACCATTCAGGGGAAAAAAAAACTCTTCCAGTAAAGACAGTTACTCTGCTGTGTTCTGAACTGGGTTTGTCTTCTTGTGGCAACGTCCCAGAGAGTCAGGAGACACAAGAGGGGATCATCAGTCTCTCCAGGTTAAGTGTGAAGATGGGGATGAAGGGTGTAGCCTCACAGTTTATTCTGTCCCTTAACAAATATTAATCGATCTCCTCTTTGTTGCCAGGCACTGTAATAGGCTCTGAGGATCCAGCTGTGGATGACTTCATGGTCCCTGAATAAATAAGTCATGTACATTTAGTTAGTGTAACGCTAGGAGGGAGATGCATCACTTGCTGTTGGAACAGTCTGTAGGCAGTCTAGACTCCAGCAGGCCTGGTGGAGCCATGGCCCTGGGATTTGTCTGTCCCCCACCCTTGGTGGCAGGCATGGGTGGAGCTCTGTGTCAGCATGGAGAAGGGAGTTGAGATCTTTAGAGGGGTGGGCAAGGGCAGGTGTGACGATAGGATGGCAAGCCCGTGAGGTGCGCCTGAGCGTGGCAGGGCCCAGACCCTTGCTTTCCCATCCGAAGATGATGCGCATATCAGAACCAGAGGTGGGGGTGGGGGCTGTGAGGGTCAGAAATTGTGGGCAGGGGGCAGCAGGGGGCCGAGAGCACTCACAGTGGGGGCCTAGGGGTCCTCTGGATGTGCCTTTGTGGGCTCCACTCTGTGACAGCATGAAGAATGAACTGGAGCCAGATCCTGGCTCTCCCCTCTTGCCCCTGTATGTGGGCCACCCATATCCTTGCTTCAGGCCTTGATCTCCCCATCTGTATTATGGGCGTGGGAGAAAGGGTTGGTGAGCATTCATCTCAGGAAGTGCCTGTCATTAGGGAAGGTGCTGGGCACTGTAGGTAAGTCTGACCTCACACTGCCTGGGTTCAGAGCCCACCTCTAGTACTTCTTTGCTGCGTGACACAGGACAAGTTACTTAGTCTTTCTGTGCCTCGCTGTCTATTTTTAATATCGGGAGGGTAATACCTAATTCTTCATAGTGAATTTGTGAGGATTAAATGAAACAATGAATATAAAATGCCCAGCACCATAAGACAGACATAGCTAGTGCTCAATAAACACTAACTATTATATAATTCTTTGCTAGTCATTTTACATAGAAAGTAGACCTTTTAGAAATGAGGGGGCTTCCGTGGTGGCGCAGTGGTTAAGAATTCGCCTGCCAATGCAGGGGACATGGGTTCGAGCCCTGGTCTGGGAAGATCCCACATGCTGCAGAGCAACTAAGCCCGTGCGCCACAACTACTGAGCCTGTGCTCTAGAGCCCGTGAGCCACAACTACTGAGCCTGCGTGCCACAACTACTGAAACCCGCGTGCCTAGAGCCTGTGCTCTGCAACAAGAGAAGCCACCTCAATGAGAAGCACGCACACCGTAGCGAAGAGTAGCCCCCGCTCGCTGCAGCTAGAGAAAGCCTGCGCACAGCAGCGAAGACCCAACACAGCCAAAAATAAAAAATAAAAATAAATAAAAAATGAAAAATTTAAATTAAATTGACAGTAAAATTGTCCCATTTTTATGCATGAGATGTCTGCCAAAAGGTGTCTGAGTTAGTTCCAGGAAGTAAGGGGCCAATTGGGGATTCAAATCTGGGCTGTTTTGTTCCAAAGCGTGCCTCATCACGTTACGTTTTGGTGCGTTTTCTGGCTCACGAGCTCTAGAAACCGGATGTTGGCCCTTGTCCAGGTCTTACAACTCAAGGACTTGAGTTTTACTAAAGACGTGGTCTGACTTTTCATGTTTAAATGCTCTGCTTGGCTCTGCATTGCCAAGCTTGTGAGGAATCATGAGAATCAGCCTTAAATGTGAGAGGGCTTTACAGAGAATAGAAACGTCCAAGGGGTTTCTATTTATTCAGCAACTGGGCGCACACACATGCCGGCAGAGACACCCAAGTCCCAGCAGCCATTTGTGATTGGTTTGGGGAACCTGTTTCCTGGGAGGTGGGCAACTGAGAGAAGACAAAATTGCCAGCAACGTTGCAGTGGATGGACCGTCTGGTGTGGGACCAAGCCTGGTTCTGCATGGACAGTGGGCAGAGGAGGCTGGGTGACCTGGTCCCGGCAGCTTCCTTGCTTAGAGCTTCTAGGATCAAATTCTAGAGCTAGAGAGAGCTGGCTGACCCCGAGCCCTCATCTTATGGTACAAATGGGAAAACGAGCCCAGGGGGAGAAGTGGAGAGGGTCATACTGGCGGAACCCCTGTTGTGTGCCTGCCCATCGTTCCCATCAGGCTGTCTGAAAAACCTTTACTCTGCACCCTGAAATCCTCACTTGCTAAAATGCAGAATCCCGTCTTGAAAGGACATGGGTAGTCATTGTGATTTGCCTGATTAAGGAGAAGGAGAAGTATTGTCTACTTTTGATCTCTCTCTCTCTCTCTCTCTCTCTCTTTCTCTTTCTCTGTCTGTCCCTCTCTCTGCCTCCTTCTCTCTTTATTCCCTCCCTTTGATTATTAAGATAGAAAGTTTGGAAGATTCAGGAAATTGTGAAGAAGAAAATGATAATTACCTGTGAACCCAGTAACCAGAGATAATCATTGTTAATAATTTGGTATCAGTCCTAGTTATCTGTTCTCTTTCTTCTTATCTTTTTTTTTAAATCAAAAATTATATTCTTGTTTAGAACAGTTTTAAAAGCAGTAGATTCTACAAGATTCACAGTGAAAAACAACCTCCTCCCTGTGATTCTCTCTCCCTCAGGGCAACCAGTTTCACCTCTTATTAGCTGCTGTTTTCTCCTCATGTTTAACACTGCATTTCTAAGTAACATACGAATTCTGCTATTCCTGTTTATTTCATTTTCATATTACCTACTGCCTTCTCTGGAAGCCTTCTTAAACTTCCCCCCTATGACACACGTTCACACACCCCAGCATGCTTCCCTCCTCCATCTTCCCAGTTTGGTTGGTTTATCATAATCTGGAGGGAAGCCAGTTTTCCGGGTTGGCATCATTTTCGATTTATTAACATTATTTACATCTGGGCGATGTAGTATATTGTGATTACATTCATTTTCCCATTACTCCTGTCATAGAGTTAATAACTCCCTTTTAAAACTGATTACTTAGTTTTCTTTTAACTGATCACTAAGTTTTTCCAACTTTTCCCCCAGAAGTGTCATCTCATTATGTCCAAACTCATCAGGTCACTTATTGGTTTCATTCTTTTAGTCATATGCCTGTAGCCCTCTAACTTCTTAGTTTAATCTGGACTGTGAACTCTGTGAACCCTAGGCAAAGCAGTTGTCCTGGGATTTCCTGTTCTCTCTCTCCTTTTTCCAGGTGCCATGAGTTCTTCTTTCTGTGGTTTACCACCTCGTTCTATTAGAGCACAGTATCTAGGAGCTTCCTGAGAAAGGCTTCGTGGAAAGTAAAAATTTTAAAAATGTCTTGTGTGGCTGACAATCATTTTATTCTGTCTTTACATTTGATTGATAGTTTGGCTGGGTATAGAATTCTAGTAGATATAATTTTCCCTCAGAAATATATTTTTATGGACATACAGTAAAATTCATTTTTTGGTTTATGGTTCTATGGGTTTTGACAAATGCATAGAATTATGCATACATCACCCTAGTACATACAGAACAGACCAATCCCTTCAAAAAAATATCTCATATTGACCCTTTGCAGTCAACCTCTTCCTTCTCTACTCCCTGCCCTTGGCAATTGCTGGTATGCTTTCTATTCCAGTTGTTTCGCCTTGTTCAGAATGCTATATCAATGGAATCATAGAGTACATAGCCTTTTGAGTCTGACTTCTTTTACTTGGCATAATGTATTTGAGAGTCATCCGTATTATATTAACTAGTTCATTCTTTTGTTGCTGAATAGTATTCTATTGCATGAATTTACCATAATTGCTTTGTCCTTTCACCATTAGGATATTTACATTGTTTCTAGTTGTTGGTAATTATAAGAAAACTGTTATAAATATTAGCGCACAAGATTTTTGTAATAATGTAAGTTTTTATTTCTTTTCGATTAATACTGAGTGTGATTGCTGCTTATATGATAAATGTGTATTTAACTTTATAAGAAACTGTCCATCTGTTTTCAAAAATGGCTATACCATTCTGCATACTCATGAGCAAAGTGTGAGGGTTCAGTTTGCCCCACAACTTCGTCAGCACTTGGTATTATCTTTTTTTTAAAATTAATTTTAGCCGTTCTAGTAAGTGTGTAGTGGTATCTCGTTGTGGTTTTAATTTGCATTCCCCTAATAAGTAATGATGTTGAGTATCTTTTCATATGCTTATTTTTTCTAAATATCATCTTTTGTGTTGTGTTTGTGCAAATCCTTTGCCCATTAGAAAAAACTGATTGATTTCTTATTACTTGAGCTTTGAGAGTTTTTTTTTATATATATATATTTATAAATATATATATAAATATATGTATATATTTATATATATATTCTGTAACATTTTGTCAGACATGTGATTTTAAAATATTTTCTTCTGGTCACTGGCTTGTCTTTTCATTCTCTTACCAGTATCTTTTACAGAGAAAAGGTTTAAATTTTGATGAAGTCCGACTAATCAATTTTTTATTTTATGGATGGTATTTGGGTGTTACATCTAAAAATTCCTAGCCTAACCCAAGGTTATAAAGGTTTTCTCTTATGGTTTTAGATTTTACATTTAGGCTTATGCTACATTTAGAGTTAACTTTTGTATCTGGGAAGAGGTATGGGTCAAAGTTTGTTTGTTTGTTTATTTATGCATATGAATGATCAAGTATTCCATCACCATTTGTTGGAAAGACTCCTTTCTCATTGAACATTGAATTATCTGTATATTATCAATCCTTCAGAATTTTTTTCTCTCTGTAAACCTTTAGAATCTTTTTTTTTTTTTAAATCTCAGTGTTTTGAGGATTTCGTAGTGTCTTGGAGTAGCTATTTTTTATTCATACCACAGGGCTCTTTGGTTATCATTTCCATCTACAACTTCATTATTTTCTAGTTCTAGGATCATTTTTTGACATTATTTCTTTGATAATGTACTCTTAATCCTTTTTTTAAAACCCTATTAGTTGACTTTTGGACCTCCTAGACTAATCTTCTAGTTTTCTTATCCTTTTCCTTCTCTTTCTCTTTTTCCCTTTTCTTTTGTTCTATTTTCTGGACAGTTTTCTCAGATTTATCTTCTAAGCTATCTTCTGTAATTTCTATTTCAGCTTTCATATTTTTAACATCTGAGAGTTCTCTTTTGGTTCTCTGAATGCTCCTTTTTTATGGCATTCTATTCTTGGATGAAATATCTTCTCTTTAAGTTTCTTAAAAATGCTCTTTGAATTGAATTTTGTTTTCTATCTGTCCTTTTATCCCCTCTGTTTTGGTCTCTTTTGCTCATGTTAGAGGTTTCCTCAAATGCTGGTGATCATTGGCTGTCCATTCATCTTTAAGAGAGGGGGACTAAAATGTATATATTAGGTAGGAGGGGGCTTGTTCACTGAATGGCTTAACTGTACAGAGAAAAGCCAGTAAACTGGCTTTTCATTGTTGACCATTGGAACGTTCATACCTAAGATGTTTTCCTGTCCATCTGTTCAGCTTCCCCAAAGATAAACCCTCTGCTCTTTGGAAGGGATGGGCAGTATATGTAAATCCTGGCTTCCATTGTTCTCAGAGCTAAGTGGGGGATGCTCTCTCCCCTCAATGTGTTGGTTTCCTTGGATTACCCCTGGTTTTGTGTGGCACATTACCCATCCTCAGCAGGTCATGAAATCCGATAAGCCAGATCTTTTCTGTTGGATCAGTTACCATTTGTCTGTTTTTCTTCTTCCAAAATGTTATTGACATCCCTCATTTGCTATCATTTCCTTTCCCATTCTCTTGGTACTTGTAGTTTATGTCTTTTTAATTCCTACACTGTCATTTTAGTGAGAGTTGGGGAGAAAATGGAGGTTAATGCATGTGTTTGTTATGTTAAACCAAGTTTTTCTCAAGTCCTTTTTTTCTATAGATATAGATTACTGTCTACACACATGTGCACACACACACACAAGCTCCTATTTGCTAACGATATACGTTTTATTTTACCAAATTAGAAACAAGCTATAAGTACTGTTAGATAGCTTTTTTCTCATTTAAAATGATATCATTAGTATTTTTCTGTCATTGAATATTCTCTAATAACTGAACTTTTCCATCAATTAAATTATATCATATTGCTGTGTTATTTTTTATTTAATCATGTTCTTACTCTTCAGCATGGAAATTGCTTCCAGTTTTTCACTATTGTAAATTATATGGTTGTAAGATTTTTCCATGTAAATCTTAGTTAAAATTCCTAATGAGTTCTTTTAGATTGAAATTGTCCATTTGATGGTGTGGGCATTTGAATGTGATCTGTAATTCATATTTTTATATGTAATGCATAACGTGATCCATATTGTCAGATTGCCCTTCACAAAATCTTTGTGCCAACTTTAGTCCAGGCGCCAAGTGATTACTCACTAAACCTTTGCTAATATGAGAAGTCATCACTGTTTTAAAATCTTTGTTAATTTGTTAAAAGGAAATAACACTACGCATATTGATTTGGATTTTCTTTATTACTTGCACAGCCAAACATATTTTATATGTTTTGTTCTCTGTGAATTATCTGTTCATGAACATTTTTACATTTGTCATATATGTTTATAGGATCATTTATAGAATAAGTTTACCCGCTACTTATATTAAAATATATTTTCTCAGTTTTTACATTCTTTCAGAATTTTCGATATTCTGATGAACAGTTTTAATTTTTAAATTGTCAATTATATAAAACAATATATCTTCTTTGGCTTTTGGGCTTCAAAACTTATTTTCCCATCCCCAAATTAGATAAATATTCTCCTATATTTTTTCCTAGATCTTTAATGATTTGATTTTTTTTCATGTTTCTCATGTTCAACTCTTTATTCTTTATATTTATATATTAATTAATTAACTGGTTAATTTTTGGTTCATCATGTGGATAGGACTCTAAGTCTGTTGTTTTACAAACAGTTAACCAGTATCCCAGCACCACAAATTAATAGTCTAAAATTTCTCCACTCATTTGAAGTGGGAACTTTCTTATCAGACACATTCTCTTATTGGGTCTGTTGATGTTCTTTGTACTTGGTGTTATTAGTTTACCTGTTTTTATGTCAGTACAACACTTTTAATTATTATAGGTTTATCAGGTATTTAATACTTGAAAAGACATTCCATTCTCTACACTTTAGTAAAAAAGAACTGTGACTCTTTTTGTTTCCTTTTAGATGATCTTTAGAATTATTTGACCAAATTCCAAAAAACTCTTGCGTTTTATTAGAATTGCAAATATTGTACAAATAATTTTTTGTGAGAATTTCCATCTTGACTTTATTGAGTCTCTGCATTTGGAATCATTACATGTATTTCACTTTTTTCAAGGATTCTTTTATATCCCTCAGTAAAGTTTTATGTGTTTCTTCATCTGGCTCTCACACATTTCTGTTTAAATTGATTCCTAGGTATTTGCTACTATTGTGATTTAATTTATTCCCTGTTAGAGCTTCCAAGTGGTTATTGCTGCTATATAAGAAAGCTCTTGTGTTTTACTATTTATTTTTTAACTTCTCACCTTACTGAACCCTTTCACTGGTCCTATAGATTTTTGAGTTGATATTTGGGGTTTTCTAGGTATTTAATCATATCATCAGGCAAATAATGGTAATTTTATCTTTCACTTTTTATCATACATTCCTTTCTTCCTTCCTCACTACCTCCTTCCCTCCCTTCCTTTTTAATTTCAATGCTTAGAAATTTCAAATAAATATTGAATAATATTGGTATAACCATGTTTCATTCTTGAATTTAGTAGAAATGACTTCAGTGTTAGACTCTTACACGTGATGTTGTCTTTTAGTTTCAGATGGGCACTCTGTTATTCTAAGGAAGTATTCATCCATGTCTAGAATGCTGACTTTTAAAGCCATGAATGTTGAAAAGATTTTATCCAGAGCCTCTTCAGCAACAATAGATGGAAGATTGTTTTTCTCACCTTCATTCTGCTAAAACGATAACATATTAATACATTGCACATTTTCAAACAATATTTCCATTCCTAAAATAAGCATATTATCTCCAAATATGCATACATTTTTTAAAAAAATAATGATTAATTATGATTGATTCCGGGACTTTTTTGTGTGTGTACATTTTTATAGGTGAGACTGTTGTATAGTGTTAAGTTTAATTTTCAAAAGAATTTTAAAAGGTTTGTTAAAACCAAAAAATAAACGTGGTTAACACCTCAAATAGCTCAGAAGGGCTCGTATTGAAAAGCCACCATATGCTGCTCGCTCCTCAGCCTCCCAGATCCCATTTCTATTTTTGTGTCCTGGTGGTTATGTCTACACGTGTAAATACTTCGCTTAAAGTGCTTTTCTTGACTTACTAACTTCAGGCATTATCTACTGGCTTTCTGTGGAGAGGAATAAGGACTTGCCTTCCAAGTCACCCCTACCTCCCATTACAGTAAGATTTTATTTTTTATGCCTCCCGCTGGTAACCTCTGCCAATTCAGACAACATGTGTAAACCTCCACTTCTTGTTCCAGGCTCCATCAGAGTCTCCTTGGTAAGAAGAGGAGGCCACTGGTGCTCTCCCCTTGCCCCCACTCACCTCTCTCTTCTCCATCTCTCAGCTTTGTCTTTACTCTTTTGTGTCCAAGCTTGGTAATTTGTAAACTTTTCTCTGTAACTGATGGCTGAAAACTCGGCCTCTGTGCACTGGTGCTGAATCGAATCTCAGAGACAGAGTTTTGGGGGAAGTAGAAAAAAATAGCTTTATTGCTTTGTGGGGCAAAGGGGGCCACAGCGGGCTCCTGCCCTTGCAAACTGTGTGTCCCAACATGGGAGGATTTGGTGAGGAGTTTTATAGCACTCAGTTCAAGGGTGGGGTTGCTGATAAGATTAGAGTGTGTGCAGGGCCTACACTCCTTTAATCTGGTCTCAGGTAATCTGATGAGTTTCTGTGGTTCCTTTAATCTGGCCTCAGGTGGTCTTCTTGAAGAGCTTCTCTGGTTCCTTTAATCTGGAATGAAGAATGCTGATATCTTCCATTTGTTGGGGGTTTTAGTTCTATAAAGAGTTTAAAGATATTGTTCCATGTATCCCTTGAGTGACCCAGGAACCTACCTCAAAGCTGCACTATTGTTTCTTGGCTGCTCCTCCCTTGTCTCTGCATCCCCTCCCTTCCCTGATTAGCAACTGTTCGAATCTTCCCTTTGGAGCTCAGGGAAGGTCATGGAGGCTGGAGCCTGTTCCCTACAAACAAGAAATGGGGGACATGGAAAGGCTTCTGTGCCCAGGAGGCCCACAGGGTCCTGCTTGGTTTCATAACTATTCTTGCCTTTCATGATTGATGAATCGCATGATGCTAAAAGTTGAAAATCCATAAATAGAACTCCTATTACTGTGATTGTACCAGTTGTGTCACTGCAAAACCAGACAGTTGTGCTAGGATCCTGTTTTGTCTTCCACTGGACTCATGCACATCTTCTGTACCTTTCAAAGGAGAATGCTCCTAGCTTCAAGGTTGAATGAATTTTCTCTTTTGTTTATAGTCCACTCTCTACTTTTATCATACAGCTAAAGTAGCAACTCTTCCTGTTCTATGAGAGACCTCATTCACGTCCAGAGCCACTGGTCCTACCGTTCAAATCATTGCTTGACACTCTTCCTGGGCATCATCTGAGGTGTCCTTTTACAGTTAGTATCTTTGGTTTCAGCCCAACAAGGAAAGATTTCATTTTCTGCCAGTCCCAAGCCTGGAAGTTTATTTGCTTCCAAACACATTTTAGGGGTTCACATAACCCTGGTATTAAAATAAAATGCAAGAGAGCACAAAAAATTAAATAAATATTTTCAGTCCAAACAGGATTACATTCTCACATAATTTCCTAAGAAACAGTATGTGGGAAGTAAAATTTTTGAGACCTTATGTAACTCAAAATGTCTGGGTCAGATTTAATTGATAGTTTTCAGCCAAAATTTATATACCCAGAAAACCTATTTTCCCTTAAAAATGTGGAGCTGTGGTGACTTTTCTTACTAAGACAAAGAAGTCCTAGATAAGAAAGTTGATAAGAAGTTGATAAGAAGTCCTATTAACTGAGGTTCCTTCTTGTCCTTGTTGTTTTTAAGCTCAAATACTACTTAAAACAATCCAGTTATCATTTCAAAGAGACCCTAGGAGATAACTGTAAATGGTTTGTTTGCTATTTTGGACTGAAAATATTTAAGTTTTGTCACCTCTTTCATTTGGTCTTAATATCAGGCTTGTGCAAAACTTCCAGAATGTGCTGGGAAGCAGACAACAGCCTCTAGGTTTGGGACTGGTGGAAAAATTCTTCCTTGTTGGGCTGAAGCAAATGGTACAGACTTAATTTGCTCCCTGCTTCCTTTTGCCGGAAATCAGTCTCTGGTTTCCATGGTGGTTTGGGCTTTGCTTCCTCCGTAGATGCTGGCATTCTCTTTAGGTTCAGGTTAAAACTCATCTCTCCACTTAGTCACCTGGCAAGCCCTAAACCCCTCCAGGCTGGCCCTCTATCCCACCCCGTCCCCTGCCCTGGGTATGTTTGAACCCAGGGAGGCACAACTGACCAACATATATTATTCAGTGGGTCCCACATCTTTAGTTTCTATAAATGAATGTGTTCTGCTTGTTCTTTACTCAGATCTAAATGCATTCATGGGTGCTCCTTTCAAAGAACCTACTACAAAAACAACATCATTGAGTAGGTAGGCTTCACTAAATATTCCTTCTGTGAGAAGGAGAAAGTAAACACTTCAGAGCAAACGGCTGAAAATTAATATCAAACTTTTATTTTTCAGTGCTGACTCTCATCTCCACCGATTTTATTTAACTCTTCCTTTGTTCTTCCTCAGCCTTTGGCCTAGTTTGCTCTATTTCTTTTCTTTATTCCATTATATTTTTTCTCCCCTTGATTATGGAAAGCAATTAAGCTTTGTTTCCAGCTTCTATCCACAGGCTTGCATACCTACACCCAGCGTGGTATTAGATAAGACAAGGGGGCTTGTGAATGATGGGCATTTGCTTCTAAGAAATAAATAAAAAATATTTTCCTCAAACATAAAGGTTATTCTCAAGAAGAATTCTTGTGAATGACATGGTTTCCATCAGATTACAGATCATAGAATTCTTGGGTCACCTACCTGTTGATGAAACGTGGTACTAAAGATGATAGCAAGGCATTTGTTTCCTTACGTATAAAATAAATGGGATGGGCTACATGATTTCTAGGATTCCTTTAAGTGCTCACGTTTTATAATCCTGTGAAATTAGATAACTAAGTTCATTTCCGTAGAGTAATAAAACAACTCATTCATTCACAAATACATTATTGAAAACTTACTTTCATATAAAAATTGAGAACTTGCAAAGCAATTTACATATATTATCTAATTTAGTACTCCTAAAAAAATCCGTGAGTTCAGTATGATAATTATTATTATCTCAGCTTACATATGGAAATGGTGACTCAGATGTTTAGGTTAAGATCACTGACAGAAATTGCATTACAGAATTCCTTTTGCCCAATACCTATTGAATTGAGCAAACAAAAATACAAGCAAATAAAAACAGATAAAATTCACCAAAACATCTAAACAAGGTAAAGAGAATAATTAAATGCAATAAACTCTTCAAACTGGTAAATAAGGAAAGAAACAGAAAATACTGTTGGGATGTAGAGGGATATAGCTGGACTTCTCTTTCCCCATCCACAGAAAGCATAGCCTGAAATTATTCACTAATACCCAGACAACTGGAAGAAAAGAAATTGAATGAGTAACTGTTATCCTTTCCTTTGTCTGACTAAGGACTAAGAAAAGGGGCCTGGGCCAGGGGTGTGGGTAGAGAGGAGTGAAAGGAGAAGGGTTATGGCGATGATTAACCTTTTCTGATGGTAGCAAAGGCTTCAGGACTACATGCTGGACTGGAGACATAATACAAAAATAAAGACTATCTCCTCATAGGAAGAGTCAGTGCCTGCAAATGGACGGAGTGAATCTGATTATAAGACTATTTCACAGACTCTAGGAAGAAGGAATAGATCTCCAGTATTCTAACCATGACTAAATATCACTCTAGCTGAGCTCTCACCTTCTGTTCCATTAGGTTACAGAAATTTGGCAGAACGAAGAGTACTCACTTTTCAAACTTCAGCTTCAAGGGGAAAACAAAATGTTCCCTGCTTTGGTGGGAAGGGAGTCAGGTGTCACTTATGCTATATATCACAGAAAATAAAATGTCAGGACAGAGCCACCCAAGCAGAGCAAGAAGGAAAGAAATGGCGAGGCAACATTAGAGCATACTACAAAACAAGACAAAACAAAACAAACAATCACAAACAAGCAGGAGGCTACAGCATGCAAGAGCAGTACTTCCAACCTAGATAGAAGTATAAATTAAGGAGCAGAACTGAATTATTCACAGTTGTTTTACTCTGTAGAATGCTATTCATAGTAAGGGAAGAGTTCAAGGATGAGGTGATAAATTCACAGAATGAGATTAATAGGGACAAAAGGAAACAAGTTGAGGCCCCAGAATAGCTTTTGTAGGATTAAAGAGCCCATAGATAAATTAAGAACAGCAAAAAATGAAGCACAACAGAAGCAAAATAGAATTACAGTGCTGGAATAAAGTATGAAGGAATGTCTTGACAGGCACATGAATGCAGATGAAAGTCGTCAGGGGAAGATTAAAGATAGCTAAAGGGAAAAGAAGGTTTATTCAAAGATAGATATAGATATATGTATTTATATAAATGTGGTTTATTCAAATACATAGCATAATATAGCTTAATTTAACATAATAAGAACAAATCCTTTTTGAGTTGACTGTACATGAGACCCTTTTTTTTTTAGAGGTTTACATGTGTTGACTAATTTTTCACAACAGGAGTATGAGGTCAATTATTATTAGTATTCCTGATTTTTAGGTGAGGAGATTAAGACAGTCAAGTGACTTACCCAAGGTCACAGAGTTAGTATAGAGAGCAGAACTGTGATTCAAAAGTGCAGAATTATGCTATTCTGACTCTAAATAGAAGAAATTTCCTGAAGTGAATACATAATTAAATTTGCAGTTCAAAAGACATTGTGTTGCAAGCAATGGCATCGTTTTACCTTCCCAGCAGCAATGTAGGAGGGTTCCCATTTCTCCTCATCTCCCCAACACTTACTATTTTTTTTTTAACATCTTTATTGGAGTATAATTGCTTTACAATGGTGTGTTAGTTTCTGCTTTATAACAAAGTGAATCAGTTATACATATACATATGTCCCCATATCTCTTCCCTCTTGCGTCTCCCTCCCTCCCACCCTCCCTATCCCACCCCTCTAGGTGGTCACAAAGCACCGAGCTGATCTCCCTGTGCTATGCGGCTGCTTCCCACTAGCTATCTATTTTACATTTGGTAGTGTAGATATGTCCATGCCACTCTCTCACTTTGTCCCAGCTTACCCTTCCCCCTCCCCATATCCTCAAGTCCAACACTTACTATTGTCTGTTCTTTTTTTTTTTTTGATTATAGGATTCCACTTATAAAATCAGTCTGTCTGTCTGTCTGTCTATCTATCTATCTATCTGTCACATATACCTCTGTATATCTATATCTGTATAGAACAGGCAAATTCATAGGCACAGAAAGTAGATTAGAGGTTACCAGGTTGGGGGAGGGGGTTATTGCTTAGTGGTCACAGAATTTCTCTTTAAGATGATGAAAAAGTTTGAGAAATGGGTACCAGTGATGGTTGCAAAATATTGTGGATGTAATTAATGCCCCTGAACTGTATGATTAAAAATCATTAAAACAGCAATTTTATGTTAGACATTTTACCACATATAAAAAAATAATAAAAAAGATGTGTTCTGGGAAAATTGGGTACAGAATGCTGAATGCTAAGACATATCCTAGTTAAGCTATTAAATTTTAGGATGAAGAGAGAAATCACCCAGTTTTCCAGACGCTAGAATATCCTTCACGAGGAGAAGAAAAAAAAAATCTGGCTGGCCTCCAGCTTTTCTACAGCAACATTGGGTTTGGGGAGACAGTGGAATGTCTAATAGATTTAATGGAAAGAAAGCACAGCCCAAGAATATCATGGGCTATAAATCTAACAAACAGTTGTCCTCAAGAATACATGTACTCAGAATAAATATAACTTCCATGAGATCTTGAAAAAACACTGAGTCACAAAATCCAGCTAATTAAGAGTGAATAAAAATAAAAGATTCATGAATGCCAAACTCATGGTATAAGGATTGATGATGGCTAGTGACTCTATTTAAATATAGAACTAACAATGAACAACTCAGGCAATTACAGGTATAGATTAGGGTGTGAAGGTTATAGACCCAGGCAGCCACCAACAATTAAAGCTGAGAAATCAAGAGATAGGGACAAAGTGAGAGAGTGGCATGGACATATCTACACTACCAAACGTAAAATAGATAGCCAGTGGGAAGCAACCGCATAGCACAGGGAGATCAGCTCTGTTCTTTGTGACCACCTAGAGGGGTGGGATAGGGAGGGTGGGAGGGAGATGCAAGAGGGAAGAGATGTGGGAACATATGTATTTGTATAACTGATTCACTTTGTTATAAAGCAGAAACTAACACACCATTGTAAAGCAATTATACTCCAATAAAGATGTTAAAAAAAAAAAAAGAGATAGGGAGAGGGAATTTGAGAGGAAGTGTGAGCGTACTAATGCAGTCTTTCACAGCATGGAGTCATTAAATGGTGTCTAAAATTACAATAAATAGTTAAAAAACAACATAATTACTCCAGACTCTTAATGTTTTCTTCGCAATCTGTATTCTTAACTTCAGAGGGATCTTTTGGCAAATATCTCATGGTGAAGAAACATTTGACGGTCTAGATTTCCTTCCATTTTGTTTTAATTACCTTTTTCTTCTGTTAGATACAAGTACAAATTTTTAAATAGTACATGATATTTTATCCCATATTTGATAGTATTTATTCCTCCGTATTCTTCTGCCTCTCCACCCATTTGGGATCCATCCTTTTGTCTCTGCATATATCATAAGATATTTACAGGGATGTTGGCCATATGTTAATGATAGCTATTTCTGGGTGGTGAGACTTGGGATTTTTTTTTTAACATAGATCTTTGTATTTTTTGGCATTTCTCGAATTCTTCAAAGTGAATTATGTATCATTTTCATAGTAGCAATGAAGTGATCTTTCTTTAAAAATAAAAAGGCAAGCAAATATGTCAAGATGTTAACGGTGGTTATCTTGGATAGTGGAACAATGGACGTTTATTACAGGCTTCCCCACTACCCCAAAGTAGAGCGTTCCTATGAGACCTTTGGTAAGTCAAAATGGTGTAAAGCAAAGGAGCAGTTTCCTTAGGACGCATCTTGCTAATAGATACGCAAAATAAATGGAGATAAAGCACAGATGCTGACAGACACAGTTCAAAGCTATGGCTGCCTGATGCTGAGATGCTGCATATAGTTCCCAGGGAAGGAGTTGGAGGTGCCTTTCTTGCTGCTCAGGGTGTGCTCTGCCTCTGTAACACTCCCTGCAAAACAAACGCTGAACCTTATTTTCGCTTTTTGCCTTTTTTTGCAAGAGTGAAAATCCTCTTTGGATTTCTTTCCGTTGGCTTTTACGAAAGACCTACTTTTTTTTTTTTTTTTTTAATTTTATTTATTTATTTATTTATTTTTGGCTGCATTGGGTCTTTGTTACTGCGCGAGGGCTTTCTCTAGTTGTGGCGAGCGGGGGCTGCTTTTCATTATGGTGCGCAGGCTTCTCATTGCGGTGGCTTCTCTTGTTGCGGAGCACGGGCTCTAGGCGCGTGGGCTCAGTAGTTGTGGCTCGCGGGCTCTAGAGCACAGGCTCAGTAGTTGTGGCACACGGACTTAGTTACTCTGCGGCATGTGGGATCTTCCCAGACCAGGGCTTGAACCCGTGTCCCCTGCATTGGCAGGCTGATTCTTAACCACTGCGCCACCAGGGAAGCCCCGAAAGACCTACTTATGTAGGTCTTTCGTAAAAGCAAAGTGGCGTGAAGCAAACTTTCGAAAAGCGGGGGAGACCCGTATTTTATTCTTTGTAGGTTTCTCTATTTTCTGACATTTTAATTTATTGAAATTTTAAAAACATTAAAAAAATGAGGTGCTTGTCCTACGTTAGAAAGTGGTGGAGCCATGATTCAAGCCTTGATACTGGAGGATGGGAAGATATGAGACAGGATGGGCCACGTCCTGAGCAAAAACAGGCAGCAGCACTGAGAAACTGCTGTCAAGTCTGATTTTCGTCTTATGGTTGGGGGACCATATTTCAGTTGTTGAGTTACTTCCTTGTCATGAATCTAATGCCTAAACTTGTATAGAAATCCTGAAACCATAGGCTGTGAGAACTGGAAGGAATCTGGAAATCATCCCATCCACCCTGCATGTTGAACAGATGAGGGGCTTCAGGCACCAGCGTCTGTTTCATCCGTCATGGGTTAGAGCTGCAAAATGTTTTTGAGGCAGTCGTGTGCAATCCTGAAGGTGAACTGGGCTTAGCGCTGTGTGTTGGCTCTGCATGAAATAGGTCAGTCTCCGAGTTCTAACCAGTCCTGGGAGGAGGCCATTCTGTGGCCAGGGGGTGGGGTGCCTGATGCAGATTCAACAGATGTGTAGTTCATGCTTTTCCTGTGCCTGGAACTGTGCCAAGTAGGTCTTCTCCTCCTCCCACTCTCTGTTTTGTTGGTATAGAAGTTGGGTCTCAGCCTGAGGGCAGGTGAACTGCACGGGGTCACTCTGTGTAGTTAGTTGTAAGGGGTTGAATAATGACCCATTATGTCCAAGTTCTAACTCCCAGAACCTGTGAATGTGACCTGATTTGGAAAACAAAGGTCTTTGCAGATGTAATCAAGGATCTCAAGGTGAGCTCCTCCTGGATTTAGGACCTACATCCAGTGATAGGTGTTTTTGTAAGAGAAAGACTGAGGGAGATTTGGAACACAGAGACACTAGAGGAGAGAGCCACATGAGGGTGGAAGCAGACACCAGAGTGATGAAGCCACCCAGAAGCTAGGCGGGGCAAGGAAAGATTCTCCCCTAGAGCCTTAGGAGAGAACCCAGCCCTGCTGACACACCTCGATTTCAGACTTCTGCCCTCCAGAACTGCAGGAGAATAAATTTCTGTCATCTGAAACCACCAAGTTCATGGTAATTTGTTACTACAGCCCTAGGAAACTCATATATCTGGTAGGAAAGAACCAGTCTTGGTCCAACTCTGTTGTCTGTGGTTTTGGCTCTGGGTCCTAATAGATCATTTTTGTTTTGTTTTTTTTGTTGTTGTTTGTTTTTTATTATTATTTATTTATTTATTTTTGGCTGTGTTGGGTCTTCGTTTCTGTGCGAGGGCTTTCTCCAGTTGCGGCAAGCGGGGGCCACTCCTCATCGCGGTGCGCGGGCCTCTCACTATCGCGGCCTCTCTTGTTGCCGAGCACAGGCTCCAGACGCGCAGGCTCAGTAGTTGTGGCTCACGGGGCCCAGTTGCTCCGCGGCATGTGGGATCTTCCGGGACCAGGGCTCGAACCCGTGTCCCCTGCATTGGCAGGCAGACTCTCAACCACTGCGCCACCAAGGAAGCCCTAGATCATGTTTGATCAAGATGCAAAAAGCAGGGTATAGCTTACTTGGTGTAGATGGTGAAGGAAAAGCTCAGAAAATCCTGAGAAGTGGATGAAGAATTGGAGCCACATGTTTGGAGTGAGACAGAGGGCACCTCGAGATCACAGGACTCAACACCTCTACTCTGGATGCTCAGAGTTCAGGGAAATAAACCTTATGATTCTTTGGGAATCCAGCCTCTTGCAACTTCCCATAAAAATCCCCATGAGGATAGCCAAGGCAGAGATCTTAGCAACTAAGACAGGTAACCCTTGGACAGAATCTGGGAGAAATGTCCCTCAACTCTAAGGCTAATTGAAATGGTCAAGGTACATGTTAAGTCAGCCACCCCTCCAGCAGAAATGAGATGCGGCTTTACTTCTTCCCTGTTCCTCTAGTAGAAGTCTGAGGTCTGTACCCACCTGAAATGGGACAGACGTCCCTTAGAGCATGAACACGACTTTCTGAAGCAGTCCAAGTTGTATTGTTTTCCTCCCACTCTTTCTTTTTACATCTTGCTGGAGGCTGAAACTCGCAAATACAACAAGGCAAAAATTAGCAGGGAAATTGTGGCAGCACATTGTATCTTGGAAGGTGTAGTTTTCGCAAGTAGAGTGCTATAGGTGGGCTGGGAGGAAAGCTTCTGTGCATGGTGGTGTTTCATGTACACCATCTGTTCATAGTGTCAGAGAACCAGACAGTAAGCATAGGAGATGATCCAAACGCCATCCTTCTGAATCGAATCATAATGAATAATCTCTAACGTCTATTGAGAGCTTAGTATTTGCTGGATACTCTTCTAAGTAAGGGGTCCACAAACTGCAGCCCGTGGGCTGCCTCTGCCACTTGTTTTTGTGAAGTTTTATTGATACACTGCCTCATTTATTTGCTTATCTATTTTTTATGGCTGCTGTCATGCTCCCGCAGTAGAGTTGAGTATTTGTGGCAAAGAGCGTATGGCCTGCAAAGCCTAAAATACTGATTATCTGGCCCTTTATGAGAAAAGTTTGTCAGCCTCTTTTCTGAGCCATTACATATATTAACTCAGTTAATCCTCACTGTGATTTTAGGAGGCTGGGATTTTTATTATACCCATTTTGCAGATTGGGAAACAAAAGCATGGAGAATCTAAGTAATTTGCCCAACAGTGCACTTTAGGAAACGACAGAGCTGGGATTTGACTGCAGGCAGTCTTCCTCCTGCATCTGGATCACCATGCTGTGCTCCCAAGTATAAACCCACAGAATGAAAGAATCTTCTGTGTATTAGGATTTAGGGTGTGAGATGTGCCTGTGTACCTGCTTCCCAGGTGTGTATACAAGAAGAGGATCTGACAGATGAGAGATCAGCTTGCTCTCTTTGTTCTGTTAGCAAAGTGTGGGAGGCCTGGGTCTGTGGTGTTGAGAAGCGAATAGGTTGAGACTCAAGAAGTTTAGTCTCAGACTCATGATCTATGCTATAAAAATGGTACAGTATCAGAAATGCATGGGCTCAGAAAATATGCTCTTCAGAGAGCCTTCCTGGGGAAATAATCCCTGAACAGATACTTCAGAGCATCAAAAGATGAACCAGAAATCAAGAACTCAAAACGAAGAAATCATGGGATAAAAAGGCTGGTGAGCATCCTATGGGGAGGCATCGAAAGAAGCCCTATTCAACTTGTCCCAAAGCTCTAGAGGAGAATTTCCATCTCAGCAAACTGTCTCTATGAAGTACTTTGGCTGCCTTGTTCACAGCTGTATTCCCAGGGCCTACAACAGTGCCCAGCATATAACAGGTGCTCAGTATACATTCGTCATAGAACAAACTGGTGACATCAGTGAACCGGCAGCCCTGTGGAAGGGATGCTTGTGCCTTTCCCAATGGCATCTGGATGTTGCTTCAGTGCAGATAAGTCCACTATAAACTGTAATCCCTCATTAAGCCTCTTCTTCAGGAAAGGCTTACAAACCACAGTCACAAGCCCAATTAAATGCCACAACTCAGCAGAAAGCACTAACCCATGCCAGGAAATGTGGCTGCTAGGAAATAACGGCAAGATGTTTGTGTTGTTGTCTTTCTATGGTGGGCGATTTTCTCCCCTACATTCTACTTTTCTGTTTTTTTTTTCCCCCTGGGTTTCACTTTAAAATGAAAAACAATGAATACTACACCACATCTCCAAATTTGGTGTTTGGGCATCTCTACAGGAATTCTCCTGTGTGATGTCTAGGCACCTCTTTGGGTGTTGAGCCTCGTAGGGATCTAGGAAGCTTGTTATGGGTTGAAATTTACCTTCCTCCAATTCATACATTGAAGTTCTAGCCCCCCGTACCTCAGAATGTGACCTTATTTGGAAATAGGGTTATTGCTGATGTAATTAGTTAAGATGAGGTCATACTGGAGTTCGGTGGGCCCTGACTTCAGTGCGGCTGGTGTCTTTATTGAAAAAGGGAAATTTGAAGACAAACACGTGGGGAGAATGCCATGTGAATTTGAGGGCAGAGATTGGGGTGATGCTTCTCCAAGCCAGGGAATGCCAGAGATTATCAGCAACCCACCAGAAGCTGGGAGAGAGACATGGAACAGATTCTCCCACGCAGCCCTCCGAAGGAGCCAACCCTGCTGACACCTTGACCTCAGACTTCTAGCTTTCAGGACTGTGAGGTAAAGCATTTCTACTGCTTCAGCCACTCGGTGTGTGGTCCTTGGTTACAGCTGCCACAGAAAAGTAACACAGAGCTCGTCACCTGCCTGGCGGCTTTCAGCCCTCGGGCTTCTGCACTTCCTCTTGCCCTGCTCTGTCTTTCCGTCTGTGTCCGGGTGGAGCTGCCGGGGTCTTTGGTGGCGAGGAGTGTAGACTCCCCTGGACTGGATGAGGGAGAAAGCAGCAAGAGGGGGGGATAACCAAGGGGTAGGGAGGCCTTTGCCTCGTGGTCAAGGAGCCTAAAGTCCAAAGTGGATTTTGGTAGAAAAAGTGAGACAAGGGAAGGAGACTGGGGCTGGATATTAGGGAAAATGTAAGATGGAAGTGGGAAATCAGATTTGCAGTTGACAGGATCGGAAACAGGTTGAGAAGTGAAGGGTGAGAGGGGAGGAGGGAGCAGTTTGGGGTGAAGGCCGTGAAGAATGTCAGGGGCTTCAGGGACTTGATTTCAAAGCTCCCGTCGATAGCCAAGGGGACATCCTGGTGGCTTCAAGGACACAGGTAGGCCTGGGAGACCCTCTGTGTCTGTTTCTGTGAGTCGGCATTTCCCTCCAAGTAGCCTCTTCCTGCCCTCAGACGTGCAGAGCCAACTGTGGTTGCCTCCCGTGGCAATGAAAGCCCCCTCCCAGGCTGGCCCACAGGAGTGACGCTCGGAGGCCTTCCTGGAAGTGGGAGTTGGGAAGGCCGTTTTATGAGGGGCGGTGTAGGGCGATGGTCAAGAGCCCAGGCTCTGGCCCTGTGTTACAGTGTTGTGACCCCAGGAGACCTGTCCCTTCGTGGGAAATGCAGGGACCATCCAGTGAACAGGAGCTGGCCTAATACCCTGGGGTATCACGGTCCACCCAAATAGGCTGGGTCCCTGGGAGCCTGTTGGCACAAAATAGTGGTTCTCAAACTTGAGCATGCATCCGCATCACCTGGGGAGCTTGTGAAAGCACAGGTAACTGGGTCACACCCCAGAATTTCGGATGCAGTAGGCCAGGAATTTTTTTTAGAAATTCACGTTCTTATTTATTTATTTATTTTATTGATTGATTGATTGATTGCTGTGTTGGGTCTTCGTTTCTGTGCGAGGGCTTTCTCTAGTTGCGGCGAGCGGGGGCCACTCTTCATCGCGGTGCGCGGGCCTCTCACTATCGCGGCCTCTCTTGTTGCGGAGCACAGGCTCCAGACGCGCAGGCTCAGCAATTGTGGCTCACGGGCCCAGCTGCTCCGTGGCATGTGGGATCCTCCCAGACCAGGGCTCGAACCCCTGTCCCCTGCATTGGCAGGCAGACTCTCAACCACTGTGCCACCAGGGAAGCCCTATTTGTTTTTTTTTAATCAAGTTCCCAGGCGATGCTGATGCAGCCGGGTTGGGGACCACATTTGGGAACCACTGACAGAGAAAAATGTTCCTTGGGGTAAACTGGGGAGAGCCGTGGCTTCCTGGTGCCTCCTGGGGTCATTGCATGCATGGGAAGTGAGACCGGGACCTACCTGATCCTGCTGGTTGGTAGGACCAGCTATCTCACTCTCTGTTGTAGTCAGAGATCCACAGGAGGGCTCAGGGACGCTGCTGCCGCCAGTGACCATGATAGCTAACATTACATAGATCTTACGATGTACCAGCCAGTATTCTAAGGACTTAACCTGTATAAACACACTTAGTTCTCATAACAAACCTTTGCGGCAGGTACTCCTATTACTGTCATCATTTTCACTTTACAGATGAGGACACTATGGCTCAGAGAGGTTCAGTAACTTGCCCAAGGTCACACAGACTGTATCTGACAGAGCTGGGATTTGATCTGGCAGTCTGAATCCAGAGTCCACGCTCTTCTCCTACATTAATCCCCTGACCTCTCAGGAGAGAGGGGGCAAGAAATGACCCTGGTGACATTGGCCATTTCATTTGGCCTCTCCTTGCCCTCATTCTCACCTCAAAAAAGGAAATAGCGTTTCCCATCTTAGATGAAAGAAATACCTTTACATTTTAAAAACAAAAGCTGTCAGGATTAATTGGATAACAGCTGTCAAATTCTTGCAGCTCCTTAGAGGCTGGTAAAAGAGGAGGAATAATTATGGTGCTATTTTCTATGCAGACCCTAGTACATTTGGGGGAGTAAATAAGTGTCTAATGATATTCTTGGTAATTACCAGTGATTGAAGGGGGACTGCTCACGTCAGCAGAGAGGCCTCGCTGAGGTTGGGCCGTAGAGGGAGACTTCACCTTTGTTGGTGGGTGGCCAGAGCCCTGCTGTCCCTAAGAGAGGTGCACAGGGTGTGGCCCAGGGTAGGAGGGAGCCTCCTCCAGCAGGCTGGCATACTTGCCAGCCCTGGATGGAGAGACGGAGCAGCACCGCTGGTCCACCTGCCCGAGTTCATGGACCCCTGGCTCATCAGGGCTGGCAATTAGAGACCAGCTAGGCTAGTGGTTCTCAAAGTGTGGCCCGTGGATCTGCTGCATCAGCTTCACTTAGAAACTTGTTAGAATTCTCAGGCCCCACCCCAAGCCTACTGGGGGTGGGACCCAGCCATCTTTCAACAAGCTTTCCAAGTGATTCTGATGCATGCTTCACTTGGGGAACCACTGTTTTAGAGAAAAATAGCACTGACTTTGGAGCCAGACACACCTAAGTGTGAATCCTGGCACTGCTGCCTTCTGGCTGTGTGACTTTGGACAAGTCACTGCACCTCTCTGAATGTCAAGTTCCTCATCTGCACAGTGAGGTTGGGAGGTTAGAGAGGTGGTTTGTAGGGTACTTGCTCTGCACTTACAATTCCTTCTAGTCCCACCACAGTTTAGAGACTGTCTTGTTTCTTGGCTTTGAAAGAGTCTGTTTCATCTGCTGGGAACATGCTTTCTGCACCCTCTTCACCTGTCTGACACCTATATAACCATAGGCCTCAGCGTGGAGTTTATTTGCTCCAGCAAGTTGTTGTTTTCTTTCTTTGTACGCCTCCTCCCCCAGATCAAGTCCGGGCTAGATCTCTCTCCATGTACACGAGGTATCACAGGACTCCCCGCATCCTCACAACTGCCTTTTCCCTGGCATAATCTCCACGGGGGCAAAAACAGTCCTGCTGACTGCTGTTTCTCTAGAGTGTCAGACACATGGCAAGTCTGCAGGTAATATTTGATGTTAGAACCGATTTCACTCAATTTATAAAATGCTTGGTTCATGGGGGTTTGGGGGAGGAAACTGGTGAAGGAGTTTGCCTTCGCGCGTGGAGGAAACCAAGGCATGGAGGTACTAGCTGACGTAGGGATGCAGTGGCAGGGGAAGCAAATGGAGAAGGTGAGCCCTGGTGGCTGAGGATTTGAGGGGAGGCTGCTGTGGAATCAGGGTACAGACAACCTGTAGCACATCTCTGCAGGGCAGAGGGCCCGTCTGATGTCAGCATCAGACAGTGTAGTGCCCTCACCCCAACCAACCACCATCTGGTCTGCTGATGAAGAACAAAATGACGTGAGGGCATCTAGCCAGCACTCACAGTAAGCCCATCCTAGCATCTCCAGGGCAGGCATTTTGCAAAGCTCAGGGTACCTCTCAACCTAATTTATGTATGCATTTATTTGTTTATTATGGATAGGGTTATGGAACTCTTTGAGAAATAGATGGGCCCTCTCCCCAGAAAAAAAGCACAAAAACACAAACCTTCCCCAGTGTTGACCTTTCCACTTGGAGGGGACGTGATGGGGTTGCTTTCAGAATCACACCCAGATGTTGGGAGATAAAAGCGTCAGGTGAGGCCAAGTAGGCTTTAACACTTTACGTCTCTTCAAGCCTTGGTATTTTAAAACTTGGGAGATAATAGCAATGACCCAATTTAGTAATGTGGAGGCAAGACAGCACTATTTTAACAGGCTTAGTCATTTCTTCATTTTGCATTTTTTCCCCCTTTTCCATTTGTGGCTTTTCCCATTGCACGTATACGAAGTAATAATCTAGTATATTCCATAGAGCATGGCAAACATGCTCTATATAAAACACCGTTGAACATTCTCTGAGTGTAATTGGAGCATAAATGTAACTAATCAAAATATTATCATGCCAATGGATGTGTGAAGAGTTTGGAGATTTGAAAAGTATATATATTTTAGTTCCATGTCATTTCCATTTAGAGATTTAGAGCTGCAGAAGCAAAGGACTCAGCCCAATGAATGTCAAGAAGAATTTGGGGTCTGACAGTGTTCCTGGCAGACCTGTTGTTCTCTTTACTCTTTTTTTTTTTTAATAAATTTATATATTTTATTTATTTACTTTTGGCTGCACTGGGCCTTCATTGCTGCACGCGGGCTTTCTCTAGTTGCGGAGAGGGGGGGCTACTCTTTGTTGCGGTGCGCGGGCTTCTCATTGCGGTGGCTTCTCTTGTTGTGGAGCACGGACCCTAGGCACGTGGGCTTCAGTAGTTGTGGCTCGTGGGCTCAGTAGTTGTGGCTCGCAGGCTCTAGAGCGCAGGCTCAGTAGTTGTGGCGCATGGGCTCAGTTGCTCCGCGGCACGTGGGATCTTCCCAGACCAGGGCTTGAACCCGTGTCGCCTGCATTGGCAGGCGGATTCTTAACCACTGTGCCACCCGGGAAGCCCTCTCTTTACTCTTAATGTGACAGCAGCTTGACAACTGGTTTCAGTTTTGTTCTTTGCTCCCACTCTTTGCCCTTCTTTCTACCTGCCCCAGCTCCCCAGAGGAAGGCCAGCCAATCCCAGGGAACGTGTGATCACTCCTTGCTAGCAAATACAACACGCCCACTTGTGGTGTGGAGCCTAAGAGCTAAATGATGATTAGAATTTCCTGGGTTTGAATCTTGGCTCTGCTGCTAGCTGTGTGGCCTTCGGGTAAGTTACCTAACCTCTGTGGGCCTCAATTTTCTCATTTGAAAGAGAAGGTTGATATTAGAATTAAATGAATGAATAGAAGTAAAATGTGATAGTATGTGTTTGCTGTTGTTGTTATTAATGAGCAGATGTGACTAATATGGGAAAGGAATTCTTGTGGGAAGACAAAAATGACTGTTTCTCCAGGAACCAGATCCAGGGAAAAGGGTCTCTTCTCCTTCACCCCTTTCCATAGGAGTCTAGTTAGCAAATCCAAGCCAGTCCTGGCTCCTTACTCTCCACTCGCTAGTCATGTGACTTTAACTCCTTGGAACCGTAGACTTCTCCAGCTGGAGGGAACTTCAGAAGCTCTAGCTGCACACCTGTTCTCCAGGTGAAGAAATGGAGAGAGAATTGCTCGCTCACAGAGGCCCCATGTGTCGAAGATGGATGCACAGGAAGGGGTCGGAGTCTGAAGGGAGAGTGACATTGTCTGCCCGTCAGTTCTGTCTTGACCTTGCCATAGAGTTCTGCGATTTCCCATGTCAAGGAGCAACTCAGACAAACCCTTAGATTTCACCGTTTATGTGGCTGAGTTCTCATTCTGTCCTGTGTTGAGTTCCATTGCTTTTCCTCCAGTAACGCTTAATTTTTCCTCCTGGGAAAAATTGAGATACTACACTGAGATGTTGGGGGAGGCGAGTTATGTAGTTACAGATGGGGAGAACCCGGTGTGCCGCGTGATGTTTACCTGGGTCTGGTTTCATCGTAAGATTATTAGAAGGTCCAAGAGGAGACTGTCCCGTGAACACTTTTGTTTGGGTTTTGGTTTGGGGAGCGAAGGGGATGAGAAGATGTTAAAGGGTTTAGATTTGGGTTTTATTCTGCTTTGTCTCCATCATGGTCCTCTTCTCTCCTGCCTCTCTGCTCAGCCTTCTTTTCCTCGCCTGAACTCATTTCCCTGGCGTCACCACTGCCCTTTCCCCTTCCTTCTTCCTCTGCACTCCCTTTGTGCCTCCTCTCCTCCTTTCCTTCCTGTCTGCTCCTCTGATTTCTCCCCCTTTCCTTATTTCCCCCACTCTCCCTCCTTCCCTTTTCTTTTCTCTCTCCCTCTTTCCTTCGCCTTTCATCTTTTTCTCAGGGATGGGGAAGGAATGCAGACCCCTAGGTACCTGGTCTTTGGGGTAAGGGTCCACGTTGAGAGCCCCCTTCCAGCAGCACCTTCAAATCCAACCACCTGAGTTCAATTCCATTTTTCAGCTACATTATCCACACCTACATGGATTATCAGATACCTGTTTGTTGGAGAATTGTCTTAACACATTTGCATATGAAATGCTTAAACCTCAACTTATTGGTCTGAATGAATGATTACAGAAATAGTTATTACTTGTTCACATGAACTGACTGTGACAAAAATGTTCACAGTGTTCGGTGCCTTTGAAACTTCGGGATGTATTTTCTTTCTTCTAAATAGATACTATGTATCCATTAAGCTGTAATTAATCCCTCCCCCCCATTTTCTGGTATATTAGAAAGGAAGCACATTTCTTTCCTTTTTTTTTTGACACATGATAATTAGAAGGCTTTCATTGATAGTATGAATAATGTCGAATGATATGTTTGTTACCCTGGCTATTGGTAAATTGTTATGTTTATGATTGACTTAATGATTATTAGTTTTCATGATACTACTGGTAGAACTCTGTTTCTCTTCTACATATATTCTCTTACTTTATGATGCATTGTATCTTTTGACATTTTTGTGCCCCCTGCCCTTTTATTGTGATCAGACAACTAAACTTCATCATTCTGGACTTTTAAGTTAGGCCATGTCCAGGAGAGCTATAACAGAGGTATGTATAGGGTCAGCAATGCAGGAATAACTGTTCTCTAGGCATTAGTGAAAGCCACAGAGAGAATTGCATTTAAGTAATTTAGTGAAGGACCACGGCTGGGCCAGGCCGTGTGCATTTCAGGAATGGCATCACCTGAGTGAACACCCAGAAGCAGGGAAGTCTGGAGTGTGTATTAGTTTCCTATTGCTGCTGTAACAGCAGTTTCTGGAGGTCGGAAGTCCTAAATGGGTTTCACTGGTATAAGATCAAGGTGTCCACAGGGCTGTGTGCCTTTCTGGAGGCTCTAGGGGAGAATCTTTTCTTGCCTCTTCTAGCTTCTCGAGGACACTTGCATTTCTTGGTCCATGGCTTGTTCTTCCATCTTCACAGCCAGCAGCATGGCATCATCAAATCCCTCTCTGATTCTACCTCTTCTGCCTCTCTCTTCCAGAATAATCCTCCCATTGCAAGGTCATCTGATTAGCAATTGTACTTCCATCTGCAACCTTAATTCCACTTTGCCACATAAATATTCACAGGTTCCGGGAGATTAGAACATGGCATCTTTGGGAAGCCGTTACTATACTTACCATAGAGTGGATGAGGGCTGTGTAGGGGGAGAGTATTCATATACAAGGCAGGAGATAGAGGCAGGATACAGAGGCCTCCAAACATCCCCATGAAAGACTCTGGACTTTATAGGAAACAGGGAGTTTCCTGTAAAGGAGGACTTTCTAGGAAGTTTAGGACACATCATGGTCGGTTTTGCATCTCAGGAAGATGGTACTACTTGCTGTTGCATCGGTGAAAGAATTAAGGACTAGACTGATTAGGAAGTTGTTGCAAACATCCATGAAACAGACAGAAAGTCCATGACACAGATGTCATGGATGTGAGCTAGGCCAGCGGCTGTGGGAGTGGAGAGGAAGAAGACGAAATGAGAAACACAAGGAGGAAGCATCCCCAGAATTTGATGACTGATCAATTGCAAGGGGTGGGAATGGGGCAGCAGATTTTATTCTGTTTCCCAGTAGAGTCCTTGCCATTTTATTCTTCAGTCTATCGAGGTCTCCCCACTATATTGAAAACTTTGGGGAATGGGAAGGACGGAAAGGAGCTACTTTTTGAGGACCTACAATGCAGCAATCATTACCTAGATACGTTATAAACTATTTCATTTAATCTTCATGACCACAGTATAAGATGTATTTTTGTGGCCATTTTGCCAGAAAAGGAAACTGAGGCTCACAGAGTTTAGGAGATTTATCTGAGGTCATCCAGGCAGAAGCGGAGTAGCTGGGATTCCAATCCAGACCAGGTAACTCTAGGGCTTCCTTGTGAGTGTCCTGCATTATCCCCACACACCAGGACTAGGGGGCTCAACAAATAGTTGTTAAATTGCATTTCAGAGCTGAGGCTGTGAGTGCCCTGTGTGTGCAGAGTTCCCCTAAAAGGCATCGGGCATTTGGAATGCTTAAGAACGCTCTACCTCCTGGAGGAAACATGTGTTTTTATCCCCCTCTTAAATAGCTCTTTGAGGAACCGCTGCTGTGACCATACAGCTCAGGCACAGTGGGCAGGATTGTCCATGGTGCAAACTGAAACACGAGTCAGTAAACCTGACCCTGAGTCTTCGTTGTGTTGTGTGACTTTGGGCAAGTCCCTTCCCCTTACTGGGATTTCTAAAGTGAGTTGGTTGGAGCAGTTAAGCTCTTATGTGTCACCTGGCCATAGTTTGTTATGCTTTGATGAATAATCTACAATTTCTAGACCAGCATTACTCAGTAGAACTGTCTAGGATGATGGACATTTTCTCTATCATCACTGTACAATATGGTGTCTATTGAGTCCTTGGACTATGGCAAGTGTGTCTGAGTAAACTAATTTTTAATTTAATTAATTTAAATTTAAATAGGCACATGTTGCTATTAGCTACTAAATCGGAGAGGGCGTTTCTAGACCCTAAAGTCTCTGCTTATTGAACAAGCGTAATTGGTGTGTTTATGACTTTCTACCCCTGTAGCTTTGGGCAAAAAGACTTTACCTCTCTCTTCCTCACTGTTCCTTGCTTTAAAACAGGGATAGCATGGCAGCATCTCACTGGGATGTGGAAAGATGCTTAGACCAACGCCTGGCACGTACTAAGTTCTCAGTAAACATTATTGACATCAAACATGTTATAAATTGCATTGGACCCATTATCACCTGCTGCTGGCCATTTGTTATGAAATTAACATTTATTGAGTCAAGTCCAGCATTACATGTAACATACACTGAAAACAGATCAATAACAAAACTTGGACGTGTAGCTTTCATTATCCCATTTTACAGATGAGGACATTGAGGCCCAGGAAGGTTTATTGACTTGCTCAAAGTGAGGCAACTAAGAAATGACAGAAGTGGGACTGAAACCCAGTTTTCTTGACTGTATATCCAGGACTTGTTACATGCCGCCACAGTTGCCTCGGCTTCGGGCAGCATTTGGGTCCCTGCCGCCATCCGCTCCCTTCACGTAGGTGCTGGCGCTGGGAGCTGGCAGGGCCACCTGTCTGCAGGGACAGCTCTGAGCTCTCGGAGCTCCGGGCCCTCAGCTGCCAGTTGCGAGCACACTCATGTAATCTTAATGAACAATGTGCAAAGCCATTAAAAACTCAATTAGGGTTTTCTTTTTACTGCCGACGTGAGGAAATGCAACGCTGAGGTGCTCATGTGTAAACACAATAGCCACCATCTGCTACGGAGAAGCGTTTTGCCTCCAAAAAGGGGATCTTTGTTGCAGACACATCAATAATGGGACTCTTATCAAGGCATTATTATGCACGAAGGGGGAAAAAATGCAAAGTTTATGGCCAGCCAGAGAGTACTTCCTGGTTTAATTCCACAGTTTTTGGTACTGTGTATAATAACTAGGAGGAAACTAATGCTGTTTTATGTTTCTGATCACGCCGGTGGAGTTTTGGGGAAAAAAAAACAAAGAAGAAGAAGGGAAGAAAATGCACTTACAGTCTTTCTCTTTCTTGTTTCTGACTGATCTTGGCATAATGGCAGGCTCATTTTTGATCTCCAGGAAACTGACAGCCCTGGGATGATATTTATTAAGCCTACCTGTTGATCAAAGAGGGCCCCACTGAGCTGCTGATATATGAGGGCTTTCAGTCCCGAACAGTCTCTAAAATGGCAGGCCTGTGCTCAACTCAGAGATCTGGCTTCCTTTCTGGAGGATGTGGCCAGACCTCTGTAAGGTAGACTAGATGCGCATGGGGTCTATAGATGGCAGGATCCCACCCTTCCCTGAGATACTATGCTTGCCTTGCTGGATGCTATGGTTTCCTGCCTCTGTGCCTTTGCACATGCTGTTTGCTCTACTTGAAATGCCCTCCCAAATTACCACCAGGCCCACGTCCATGGAAGGTATCCCAACTGGGAAAGAGGAGAGGCTCTCATATTCTAACGTGTGGAGTTCAGCTCTGTACCACCAGTATCTCTTTACATCTGCTGATCTACACTAACCTGATGGGGCTGACAGTATTCCTGGGAAAGGGATGTCAGGAGAGAAAACAAATTGAGCCCTGTGCAGTTAGGATATGAGAATACTGGAGGGAACCTGTTGCAGGGAGTGGCTGCAGGGCCACGGATGGAGGAGGAACTCCATCACAAAGCATGACGCCAAGTAGAATTAAGAGCTGACCTGTAGGGGGCAGACGTGCCGAGTGAGCATAGACCCTGATGGAGGAGGGGAAAAAAGCCATGTGAGTTTGCAGAAAGAGCTGCCTCTTGAACCTTGTGGACTCTCGGGCCAAAGCAGTTCTATTGTGTGTCCCCTGAGTCTGTCCCAGGGCAGAGAGACAGTAACAAGGACCCACCCAGTCGTGGAGACATCACAAATGATGACAAAGGCACATGAGGGATCTGCACCTGGAAGTGCCATGAGGACAGGGGGACTGGTGTCATTAATTGGGGTGCCTTGGGGACTTCTGGAAATACATAGGGAGTGTTGCTTGGAGCTGCAGTTTAAAGCTGGTCAGATTTCCATTGTCAGGGTTCATAATATGCTCAGTGATGGGTGAGGTTTCACTTCTATTCATTCTTCAAATTCCAGCTCAGCTTAGTCCATTCCTGGAAGATGTCCTGACCCACCCTGGCTGAGTCAGTCACCACTGCCTCTGTGTGTACTCATGGCTGTGCTGCACTCCAGCGAGGCCGGATTTGCTGCATGGTCCACTGATTGCGGCCTCTGCAACTCAGAAGCACCTTCTTCCATGGCTGCTGCCCCCTCTACACAGTCTCTGCTTCTCTGAGCTCTGGTTCATCTCATCACTAGTGTCCGGTTCAGAAATTGGGGTTGGGTGTGCCTTCTGGGTGGAACTCAGATCCTCTGCCTGAGTCTTAGCTGCAGAGGAGGCTGGGAAAGAGGACATCTTTTTCATTTCCATAGAGGAAGTGGGCTCTGCTTAAAAATTTGAGGGGTTCCCCCAGACATAGGAAGGGAGTTCAGATATTGAGTGGCATGTTTCTACTCCAGGTCATCAGTCTGCTGAGCTTGGAGAGTGGCCTGAGAACAGCCACCCACGGGGGGTGGTACCTGAGGGAGCCACGGGTGACACGGGGGTTACATTGGCCAGCTGCCCTGATGAGTTTCCACTGCTTAAAGGTGGGTCTTGCCTGCCCTATCCCCAAAACTTACTTTTTTCTGTCCAGATTGGGAGCCAAATGATTCGACCCTACCATGTGCTTTTTATACCATACTCCCCTTTGAAGACATTCATGATGGGTTCTGATACCTCAAGGAACCTTCTACCCTCACATAGGAACACTTAGATTCCCTAGGGCACCTGCAGTTTAGACAGTGTATAGCTGCTAGCTTCTGATTCGGTCGGTAGCTTGGGAGCGTGTGTGTGGTTGTATTAACACAAATATCTGGAAAGGTGCATATGTTACCTTACATGACAAAAGATGTGATTGAATGAAGGATCTTGCACTGGGGAGATGATCCTGCATTGTCTGGGTGGACCCGATGTCCAGGGTCCTTATAAGAAGGAGGCAGAAGAATCAAAGTTGGAAAAAGATGTGTCTGTGGAACTAGAGGTTGGAGTGATGCCCTTGGAAGATGGAGGAAGGGGCCATGAGCCAAGGAATGCAGGCAGACACTAAAAGCAAGGAAACAGTTTATCTCCTGAAGGCTCCAAAAGGAAAGCAGCCCTATAACACCTTGATTTTAGACTTCTGACCACCAGAACCATAAGAGAATAAGTGTGTGTTGTATTAATCCACTGAGTTTTTGGTATTTAGTTATAGCAGTAATTGGACACTAATCCAGGGTCTAAATCTTGTGTCCCCAAGCCTCCACCTGCTTGACTGCCGGGCCTCTGTCTGCCCTCCTAAGGCTCTCCCCAGTCACTCGTAAGAATCCTTGGGCATGTTGTGAGTGCATGAGTATAAATAAGATGAGTTGCCCGTGTTGCCCCTTTCTGGACTCCTCATGGAAGCCCACTGCCTGCATGGCGTAGGAGACCCTCACCATGGCTGCAGCTGTGGGTGTCCTTCCCAGTGTCACGGTGCCCCTCCCCTCTTGCGGGGCGGGCCAGATACTGATGCTGCTGACCTCCCCCACCCCGCCACATCCCCAGACGTTCCTCTCTCACACTCTGTCACTTGGACTCCAAGGCAGCACTGCTCCTTCCCCCAGGCTCACTAGGACATTCCTGAGCAGGACTTCTCCTGCTGTTCCCCTCTGGCCTGATGTTTTCCTCCTTTGCGGGTAGTGTAGGTGGGGTGGGGTGGGATAAGCAGTCATCGTTTTCTTTATTCTATTTTTTTTTTTTCAGTTTTCTTATTTATCTCCCTGAGACTTGCACCCAAACACATACCTTTCTGTCTGGTTTACAGGCCAGAGGATGCATATCAACTCACACAAATCGCCATTAGGGGGTCAGGGTGGTGGTAATGAGGAACATGATTTGTTACCCTAACCCAACCCAACTCTGGCCCCGGGAGACGCAAAGTATCTTAATGAAGGTCCAGGATGTTTCTTTCCTTCTCAAGGATTTATTTTTGGAGTCCATTATTTTCATTTTCTTCTTTCTTTCTGCTTCTTTTTACCCAAGGACACTGCTCTTAATGATGTCCCTATTTGGAACATCCTGCAGCCTTGCTTAGTAACTGTTATCATTTCTCATGTTATCTCCTTAAATAAAGGGACTTGTAGGAAGTAGGGGCTTTACAGGGATGCCAAAATAATAATGATAATGCTAGTTGCAGAAATAAACGTCAAATGTTCAACGGCTCAATGACCCAATAATAGTTTATTCCTTGCTTACTTAAAGTCCAAAATGAATGTTCTTAATTGTGGGTGGCCTTCCTTGTGGTCATGGTCATTCAGGGAACTAGGCTCCTTTAATTGTGGCTTTGCTGTTGCTTAGGCTCTTGGAATCCTGTACTTTCAGCTGGTGGATGGGAAAAAGACAATGCAGCAGTGATTCTGGAACCTTAATGTGCATACAAGTCACCTCATGATCTTGATAAAATGCAAATTCAGATGCAGTAGACCTGGGCTGGGGCCTGAGAATCTTCATTTCTTACCAGCTCCCAGGTAATGCTGAGACGCCTGGTCCAAGAATCATCCTTTGAAGGATGAGATAAAAGAGGATGGAGCAGTGGGAGTTGGGGGAGGGTGGAGGTTGTCTGCTTGTAAGCACCAAGCCTAGAAGTGGTAGACTTTGTACTCAGGCCCCATCGGCTGGAACCTAGTTGCACGTCCTCACCAAACTCTGAAAGGAAACTGGGGAGTATAATCCAGCTGTGTGCCCAGAACGAAGAGGACGGGTTTGCTAATCAAGCAGCAGTTTCTGCTACATGAAGACTTGGTGGAGGGCCACGCACTTCCACCAGCTCTGCCTTCAGGGAAATGGCAGCATCCTTTATTAACAATCACGGAGGCAGCCGATGGAGAGAATCCCTAGACTTGCTGGGGTGGATGGATGTTACATGGCTCCAACTCCTCAGTGGGCCTGCTTCGCCACTGGAGCTAGGATGCAAAGAGGGGGAACCTGAGCTGGTGGACGGGAAACCTTCCCGACTCTTGCTGCTGTGGATGCTAAGACCCCTGGTGTGAACTGGCAGGAGGATAGGGGCTTAAATGTCCATGGGGCGACCCAGGATTCTGAGTGGAGAGAGCCAGACACCACTTGTTCCTCAGGCTGTCTTCCCTACCTGTAGCTGTGCCCCGCCCTCCCTCCCTCTGTGGCCAGAGGCTTGTGGGTCTTGTGGGTCATCACTCATCTGTCCCAGGGGAACCTTCTGGAACCCTGTGGGATGTAGGTCAGCAAACAGACATGGGCATGGATGCCAACCTCTCTCTGTGCCTCAGTTTCCCCCCTACAGTGGTTCCTTCCTTGCTGCCTCAGTTGGGAGTTGGCGATGATTAGAGACAACATCTGACAAGGGACAGCTCTCCATGTACCCTGTGTTACTGCCTGGCTCTAGACTAGGAAACTTGACTCTCTTGGAAACATGGGGAAGATACCACTTTCGCTCCACTTTCAGCGGCTCCTACCCCAGGGGGTGGGTGAGTTTTCTGATTGGTGGGATGTTGAAAGTCTGTTAGCCATTGGTTCAAGTTTCTGTCTTTATCACCTTGCTTCTTGTTGGCTCATTTTTGGGATGAGCCCTAGGGATGTTGAAAGTCTGTTAGCCATTGGTTCAAGTTTCTGTCTTTATCACCTTGCTTCTTGTTGGCTCATTTTTGGGATGAGCCCTAGGGATCTGGGTTGAGTTGGAAGGAAGGAGTCCTTGATCCTCCAGCTGCTTTGCATGCTGGTTCAGGGAAGAAAATGCAGGAAGCCTAATTTGGCCTCAAGTCCAAGTTCTTTTCTCTAATCCAGCCTTGTGAACAATAAAGTGGAGATTTTGAACTCTCTCTCTCTCTCTCCTGTGTCTATTTTTAAATTTGTTCTGAACCCAGAGGAGACAGGCTACAAGTGACCAGTACCCTCTAGAACCCTGACAAGATACGGATTGCCCAGCACTTATTATCTGGCAGCTATTAGTCTTTTGGGGATTAGGGTGAAAGAATGAGGCTACTTACAGCTACTGAAGTGGCTCATCTTGGTTGAGGATAAGTGGTCTTAAGGTATCATTCCAACTGAAGATTTTAGTGGCTAAAATAAAATTTCAAAACAGCAGTGGTTTTCTAGGTGGGAATATTCATTCCAGAATCACTTGAGTTTATCTACTGTGTTGTTTTTTTTTTAATAAGTTTATTTATTTATTTGTTTTTATTTTTGGCCGTGTTGGGTCTTTGTTGCTGCGCGCAGGCTTTCTCTAGTTGCAGTGAGCAGGGGCTACTCTTCGTTGCGGTGTGTGGGCTTCTCATTGCAGTGGCTTCTCTTGTTGTGGAGCACGGGCTCTAGGCGCACGGGCTTCAGTGGTTGTGGCATGCGGGCTTAGTGGCTCCACGGCGTGTGGGATCTTCCCGGGCCAGGGATCTAACCCGTGTCCCCTGCATCGGCAGGCAGATTCCCAACCACTGCGCTACCAGGGAAGCACTACTGTGTTTTATGATGCAGTTTATTTCATAGAATCATAAGACTCTAAGTCACAGAGTTTAGCCCTCACAGTTGATTGTGAAATTTCCTTAGAAGGCTCCTCAGTTTGTCCAGGCTCTGTTTAGCCACCTGCAGTGATGAGGAACTCACTTTGTCTGCCTGGCAGTCCGTCCCATTTTGCATCCACTTGACTTGTTAAAAGGTCCTTTGAACTGAAATGTGCCTCCCTGTGGTTTCTTTCATAAGTCTGCTCTCTCTGGTGACCTTCGTCAGTGAGCTATTGCCACAGTAATGTGCCTAACAAACCAAGAGGACACTCAGTGGCAAACAGCAGTGTGTGTTTATTCTCACGTTTCTGGGTCTGAGCCTCCATGGTGGATCTGCCGATCCAGGTTGGGCTCGTTGGCTGTGTGGCTGTGCTTTCAGCTGTGTGGGTGGCTTGGCTTGGTTCTTTACCATCCATTGAGCTTAGTTCTCTTCCACATGTGTCTGTCCTTGATCCCAAGCTGAAGGCGGCAGCAGCTACTCGGGGCACATTCTTCTCATGGAAGGTGGCAATAGTGCAAGAGGGCAAGCCCAGCTAGGCAAGCACGTTTCAAGCCTCGTTCTGTTAGTCTCCTGTTGACCAAAGCAAGTGGAGCCCAAAGTCATGGGACGGGAACATGCTCTCTGCTGCCTCTGTTGGGAGGGACTGCAAGGCCAAAGGTCAAGGGCATGGAGCCAGGGAGGGGTGAAGAACTAGAAACAACCATTTAATCGGTCAAAGCAACTCCAAAGAGGCTCACTTCCTTTCTAGGAGATAGGCTTTTCCAGTGTTTGAAAGTAATAGTCATGTTTTTTGTAGATAGTAAAAATAGCATAAACTTTGAGGTTGAAGAAAATCTGGGTCTCATCCCTCTCTGTCTGAGTGGTCCAGGGCAAGTCACTCAGTCTTTCAATAAAATGAAAACTCTCCTTCTCCCAGGGTCATTCTGAAGATTAAATTGAACAATATATAAATAAGACAGTAAGCATCACACTGGTACCCCTTAAGTGCTTAGCAAGTATTACTTACCCTCCATTCCACCTTTCAGTTGGTTCTCAAATTTCTTCAAGGTCTTCTTCACTTACTTGAATATACTGTACTTTTTATATGTCCTCCTCTGATATATTCCTTGTACTAATGCAAGGCTCCAGGTGGAATATGTTAGAACAACACCTGGGTGCGGTAGAGTTTCTGCTTCCATTGAGACAACCCAAGCTCGAATGAGGTTATATTTCACCTCATTTCACCCATGGAGGTTGCAGTTAACTAAATTCCTGTGTTTTTATTCCACGCTTCCTGTTGGAGCTACTGTTCTTAATATTTGCTGGGTTTTTTTTTTCTGTACGTGTTTATAGACTGTTTACTTTGTAGAATACTTCGTGTATGTTACCATCTCTTAATTCTTAAAACCACCTTGGTGAGTAGGATTTTTTATTCCCAATTACAGAAGAGAGAGGAAATACTCCAGAGAGGAAATGTGGGTTCCTGGGGATCAACCATACCCTCCTAGAGGGACTGGATTTCTGGCCACTGTGTTTACAGGTGTGACTGATTTTCAGAAGGATTTTCTTTCTCTCTCCTTGTCTCTACCTCCTGCCCACTTTGTGGGTTTCCAGGATCCTTCATGATGGTGAACAGCTCTGGGAGGGCCTCTGGCCAGAAGGCGCACCTTCTCCTGCCGACCCTGAAGGAGAATGACACCCACTGCATCGATTTCCATTACTACTTCTCCAGCCGCGACAGGTCCAGCCCGGGGGCCTTGAATGTCTATGTGAAGGTGAACGGTGGGCCCCAGGGGAACCCTGTCTGGAACGTGTCTGGCGTCGTCACTGAGGGCTGGGTGAAGGCAGAGCTTGCCATCAGCACCTTCTGGCCACATTTCTACCAGGTATGGCGTTTTACCGTAGTTTTTTTTTTTTTTAAGTAATAATCTATCTGTACACCTCTTGCCCTGTTTAGAGTTTAGGTCTAGAAAGGACTTCATTTACTCACTTGTTCAACTCGTGTTTACCAAGCTACTTCTCCTAACCAGGCCTGGAGGATGCAGAAGAGATCCTCTACAGCCCCTGCCACCCTGGAGATCGCAGTCTGGAGGAGGAAACTGATTGATAAATAAATAAACACTTAGAATATAGTGGGATGCATGTGGATTCCACAGGATGCTGGAGGAAGCTAGCTATTGAAGCCTTCTATACAATAATTTCTTATAACAATCTAATGAGGGAGATACTATTATCATGCCTGTTTTACAGATGAAAAACTTGAGGTTTAGAAAGATGAGATAACTAGTCAGATATTGCCCCTGAGGAAGATGGTGTTTGGGGGCAAGACAATTAGGATGGCTTCTAAGAGGACCAGACAGCTTAGGCTGAGTCTTGAAGATGAATAACTAATTATTGAAAAAGAAAGGGAAAGGCATTTGAGTTGACAGGGGTGGTGAACACCATGAGCTGGAGGAGTGAATGAGAGATGTTGGCAGAGTTTGGAAACTAGGTTGTTTATAGGTCGAAAAGGAGATCTACTGGGAGCTAAGCCTGCAGGGATGGGTAGGTCATGGGGGGCTTTGAATGCCAGGCTAAGGAGAGTAAATTTATTCTTTAGGCTAGAGCAGCACTACTCAAACCATCTGTGGTGGAGGACCAGTTTTTTTTCTCCTCAACTTGTGAACCAGTACTTTTATAAACTGCAATAAAAGTGTCACAGTAATGCCACATTGCTGGGACACTCTCTAAATGCCTCTTATCTCGTTGAGGAGCCTCTTATCCCGTTGAGGACTGATGACACACGCTCTGCAGGATGTCACCAGCCCACAGAGCTCAGTTAGAGGAATACAGCTCCATGTTGTGGCCTGGGGCTGTTGAAAGTTGTTTTTTTTTTTTTTTTTAACTACGCTATTAAGGTACAACTTACATATCATAGAATCCACTTATTTTAAGTATGCAATCCAGTGATTTTTAGTAAATCTGTTGACTTGCACAACTATCACCATAAACCAGCTCTAGAACATTTTCATCAACCCCATAAGATCCCCTGTGCCTATTGAAAGTTAATCCCCATGCCCACTGATGGAAGGTTTTAAGTAAGAAAGTGACGTAGATCTACTTTTGGAGAGATTTCTCTGGAGTCTGAAGCAGAACAGGGACCTAAGGGTGGCAAGGTGAGTGGCTGGGAGATTCGTAGGCATCCTTCAGTTCAAAACCCATGGTATAGTTCTTTCAGATGTACCGTGCAAGCAGTTATAGACAATAATGTAAATGAATGAGCGTGGCTGTTTTCCAAGAAAACTTTATTGTACAGAAACAGGTGATGGACCAGATTTGGCTTCCAGGCCATAGTTTGAAACCTGATGTAGGTGATAAAGCTGAGGTTCAGAGATGGACAGTGAAGTCCCAAGAGCACAGAGCAAATCATTGGCAAAGCTGGGACCAGAATTCTGGTGCCCTGGTTCCAAAACTCCCCCCGTTTCACTGAGTATAAACTTCAAGTGTCTCCGTGAGTCCATGGACCCATCAAGGAGGCCTTAGGGTTCTAATCTGAAAACCCCCTACCTAGGGTCTGATGCAAATGGATACAGGATGGGGCCACAGGTGCAAGTGTAAAGACCAGGAAAAGTGACCCAGGAGAGGGATAGACCTATGGTTGGCCATGCTCTTTGATGGGGTATAGAGGGAAAAAAGGACATTTCTTAGGCATCTCTTATGCCCCAGCTCTGTGGTAAGCATATTGCCACTCATTTATCTGACAGTAACTCCTGTATTGGGTAGCAACATGTCCTGTGTTCCAGAGAAAGGGATATTATTGGTCTGTTGAGGTCCCCGTAATCCTGGCTAGGGTCCTCTGCTCCAAGCTCAGTTTCCTGCTTTTAGGGAAAAAAGCATGCCCCTTCTGAGAATCTTCCGCTCACTAGCTGTGCGTTGTTGGGTCTATCCCCTCATCATTCTGAATCACAGTTCTCTCGTTTGTAAAATGGAGATGTCAGTGGGTCCAATGAAGGGTTCTTATGTGGATTAAATGAGATAGTATATATATAACATCATATCAGGCTTGCAGTGGGCCTCAGCAGTGATTGGAAGGAAGGGAGGAGGAAGAGAGAAGAACAGACAAAGAGGATGGAGGAGGGAGGCCTTCTTTAAAGAAATACTACTGTGGTTGAGCTCTGAGCCATCCCTGTCCTGAGCAGCCTCATTGGGGAGAATGTTCTGGTTTCCAGCCTGTTGGGCACTGCGGCATCATTCCATTCCATTCCATTCCATTTTCTCTGCTCTTAGCTCTGCGGTGAAAAAGCCACTAATGCACTGAGAGCAGCGGTTTAGAAAAGACACGTGTGCCTTTCAGACACACACACAGCCACTGACAGATGGTCCCTCGGCCATACACACGGGGGAGCCCACACAAGTGCACACGCACCAGCCTGCTCCCAAGCCCACCACAGACGCAGGGGCACCACCCACACATATATCGGGCGAGAGAAAAAGGGGCCCATCAGGAGATTCAAAGACACTTGCAAAATGCATTTTAAAATTCACCAGACCCCAAGCTCTGGCTCTGGCTCTGCATGCATGATTCTATGGACTAAATACCATTTTGGTTCTCGGCACTGCTTCGCTTCAGACCCTGATGGCTTATGTATTCATTTATTAAAGTCATATTTCACAGTCCTAAAATTGACTTGTAGCTCTGTAATAAGCAGGGACATTTCATCTTTCTTAGTAGTGGGCTCTCTGGCCCCAGGCCGTCAGCAGGGCCTGGCACGAGAACATTCCCCCCACTGTCCACCCCTCGCCCGCCTCTTCTCAGGAGAGCAGGGGCTCATCCAGTGCCGCTGAAGCCGCACTGCACGTGGCCGCCCCTTTCCAGGTGATCTTAATTCTATTTCATGTTTTTTAATGAGTCCGAACTTTTCTGTCCCAATATTTTAAAAAAATAAAAGAACTTTAATTGTGCAGCCACTTGTTCTCTCTATTCTCCCATCACCTGCCTCGGTGAAATTACCTTTCATTCAGCTGTGTAGACCCCTGAAATTTAAGACTCACCTGACTTGGACTCAACTGGACTTGAAGCCCAGTCCCTTTCTCAGGAGTTCCTCTGGCATCTGGCGCTCTGTGGGTTTGGTAACTTCTTGCACAATTCAGGAGGGGGCGTCACAGGGAGGGGGGCCACTTTACCTCCTTCAGACTCCACCCCATCTCCTCTTTCATTCACCCACCACCCCTCCCCTCTAAGCAGCAAACACTCCTCCTTGTCTTAGGCAGGCCTCCTTGGGCTGGTGTGGGGGAGAGCGTCTCTCTTGATTTCACCCCAAGCGGTCTCTCCCCAACCCTCACCATGAAAATATATGTGGTCCTCTTCTGAAGAGGAGTTCTGGTGAGCGAGCATTTTCCTGTCTCTTATCTTTTGAGAAGGTGTTTGCAGCCCCTTGAAACTTTTGCTCTACAAATTCTAAGCTTGAGGACTTCAGTGGTGAGCATAGGATGCCAGGCCCCTTAAACCGTGTCCCGACGTATCCACACCCTCCCCCAAACAGGCACACAGCCTGCCTTCTGTGGAGGGGATGAGGGTGACTCATCTCTGAGCCTCTCTTGGGACGTGACTTCCTGGCTTTGCCCAGCAGCTCCTGTGCTGGGAGAGGTTTGCGCCTTTCCATGCAAGCTCCACTTCCCCAAAACCAGGAGGTCTCTAAGGGTCTAGGGGTTGGGGGATGTGCAGTTGACAGTAGGGACACATGGCAACCTTGGGGTTGAAGGCTGTCCTGCAGGGAAGTTGGGGTTCCCAGCCCAGCCCTTCTGCTCCAGTCCCTGCACCCCAGTGTCCCTGCCTCCATACCCTGACATGGAGCTTCACTGGGTGGCCTTCTTCTGGCCCCTCCCCCCCGCCCTCGCTGCTTCCTGTCAACTAGAGCTCCCTCCCTTCTCACAGTTCTTCACTCACTCCTCTGGCTCATCTCCCATTCCTGGCTCTCATTCCTCAAGGGCCTTGGTGTCCTTCCGAGTGTGCTTTGCTTGGAGATGACCATTCTCCTTCACCTCAGAACACCTGGGCAGGTCTTTCTGTCACTGAGGGTCTTGACATCACCCTGTCCCTTTGTGGTGTCTGTCCCCAGGAACTGGAGCTGGTAGGTCTTCCTAACAAGGACCAGAAGCACATTGATGGGATAACCATCTCCACCCGAAGCTGCAGATGTCTTCTGGGGTGCTTTCTGACCAGAAGGGAAGAGAGGACTCCAATGGTCCACATTCCCCAGAACTTGGTCGGCTGGGAACCTGGCCCTCAACCTGGGGGCTGAGGTAGCTGTAACAGCTGCTTTTCCTGAACCACACAAGACAACGCTCTGTTCTGCTATTGCGTTTGTTTGAGAGGGCTTCTTCCTTTTTTATCAGCAGTGAGAATCCAGGGGGGCCCTCACATCTCTCCTGAAGTTTGAATGTCCCTGGTCGTGCTGCTTCCCTGTGAGCTGCCCTTGCAACCCCTTGCTTCAGCCAAACCTGCTTTCTCTAACAGTGTTCCAGAGTACCCTGCCCTTTGGCTTCATACAGAAGCTCCTCGTGGTCAGAAACTTGAACCATGAATCCTAGCAGTAATTTACATTGCCAGATTCCCATTCAGAACCCCAGCAATAATTTGCATTGCCAGGATCTCGTTCAGAGCTATAAAGCATGCAGCATGGATAAGGGGGTGTTTAGGGTTTGGGGGCTATATGTAATTTCTAGAGGCTGACCCTGCCAACTTAACCCCAGTACCCATTGCTCCTCCGTGGCTAAAGCCCACCACCCCATAATCTTTCGGTGGCACATTCTAGCCGCCATTTGAGCTCTCCCTCTCTGGTGCCTGGCATTGTGCTCCCCAGGGTTGGCCCTTGTTTCTGGAAGCAAGCAGCTTGCCCAGGAGGTTGCATGTGGGCCTCAGAGTCAGCCCCATTGTGAGTGTTCAGGGGACAGGCCTCAGCAGGTGAGTCCAGGTGGGCCCTTGAAGATCCAAGCCCATCCATCGTGGGCCTGCCTTCCTTTTCTTTCTGGGGAAGAATGGTGGACTCCCTGGCACTGTTCCTGATACCCCCAGCCTTGTGACCTTCTACTCTCATGCCATTGAGGGCTCTGTCTCATGGCAGTTTGCATGACTTTAAAAAAAAACCTCTATCTCTGGAGCTGCATGCCAAGAACAGGACCCTCTTGGCTCCTGTAGGTTTTGTGAGCATTCTGCTCTGAGCAGTCTGGCAGTGATGGGGAGGATATTCCGCATCTGTTCTGGGAGGTACTTTATTCTCAGCTGCATCCAGGACCTGCCTTTTGTTGTAAACATACCGTGGACCCTAATTCTAATGTCTTGTGAGTCCGGGGCCTTCATCAGGGATTCTGTGGGTTGTCACCGTCTCCTTCCCCATGCTTCTGCGGTCTCTCCCCTCCACCTCCCCAACTGCCGTGACACCTGCAACCACCTGTGCCTCTTCATTTCCATGTACCTCCACATGGACCCAAAGCCCAGCCTCTACCAGTTCCCACCTGTCATCACTCACATCAGAGTCTGCTGAGTATAGGAATTTTAGTGGAAACTTGGGATGAGGGCACAAGGGGTAGTCTCATTGGGAAGCCCATTACTTTCTTCCTCTCCCACCATTCCCTTGAATTTTCCTTCTCATCTCCCATCACTCTGCCCAGAGTAAGAGCAGTAATAACAGTAACATTCATCAGTATCTTACTGTACGTATTGTAAGCATTTTACAATTATTCATTCATTTCATGAAAAAAAACCAGTACCTTCTTCCCCTTGTTTCTTACAGAATATTACTCTCTCATATTTGAGAAACCCAAGACTCACCTACCCCAGTGCGTTACAGAAAAAAATTCCCCAGAGGAATTCTGATGAATAAAAGATTCTCTGTCTCATTATAGAATTCTTATTTCTGCAACAGGAAGGAGAGAGAGCGGTGAACAAATGTGTGTTTCACTATCATACATCCATTCTCTCATGACCAGCCTTGGGTTCGTTCATGGAATATTTGTTAATAATTATGATCTAGGTTAGATACTGAGTAATGATGTGAGAAACAGAGTGTCAGAAGAGTTTAATAGAGTTGGACTTCGATTAACTGGGAAAAAGTCAGAACTCTGCTTAACCAAGTGTTTTGGTTAAATGAGAGTACGGCTGCTTTTCATTGAAGTCCAGTGATGGACATGGCTGCGAACCAGGAGACCTCAGTCCACCTCTGGCTTCCTTTCTGAGCTTTGGTAACTTAGTTTGCCCCACCTCTTAGGGTTGTTGAGAGGCTAGATTGAGACTACCTACTAATAAAAGGTTAATGTGGTTGACCTTTATTATTGTGGTTTTATTTCTCTATTTTTATTATTATTCAGTCTTAGTTGATGTTGTGCCCCTCTGTTCAATACTGATACCTCCACCAGTATCCTGACCCCAATTGACTTCTGTCCCTTCTAGAATCTTGTTTCATCAATCCCTCATTCCCTTGTATTTTGCTATTTCCCTGACTCATTCCTCTCTACCTAAAACCATGTTCCAATCTCTACCATCCTAAGAAATCCACTATTGGGCTTTCTGCACTTGGCCTTAGGCCCTAGTCCTTTCTCAGAACTGTCTACTCTGTCTTCCAAGGTGACCTCATCTGGTTCTATAGCTTTAAATGACATTTAGATGCCAAAGCTATCATATTTGTAACTCTGGTCCCAGATCACCCATGAGCTTCAGAATATAATGCCAGCTTCCTACTCAGTGTATCCATTAAGATGTTTAACTGGCATCTCAAGCTTAACATGACCAAAAGAAATCGTGATGTAGCCCTGCCTGTGTGCCCAGACACACACATTCATCTTCCTCATGTCAATAAGTGACACCAGAATCAGCCTAGAAGCTCAAGCCTTAAATTGAAGAGTCCTCATTGCATTTTTTCTTTTCTTCACTCTTTCCCTCTTAATCTAACAGCAATTATTTTCATCTCTACCTTGAAGATATCTCTCAAACCATCAACATCTTTATTCTTCATGGCCAACACCATTGTCCAAGCCATACTCATCGTTTGATTGGATCACTACTATGGCCAACTGTTAGGTCTGTTTGTTTCATTCTTGCTCAAGTGCCCCCTACCCCCAAGTCAATTTCCACAGAACAGCCAGAATGATCTTTTTAGAATGTAAATTAGATTATGTCACTTTCCTGCTTTAAATGGTTCAGTAACAGCAGAAAATTCAAGCTCCATACTAGGTCTTGTAGGACTCCATGTCATCTGACCCTCAACTAACATTCCAGCCATGCCTTGTGCTTCTCTAGCTTATTTACTATATCCCAGCCACACCAGGGTCTCATTCTCATGTTCCCAGGTCATCCCTGAGTTCTTTCCTGCCTCATGGCCTTTGCATGTTCTACCACCTCTTCCTGGACTTGCCAATTTCATCCTTCTGGTCTCCTCTTAATAATTACCCCCTTAGAGTTCTCTCCTGACCACTCTAAGTAAAGTAGACCCTCTCCCGCTTAGTTACTCTTAATCACAACATTTTGTTTATTTCCTTCATAATACCAATCACAGAATGAATTTAATTTTCCATATTTTTCTTTTTAATTTCCATTTCCATTCATAAAATGTAAAGTTTATCAGGGCTTGGCCCCTAACCTTCTTGTTCACTTTTATAGCCCCAGCATGTGCCTCAGTGCTTGGTACACAAGAGGGTCTCTATAAATATGAATGAATGAGATACTGTTCCTGTTCCCAGTAGGTTTAGAGTTTAGAGAATGAAATAATTCATGGACAAGCAGTTACAATCTGGTGTGATAGTTGCTATAGTAGAGTTAATTGTACTGTGGTACATACCTGACACAGGGATAGTATAACATGCAGAGAGATATGAAAATGTAATGCACCTCAAAGCACTTACCTTTTATTGTAAATATAAAGGAGCTCATTTTTATTGCAGAAAATTTGGAAAATCTAGAAAAGTGTAAAGAAGAAAACATTCAACTGCTGTAATCTCCCTAATGTCATTAAAAAGATTACATTCATAAATCATTGCCAATCCTACTTCATCTTTTGTGAATTACATGCTGAACTCACTTGCTGATTTTTCTTTTGGAGAGTTTTTTTTGTTGATTCTCAAGAATTGTTTACACAAAACATGATATTTACCATTTAGCTGGCATATATATTGATATTACAGATATTGTTCTCAACTTGCCATTTGACTTTTAATTTTGTTTTATTCAGACTCTTGTTAACATATAAAACATACTTTGATATTATAGTTATTATGTATTTAAGAAATATACAATATTTCAACTTTAAGAAATTGATTTTTAAGCTTTTGTCATTAATTTATTGCTTCAGGGAATTCAGTTAGGAAATGTATAGACCCAAACCTGTATGGTTTCCTCTTTGAAGGATTTATTGAAGTTATACGTTAGTCTATTATATGATCTTTGTGTAAATAATCCATGAGCATTTGAACAGAAATTTTATTCTCTCTTTGTATTTGTTTAGTAAACGCATTATTATTCATATTAGATACATACTTGATATTTTATTTTTTCCTGTTTGGTCAGAGACTAAGACAAGTGTTAAAATCTTCAGATGCTGGGGTTTTTTCCCATCATTTTCTCCTTTTAAATCTATTGACTCATGCATTTTTTTTTTTAATGACCATTTTAGTCCACTTAATGGTTTTTATATTTCTTTTTGGTTTAAATTCTACTTTGATGCTTTTGCATTGTTTACAACTGTTTTCTGTTTATTTGCATTTTCCTATTATGTCTTTGTTCAACTTGTTATTTTTAAGGTTAGTGAGTCATTCTATATTAGGTGTTTATCTTATAGCATATGATTAGATAGGGTTTATTTAGACAGTCTGAGAGCTTTTCTCTATTTTAACCTATTTATATTTATTGTCACAATAGAAATTTTTTCTTTGATCATTTTTGCTACGCAACTTGAATGCTTTTATGCCATTTCTTTTAAACGTTTTTCTGTGTTTGGTGTGTTTTCTTTTTATTTTTTCCTATGGACTTGGCTTTTGGTTTCCTTTGAATTATTAAAAATATAATTAGATACATAATTCTTCATTGAAAGGTCTTCTGTTGACTTCCTTCTCTGCAGGATGAGGCAGCTATCACACTTTCATTTCTACAAACTTTCCCCCTACCCTCTGCACGGTTTTGTTTGTTCAGTCTCTCGTAAGGACCCTGCTGTCTTAGTAAACCCCTCTTCTGGAGGGATTGTCTTGCTGGTGCCAGCTGCTCTATGTTTGATGTGACTGTCAGCCCCAAGTCACTGTACGTAATTCCCAGGCAGCAGTGTGTTGCCTTAGTGATAGATCTTACCACCCAGGGAGGCTGCCTCTTCACAGCCATCACCACGCTTTCCACCATTTCCCCGCTCACTTGTTATAGCTGTAGAGCTCTGGACCCCACTGACACCTCTGGCCTCTGAATCCACTAACCTGAAGTGACCACATGGACCACAAAAAGATTCCACATGGGGGTTTTTCTGTTGATCTTATCACCCACCTTACATTCCATCCACAGCTTGAACCGAGGAGTAAAAAACAGGAGAGAGAGGGTCTATTTGGTTGGCTGTTGAGATGATAGAGGTGAAAAGTGATGAAGATTTGAACCAGAGCAATGGCATTGATATCCAACTGGTTTTGATCTACAGGATGGTTGCTTCATAGAGTTCAACTTAACAGCAGAGATGGAAAGACATGGGCAGATAGGAGAAATACTAAGAAGACAGAGTCAAAAGAAAAAAAAAAAAAAGGATGTGAGGAGTGGGGCAGACGGAGAAGCCCAGGCAGATGTCTGCATCTCAGTTTTCAATGACTGGATGGGGCAACCCACTGAAGTCCATAGTTCAGGAAGGATGGCCCATTGGGCAGTGAGGGAGACAGCTTGATAGGGAAGCTGCTCAACTCTGTTGTGTACAGATTGTGTTGGAGGATCTATGTGATATCTCGGTGGAAATACAGATCTTTGAGCTGGATAAGTGAGACCCACGTTGAGGTGAAAGGTCTAGAATGGAGATCTGGGCTTGGGAATTATCAGTGAATTGATAGCCATTGAAGGAAGAGTGTTTTCAGTTTACAAAAATGAATAGAAGCAGCCCACATTTGAAGAGTGGATATAGGAGAAGTGCTTACAAAGAAACCAATGGTAGAATAGACACAGATCGATGAGAAGAACCATGAGAGTGAAGTGTCGCCTGAGCCTAAATAGAAGAGAGACCCAGAGAGGGAGAAGCTATGAACATCAGTAATTGTAGGAAAATGGTCAAGTATGAAGAATAAGTATAGCAATCATTTGCTGAGAACCTACCATGTGCCACATATAGTTCTAAGTAGTGTATTAACTCCTTTCACCTGAATCATTACCCAGTGAGGTAGACACTATAATTACAGATGAGGAAACTGAGGCACAGAGCAGTAAGGTAACTTGCTCAAGGTGTGCACATACAAGGTGGTACAACCAGAACTAGAACCCAGGCATTCTGACCCAGATCCCAAGCCCTATACTATTTTCCTTCTTAAAGTAAGATAAAGATTGAAATATATGTATTGGATTTAAGCAGTAAGAGCACTGCTAAGATTACTGGTGTCTGCCATGCAGTCAGTGTTGGGGGGACTGCTGAGGACAAAGTCCAGGTGACGGGTTGAAGTTTTGCACTGGGAAGTAGGGAAGTGTAGAGTGAGTGTAATTAAAACCATTGAGAATTTTAAATGGGATTGAAACACAATTGGACTATAAATACAACTGCTGCCAAAGGGTAGCTTTTAAAGAGTAAGAGAAATCCAAGCATTTATGTTTGTCAGAGTCAGGAATAAAAGGGAGGATTCGGAGATACAAGATAGAGAGAGAGAACCAAGAACCAAGAAGCTGGAAAATGCAGCAGAGGTAGAGGTCAAGGGCGCTGGGGTGTGCCTTGCAGAGAGGGGGCAGTGGTTGGTGTGTAGTCATCTAACCCATGAAGATTAGGTTGATGGGTAAGAAGTTAGAAGTCAGCCCCTCTGTAGTCCTCTTGCCTCTTAAAGATGTGATGTGGGTATCTTACAGGGATTGGGTAGGTGATGTTGAAAGGGGAACATTTGTATGGGGTATAGGAGTGGAGAAGGCAGTTTTGCAGTAGATTTGCCAACACTGAAATGAGGAACTGGGGCTTTCGGTGAGAATGGTATGGGTGATTAGTCAACAGAGTGGGGGAACCCTGGGTTTGTTGAGAATACAGGGAGGTCCATGCAGCATACAGTCTCTAGAAAAGTTGAGATCCAGGGTACCATGTGCACTGCAGAAGCAGGTTTAAGAGGGGTGGGTTGGGAGAGGAGCGTGTGGTAGCGGTCTGTGCCAAAATACACTGAAAATTCCAGTTTGTGGAGTGGAGAAGGGCAAGTGTGAGCATGTGGCTGAAGCTGATTGGAAGATGAGGCCATTGGAATTAGGGAGGTCAGGGGCATTGGTCATGCTGTCCACACAGATAGTCAAATCTCCTTTGTGAAGGTGGATGGTGGGTGACAAGGAAAGCTGTTTACTGAAATCAGCAGTTTGAGTGGGAGTCAGAATGGAGGATTCAAAGAACTTGTTGCCCTTGGATTCCCAGATACCAATAGTGGTGCCTGGGGCTTATTTTCAAGAGGTGTTATTAGGTAATTCAGATGGACTGTAGTCCTTGGAGATGTGGAATTAAATTAAGGTAAACGCTCCTTGGCTTATGGTGGCTTCTCCCTCATCCTTCGTAAGAAAGTTGAGATGTTCGGAAGTCATTCTTCTCTGTGCTTCCCTTGAAACAACAGTGAAAAAGGTGCAGATCGGGGTTTCCAGGCCACTTTTGGGTTGTTTTCCCTGCATCCCAGTGTTAGTTCTGAAAACCATTAGAAATGTTCCATGTGGCTCATTATTCTTTTGCTAGTCACTGGAATGTGGCCTTTTTACCTTATTTTGAAAATCCACGTCAATTGCCGGGGTAGCATCCTAGCCTAATATAACACCTCTTTTGGTAGTTCTAGTGGGAAGCTGAAACATAAATTGTTTGGGGGCTGGGCAGCTGCGATGAATTCCTACAACCACTTCTGCGAACTTGACTCCTGCCTTGTGTGTTGCAGGTGATATTTGAATCCGTCTCTCTGAAGGGTCATCCTGGCTACATCGCTGTGGACGAGGTCCGGGTCCTTGCCCATCCATGCAGTAAGTCTCTCCCCTCATCCTAACGCAGTCTTGCTCCGTGCCAGACTGGGTAGCTTGGAGGCTGCAGTCCCCCCCCCCCTATTCATTCAGCTCACAAACATCTCTCACTCGCTTACATACTCAATGCAATCAGTCCTGAATAAATCCATAATTTTGCTGGCCTGTTCAACAGGCAGCACCTCCAGGACTTTGCAGAGAGCGGCAAAACATCTTTGTTTGAATCTGTCTGCATTATTAAGGGAGTCTAAAGTCCTGATTGTTTATTAGCGGGATTCAGACCACTGAAGTGGAAGAATTAGAGGGCTTTGGATAGAATCTTGTGCAATTGTCTCAAAAAAAGAACAACACCAAAACATGGAGCAAATTAGCACACTGTTCACTCACAGGGAAAAGTACCCCAAAGCTGTTAATTCTTCAAAAGTAATTTTAAATACCCTCATCAACTCCGTGTAGGCATAGGGAGAGATTTCTCACAGTGGTTAGTACTTATGGTACAGTGTCGAGAGTTCTCAAAGGCATTCCACTCCTCCAAGCCCAGCCAATTTCCCCTGGAAGTTCTCTCTCCTTGTGTATTTAGTCTAAGATATTTGAATGTGTCTGAGCAAGGAGCTGTGGTTCCCAGGTTCACTAAATCTCAGAGGGGACAAGTCCTGGGTGCAGGTAGTTGAGATGGCATCATATCCAGTGACATTTGGTGGGGGGATCGTAATCAAAGGGATATGCCTGGGGATTATGGCAGCCCCATAGGAGGGCTGGTTAAGTTGCCAGCCCCATTAGTTTGTTAGTGTCTGCAGATCGCAAGTTCCTATTAGTTTCTTGGCAGCCGTTGGGTAACTAACTCCTAGCAGGGTTCTCTCTACTTCTTCCTTATAGCCATGAGTCATGCTATGGGCTCTGGTGCAGTTTGCTGTTCCCTCAAGAGATATAATACGTCCTGTGCTTTTATGCCTTTCTTGCCTCCCATTTTGAGGCTCTTCTCATTTCTGCCCCATCTATGTTGCTTTAATTAGAATGATTCTTTCAACTTCTGCTACAATGAATTCATCAGAGCCCCAAACGTCACTTCCCTCCCCTGGCACTACAGTGACATTGTTTGACCCATTGTCTTAGAGCACCTTCTCTGGAGGAATTTGGGATGAGTTCCAAGGGGTTTTGGCAAGACAGTATTTTGGATAACTGTGTTTGGTGTCTGTGTAAGGGAAACCTCCTCCCCAGGAATCAACCAGCATCTCAGAAATGCTGAGATCCTATTAGATTCTCCATTAGTCTGGCCTAAGGTTCCTACCCTCTGGGTTACTTCCTGAGTCTTTGGGATTTTCTCAGATGGATCTGTCCATTCAGTTATGCCCAGCAAATGTCTCTGCTGAAACAGACTTTATGTGAAGAGGGTCCCAGAAATCCCCCAGGTATGCAGGATTTATGTACTGGGTATACACCTGAGTCCCTCTTACCAGGATTAAGTCTTCCCCTCCCTGGACTCCTGGGAATCAGCATCTGCTGCCCATTGGAGAATGATGGTTGACCTCAGACCATGTCGGGAGATGTCTGCTCCACTTGTGATCCACTTAACCTCACACACTCAACCTTGCGCAGCCATCAGTTTTGAGGCAGTCTCTCTGAAACAGGATTTCAGCAATCCCCAAGTCCTGCACACACCGCATCCTCGGGGCTGCATCCAGATGCCTGCCTGCTGCTTACCCTGTGCTGGATGCTTGCACTAGGTCTTTCTAGTAGGCTCTTCCTAAAAGAATCTGGCCTGGTTCTCTCTCCTGGGATCCCAGAATTCTGTCCTCTACTGGGAGTTTTTACCTCCACCATGACACCCAACCTGACACCTGTCTCTTATCTCAGCCTCAACGCTGCCTTAACTCTACACACTGTCCATGGTTTGCCATTGCAGCCCCATGCTTCCTTCTCTCAGAGAAATCTCCATGGGCGAGGGTTCTCTGGAGGGCATTTGAATGCCTTTCCATGCCTGAAGTCTCATGGCTCCTCTTGGAATCCTCCTCCCATTGAGGCCGCTTCTGAATTTTGGATTCTTCTGAGAGCTTCATACGCCTCCTGCTGAGGAGTGTGCATTATGTGGTTATGGAATTGCTGAGAGCAAGTTACCCAGCAAATGGGCCATGGGACGTAACTCAGGAAGACGTGACCCTGGCTGTGTTCTTGTGTAATGTGCTTCATCTGAGTTCAACTTAGATGCTTAGGAGGCTTAAGCTTAAAACTTCCTAGAAATCAAAATGTGCAACTCTGTGAAAGGGGTTGGAATTTGAGAATTCCATTTAACTCTATGTGCAAATATTGGTGGTGCATGTAGTTCCCTGAGTTCTATCCATAGCTCGTGAGTCGTGTAGGGTTGACCAGGGCCTAGCAAAGGCCCCTTCCCAAGGTCCCATGCTCAATCCATATCCAGTCAGGGTTTTTATTCATTCTTTCTTTCAACGAGTTAATTACTGAGCATCAGTTATGTGTCGGGAACTTCTGCTGGACACAGAAGATACTTAAGTGACCAAGATAGGTAGGTCTTTGTTCCCATGTTGTATACTTAGCAGAAGGACAGAGGGAGGAAGGACATTAAGTCACTAATATAATTTCAGATAGTGATGTGTTATGAATATAATGAATGTGAGGGACTCGGATGTGGAGGGCCTTCTTAGATAAAGTGGTCAGGGAGATATCTTTGGAGATGCGGTCTGAGCTGAGATCTGAGTCACAGAAGGAGTTCACTGTATGAAGGTTTGGGGAGGGGGCATTCTAGGCAGAGGAAAGGGCAAGTGATCCCTGCAGTGGGATCAGCTTGATGCTGCCAGAGTAACCTGAGCGTGGGGAACATGGAGGAAAGTGTTTCTGAGTGAAAGGGAAGCAGGGCCCTGAACATCATTGTGAGTGGTTAGATTTTTTTTTTTAACTTATCAAACTGTGTAATTTATTATTTTTTAATTGAAGTATAGTTGATTTACAATGTTGTGTTAATTTCTGCTGTGCAGCAAAGTGATTCAGTTTTTTTATATATATACTTTTCCATTGTGGTTTATGACTGGATATTGAATATGGTTCCCTGTGCTATATACTAGGACCTTGTTGTTTATACATTCTGTACATAATAGTTTGCATTGCTAAACCCCAGACTCCAATCCATCCCTCCCCATGCCCCTCCCCCTTGACAACCACAAGTCTGTTCTCTATGTCTGTGAGTCCGTTTCTGTTTTGTAGATAAGTTCATTTGTGTCATATTTTAGATTGTGAGTGGTTAGATTTTTTTTAATTAATTAACTTTATTTTTTCCTGCGTTGGGTCTTTGTTGCTGCACGCGGGCTTTCTCTAGTTGTGGCGAGCAGGGGCTACTCTTTGTCGCGGTGCACGGGCTTCTCATTGCAGTGGCTTCTCTTGTCATGGAGCATGGGTTCTAGGCGCATGGGCTTCAGTAGTTGTGGCACACGGGCTCAGTAGTTGTGGCTTGTGGACTCTAGAGCACAGGCTCAATAGTTGTGGTGCATGGGCTTAGTTGCTCCGCAGCATGTGGGATCTTCCTGCACCAGGGCTCGAACCCGTGTCCCGTGCATTGGCAGGCAGATTCTCAACCACTGTGCCACCAGGGAAGCCCCATGACTGGTTAGATTTTAATCTAAGTGTAGGGAGGCACCACTGGAGGGGTTTATGCTGGGAATTGATACGATCTCATTTAATTGTTAAAAGATTACTTTGGCTGTTCTGTGGAGGAGGGGTTGAAGGGGGAATAGAGAAGAAGTCAGGAGACCTATGAGAAAGAAAGTTCTAGAGTCATGTAAGAGATGGTGATGTCCTGGACCAGGTGGTGGAGAGACATTCATTCACCATCTGACGTGTTCACTGAGCATATGCTCCATGCCAGACACTAGTCTGGGTTCATGGGAGTGAGTAAGACAGATTCATTCTTTGCCCTCATGGGCTTCCAGTGATGTGAAAGAGACTGAAAATAAAACAAACAATCAGGTAATTATCTGGTCTATAACAGATGGTATATTAGTCAGCTAAGGCTGCCATAACAAAATACACAGACTGGGTGGCTTAAGCAGAATTTCATTTTCTCACAGTCCTGGAGGCCCCAAGTCCAAGGTGAAGGTGGCAGGTTTAGTTTTGTCCGTGGGCTCCCTCCTTTGCTTGCAGACGGCCGCCTTCTCACTTTGTCCTCACATGGTCTTTCCTCTGTGCACATCTGCCCCTGATGTGTCTTTGTGTGTCCAAATTTTCTTATGAGGACATCAGTCAGATTGGGTTACAGCCTGCCCTAACAGCCTCATTTTAACATAATCACCCCTTTAAAGTCTCAGTCATCAAATACAGTCACAATCTGAGCTGTTGAGCATTAAGGCTGCAACCTGTGAATTTTGGGGGGATACAGTTCAGCCCATAACAGATGGTAAGCAGACTATGAAGAAACATAGAGCGTAGAGATGGAGAGCGGTAGTGGACAGACTACAGATGAATTTAGGAGGTGGAGCCCACTGGTCCTAAGTGATGGGGTTAGAGTAGGGACCGGAGGCATCAGAAATGGTGCCCTGCTAGGTTTCTGGCGTCATCAGCTGGGTGGTGTGATTCTGGGGAGGAGGTGTGTGTGACCTTCCACGGTTCCCACTACACATGGGTCCTGGAGGCTGCTCATGGGATCGCGAGTCGTGCAGCCTGCTAGTAGCTTCTGAACTGTCCTTCGGCCTGACAGTGCTTTTCCCCCAACCCCAGCCTTAATGCATTTTTGACTTCACTCATAGCTTGTGAAAAACTTAACTATATTAAAAGAATGCATCCTCTTTGGGTCCTCAGGCTTGTAATTCTCCACTCCAGTTCCCTAAAACATTTTTTAAAAATTAATGTATGGTCAGAGTTTATCAATAAGCGATTCCACTAAGTCTTCCAAAAGTTCCAGAGGGCTTAGTACATGATTTGCAATTGTATTCTCGATCGATTTGAGCTGAAGTTATGACTTTAAACACTTGCCTCTCAGCTTCTGAAACAGTGACCGGAAGATAAGTGTGATACTCAACGGAAATTATTTTCTCCTACAAACTGAGACCTCTCGTCTATATTTTATGGCCCATTTAACATTTTTGTGTTATTCTGCAAATACTTTAGCCATAGTTACCCTCTGCTGCCGTTTCTCCATGTCAGCCATTAGCAGGGCCACTGCAGTTATAACTGTGGACGATAAATGTCAGCACAATTTTCCACTCAGTTTCAAAGTTTCTAGCTCCTAGGTTGACTTTTAAAATTGTTTAAACTTTTTTTTTTTTTTTTTTTCCCATCACAACCTTGTGGGGCCATGTCACTGAGCCCACGGTCTGCAGCACGTTTTTAATGTATGTAGTTGCACTTTCTCCACAATTGTGTGGCTTCCCGCTGAGCACACTGTCAGGTTTAAAGAGCGAGATAAAGGGCACAATAATACGTCTTCAGATGCTGCCCTGACATCTGCAGGAGTTTAAATGTCACCAACATCAAGGCATTTTGCCCCAAATGCACAGCCAGTTTTCTGTTAACCCCATTCCGCAGGGTCCCGGTTTGGGGGCGCTGGGTCTCAGTGGGGAGTGAGTGTGGGATGCTTAAAACCCCCGAGCTGGTGGCTGGTCGGGGCCCCAAGGTCGTCTGTGCTTGGCCGAAGGTTGGTGAGTTGAAGCGGGTGGGGTCATTGCTTTCCTGGAGCTGTGGATGCTGGGTGCAAATCACAGCTGGGAGAGGACAGGGCTCAGGTGGGGGTGGGGGGGTGGGAGGAGGATTGGGGCGGCCAGGAGCTCAGAGAAGTGCACCAAACAGGTCCCCAGCATCAGGAGGATCCGCCAGAGAGAGAGAGAGAGATCTGTCATGGGCTGGAGATGAAGCCGGGGCTCAGAGAGCAAGGGCGTGTGGAGAGGGTGCTAAGCAGGCGGAGGGTGGTCCGGAAAGGTTCCCGCGTTGAGCACCGCGATCCAGGGCTAGTGTGCGCGTGATACCACAGCACGATGCCTGCAGCGGTGGGGACATCCCTGGTTTTATGGGCTCAGACCAGGCAAGACTGGCCAGTGGAAATTGTTCCATAAGAGCTACGTAACAGAGACAGCCACCTAGAAGAGCATGCCTGCGGTCGTGTTTTGTTAATAAGTCTACATAGTGTTTTAATAAATTCAGTCAAGATTTTAGAATGAGGGCTTTCACCTAAGGCTGGATTTCTTACTTGCCTTGAGAAATCGGATGATTGGCTACCCTGAGCACAGCACTGTCACATGGCCTCTGTCTGCTGGATTTAGGGAACTGCTAGCTGCCCCCTGCCTATGGGGCATGGCGTCTTTATCCAGTTCCCCGAAGTCCCCACCACTCCTTATTGCCTCCTCATTGCTGAGGCTGGTGTCAGATACCCGTTATTAGTGTGCCTGTGATGTTGCTTTTCTGATACAGAGAAATCTTTATTTTACCCAAGTCTCTATGAAAGGTGGGAAAATGAATAAGGGGGCAAGGAGGTGGCAGTTTTGTTTTTGTTTGTTTTACAACTGAACCACTTGATTCCTTTACATAACTGTCTGGCTACTGAAGGCACGTGCTTTCAACATCTCTGCTCTCTGTAAACCCTCGGTGTTTCACCAGAATTATTAACGCCAGGGGCCATTAAACCTCTGAATTCTCTACCACTGTACCTAGAAGGGAGGGAAGAAGAGGGATTGCAGATGAAAGAATCAAGGCAAGAGGTCTGCTAGAAAGGAGTCAGAAGCAAGCAGGAGAGGGAATTCCCTGGCGGTCCAGTGGTTGGACTCCCTGCTCTCACTGCCGAGGGCCTGGGTTCAATCCCCGCTTGGAGAACTAAGATCTCACAAGCCGCGCATGGTGTGGTCAAAAACAAAAAAGAAAAAAAAAAAAGAGAAGCAAGCAGGGGACATTGATCCAGAGACAATTCATTTCTAGTTGCACAAGTCCCAGAGGTTAAATGATTTGCCCAGGGTCCCCAAGGGTGAGGGGAGATATCCCTTTGTAAAAACCCAACACAAAACCTCCCAACATTGGAACTAAGATTCTATACCCCCTCCTTACCAGGGAGTAGATGTTCCTTCCCGCTTCAAACAGGTAGCATAAAGGGGCTTACAAGATTCACTCTTTTGCCACTTAAAAATTGACTTGAGGGGCTTCCCTGGTGGCACAGTGGTTGAGAATCTGCCTGCCAATGCAGGGGACACGGGTTCGAGCCCTGGTCTGGGAAGATCCCACATGCCGCGGAGCAGCTAGGCCCGTGAGCCACAGTTGCTGAGCCATCGCGTTTGGAGCCTGTGCTCCGCAACAAGAGAGGCCACGACAGTGAGAGGCCCGCGCGCCACGATGAAGAGTGGCCCCCGCTTGCCGCAACTAGAGAAAGCCCTCGCATGGAAACGAAGACCCAACACAGCCATAAGTAAATAAATAAATAAATAAATAAATAAAATTTAAAAAAAAAATGTGACTTGAACTGATAGTTCCAAAAATAACTTTACAAAATTATACAGGAGAGCAAAAAGGAAAAAATTTCAGACAATCAAAGCAGCATGACATCTGTCAGGTTGACTAGATGCACGAATCTTCAACTCTGAGAAGCCCACAGTGAGAGGACTTCCCTGGGCCTTGGACTCGTGACGCCATCTAGTCGTGGGGCCCTGGAGGTGGCATGAGGGGGACTGAGCTGTTGTCACTTTGTTTAGAAACCTGAGCAGAAGCTGTATGTTTTCGCACAGTGAGTCTGCCTGATCATGCCAAGGTCCTTGACTTCTGCTGAGCGTTGCAGGTGGTGACACAGTTTGGTAGAGCAGACAGTTCAAAGTGTGAAGGCCATGGGGACAAATGCCAAGGAAAGGAACCTCCTGTGGTAAAATATTCCGGAGCAATGAGAGGAGTCTGGAGGATCAGCACAGCCTTGCCTGTGAGCCCTTTCTTTGGACCCTGGGCTCCAGGTGACACCGTTGACCTCCCGTTGTCCATGAGGCAAGAGAATGTGCTGGTTAAATGCTGAGTTTTGGGGCTAAAATGGACCTGGACTGAATTCTGTTCCTGTCATTAATGCTGTGTGGTGTTGGACAAATTAAACTTGGTGAGCCTTGGTTTCTGCGTCTCTAAAAGGGAAATAATACTAGTGTCTGCTTTAGGGAATGTTATGAAGTTAACTTCAATAAAACATGTAAAGCATTTTTCACAGTGCCTGGCATTGTAGGAGCTTTCAGTAAGTGATGTTATGATTATTACTTGTCTGTCTGGATGTTTGACTCCCTCTGAAAAGATGGCCAAAGGCCCTCGTTGAACCTCCTGATTTTCTTAACAACTGTCCATTTGATCGCATTCCACGGGTATTTGATGCCTGGTTCATCACTGATTTGGTTGATGTGATAGGGATCGTTGGCACTTTAGTGCCTTGATGAAGAAACGCATTCTTCTAGACATAGATTATCAATCCACTCGTCTTTGGAGAGCTCACATAGGCAAGGACCTCTCTCCACAAACAAGAGATGAACCCAAGTTACCCAACATAAAACATATGTTTAATTCTAGAACTGATTACCCATGGACACCATGAGTTCCATCTGAAAGTCCTTTCTCCTGTTACGCCAGGTCCCCGGAGTAAATGTCCCACCTCCATCCCATCCCTAGATAACATAGCTTAGAGTGAAAAGTGCAGACTCTGAATGTGTCTTGAATTCTCGGTGCCTTGCTTCACTCGCTGTAAAATAGAGATAATACCACCACCAGCTGCATTGGGTTAAGTGAGTTACCATGTGTAGACACTGCCACGACACCAGTCACGGAACCTTCATTCACGTAGTGCTTACTACTAGTGTTCTCCTCCACCTTTTCTCCATCCTCCCCTCTTTGCCCTCCTCATGATCGGCGTCATCGCCAAGGCCAGGTGTGGAAGTCTCAGGCCCAAAGGTGCTTCACTTCAGTTTTCTTCTTTCTGCTCACCCAGGTCTACAGGGAGATATCTTCTGGGGTGACCCCCCCCCCCATCCCTCTGACTTCCTTTTGCAAACATGGCAGTATTACCCAGCAGCTAATAATATGGATTTTGAGGCTCTCAGAGACATGGATTCATGTCTTGCCTTCCCCAGTTTCTGGCTGTCTGACCATGACAGACCTTCAGAGCATTAATTTTCTGATTGGTGAAATGGAGTTACTGCCCACCTTGTGGATTTTTGTGAGATTTAAGTGAGATGATGTATGTAAATGTCTTAGAACAGTAACTGGCTCAGGAAGTGATCAATCAACAGTAGCTTTTCACCGAGCCAGACCATCTCCTAAGCACAAATTCGCCCCTGCCCAGTGCCCATCCTGAGCTCCCACCCGCCGACAGGGACATGGTCAGGCTGTTGAATTCTGTCCTCATATGCTTTTTGGCTTCTCTCTTAGGAAAAGCACCTCATTTTCTGCGGCTCCAAAATGTCGAGGTGAACGTGGGGCAGAATGCCACCTTTCAGTGCATTGCTGGTGGAAAGTGGTCTCAGCATGACAAACTTTGGCTCCAGGTAAGGATGGGAGGGGCCTCCTGCTCATACCTGCCCATCCCTTGGGAAGGGAAGAAAGTGTGTGCTGTGATAAAGGGCTTGGTGGGGAAGCGGAAGGGGTATTTTTTATGTACCTCTGCTCCTTGGATGATACTCTGCATCCATGATCTTGTTAAATCTAAACTCTAATTCTGTTATGTAGGCATCAGTATTCCCCATTTTACAGATTGAGAAACTGAGGTCACAAACATAAAAGTGCCAGAAGTAGAATTTGCAACTATGAGCTTTCCAAACTGCCCTCTAACAAACTTTGTCCTTTAAGCCCAGAATCCGAGGACTAAGGCAAACTGGATATTTTAGATTCTGGGTACATTTTCATTTCCATATGACTTTTTTGTCAATTTCTAATACAGAAGAAAAAAGGCCTGTTGGATTTTGATGGGGTTTGATTGCATTGAACCTATAGATCCCTTTGGGGAAAACTGACAGCTTAACAATAATGAGTGTTTTCTCATCGTGAACATGGTATATTTCTTTACTTATTAAGATCTGTAGTAATTCCACTCAGCAAAGTTTTATAATTTTCATTGTTCAGGTCTTGTATATCTTTAGTCAGTCTTATCTCTAAATATCTCCTATTTTTGATGCTACTCTAAAATACATTTAAAAAAAACCCTCAATTTCTGATTTTTCATTACTGGTATACAGAAATACAATCGACTTTCCTATATTGATCCTGTACCCTGTAACATTGTTAAACTTAATATGACTATTTAAATTTAAATTAGTTAAAATAAATACAATTCAGCACTCAGATGCCCAGTTGCACTAGCCACATTTCAAGTGCACAATAGCCACATGTATCTTGTGGCTACCATGTTGGACAAATGCAGATAGAGAACATTTCTGACATTGCAGAGAGTCTTACTGGAGACCACAGCTCTAGAGAGACATCACCTCCAGTTCAAGGAATCAGGAATATTGCTTGAAGGAAGCTGACTCCTGTTACCTCCAACTTCATATACTTAAAGTTCTCTATCATCTCTTCTGACTCACATAGTTTGTATGTTGGTCCTTAACCCATGCCCAGCACACTTTGATGGGAGTTCATAGTATCACTTCTCTTCTTGCATTTGAGCCCATTTCCTGCAGTTGGAAAGTCCCTGGGCCGAGAGAGCACATCTAGGAGCTTCTTTTCTTGCTTCTTAGCAGAGCAGTAGAATGAAAATAACAGTCAGTGATAATGCCTGCTCCTGCTGCTTTCCGGGTCTGCCTGCAGACCACGAGAGAGCACGGGAAACTTCCACATGTCACTCAAGTATTACGTAATGCTATTTATTCATTATAATTAGTATTAAAGTGCATCAGGCTCCCAAGAAGCTTTGTCATGTCAATGGCATTGCCTCAGTTGGGTCACAAGAATGAGAAGAGACAGTCACAGTACATTCAGCATCTTTATTTGGGTTTTCCAATTATCTTATGAACGTTATTGCTACAGTTCTGAGTTGCGTGCTCTAAACCTTGAGTCTATCAGTGGAAGGATGTTAAAGCAGAATGTAATTGAAGTTTTGAAGGAAATAGAAACACATGGTTTAGAACTCTTCCACATCTTATTTATTTATCTACTTTTCAGTGTAAACCAAATCTTATTTCCAGAACGTTTTTCAGGTGGCTTACAATGGGACATAAAGCATGACAGGATAGCATAAATTAAGTGAGGCAACACAAAATAGGAGGAAAATAACATGTCGGAGCTGGTCATATGCTAAAAACTGCATTTCTGTAAGTCTGCTGCTTCCTGGTGGGTCACAGGCAGAGCCCACAGCACCATGGCCACAGACAGAATAAGGAAAGCTTGTCGGATACACAGTTCACAGTGATGTCCCTGAGATGAACACAAACCAGTGGCTCCAGAAAATTCTGTCGTTCACACAGAGGCCAGACAGGAATTGTTCCCAGGAGTCCTCATAAAGAAAACAGTCTGTGATGTAGGGAACAGCATTTTCCACCACAGTCTTACTGAGGGCACACAAGTGAGTTTCCTAGGCTTGTTTCCCATAGTGATGCTCTGGGTAAAAGCAATTTGGCGGCGGGGGCGGGGGTGGGTGGGAGGGAGGTGGGGTGGGCAGTGTGATATGGCAGAGGTCCCCAGCTCTCTACCATTGCCATCCTGGGATACCTCACATGTATCTGGAGAGTGAATAGATTAAATAACTATTTCTTCAAGGAAACCACCAGAAATGTTGTCTCCCTCATCTATATTTCAGGAAATATTGGGAGGTAGATGGCTTACACTATGCTCTCTGGCAAAATGCCCGCTTGGCCAGTTAAGTCCAGGCTTATATTCAACAGTGTAGTTGGAAGTAGGTCAACATCTTTCTATAAAATATGAGACGCCAGTCATGATACCTGCCACCCAAGAGAGAATTGCAGCCATGATCTGAGATGGACGAGCTAAGGCAGTGGCGGATTTCTCATGAGATGTTGCTTTGGATTTATCCCAGCGCCCAGAGGACCAGCCTGCAGACTTGCCACAGTTGTGTTCCGTGTAACAGGCCGGGGCGCCTCGGCCTGAGAATTTCCAAAGCGAGTGAAGCAGACACATTGTAGCCAAGAGTCCACAGGACACCTACAGCAGGTGTGCCTTTCAACAATGCTATTTCTTGCTGTAGCTTCCAAGATAAGCTGACTATTCACTAAGTCACCAAATGTGGAAACTTTTTTTATCCAGCAGTTTTAAGTCAGGGAAATAAAGGCGGTGGCTTTATTCTCAGAATAGTATGTCAGTGGCCCTTCTCTCTGGCAGTGGTTAGGGAAAAGTTGGTGGACTCGTATTTGGGGATGAATCCCTGTTGCCTGTTGTAGAGAATGCTTACCTTCTTTTCCTTTTACCTGCTTGTCCTTAAGTGCTTTCAGATCATAAATAAGTTAAAAAGGAAGACTCCCCATACCCCTGTTTTGCACCCTCCTGAAGACTTAATATGCTCTTCAGAAGACTCTGTCTGCTAGTGCCAGCTTTCATGGAATTATAGTGCAAGTTTTACATAAAAATCAACAGACAGGACCTATACAGAAATGTGTATACCTAAGGCTAGAACAATTGTAGTCTTTTAGGGAAAAGGCGGATAAAGGCCAATAAAAGTTATACACAAGCTCGTCTTGTTTTGGGATGATTTCTTCTTGAGGTGAAGCATGTAGTGCCGTGGTCTCCGGTGGAAGGGCCTCATTCATAACTTGCTGATTCCTTATGTGATGCTTTGTCTTGAGGAATCCAAACTTGTGATTCTTCAAGCATTTTTTTCAAGCGAGTAGTTGGTGTGCATCCTGACTGGAATGGCTACATTCATCCTGACTAGAATGACTACAGCAAAGCAGCCTACAGTCTGGGGAGCCCTTTTGGAAAAAGGAGGAAAAAAAAGAGCAATATTCAGGGTACAACTAGGTGGAACTGTAGTGACAAATTATCAGTGTAGCACTGTGAAAATGTACATGGTACATCTTTTCTGGAAGGTAATTTGGCAGTAGCTAGCTAACACTTTTAAATGTACATATTCTTCCGGCAAGTAATTTTACTTTTGGGAATACACCTAAGAAAATAACCAGAGACAGGGAAAAAAATGTATATGCAAGTGTGTTCAGCAGGATGAAAAACTGAAAACAACCTAAATGTCCAGCAAAAGGGGACTGATTAAGTAAATGGAGCCATTAAATATCAGTTTATAGAAGTCTATTTAATGCCATTTTCACAGTATATATTTAAGTGAAAATAGCAAGTTATAAAACGATATGCCCAATATATTAATTTTATATCAAAAACCAACCATATGTATACACACATATTTACACAAATATATACATACCTGTATAAATATACACATATAACACTATAAAACACATATCAAGACACTTAATAATTGATTGCGATGGTAGATCATGTATGCTTTTTATTTTCATCTTCACGCTTTTCTGTTTCATCCAAATATGCTAAAATGAATGTAGGTAACTAATATTAACAGAAAAAATGCTGTTAAAAGGAGAAAAATGACCACTTTTTCCTAGGCACAGCATATTCTAAGGATGGTAGGAGCCTTCACAGGGCATAGCAGAATTAGGGGTAGCTATTCCGACAGAAGCGGCAGCATTGGCCCCTGTTGAGAATACGGGTAAAATTACCCTCAGACTGCCCCACCTCCTCATCGCCACCAAGAGATACTGTTCGTTAAGGTGGAGGTTTAGAAATATTTTTGTGTGTCACCTGGTCTTTACGGAAGATTGCTGCGGGATCCATGCACTCCTCAGGGGCTCCAGGGCAGACCCTGTCAGCCCCACCCCAAGGCCGACTTCCAGGTCTCCCTACAAAGGATTCACTCCATCGGAAGTCTGTACAACGAATAGCGTTCGAAGAGTCTCAGAAATGAGGCCACGTGTCCGAAGCCTCTGCACAGATCTCAGTAGGGGCAACATACGTGTTTAGACAAATCACGGGCGTTGTTACACCCTAATTTGGCAGGAAAAGGCTCCTGCCCTGGGAAGCCATCAGCACAGCAGTGACCACACCAGGGCTGATGAGATAAGCAGACGTGTCAGTCCTCTGTGGCAGATTCTTCCCGTAAACCTGTTTTCCCGCTCCCCGCAGGGCTACCGCTGGCTCCTGGAACCAGCTCCCCCTCCTGCCTGCATCTCTGCCAGGTGTCCCTTCCATGCACGGCTTCTGCTGAAAACCTAGTGGTCACCCTACAACTACATACTAAGGAGAAATTCACGCCGATACTCAACACAGCTGGCACGTATTGAGTGGGTTACACATACGATGTATTTAATTCTCACAACCAGTCTCTCAGGTAGATGCTATTTGTAGCCCTGCTTTATAGATGAGGAGACTGAACCTTAAGGGTAAATGAGTCAAAGTTACCCAGGTCGTGAGCAGTAGAGGCAGGATTTGAATGCAGGTCTATGTCTATGTCCTGGGTGGGCTCATCCTTCCATGCTAACCTCATAGCCCTGCCCACCTGTATCTCCACTCCAGCCTTTCCTTCCATACAGATGGCTTCCTATTAAAAAAAAATTCATGTATTTATCACCTAGTTACCCACCTCTAATTTTCACTGTACTAGGTACTTAAAGAGATTTGAGTCTCTCAAATCTACAAACGAAATTCCAACACCCTTGGGCTTTTTTTTCAAATTTCTGCCTTCTAGTTGCCTTCTTACAGCTCTTTTCCCCTTCTCGGCCACATTTCTTAAACGTGATGTCTACACTTGCAGTGTGGCTTTCTTTAACTCCTGCCTCTTCCCAGAAGTGGCTCTTGTGAAGGTCACCAGTGCTTTCCTTGTTGCTAAAGCCAGGGGGCGGGGTGGTGGCGGTGGTACTCCTCCTCCCCCTCCTCCCCCCGTCCTCCTCCATTATTATTATTATTCCTTACAGTTGGCTCTTCTTTCAGCATTTGATGATGCTGACCGCTGCCTCCTTGAAAATCTTCCTGCCCTCTTGGTTCCATGGCATCATCTGTCAGCAACTATGAAGGGTCTGAGAGTTTGCCTTATTTGCAAGCAAAGGGGTTAGGCTGCCCATTGCGTGGTTGCATGGGTGCTGGCAGGAGACACGAGACTCTTGGGTCAGAGACAAAGGACTTTATTACTCATTACCCCGCAGGCAGCACAAGCTTCATGTCTGCAACAGTTTCCCTTGTGCCCCCAAGTCCTGTGAAGATGATGTGAGGGTGGATCCAGGTGGAGTTTACACACAGCAGGTCTGTGTCATAGCTGGGGAACCCCACGCGTAGGATACCCCAATCTTTTATTATTACTTTTGAGATATAATTCACAAACCATAAAGTTCAGTAAGTCTACCACTTAGTGGGTTTTAGTGTGTTTACGGCGTCATGGCACCATTACTACATGCTCTGTCTTTCCTTCTTTTCACCTGTAGGGACCCCAGATTAAAAAACAGCTCCTGTAGGGCGACCCAGGGGAGGGAAATCTAGCTGGGCTTTGGATTTGCACAGGGTTGGGTTCCCTCAGATTCGTCTGAAGCTGATGCATGGACCGCATCCTCCTCCGTCCTGTGCAACTCCTCTCCGAGGACCGTAGGCAACTCTGACCTGGAACTGTCCCCTCACACACGTATTCTTTCCTCCTTTACTTTCTGATATTTTTTCTTCCTGTCTTCCCTCAGCCCATCCCCCATTTATGTGCTTCAGGATTGATCCAGCTCATTCCCGCCCCAGCACGTGGGAGCTGGGAGAAAGGCAGCCCTGCTTCTTGCCCTCATGGAACTTACCTTTCGGCAGCAGAGACAGACATTTAGCAACTAATCACAGAGTTACGTATTTTATCACACATGTGACCAGGCTCCCAGTGGGGAAAAGGGTCTGCTGAGGAGGTAGGGAGCAGGGAGAGTGGGGAGGAATTATGAGTCTCAGAGAAGTGCCCGTGGAAGAAGTGGCCTGTGAGCAGAGTTCAGAGAGGTGAACTGGAAATAGTCAAAGGGCCATAGGCTGCACAGGGCGACGGCATGTGTGCAGGCCCTTCACCCCCTGCTCATCCTCTTTGCTCAGGGCTGACGGCTCCCTGTAGGGCTTATGCCAGGACCCTCCTGACGCTGCAGGAACTTTGAACCCAGAAATCAACCGTAAATGGGCAGTCAGCCATGCGTGCGGTGGGCCCTTGGGAGGTCTTTAGCACAGTGAATCAAAAATGATTTATGTCCACTTCTATTTCTTTTAACTTTTAATAAAGAATAATCAAAAGCTATTCTTTAGAGATTGCCAAAGAGGTGCAAATATGGTCTTAAGAGAATCAGTGGGCCAGCTTTTAGCAAGTTTCCAAGTGTCATGCCATTGACGCAGTATGACTAGAAACGAAAAGAATATTTATTACGAATGAATTGTGGGAAGTTCACCAAATATTTTCTAGCCAGGAGATTTCTGGAGCAATTAGAATAATTTTCAACTGGAAACGCTGGCCTCATTTTACGTGTGTGTGTGTGTGCGCGCGCACTTGCTCTAGGAGCTCAAATCAGCACACGAAAGGTTTCTAGGACCCATGTGTTAGAATATCTCCTGTAAAACAGTCATAATGTCAGCTGCACACAGTTTCCTTTTATTAAAGACAGTAATGTTTCCACTTCTGCTGATTATAAATCAATTGCAAGCCGCCATGCACTCCGGCATGTCCGGAAATAATGACAGCCATTTTTGCAAGCTGTGTCGTATGTCTTTGTGAAGGGAATAACGTCCTGACACAGGAGCAGAGAGGATGGGGAATTGCAAAATGGTGAGGCCATTATAGATACCTTGATAGTCAGTCAGATAATATGAAAACAGCAGGCTTTCCATGGCATCAGGTGCTTCTCTTGTCTTCCTTTCTAGATAGTTCCTGAAGATAGGTTTTTGCCTGAGGGGTGGAAGGATGCACATATGCCAGGGTCAGAAATATTAAAGTGTGGGCATTTGCAGTCCATACTCTTGTAAAGAGTGTGTGCTCTCAAACCAAGCCGGCTTATTCCACATAACATAGAACAAGCTAAGGGAAGGTGGAATTTGAGTTGTTTTAAAAGAGAGAGATAAGCAGATGAAAAAGAAAGAAAAAAGAGAGGTTTCAAAGGGAACTATTACCATGATGAATGAGAGAGACATGGGTATAAAATGGGATTAAGCAGGACCACCGATTAGGCTACAAAATGCCTTTGTTCAGCTTAGAACACATGTGCCCCCCTGGGTGGATGAACTGGAAAAAGGTTCGCACTATGGGCACATGCAGCCCCAAGGCATATAGCCTGGCAGGCAGACAGAGCCTTTGGGCAAAGAAAACAGGTAGCCTTCCTCCAAGTGGATTCGGTCAGCCTGTGGTCAGGACTCCTGCTTTGCCTGCAGAGCAGGGGCTGGATTTGGGTGCCACACCCTTGGCCCATGGCTGGGCATCTTTGGTGCGGTGACCAATTGCTCAGCCTCAGGGAGTGGCCTGAATTTAAGGAATGTTTCCATTCATGTGTTTCGTGATATTATTTGGCCCTGTTCTTTCCACTGAGGGACTTAAGGTGACATTAGCCTTCAAATCTTGGAGACAGAGGACAAGGCCAGCAGCATCAGTGTCACTCTGGAGCTTGTTAGAAATGCGGATTATCTAGCTTCACCCCTGACCTACTGAGTCACTCTGGAGGTGATCATTATGCATGCTAAGGTTTGAGAGCCGCTGCTTTAGACGGATGGAGTTGGGGTAAGAAAACCTCACCCAAGCCTAATAGGACATTAGATATGACACCCCTTAATAATATATTCAGAAAGTCCATTAGCCAGGAATGCAGGAAGATGCTTTGCCCCTCCTTACATAGATATTTCCGATGTCGAGACCCCTGAGGTTTCTAGAAAGCTAGGCATAGATCACATCACTTCCCAAACTGTTTTCTGTGGAGCAGTCATTTCCTGCAAGATGGCGTTTGATGTTCTTTGAAGAAGCAAAGTGAGTTTCTGGAACACTGCACATTCTATCCTCCTCACACAGAGTCACAGGGTAACTGTGCGCTGTCGTGTACTGGCTGGCAGCTGGGCGATGTGATTAAGGCCTCAGTGTCTGGAGTCAGGTCACCTGGGTCCACATCGTAACTCCATCCCTCAGCAAAGTCATGTAAGGTTTTGCTCCTCTTCCTGTGGTTCGTGGACCAGCGTCAGCGACAAGACTTGGGAGCTAGCTAGAGATGAAGGGTGTCAGGTCCCACCACAGACTCAGGGAATCAGAGTCTGCATTTTTAACAAGATTCCCCAGGTGGTTTGTATGCACATTAATTTGAAAAGTACTATTCTAAACCACGTTGCTTGACCTGTCTGCCTCAGTTTCCTTATCTGAAAAACAGGAATATTCTTAGGACCTATCTCATGCCTTATCATCCATGAGAATCACCTGGAGGGTCTGTGAAAGCAAAAATGGCCTGGCTCCCCCCGTAACAGCTCCTGATTTATTAGGTCCAGAGAGGGGCCAGAAAATGTGCATTTCTAACAGGTTCCCAGGGGATGCTAATGCAGTAGGTCTGGGGACCGCACTTTGAGAACCACTGCTTTAGACTATCCTAAAAGCATTGCTCATCCTCTGCTGACCGTGTTTTCCTCCTTGAAGGATGCTATTTCAATACTTTACTTTGTGTTTATGTTTTGCCCTTTTTGCTGTTTTGTTGGAATCTTAACACCAGCCTGTAAATTCTTCTGAAATTATACATTCCACACACTCTCATTTTCTGTTTTGTTGAATAACGAGTACATTTCCAGTGTGATTAATGATAGAATAAGGAAAGGGGAAAAGACAACTCAGACTACCAACCCCAATAAACAGCCTCCATAAATGGATATCAGCCCCGGAAATCTCATTAAAATTAACATTGCTCACAGGTTCCCAGGCAATGTCGATGCTGCTGGTCTGGGACCCACCCTTTGAGAAGTACTTTCCTAGGGATTTTAGAAGGATTAAGTGGATTCTATCGTGTAAGCCAGTTAACACAGTGCCTAGCACAGACTGAGCACTCGGACATGTTCGTTAATATGACTTTTTACTTAATAAATGCTCAGACAAATCCCATTACTTTGAACAAAATATTTAGCAAACTCAATTATGGAACTTTATTCGCTGGGGGATAGATTGACTTTTCAGAGGAAACAGTGTGTTACTGCAGGGGTACTTGAGCTTCCCACATTGTCAGTGATCTATGGAGATCAGTTCCCAGCCCCCTGCCCCCTTTTTTTTTTTAACATAGATTCAGGAGCAGACAACCAGCAAATCTCAGGGCAGTGGCTCATGGGCTTTCAGGAGACCCTATGTATAATATACTGGAGGAGGAGATAGAGATAGGAAGGTGCTGGGTAGAATGGATTAAAGTGTCCTTTATGAGCCAAAAACCACAGGGTACTGTGCATGTTGGCTGCTAAAGGCTCACAAAGCCTCCTTCCCCAGAGAACTGTGTCCTTGGTCAAATGGGAACCGTTTCTTCCTCCCCAACCTGGTCATGACCTGTGACTGATCGGCGTGGAGTGCAGAAGCTGGCTTCTTGCCTCCTGGTGGGATTAACTCTGGTACACTTCATGCTCTGGAGCTCCGCGGAGTCAGGCTGAAGCCAGACCCCAGTTTCCACCACATCGTTGCTCGGCTTCTTTCCTCACCCTTTCCTTCATCCCCTTTCTCCTGAGAGCACTCAGTAAATCACCAGGTCTCAGACTCTGCTTCCTTCTGGGGAGCCCAACCTAAGACACCCTTCTGAGTGCCCACGGGGAAATTTAGTCAATTGATTCATTGACTCAGAGGGGCTAGAAGATGATTGATTTTAGAACAGCAGACATAGCTCTGAAAAACTTGCCACAAGAAGAGAGGAAGTGTGCCTGGAACTTTCAGAGGAAGGATGTACTTATGGATGAAAAATATCACAGGAGCCAAAAGAAAATTTCCAACAAGCCAAAGGGGTGACATGGGCCTAAGGGTTTGATAGAATTTTCCACAGGCTTCTATGTGCATCATCTGTGTCATGCTCCTCTCTGGCTTTTCCCAGGACTTTGACTTCCCTTCACTGTCCTGCTTCTCTTTCCTAGCATCCTAACATCTGCATCCCTGCGCACTTACCTGGCACCTGGTGTCATGGCTGGGAAGCTTTACTCTCCCACTTTGCCTCTGGGTTGTGGTCCACTTCAGGCTCCTGGCATCTCCCCTGCACCACCTGTCCCTGTGCCCACTCAAACCTGCTCATTGCCTATGGGCTTAGGTTTCTGAGTCTTTTCCTGCTTCATGAAACCTCCCCTTGTTTTCTTCCCTTGCATTTTCTCTTCTGCCTCTGTCTGGGGCTGAGACAGTGGCTGGCACCTGTGCTTCTTACGCCTCCTCTCTGCTTAAATCCCTTCTCCGTGTTGCCACAACATTCTGGCATCTGAGCCTCTCACCATCCATTCCTGGTCTTCTAGAATCCCTCCCGATCTCTGCTCCTGGGCTCCTGGGTGACTGCTCAATTGCCTTGACCTTGAGCACCTGCTTGCCCTTCCATCTGGGCTCATCTCTCTGAACTTAACCTCCATTTCTCCTTGCCCTGGTCCATCACAGCCCTATTTCCTATTGTGACTCTGGGCCCTCCTGCTCGTCCCTGTCCTGCTGTTGTCTGCTCCCAAAATGACAGGTGTGATTATCAAAAGGCCTATTTTCTAGAGATTTTATTGGACAACCTGCAATTTCCTATCCTTCCGTGGGAGAAAGCCTGGTGGTTCGGGAGCTAAACAGAAAAATCTAAATTGTTCAAGGGGAGGCACTGAATCCTCTCTGGTTCTGCTGGAATCTGACATCATTAAGAAGAAAAGTTAAATAATACTGGAGGAGACACCAAAATAAAATTTAAACATGAAAAATTATGAAAAATTAATATTTTGCGCTTAATCAGTCCTTTGCCGTTTGTGTTAATTCCTTATTGCTGATGTAACAAGTTGCGCAAACTTAGTGGCTTAAAACAATGCAGATTTATTACTTTACAGTTATGGAGATCAGAAGTCAGAAATTGGGTCTTACTGGGTTAAAATCAAGGTGTTGGCCGGGCTGGGCTCCTTCTGGAGAAGGAGAGGGAAGAATCTCTTCCCTTACCCTTTCCAGCTTCTGGAGGCTGCCCTGAATTCCTTAGCTCATGGTTCCTTCCTGCATCTTAAAGCCATCAATCACGTCACTCTGACCTCTGCTTCTGTCACCACATCTCCTTCTCTGACTCTGGCCATCCGGCCTTCTTCCTCTTCTGCATATAAATCCTCTTGGATAATTCAGGATCTCTCGCCATCTCAAAATCCTGAATCACATCTTCAGCGTCCCTTTTGCCATGTAAGGTGATGTATTTACAGGTTCCAGGGATTAGGATGTAGACATCTTTGAGGGGCTGTTATCCAGTTTACCCCACTTCACCTGGCTAATTTCATGGTTAATTTAGAGAGCTCCACTAACACCAGAATATACCTTCATGTGTTAAATGTTTTACATGCCTTCTCATTTATTCGTCGCAATAACTCCATAGAGCAAACACCAGTATCAGATCCATTGTTTAAATGAGGAAACTGAAGCCCAGAGAAATGAAAGTGCCTGCACAAATGGTTTTGGCTTGCATTTGTTTTCCTATCAGTTATTGTAACTTGCTACTGTGAAAAAGGGCCTTATTCAAACTCAGAGTATCACATCTAAGATTCAGGATGGTAAAAACAAAAATGCCGTGCTAGAAATGTTGATTCTAGAAATGTTTAGCAAGTCAGGAGGCTTCAGGGCACGGTGCTAGAAATGAAAAGAGCAAAGTCCTGCCCTCGGGGAGCTACAGTCTACAGTGGGAAACACTTGTCGGAAAAAATGTGTGGGAAGTTGGCACCATACATAAGAGAGTGAGGAGCTTCCAGAAGGTGTTGTGACAGGGGCACTTACTGGAGATGCTAATGAGCTGAACCTGTGTGTTTAAGGGAGAGGGAGTATCTCCAGGGAGACAGGAGGCACCAGGCAGAGGAAGAAGCATATGCCAAGGAGGAGAGGTGTTGAAAAGCCCCCATCCTCACTCTACCTGGAGGGACAGATTGGTCCCTGTGGGGGGGACTCAGAGCCTGTGGGTGGTGTACCAGGACACCAGCTGTTTATTATCACTTTGTGGGCTGTGTCTTCACTAACTTACCTGAGTCTGCATTTAGGGAAACCCTGTGGGTTTTGCTTAAGAGAAGAAGGAAAACGGGAGGAAGGTTAAGGGGCCAAGCGCCAACCCCAAGTGCAGATGAGCAAGGAGCCAAGGTGTTTAGAAGCGGCTGTGCCCTCTCCTCCTATGACCAGGCATCCACCCTCTTGAATCAGCTCACTAGCAAAGTTTATTCTTGAACCACATCACTTGCAGAAACCAGCAATGGAGACTCCTTATTATGGGAAGTCATGGGCCCCAGGGGTGTGGGGACGGGTGGAACTTCCATGCTGGGGTCACTCAGGGGTGTGTGATAATATGATGTCTCCTTCCCTTCCTCTGTCCTGTAGCAATGGAATGGCAGGGACACGGCCCTCATGGTCACCCGCGTGGTCAACCACAGGCGCTTCTCGGCGACAGTCAGTGTGGCAGACACTACCCAGCGGAGCGTGAGCAAGTACCGCTGTGTGATCCGCTCTGACGGTGGCTCTGGTGTGTCCAACTACGCTGAGCTGATTGTGAAAGGTGAGTGCCACCACCCGTGCCTCTCCCCAGGTGGTTGATTTCACGGGGATCCCTTGGCCCCATCCTTGCATGGTGGGAGGAGTTAAGACTCCCCCGTTTTCTCATCTGGTGTTCCTACACCCATTCTGTAGACTGAAACACGATTTCCAATTCTTCCCATCAGCACACATCAAAGAAAATAGAGGAAGTTATTGTGAAATCATGCAATATTACATTGTCATTCAAAGTTGAGTCTTACATGTAGGATCTGTATATGAAAGCTTATGGGATATATAACATAGACGACATCTCCAAATTTGGCTTTAATCTGCATTTAAAGTTAGAGTGAGCCAATGTCCTTGTGCTTTGGTGGCGTTCTGTTACAGTGATTAGAGTACAATTGTTTCTGAGGGATTTTTTATTGAAAACTCGATATAATGACAATATTTTAGAAGGACTTTAGAAATAAATAACCTCCCACCCCACTGGCTTTGATGCAATTTTTTTTCAATTTTCTTTTTCACCTTGAGGTATCACTGACATGTTCTTCCATTAAAATATGCACATTGTTCCTTTTCTGCTTCTTTCAAGGAGCTGGATAGTCCATTCATTTTTGAAAGACTATATAATCTTTGTTACCGTGCTTAATGGTTGTATGCTATTTCATCAAGTGAATCATCCTATTTTTAAAAATCTCCGTCATCATTTAGGTAATTCCAGGTGTATTTGTTTTTCTTTTATCTTTCCTTTGTGCATGCAACGATTCACACCTCAATTGAGTTCTTCCGAAGAGAATATTTTTATTCTACTAAACCAGATTATTTCCTTGGATAAATTCCCTAGGGGTAGAGTTAGTAGGCCAAAGAATATGAGCATCTTTACGGATTTTTCTTTTTGTTGCAATATTGCTTTTGCAAAAATAAACAAAAGAAGAAAAAAAAGGTTTGACAGCTTACACTGGAAGATAGCAGTGTATGGATGTTCTCATTTTCCAGTGTTATGTTCGCCGATTAAAATTTTAATATAACATAATTTAGTGAATGAAATAATGAAGCTGTTCGTCTTAATGCTAGCTGTAGAATGATACCCAGTGTTTTGAAGGTAAAAGCATCGCTCCACCCTCCAGAGGATCCTGAGTTGGTTCCCTTGGTCAAAGGATCGGTTGGTGTGAAACCTTGACCTCTCTTTGCTTCCGCATGTCATGGTAACCTTGCCTGGACTAGTGTGAGTCTAGGGTCTCTAATCCTAGAGAGTGTGGAATTCTCTCTCCTGTGCTGTCCTGACTCCAGATGGATATTCACATGGCTGCCCATTTGTCATTAATCAGATCTCAGCTTGACTGTCATCATGCCATCTTCTCTGAGAGAATTACCCTCCCCTGACCGCCCCCCATTCTGGTGGTCACATTCTATTATATCACCTTGTCTCTTTTTCACTCATCACATTTCCAAATTATATATTTTTCTTTCTTTGTTTACTTGGCAGCGTCTGTCTCCCCCTTTAGGATATAAGCTCTGTGGGATTTGGGGCATCTTCCATTTGGTTCATGGTTCACAATCAGTCCCCCGAGCTTAGCTGAGTGCCTGGCACGAGTGCTGAGCACACCGAACCATCTGAGATAGCCAGCGTTTGATGGTTCTGACCTGCACAATCGGTCGTTCCATAAGGCTCAACCTTAAAATGCTTGTTGAATGGTGGATAAGTGAAGGAGTTATTGGCCTCAGCAGGAATGCATTTCATCACTGTAATTCTATGAACACTTAAGCTGAAGATCAACAGATTGGGTAGTTACGAACAGAACAACTAACAGGAAAAAAAAAATCGTCTTTAAAATCGTTTACATTGAGTGTTATTATATATAGAAGAAACCATCATTTTGATCCCATTAGGCTCGTATCTTGGCTTTTTGGTGCCGTAAGATGGATTGGTGGGATAAAGTGGCCTTTGCAGGTGTTTCAGATAGTGAATATGCAACTCCTGAGCTGTACCCTCTGGAACGCTCAGTACACGTACTCTTTTATGGTGACCTCCCACACTGGAAAGGAAGCCCACCCTCCCCACCCGGAGAACGGATAGTGTTTTCTCCTGTTGTCCCCGGTCTCACCAGCACCTCGCCCGTGCCTGACACAGAGTTGGTAATGATTGCATAGGGTGAAGGACTAGGGGGCCAGTGTAGGGCTCTGAACTTTTCACCCGCAGACAGATGGAACCAGAAAACGCTTCATTTAGTCTTAACGTCCCCAGGTGTGGAGAAGGAGGTGTGGGAAACCAAATCCAGAGGGCTCTGGGACAGAGGATGTGATTTCCATGGTGAAGCATCATGACCTTTATTTGGAGGGGTGGCCAGTGTGTCCTGGGACTGTGGTTTATCCTTTGTTGGCTGTGTGTCCTAGGCCAGAGTTCAGCTTGGACTGAGTGGTGCCCTGACCAGGTTTGTCAGTACAATCCAGGAGCTGACATCGCTCTGTCCCCTCCCCACCCCAGCCCTTGCTGCTCTATTTTTTTTTTTTTTCTTTTTTTTTAAAGGATTTTCTTATTTATTTATTTATTTATTTATTTTTTTGGCTGTGTTGGGTCTTCAGTTCGTGCGAGGGCTTTCTCCAGTTGCGGCAAGTGGGGGCCACTCTTCATCGCGGTGCGGGGACCGCTCTTCATCGCGGTGCGCGGGCCTTTCTCTATCGCGGCCCCTCCCGTCGCGGGGCACAGGCTCCAGACGCGCAGGCTCAGCAATTGTGGCTCACGGGCCCAGCTGCTCCGTGGCATGTGGGATCTTCCCAGACCAGGGCTCGAGCCCGTGTCCCCTGCATCAGCAGGCAGATTCTCAACCACTGCGCCACCAGGGAAGCCCCCTTGCTGCTCTATTTTAAGGGATGTGCTGGATGGTCTCCTTCAGAGGTCTCCTTCAGGGTGGGCGATGGTGGGTTTGTGCTCCTGGTGACCGGGTCCCGTTTTGTTATACCTTATTGAAATCCTTTATGGAATATCACATTTTTTTTAGTGCCCATTTTTCTTCCCACTGGCGTTTTTATTTTCCTTTTTATACTCAGTTGGTGGTAAGCTCGAAGCTGGGCCCCTTGAATGTAGAAGTCCCTTCACATCCGCGATCTCATGTGGTCCTGATTGTGGCTCTGCACCTTGGTTTTATTTTAGTTCATTTTACGGCTGTGAGAATAGTCACAGCCAGGTTGAGAAATAGAAACAGGTCCTTAGGGGCAGAGCTAGGATCGGACCAGGAGCTAGATCATGCTATTTCGGCAACACCTGGAGGGCCTGAGGATTGTGGCCTTGTCAGCACATGGTAGCATGGTGTCATGAACAGTGTCGAAAACGTCCAGATAGCAGACAGGGTTCATGACAGGGGTCCCCCGACCTGTTGCTAACTTGCCCTTTTAACTCATGCATCATCCTCTCACCACTCCCCACCTTTCTGGAGAGGGGTACTAACTGCCAGATTCGTGGAGAAATGGATTTAATCCTTCCCTACACACACACTCTCTCTCTCTCTCTCTCTCTCTCTCTCTCTCTCTCTCTCATAAAAAGCTAATGGTACCCAAGCCAAACAAGGCAGTGAAAGACAGGGGACACCCAGAGGCGCAGCAACCAGAGGAAGCCTGTCACCCTGGGGTGTGCGGCCAGGAACCCACTTGAAGGCAGCAAACCAGAACACTGGGGGGAAAGTGCTTTATGAAGAATGACTCACTCACATCTTAGAGCCCCTTTTTGTAGCTGAGCCAGAATGCTTAAATACTTTAATACTGACGTATTTGCACTTGTTAAAAACAAACAACAAAAAAATGGAAAAAATAGAAATCTACCTTCTTTCAGGGAAGGGAGAAAATCTGAGAAAGAAGGCTATTTTCAAGGGCCAAGCGCTCTCCCAGGGGATGGGGCTGCTCCCCAAATTGAATTTCCTGTTCCTGGTTTACACATCACACAGATGGTGGGGGCCGAGTGGCAGGGAGCTGACAGACACTGGAGGGTCACAGGAAGAAGACCATCCCTGGGCAGCATTTTTTCCAGGTTTCCTCCGTTTAGTTCCAATTCAGAGACAGGAAAGGACCCTGGAGCTGAGATGCCCGGGTTTGAATCCTGGCCCCTTCTCATCCCAGCTCAGTGACCTTGAACATCAACCTCTCCCAGCTTCAGCTGGTTTATCTGGGGGTGGAGGTAGAGCATTACCTCCCTCAGGGGTGTGTGTCCTGAGGATTACATAAGACAGTGGGTGTAAGAGTTCTTAGAAGAGTGCTTGGCCCACTGAGCTATAAGTGTTTGTTAAATAAAATAAATGACTTGAGGTGGCTGGGGTTTCCCCCGGTAAAGAAGTAAAAGGTGGTGACGGCCTGAGTGGGTGGTGGGGCAGGACACCTGGCCCAGGTGCGGATTTGATTGCGATCTGTGTGGCCCTGGAGAGATCCCTTAAGGCCTCCTCTGCAAAGAGGGGACTGGTGCTTTCCCCCATGTGCTGAGCATATGGAAAGGGAGGGAGGAATATAAAAGAGGGGACTGGCACTTTCCCCCATGTGCTGAGCATACGGAAAGGGAGGGAGGAATATAAAAGAGGGGGCCAACATGTGGACTTGGGAACACTTGGGTCATGAGACTCCCTGGGTGCCCTTCTGTATCTGCCTCCGGTGAGTCAGGTTTCTGGACCAGAAGAAAAGTAGCTGGCCCTGCTTGTGCCCAGCCGCCTGACCACATGGGCCCCGCCCACCTGGCATCATTCCTTCAGAACTCGGGCCATGCAGGGATTGCGAGGTTACAGGACCCCTCAGCGCCCAGGGGTGCCAGGAGCTGGAGGCCCCTCTGGTGACATCTGTGGCAGGTGCTTGTGCTGGGCCAAGCCGTGGAAGGTGGAGACTCAGGCCGGGTCTCTGTCTTTCCCTAAGCAGGTGTGTTTATGGCTGGCTGGCTTGTGGCTCATGTATTATCCTGGGATGGTGAGCATCAGTGCTTCAGAAGATGCCACCTCATTAGAGTATAGGTAATATCAAATTCTCAGGGCAACACACTGATCAAGATGAAAGCAAATTGGAATAACTTAATTCCAAAGAACTGTTTATTGAGTTGTGATAATGTACCTGGGTATACATTAGATTACCCCGTAATTGAGGTTTTGCTCGATCGACAATCTGGCCTCTCAACCTACCTGTTCCAGACCAGTGCTCATAAATGCACTAATTCTCTCCCTGTTTCTGGGTTTCTTAACGTCTTCGATTTCAGGGTGTTTTAGTTTATCCCAAAGACATAGGTGTCTTCAAAAATGCAGATGTGGTCTGGATGAAAATTTTCTAACTCATCAAAAATGTGTTGTTGGTGGTGATTTTTAAATTTGCCTTCTGACTCCATTTAACAACCTACCACGGGTTCAGAACCTTCTTATCAATATGCAGATTGGTGCCTAGAAGAAATCCAGTACTGGTGCTGAGAGTCAGATGTTCTGATTTAAGTACTGATATGACTTCCTATCAAGGCAGCTGGGTAGGGTCAAGAGCATGGATTTTGGATGTAAACATCCCAAGTTTCAGTCTCAATCCTGGCCCCAGCTGTCTGTGTCTTCAGGCAAATTATATATTCACGCCAAGCCTCAGTTTCCTCATCTGTTCAGTGAGGGTAAATATAGCTAATTGGATCCTTATTAGAGGGAGACAGTATACGTATAGATCCCAGTAAAAGTAGACACCCACCCAGTTATATCTGTAAATAACAATAATCACATTTTAGTGTTATTAAGGGGATATTGACCAAATACAGTGTCCATTTTTCCTTGTTCTGCTTCTTGTACTGTGGAAATTTAAACGTAGTCATCTTAAGGTCTCTCTCCTCTGGAATGGGCTTGGGGTCATCAAATGCAGCCCACTAGTCCAAACTGGTTGCAGAAATGCTTTCCTTAGGTTGCACTGTGTTTTTGACTTTGAACACTTGTTCCGATACTTAAATGCCTCTTGAAGTTGTATTGATTTGGCCGCACTGAGCCTGCATTCTGGAGTGGCAGCAGCGGGCTGGTGTGTCTGCCCTGTTCTGGGGCATGTGCTCCACAGCTCACCCCTGTCCTCGCTTGGCCCATGTTGCTCACGTCACTAGTCTGGTTCCTGTAGGCCTTTGAGTTTACCGCCTCTGGTTTAAAGATTGCATGGCTGGAGTAGTTGACTTGTTCTTATATTCACTTGTTTAATAGTTGATTGAGCCCCAACTATGAGTCAAGTAGTGTGATAAGCTCACGGTCTAGCGTGAAGAAGTGTGCAAACCTGTAATGTGTGGTCATCTAGTTGTGTTGGGTGCCTACTGTATTGTCTTACTGATCCTATCCATAACCCTACGATACAGGTGCTGTAGCATCCCCCTTTTACAAATGAGGGCGTGGAGGATCAGAGAGGTTAGACAGTCATCCCAAGGTCACACACCTGATACATGGCAGAGCTGGGATTCCAGCCCATGCCTGCTTGTGCCTCAGCTCAGGCTCTTTCTTCTGTACCACATTTCTTACAAAATCCAGTATGGTAGGCCCTGTGATCAGGCGTGAGCTGAGGAAATACAAAGGGTGGAGCAACTGATGCAGTTTGGGAAAGCATCTACAACCTTCCAAGACGACCAGGGCTGCTGGTCCCTGTCCCATCAGTGAGAGCAGCCTAGGAGGACAGCTGCATGCCAGGAGAGGAGGCAAAGCCAGTGACCACTCTGAGCATTTCAGCTTGGGCAGCCACTGGAACACTGCAGAGGTGCCGTCAGAATCGTTTCCGTTCTCTGCCAGCCTTCAGAGGCAGAGCAGAGCTGGGGGCTGTATGGCCCAGTGGTCAGAGAGCCTGGGCTGGAATCCGGCCTCTGCCCTGTGAACTCCACTTCCTAAGCCTGCCTGGAGCCCCATCGTCCCCACCACCTCTCCTGTCCACACCCTAGACCAGGAGGTGGCAGACCATTCCTGCACAGGGCATGGTAGTAAGCGTTTTCAGCTTTGTGGGCCATCCAGGCTCTGTTTTAACTACTCAACTCTGCCGTTGTAGCAGAAGTAGCCCTAGAAAAGATGTCAGTAAGTGAGTGAGGCTGTGTGGCAATAAAACTTTATTTACTCAAACAGGCACGGAGCAGGATTTGGCTCCCAGGACACAGTTTGTCCATCACTGCACGGGACCAACCCCCATCTCTTTGCAATTGGATGGCTCTGCCAGCCTCCTGCCTGCTCCACGCCTGCGCCACCGAGGTCTGTTCTCTACGCAGCAGCCTCAGTGATAGTTTGAAAACAAGTTGAATCCTGGCCCATCCTTGCCGAAAACCCTCCACTAGCTCCTCTCTTATCCTCAGAGTAAAGTGCAAACTTCTTAATGCAGTCTCTAGATCTGGCCTCTGTCTCTGATTTCTGACACCCCCAGCCCCATATTTTTCCTCTCATTCTCTTCTCTGGCCACCCAGGTCCACTTCCTCTTCCTTGAACCCCAGCAAGTTAAGTCTGACCTTAGGCCCTTTTCACTTGCTCCTCTCTCTTGGCCCGAAATACTCTTCTTCCAGACGATTGTGTGGCTCAGTTGTTTGGTCCACTGTGGTCTCTGCGCAGGCCTCAGCTCCTCAGAGAGCCTCCGCGTGCCCACACTCCCTCCTGTGACTCTGTACCGTTGTACTAGGCTGTGGTTTTCTTCCCAGCCCTTATCACTGCCCGCCATGGTCATTCACATCTCTGAGTTACGCACGCTCTTGAAGGAAGAAGCTCTGTAGGTCCTGCTTCCTGCTGGGTCCATGGCACCTGATACAGTACCTGGAGTGCAGAAGGTGCTCAGACCTTGGCTGTATCCAGCGGGGAGTTCTCAGACCCCTACTTCAGAAGCAGGCAGTGGCATTGCACGCTCCTCCCCATTCCTTCCCTTCTCGAGGTTCTCAGTATTGTGTGAACTGTAGGTTCTTCTCCTACTTCTGAGGAAGTTCCATGTCCTTTCTGGGTGCTTCTTTTTTATCTTTTTCTTTAAGTGCTGTTTTTTTCCCTTATTCGTTTCTTCCTAATTATGGAAGCTGTAAGCTTTTTAATTCCCTGTGTCCCTCCTATGGCCTCCCTTTGTCCTGCTTTGGTTGCAACTTTGGGGTCCCAGTTGACCTGCCAGCATCATACTACTTATCCAGTCTACCGTGTGGCCATTATGATGGTCATTTTAGAAGCTTCTGGGCCTTCCTCAGTGGCTGTCAAGGGAAGGCTTGCCTCGAGGTGAGCCCTCTGTATTCCTCCCGAGTCCTGCCGACTGGTGTATACCTGCTTCAACCTGTGTCTACACGTTTAACACCTCTTTACGTCACACGTACCCACTTCCTCCCTCCACCCCACGTGTGACCTCGGCTTTCCTGGAAGATGCTATTGCAGAGAAACCTCAGCATTGACATCGTCTGTGTAGCCTTCCTTCCCTGTAGGAAAAATATCCTGATGCTCTTAGTTTTTGTCTTTCTTAGTCTTAACTTTTATTAATGGGTTGCATACTTTTTTTTTTTTTTTAAACCACAACTGCTATTGGCAAGCACTGGTAGATTCCAAATCGTGTAGGTCTTGGGTTCAAATCCCGGTCTGCCTTGTGTTAGCTATGTGAATTCGGAACTTCATTCCATGACTCCTTAATTATAAAATGGAATAAGAGCACAGCTTCTGTAGATTTGGGGGAGGGTCATGGCTCTGTTCATCCATTGTGAACTAACTGCCCCCGTGTTTATGCTTGTCTTCATCATTCTCCAACCTCCCCATCTGCCAGCTGCCCAGTCTTAGCCCCAGACTCCCTCACTCTTGGATGACGTCACTGTTAGTTTTCCAGGGGAAGAGAAAAATGACAGACAGGAAGAAAGTGGGAAACTTACTTGAACATATGTGTGTGTGTGGGGGGGGCGAACTGACAGATATCTATGTATACTGTATTCTATATGGGCACAAAGAACAGCTTATTTTTTAAAAAAAAAACGTAAATGTGGATAAATAAAACCTGACAAGTATTGGTTTCCATGATTTTGACTACTTCATCAGCTGCATGCTGATGGGTTGCATTAATGCTTTTAACGCATTTGGAAATTAAATCAAACGGCAACTGCATTAAACCCTCATTCACTTGGAACATTAACCTCCTGTGTTCAAATGGAAGAATTATCTGGGATATGGAATGAGCTGTAAGGTCTGTCGTAAGCTAACATTTGTGGACCATTTATTGCATGCCAGACACTGCCCTGGATATTTCACGTGAGGTTCTATCTAACCCTCACCTGCTCCCATGTTTCAGGTGAGGATGCTGAAGCCTGATCACCCAGCCTACTTAGAGTCTCACAGCCCAATGTCTGTCCTATTCCTAGTATAATTAAGACATTTTTTTTCTGACCCTCCTAATGCTAATTTTCCATCATGTTCTATTCTGTGACAAATAGACGTGGAAAATTGTTTCTGAGGACCTAAGATTCAGGCTCAGTTGCACTCAGTTAAACCGTGGGCTCCAGATTTGGAAAGGATGCTCTAGATCATTGTCTCTATCTTCTCACTGGTGCCTAGTTTGCCTCTGAAATGTTACAACCTCTGCCTAGACCAGTGGTTCTTAACTGAGGGTGATTTCATCTACCAGGGGACTTGTGGCAATGTCCCGAGACATTTTTAATTGTCACACCTGGGAAGGGAGCACCTGCATCCAGTGGGGGGAGGCCAGAGATGCTGCTGAACTTCTGCAATGCACAGGACAGCCTCCCTAACAAAGAACTGCTCAGCCCTAAAGGCCAGTTGTGCCAAGGTTGAGAAACTCGGACCCAAACCCCTCCGCATGGGGAGACTTCTTGATCCCTGATGCTCTGGTGTTCATCTGCAATTTTGTGGACTTCTGGCCAGGTGGGGCATGAGATGTAGGAGAAAGAAGGGAGAGCTGGTGACATTAGCTGTGAAGAAATGATTCAGCTTCTCTGATCCCCGGTCTCTTAGTCTAAAAACTCTGACATTTGACTTCTGGTTTATTCTGACCTGGTGAGTGAGCTAGGGTGTCCCAGTGAACAGTACACACCAGCCCAGCGGGCCATGGGAGCTGTCATTGTGCCTAGACTCCCCCAGCTTGCTGCCTCTTCAACCCAAGTCAGTCTACCTACTGGTAGAGCCCAGTAATCCCAAATGGGGATGGGTGGGGTGGGGAGAGGGGGTGGAGTAAAGCACTGTGCACTTCAAAAGCAAGTATCACAAGTCATTTAGAAATGATCCTCATGAAGGGACTTCCCTGGCGGTCCAGTGGTTAAGACTCCGTGCTCCCAATGCAGGGGGTCTGGGTTCGATCCCTGGTCAGGGAACTAGATCCCGCTTGCTGCAACTGAAGATTCCACGTGCCACAACTAAGACCCAGCACAGCCAAATCAATAAATAAATAAATTTTTTTTTAAAAAGAAGAAATGATCTTCATGAAAAAATCGTGGCAACATGTTTAAACATTTAAAAAGCAAAGGTGGAACAGTTAGCAGGAGGCAGATGCCAAGAAAGCAGTATCTCAGCAATTGGCAGGGTGTGGACAGTGGGCTTCCGATGTAATCAGTGGGGTTCCTTATGCCCACATTGCATTGTTTTTAAACTCCCATGTTCACGCCCCGTCTAAGATGTGCTGCTATCCTAATCCAGGGAACTCAGAGCCAGGGCTTAGGTGCGGTTTATCTTAGAAGGAAGGGAGCCTCCACTTTGCTGCTAATTAGATTTGAATGACCATTTCTCTGGGCTTCAACTTCCCTATTTGTCAAAAGAGAAGGTGTATTCTACAGGTGGGTTTCAAACTTATTCCCCCTCAAACAATAGAATGCCTTCCTAAAATAGTATGAAAAACAAATGACATAGCTCTACAGAATCATGGGGTTCCTGCAGTGGTGTAAAATTTTAGTTTTCCCACCACGTAGGCAGGTGGATTTCTTTGCTTCTTTAAAGGTTGTTGTTGTTTTTAAGTGCATATGATCCTCCTTTTTTATGCTTTCCTGGACCCTGGTAGAGAATGGAGCTAGGATCTGGCCCCTTCTCTTTTAAATGAAATGTGCTTGCTCCAACTTTTCATTACTAATCAGAGTAGCAGGCCTGTTACTTTAGATGTGCATCCAGAGGCAGATGTGACTCGCTTACCGCTGAATAAATGGAACTCTTCCTCTCTGATGGAACTCGGCCTGGCGGTGTGGAGCAGACACTTTTTGGCAGAGTGGCTGATCATCTGTTCTCAGTGAGGGAGAGCCTCCGGTTTGAGTTTATCAGCGGCAAAATGTGCTCCGTGGTTTGCTCTTCTCATCTCTCACACACGTGAGTGGGGAACTGCTGGACGCCCCCGTGAGACAGGACTGGCATTTGCTGTGTCTTTGCAAGCAGTTGGAAATGGTCTTCCTAAGGAGAGGCGGTGAGGCTACACTTTAGAGGCAGGTGGGGCTGGGGCAGACTTCTCGCTCTGTTTGCTGTCGGATTAAACTCTGCACGTGACCGAGCCTCAGTTTCTCCATCTGTAAAAGGGAACGAATGATCTTGCTTGCCTTACATTTTCTGAGGCTCAGTGAAATCAAGTGTGGAAATCACAGAGTGGGACCTACTTCGTACTAGCTGGGGAAGTTCAAAGTCATGTGACAATGTGATTTGTTCTCCGTACCATTTATCCTTCCTTCTGGGTGGGCAGGAAAGTTACACTTCCTAGACTCCCGCCTCCAGCTGGGGTAGACGAATGTGTGCCAAAGCGATACGTGCCCCTTCCAGGCCAGACCTGTACAAAATCTCCCGTGTGCGAGCCCCATCTTTCCCTTCCTGTTGTGACACTGGAGACCACGCACTGAGGCAGGCAGCACCTCCAGACAGAAGCTGGGTCCCTGAATGATATGTGGAGCCCAGCACCACCCCTGCCCACCCCACGACCTCACTGGGCTGTGACGTGAATGAGCAGTACCTGAACCAGCCACGACTAATCCAGCATATGTCGGGGGGAGTTGCTGTCCATTATCCTGGCCCTTCCTGCCTGATGGCTTTGAGACCTCATTCTCCAGTGTCCACCTGTATGGCGGGCAGACACCCACAGCATCAGGACTGTGCCACAGCTCCCACCCGGCATTTCGTGGGAGCCCAGCAGTCATGGACTCAGGCCTCCCAGCAAGCAGAGTTAGCTGATGCTTTCTGCCCGGTGTCATCGGGACTGACTCGTCAGAAGGCTGTTCCTTCCCTCTGAGCACTGCAGCCGCAAGCACATCTGTACTGACCCCCGCGACTTTTCTTTTAGGAGTACTGAGCTGGCCACCCCTTTGCCCTTCACCTTTCTTCCCCTCGCTAGGCTAATATAGTCCATTAAGTGACCAAGCCAGCTTGCAGGCCTAGGGACAAGGGTGACTCTTCCAGGCATCTTCTCTTGTCTCTGCTGAATCCTAGGCTCTGTTGATTTCCTTCCTTGACTTCTGCAATAAGCAGAGATGAAGGAAACTGCAGGATACCCACCTTCAGGCCCTGACCCATACCCGGAAGTTTGCTGAGTGTGGACTTGGTCCTACTGCCTGTGCCTGGGGACTCCACCTTTATGGCCTAAGCCCCAAGCTACCACCTTTCCCCCTGCCCCCTTGTGCAGCCAGGACTGTAGGACTCCTCATTGGCTCCTGGGCCCCAGTGTCATCAATGGGCTACCCTGTGTTTCCAGAAGCCCCAAAGAAGCAGCTCATAGATACACCTGTAGTCATTTGTCTTTGCACAGAGGGCCCATGCCAGGTATTCCTGGGGCTGGACCTGAGAAGAGCTCCCCTAACCCCAAGTTTATCTGCAGCCTGTGTGCCAATAGAAATCCTGCCCTTTGGTATTTGGGTAGAATGAGCTCTCTTTCTAATTTTTGCATGTTCCTAAGGCCTCATATTGTGGTAACTTCTAACTATTTGGTTTCCATTCCCACTGGCTTTCTATGTCAATTACCCCTCGCTTCCTACACCTTCTGTCTGCTCTGCACCATCCAAATTTGGAACTTAGTCCCCTTCCTTAATTTTTCTTCATCCTTTTCCCAACACACACACACACACACACACGTTCTTGGTGGTGTAGCACTTCTGAGGATTTAGGGCAAGGGAAGGGGGTTACAACACAGAAATGCGAATGCCCCCGAATGGAACATGAGGTTCACGTGCTCTGGCCACCCCAGCAGAAGTTCTTGGTGTCCGTGACCTTCTCTGAAGGCTCTGGCCTGCTGCTGTGTTGCCCTGGCCCCTCCCTTCTCTTGCTTCCTCAGAGGCTTAGCAACCTGGCAGCAGACAGTTCCCGGGGACCTGTTTGCACAGCTCGTTCCTGCCAGTCCTACTTGCCAGTTATTCCCCCACTGGCTTTGGATTAGTTCCCTCTGGCAGGTGCATGACTCTCCCCTGGCCTTTCTTTTGCATCTCAGAAGCGGAGCCCGTTTCACTGCCAGCGAGGATCGCATCCTCGCCTTGGGTCTGGAGGTCTCCGCAGGCCGCAGCCCTGCCCACGCCCTCACTCTTGGCCTGCCTTACTGACATAAGCAACAGCAGGAGGGCTCAGCAGAGGCTGCTCTGAGCTTGAGGATGGAGATAGAGGACCATTCTCCGTCTGGACCCTCTTAGTGGTAAGGGGCAGTAACCCAGCTCTTAACTGGGTACAGACTCAGAGGGAGATTACTGGCTCATGTCCCTGGGACGCCCAGGCACGGAGCTGCCTATGTGTAGAGCCAAGTCTCATGGCTCGAATGGTGGACCCAGGGCTCCGTCTCCTCTGCACTTCCTATTCTGCTTGTTTGTCCTTGACGTTATTCTCGTACATGCTTATGGGGAGTGCTGGGGGCAAGTCGAGGGCTGACAGCTCCAGATCCATGCCTTCTAGTTTAACGAACTCCAGGGTAAGGGAGTTTACTTCTCTGCATTTCTGGGCATCCCGGGAAAGGATTGTGATCATCCTTGCCTGGGTTGAGTAGCCAGTGGGGGACCAGCTGTTCCACCCAGTGGCAGGTGGAAGGGTCATGTGCCCAACTGTCAGAGCCAGGGGCCCAGCCCTGTGGCCAGCGGGGCAGGGTGTGAGGAGTCCAGGCTCTGCAGGAAGATGCAGGGTGGGGCAGGTGCCCTGCCCCTAAAGAGGCGTTCTGGGCAGACAGGAATCAGAAGGGCACAGGCAGGGCTCCCATCGTGTGTGCCCCGCCCCAGTGGGCTTCCTACAGACTTCTGAAGATTTAGGGCTGTTGGTAGGTTGTGGTGGTCTACAATCTGGGCCCCCTGGTTTCCGGCTTAAATAACCGTGATGTAATTTAATTCTTTTGTTTTAATGAATTTCACACAGCTGCAAGGCCATTTGAGGACCAGATGTGCTCAGAACCGAGTTATTTATCTGTGTCTGTCCATCCCAGAGTGCAGTCCCTCTCGGTGGCTCTGGTCTTTGCCTCTGTGCCTCTGCTTCCTGACATCCTTTCTCCACTCCCCCGTCGTCCTTTCTCCACTCCCCCGTTGTCCTTTCTCCACTCCCCCGTCGTCCTTTCTCCACTCCCCCATCATCCTTTCTCCTCCCATCAGTGTCTGCCCAGCCCTGCCTGTCACCCTCTCTTGCAGAAGGTCACAGATGGGTAACTCGGCTCCCTCTGCCCTGCTGGTCAGTGTCCTTGGTAGGATATTTCCTCCTGGAAAACACAGCCCTTCTCCCCGCTCCCCACCCTCCTCTCTCCCACTCTATCCTCCCTCCTCATTGCCTCTGACTCCTGCACTCTCCGTCTCTCCCTTTTGTTGCTTCTTAATACCTTGTTATATATATACACCAGCCTTGTCTACACCAATGGAGTTGTTGGCAATGGCTGCGCGATTCTGATACCTGGGGTACAGGGTGAGGCCACACCGATGTGTGGCATTCGCATCTTCCTACAAGCACTCTCTGATCAAGGGCAAGTAGCACCGTTTGCTATTTGGCTAAATCACTGTTACAAAGATAGACCTGCACAGTGCTGTCTCCAGACGCTGTGCTAATTGATTGATCAATGAGGCAGATATTCATTCAACACCTACTATGTCCCAGGAATCTTCTAGACACGAAGGATACACCAAAGAGGTCTATGGGGACAGGGCTTCTGTGATCCAAAAACGTACATTCTAGTGGAGGAGAAAAGAGGTTAGGGGTCTCCAAATCTCTATCCACCGAACAGGAACCCCTGCTAGACCGTAATGTCTCTGAAGTCAAGGGCTGTGTCCAGTTCATCTCTTTATTCCCAAGTTCACTGTGTCGAGGAAGAATTCTGTTAGTGGCTGCTTGCATGAAATCAAGTAGTTCTTTAACATGTACAAAATGAAGATGGCGCAAATAACCCCAAATTATTACAATTTCCATTTTCTAGGTGAGGAGTCAGAGACTCCGAGAGGTTCAGTGACCTGGCTGAGAACACACAGCTAGGGTGGAGTTGGTGGGCTGAGTGGCCCCCAGTTCTCTTGGGGGAGGCACATACTCAGGCACACAGGAGAGGCAGATGCCGGGGTGTGGGTGGCCCCCCTGGAGATACAGGAAGCCCTGGGGGAGGCCTGGCTGCTGGCCACGCCCTGTGGAGATGTGAGCACCAGGACCTGCAGCCGCAGGCCTCATCGTGATTCTCAGGAGACTTCTGTTCTAATTGCTCTTTTCAAGTGTCATTCCTGCAGTTCAGCGTGTGGGGGACATTGTGTTTGTAGCAACTGCTAATGACAGGGCTACTGAAAAGGACTGTCTATTTTTGGAGTTAAGCTTCAGCCTAAAAGAAATAAAAATAAACATTGAGGTTTTCTGTTTTTTAAATATGTAAAAAAAAAAAAAAAAGTTAATACCATCTTAACCTGCTCTCCTTCCTAGTGTGGGCAGAGCGGGAATTCAGTCTAGGAGGTCAGGGGGCCTGGGTGTAAGTCCTGGCCCTGCCATGAGCTTACGTTTCCATGAGATGCCACTTTCTCCAGTTCCTCCTGGTCCCGAGGACAGCTGCAGGGTCTGTCCTGGGCTGGCTGCAGCCTCTTCCCTCTCCTCCAGTCACAGCTGGCTCCATCCCAGTTCTTAGAGCCAGTCGGGCCCAGGCAAGAGGTGTTAAGCTTTCCCAGGGCCACTGCCAAGTAGCAGCTCCCAAATTCTGCCTTATCTGCCTCAACCTTATTAGAGCGTCAGTGAATCATCAGCAAAATGTCACTACTAAGAATGATAATGATACTGATGTGCAGCATATCTAACATGTTCTAAGAGATGCCCAGCCTTTGCTAACAAACACCTCTGGAAGATTGTATTGTTCTGCACATGTTTACTTTTCCTGGGGTGTAAGGAACAGATCTGAACCCAACTTGGAGCCAAGCCACATTGGCCCACAGACCTAAGAGCAAGAAACAAGTGTCTGTGAACTTCTTTTAAGATTTATGGATGTTTGTATGCCATGTGGCACAGCCAAAAAAAAAAAAAAGAAAAGTCTGTATATGGGACTTCCCTGGTGGTCAAGTGGTTAAGATTCCATGCTTCCACTGCAGAGGGCATGGGTTTGATCCCTGTCAGGGAACCAAGATACTACATGCTTTGCAGCTTGGCCAAAAAAAAAAAATTATGGATGTTTGTTACTGCAGCAAAAGCTCACTAATACAGCACTTTAAAAGGATGAGATGATCTTGGATAACTCTCACAGCACATCTTCCAACGTAGGTGTATTATTACTTCATTTTACACATGTGGTTGGACTAGGTCTTTTTCTTCTAGAATCCTACCCAGCACTGATCTTCTATAATCCTACGTCTTGGGGTCTGGCAGCATCAGGTCTTTATTCAGATTGTGGTCAGTTGGCCTTGAAAAACAGCATCACTATATTGGGTATGGCTATTAAGGGTATACTGAGAGACATTCTGAAAGTAAGAAGGGACTCCATCTTTTGGGTTCCTGCTGGCCTTTGGAAGGGCTGAGAGTGGTCCTTTACATCCCAGTGAGGAACTGGCTTCTGGAAGGCGGCCCTGCAGAATTGGAGTCAGCAGTGCTCCACAGGACTTACTACTGTCCAGTGGTCCACAAAAATCCCAGTTCCAGAGTCCTGTGGCTCAGCTGGAGTGATGGCCTGCCAGAGACATGGGGCCTGCTGGGCCATATGTAGAGCTAAGATTCTCTTGGGCCCTGGTGGCCATATGCAGGGCAGCTAAAAGCTGGTCAAGGCAACAAAGGGATCATCAAGGGAAATATATCTCAGACACAGTGTTCCTGAGACCTTACGTGTGAGTGGGAGCCTCGGCTTCAGGGTCTCCAGCCAGGACTCCTGAGCCATCTCTGGAACTGCATGAAGGACCTCCCCACGCAACACCTACTATCACTGTGGCCTTCTGCTTACGTTGTCCCAACCCCCAGCCGAGGCCTGGACCTCCGCACCCAGCACATTGCTGGAAGTGCTTCTCTCCAGCTCTGGGTCTCACTGTGATGGGAGCCCAGAGGATCAGTGTGCAAAGGATGGAATGCCATTTCTTATGAAGTTAAGGCGTACGTGTTGATCAGCCCAAAGGTTCTCCTTAAAAGCCTATAGTCTCCAGTGGCTGCAAGGGCAGTGGATGGAGTGACTGCAGAAGCATTGTATTGATTGCAGGAAGTAACTGAAGTGAGAGTTCACAACACCTTCTGGAAGGCAGGCAGTGCTTGGCTCTGATGAGGTGCTAATGAGCTCCCCAGCCAGCTACAGCTTGACCTGCATCTTCCCAGCCAAAGACCCGAGACTGGCGTCAAAGAGGGCACCAGCGGGTGTGGGTGAGGAGGTGATTAATGCAGAGCAACTTCGTGGGCTCATACCGGCTCCTCTCCCTAAGTCTTTTGTTTCTTTTGCCTTTTATCTCCACAAGGGAAAGCAAAGAGCCAGGCTTGCACTGGGAATTCCTCCCTGCTTGTATAAATGAGCCAGTCTTGCAGAAGAGAGTGAACCCTCCTATTCTAAGGGGACATTAAGCCCAAGGATTTGCCTCCTTCCCCCGCTCTGTGATCCTCACCACCCTCCTGGCTTCCCAAAGCTGAGTCGTCCATGCAGGTGTCAGGGTGTGCACATCATCTGGAGGGCAGGTGGCTAAACTGTGTGTCTGGGGAAGTAGCTGTTTGAAAGCAGGCGTGGGCCAGCATGCTGAATGGGCACCTTTACCTCTGCATGAGGTTGCATCGTCTTGTGTTCATGCCGAGAAGCCTTCTCAAGAGGGCAGCTCTTCTATTTATCCATCCTAAGATGGGTACCTTGTCTCCTGTGCTATCTGCGTGTGTTAAAGTTCAGCACAGAAGCAACAAAATGCAGAGCAGGAGAAGGACACAGGGATCTTTTATAGCTTATTAAAATAGGAACATCTGGGCTTCCCTGGTGGCGCAGTGGTTGAGAGTCTGCCTGCTAATGCAGGGGACACGGGTTCGAGCCCTGGTCTGGGAAGATCCCACATGCCACGGAGCAGCTGGGCCCGTGAGCCACAATTGCTGAGCCTGCGCGCCTGGAGCCTGTGCCCCGCGACGGGAGGGGCCGCGATGGAGAAGGGCCCGCGCACCGCGATGAAGAGCGGTCCCCGCACCGCGATGAGGAGTGGCCCCCGCTTGCCGCAACTGGAGAAAGCCCTCGCACGAACCGAAGACCCAACACAGCCAGAAAATAAATAAATAAATAAATAAATAAGAAAAAAATCCTTAAAAAAAAAAAAAAAAAAATAGGAACATCTGCATTCCTTTTTTTCCTCCTTGGATTTTTTAAAAAAAAATCTCTCTACTTTTCTTGCTTTTGAATGATATGCTTCACTAGCACACATTTAAATTCTGGACCCTGAATCGAATATCTCAGCCATGAGGCCCTGAGCATCAGACTTTCAGGGAAAGGAAACCTGAGTTCTAATCTCAACTCTGCCACCAACAGCACCACCACTGAGAAACTTGCCAAATCCCCGAACATTAAACCTTATGATCTTTCATTCTTCAGGGCCTTTACCTCTGCCATTCTCTTCGCTCTCTGGCTTTTCACCTTTTTCTCATGCTGTCATCTTTCAAAGCTCAGTTTAAACGTCACTTTCTCTATAAAGACTTTTTCAACTTTCGTAGACAGGTGTGAACATTCTTTTTTCGTAGCTCTTTTGAACATACCTCTGTTGGAAATATTTGTTGTTGGTTTGTTAATTTTTTTTTCAAACAGTTTTGGGTGGCTACAATATGCCCAGGCACTATTGCAAACACCAGGGATACAGGGGTGATCAAAGTGACGAAGTGTGTACTGTGGGCCAGTATTGTCCAATAGAACTTTCTGTGATGATGGAGCTATTCTATATCTTTGCTGTCTGCTATCTGTGACTCGATAGCCACATGAGGCTACGAGCCCTTGAAATGTGGCTACTATGACTGAGGAAATGAATTTTAAATTTTATTGAATTTAAATTTAAATAACCACACAGGGTAGGGGCTACCATATTGGACAGTACCATTTGGCAGGACCAGATGGACTTTGAAAGAGTTAATAGAGAATATATAAGGAGCATGTTAGAATCAAACAGAGTATAGTGGCAGAGAATTAGTTGGGAGACCTGTTTTGGTAAGTGAACGAGAGAGGAACTTCTTGGAGGAAGTGACATTTGATCTAAGACCTGGAGGATGAGAAGATGTCAGCCATTTAAAGGGCAGGAATACTTTTCTAGGGAAAGGAGACAGTGAGTAAGAAAACACTAGTGGTAGGAAAAGCGCGGCACGTTGGAGGAATTGAGGGTGGTTGATGTGATTGGAATGGAATGGGTGAGTGGTGGGAGTGGAGGCTGGAGAGCTAGTCGGGGGTCAGATCATTCACGGTGTTAGAGGGGGAGGGGAAAGGGCTTGTTGGAAGTCCTCACATGAGGGGAGAAAGAGCAGGGCATTGAGCCCGCATCTCCTGGCTGTCCGCTCAGTACTTCTGCTGTGCTGTGCTTCCCCAGAAACTTGGGCTCCCAACCTTCTCACACAGTGCTAGCCTTGGGCAAGCCTCATCTGCATTCTGTTTCCATCCCTGTCTCCAGCCTGACTTATTTAGGCCTATCTAATTTATGTAGCTGCTGAACATGGGTAGTACATGTCGGGCTCAGGGACCGGCCCGTGTTTGTCCCTGTGAAAGAGAAATACTACTTTCTCCACTGGAGCCATCCTTTCCGATCATGCCTGCTTGGTAGTTAAGATTCTGGGAGCATTTAGCACAAGGAGGAATTGCTGTAATGACAAGTGGATCCTTCTGTAACCTCCACTTAATTGGATGAAGTGACAGCCCCGGCAAAGACTCAGTAAAATTTGGTGCAGTTAGACTGTGCTGAACGGCTGGTTCCAGAACCAGGGTGGAAATCTTGCAGCTGGTTCTTGGAACCAGGGAGAAGTCTGGTTGGACAGGAGGAACCTGTGCTCGGGGACCAGGTGAAGGTGTTCACTTCACCTGCTCATCCTCCCATCCTTCCTGTGAATTCTGCAGCTCTCTCTAGAAGTTTCCTTGAAGGAAGTGGTGAGAAGTGCTGAGGTAAAGGAAGTGTCTTAGATTGGATTCCCTGGGAACAAAACCCGAGACAGAGAGTTGGATGCAGAAGGTTTATTCAGGCAAGTTCTTCGGAGGAACACCTGTCAAGGAGTGAGGGAGGCAGGACTGGGCAGAGGGAGAAGTTGACTTGTGATGTGGGTACAGCTGAAAGAGTAGGGCTCAGGTGACCCTATGGGCGAACCCTGGAGCTTGGATGGCACTTCAGAGTTGTCCCGATTTGAGGCTAGAGGACTGGGCCTTTGTATTCCCACATCGACCGGTCATTGGCCATGTCCCCTTACCCCCAGCAAACATAGCCTTGAGGCAGTTCCCAGAGATGGATGAAGCTGTGAGCAGTAAGCAGTTGACACTTCCAGTAGCTGGGGGAGGGGCGCAGCTGCCTCCCTGTCAGCAGGTCACTGCAGCGTCCACTGCAAGGTCAGCTGGAACCGACGACCCACGGTTCCCTGGGTCTTCCTGATGATCCTCAGATGTAACTCCAAGGCACCGCACACAGGGTGAACTCCTCTGCTCCTCTCTTCCAGTTCTCTCGCCCCCGTCCTCTGCCTGATCTGGGTGAAAAGGAACAAGTTCCTTGACTACCTGGACTCTAGTTTCCTCTCTCGCCTCTGTTCCACTTGCTTCTGACCCCTTCACTGGCCTCCAGGGCTCCTTTCTTACTACTTCTGCTGTTCCCCGTGGCTGATCAACTCTGTGTGAAGCAGCTTCTCACTGCACTTCCCACTTCCACTGTGATTCTCCCCTTTGGGTGGTCACATCCCAGCAGTGAGTCTAGAAGCCCAACTCCTCCATCGCTCAGAGCTCCCTGGTGTGGTGGAGAAATGTGTGGGCTCCAGGTCACGTACCGGAATGGCGATCCCTGCTCTGCCACTTTCCAGATAAGTGATCCTGGCAAAGGCTGGCTTTCTCTTTGTTGACATTAGGGACCTAGACATGGAGTCATGTGTTTTGTGTCATACTTTGGTCATTTTGAACCTTTTACATCTATACAGTTAGGATACATCTACCTCCATCATAGAGCATTGGTAAGAACTAGATATTGCGTGACAGGCCCACAGCACAGAATCTGGCATATGGTAGGGCTTGTCATTCTTTTGTCGTCATTGAAAGCCATGGTCAACTCAGCTTGGCCAAGGGCAGTCCAGGCCAAATCTCAGAACCCAGATGCTGAAATGCAGTTCTGAGTGTAGTATAGAGTCTTGAGATGAGAGGAGGTAGCCATGGTGAAACAAACATCCACAATTTGGTTGTAGGGCCTCCAGCCAAGTCTAAGCCCACTCCCCAAGAGATCTGAACGAATGGGTTCCTTGCAGGCTACATCTAGGTGCAAACCCACATCTCACAGCCAAGGGCAGAGCAGTATTCATTCCTGATTCACTCCTTCTCTCCACCTCCTCCCACCCAGATCTCTCCTTAGAGAGATCAAACACAGCCACAGCCTCGACTTCTGCGGGGGAGGAGGAGGCTGTGAGAGTCGTGTCTCCCCAGTCCCATAACTGTGGCTCAGTGGAGGCATTTTTCTGTCCTTACATGCGATGGGAGCCGATGTGGACCTCCACATCCCAACCTCGTTCTTCTTCCATCGTTGGACACACAGCAGGACTCCACAGGCAAATGGAAAAGAAAAGGCTTGATCACTGTTTATTTTCCTTAATTTTCACTGTACCTCTTTTATTTTTACCCTTGATTACAAGCAACAGAAAAGTTCTTCTCTGTTTTTTTTTTCCCCCTTTTGCAGCTGTTAGTTTGAATAGCATCCTCTAGACTGACCCCCCTGGAAGGCTCAGAAAGGAGAGAAATTAGCTAAAAGGGAAACAAGAGAAGCATTTTTAGTTTGGGGTGCGAGCCTCATTTTGCCAAACCTGCAGTCTTTTGCCTGGCTTTAGAGCCTTTGAATGCCAGCCCACGGCTTCTGGGGACAGAGTGTTTTTGTTGTTGTCATTGTTGTTTTGCTTGGTTGTTTTTCTTTATTTGGAGACAAACGGGCCTCCTCGAAGCCCCTCTATGGATCGTTCTGTGGATCCTGTTTTATCATTTATAGGGAGGGGCAATCTTCTTGTCAAGTGGTTAAGATTTTGGTTGTCTTCACATCCTGTATTTACTTCTTAAGTCTTGTATATTTATTCATTCATCAAACACAGTTATTTATCTGCAGATTGCTTACATTTTGCCAGTGGTTAGGATGCAAGAGGAAATTAGACAATTTCCCTGACCTCAAAGATACAGTCTGGCTGGGGAGACTTACACGTAAACCAACACTTGCAATTAAAGATGGACAACATCACATTTAGAAAACAGTCATTGTTAATGCATGAGCGCGCTGCCATTGTCCCTTGGCCCTGTTCTCCATTTTAACATATACTGCCTTGTGACCTTGGGTAAGTTACCCTTTCTGTGCCTGTTTCCTCATCAGTTATAATGCGGGAGTGATAGAATTCCCCTCAGAAGACTGTGAGGATTAAATGAGATAATATATGTGTCGTCTTGGTGGAATGCTTTGTGTGGAGTAAACTCTTAGTGAATGTCAGCTTCTCTCTCTACTTGTTGAGTAGGGAAGCTCAGGATATGATTCCAGAGACTGGGGTTCAAACTTTGGTCTCATCACTGACTAATTTATCCCATGGCAAGTCACCTAACTTCTCCTCTCTTATAAAAATGGTAATATAATTTTACTCACAAGTAGGCAGGGCTATTCAAAGTAGGGTCATGGGCCAACAGCATCAGCATTGCTAGGAGCTTGTTAGAAATGTAAATTCTCAGGCCCCATCCCAGACCTTTTGAATCAGAATTTGGAGTGGGGTATAGGAATTTATGTTTTAAAACTCCTCCAGGGATTATGACACATGCTAAAATTTGAGAAGCACTGTGTTACAGCTGAGGTATGAACGTTGTCCAGCATGCAATCTACCCAAATATTAATGATTAGTAAAGGTATTTACAGCCGTTATTTCACCAAAGTAAAAATAACAGGTGGTGAGCAAGGGTGCAACATGCTTCACTGGAAGGTTTTATTTGCGTCATCTCTAGAAAGATGGTTGGAGTTTTGATCAGGAAGGTCACTTCTGGAGGGAGGTATAGTGTGACTGAAGGCACAGGGATGTTTGGAGGATGGTGCCAAGTTGGGTGCTGCTCAGGCACAAAATTCAAGGGAAGGGGTGGCTGCAGACACAGCAGTAGAGATGCAGCCTGATAGAGCCAGATCACAAGGATCTGTTTTAACCAGGTCAAGGACTTTGAGCTTGGTCCCAGGGACTATTAAGATGTCTTAAGCACAGAAGTGACAAGATCAAATTTGTTGTGAATCAGATGAGTCATGGAGGCCGCAGTATGGCAGCAGGAAGACCCAGTTGATCAGGGCAAACAGCGGTACCTAGAGTCTCCAGGAGAAACTTTCTCCTGAAATTGGACATTGACGGGTATACCAGTTGTCTTTTGTTGTTGTTGTTGTTCTTCCATCTGGCTTCCTGCAGACATTCATCGAGTGCCTGCAATGGTCCAGGCATTCAGGGATACGCACGTAAGGTAAGTGAAGGACCATTCTTACCCATCCATGGTCCACAGCCTCCTGAGAAACATGATGTGATTACTAGACGCTGTGATAAGGGAAGGGAGCCAACTCTGTTGAACACCTGGCACACTGGAGATGCTATTGCTGATGCAATTGCTGCTACTTATTATCCCCTAACGGTGTTCTTGGGGTGTCCCCCGTGTAGTCTCATTTAGTCCTCAGAATGACCCATTTTACAGCTGAAGAAGCTTCGCTCAGAAGTGTCACGTGTATCAGGACTTGAAAAAATGTATATCAAAGAGGTTATCAGGTTTGGGGATTTTTTTTTTTTTTTTTTTTTTTTTTGCACGGGAGCATGCAGGGTGCAGGACAAAGCTGGACGGGCAATCAGGAGACAGGCACAAGTCCATATGAGGTTCCAGACAAGGAGGCCTCGTTTTTTCCCGTCAGCACGCTAGTTTTTAAAAGATGTTAAAAAGGCGGGGGACATGATCAGAGCTGCTTCAGAGAGACGCTCTGACATCTCAGAGTATTTGCTGGCAAAAAAGTGAGGTCTTGGGAGGGAACATCTTGTGAGGGGCGCTGACATTTATTCACAGCGTTTCTACTACTTTGCTAATTCTCTTAAGATCTGTGTCTGTGTCAGAATCTCAGCAGGTTGAGTGAGGAGCTGAAGCTCTTCTAGGTACCCCCCTTCACCCCCACGCTGAAAAATCCCATTAGTAGCAACCCATCAGTCCCCGGAGCACAGTGACAGCAGCCACTGTGGGATGGCACGTGGGCTGCACGTCTGTGTTCTGAGAACGGAAGGCAGAGGAGGGCCCAAGAGGAGAGGCGGAGGCTGGGACGCCCTACTCTGTGCTGGGGTCTTGACGCACACCACCTCATGTCTGTCCTCTTGACACAAGGAGCAGACAGTGTTCCTGTTTTACAAACAGCGAAGTAATGTTCAGAAAGGTTAAGTGTCTTGCTTAGGGTCATACAGCTGCCAGTTAGCTGCATCAGCCCCTTTTGCCAAAGGGCCTCAGAATCCTGGTTCTGTGTGTCGCTCTATGTAGGTGACATTGCTGCTAGTAAGAACCTCAGCAGTAGTCTGTCTGTGTGATGGGCAAGTTTCCAGCCACCCCAAGACCATAGGGCCCTGGGGTAGGCAGAGTAATGACTCTCCACGATGCCCATATCCTAACCTTGGAACCTGTGAATCTGTTACCTTACATGGTGAAAGGGACTTTGCAGGTGTGATGGAGGATTTTGAGATGAGGAAATTCTACTGAATTATCTGGGCCTAGTGTGATCTTAAGGGTCCCTATGGGAGGCAGGGGGGGTCAGAGCCAGAGGAGGAGATGTGACAATGGAGGGAAAAAGAGAGAGGGAGGGAGGGAGAAAGGAAGGAAGGAAGGAAATGAAAGAAGGAAGAAAGGAAGTGAGAGAGGAAGAGAGAGAGAAAGGAAGGAAGGGAGGGATGGAGGGAAGGAGCACTTGATGATGGAGGGAGGGACCACAGGTGGCTTCTAGAATCTGATTAAAAGCAAAGGAGCAGATTCTCCCCACCCAGAGCCTCCAGAAGAAATGCAGTGCCGCTGACACCTTGATTTTTGGACTTCGCGCATCCAGAACTGTAAGATAATACATTTGTTTTGTTTTAAGCCACCAGATGTGTGGTCATTTGTTACAGCAGCAGCAGGAAAGTAGTATAGGTTCCCATGACGTACAAGACAGCCGTCACCCTGCCCTGCTTTGCATACGCAGACAAGACCGAATTCGTATAACCTCCTCCAGCCGTCCCTTCTCTGAGGCTCATTTTTCTCAGTAAAATGGGAGAGTTGGCTAATCCTCATGGTGCAAGTTTGTGGTTACCTCACTCCTTCTTCCCATCCTAACTGGGATTTGATTTTCTCAGGGCAAACCTCCCTCCTTCCCTAGATGATGTCAGCTGCTGCATTACACCTTCTCCAGGTACCCTGCACTTTCCCTTCTGTGTTTGTTTCTTGTCAGAGTTTAATGAAAAGATCACTTACAGAAATGTGCTCAGAGTTAAGGAAACAAAGAATCGTGAGGCACCTGGGGACATGACATAGCAAGAAACTGTTATTCCCTGGAGCTGAAGGGGTGGGGGAAGGGAGAGGTGGTCCTGGAGCCCAGTGGGAGCTGTGGGGGGGGAGTGGTGTTGGGGAGCTGAAGTCCCAGAGGAAGCAGCTGTCACCAAAGAGAAGACACTGAGGCAGGGAAGAAACAAGAAGGATATACCCTGAGTGTGCTTCCTTTTTACCCTCTGATCTCCTGCTGTAGCCTCTGGTTGGCTAGGACCAGAGCCACATTTGGAACCCAGACCCCCACTGGGAGCCAGAAGACAAGCGAGCTTAGAGATGCAGTTGGTAAGGGTGGATCTCCAGGTGCATGGGCCAGAACAGAGACTGGATTCGGGGGCAAACAGAGTAATCAGCACAAACATGCAGCTGATGTTACTTCATTTTCACTGCTCTGTAGTATTCCTTCATAAGATTTATCTCAGTGGTAATATTACACTTATCACGAGATGATTAGATTAAAAGTGAGCTTTCTGAAGGTAGGAATTTTATTGCTTTGCCCACCAGTTTCTCCCCAGGGTCAGAGCACACAGTTGGTGCCTCATGAATGTTTGTTGAATGAATAAGTGAATGTTCAACTGTGAAAACACTTGGAAAGTCACAGATTGCTCTGTGCAAGTTCATTTTAATTAATGGAGACCAACTCCAGAGAAGTCAAGTAATTTGCCTAGGGTCAAACAGGTAGTAAGTACCAGAGTCAGGATTTGAATCCTAGACTCCTGTCCCAGGCCAGGGCTGTTCCCATCCCGGTCCAGCTGCCTGGGCCCTCTGGTCTGCTCATCCCTTGCAGGCTGCTTGGGTGGCTGGCTCCCTGTGACAGGTTCTGCCTCTGAGTTACTGCTGCTGTGGTTGGGGTGCCTTCTGCAAGAAGCACAAGGAGCACATCTCAAGAGAAGCAGGTGGCATCTTGCTGGGGACCACTCTGGATTTAGAAGCACATGGCTAGGCTGTATTGAGTGGAAAGGGAAACGTATCCCTGTACGGTAGAGCTGAGGAAGGGGTTACCCTGGGCCTCGAGGATCTAGCAAGTTGGGGAGGGGCAAGCCCTTGTCAGCCCCCAGGGGGTTAGGGCACAGGTCACAACTGCAACAAATTGGCGACCCCTCCATTGCTGCATGTGGATCATCCACCGCTTCTGGGGGTGTGGACTTAGTGAGCTCTAAGAGAACTGTCCCCGGCGCTCAGCCTCCCTGCCTACCTTCCAGTTTCTGCGGTCACCATAGTCCACCGCGGAGGCTGCCCTGTGGGTGGGCACTGCAGCTCTGGCATGCATCCCACCTGCTGCTGGCTGCTGGCTGCTTTGGAGCTGGGCAGTTCCAGGTTCAAATCCCAGCTTTCTGTGTGTTCCCGGGGTGACCCCATTTCCATTCTGTACCTCTGTGTCCTCATGTAAAACAAGGACAGTAAGACCATAAACTCTTCTTTGTAAGACTAGTGTGAGGATACACTAATAAAAATACTAACAGGAAGATAGCATTGATTGAGCACTTACATGTGAACATTGACCTAAATGCCTTGTATGTTTTTACTTATTTAATGCTCACAGCAATTCTATGGGATAAGGACTGCTATTAACCTTTGGTGTACATATGAAGACACTGAGACTCAGAGAGACTGTGACTTGCTAAAGTCACTCACTGAGCATATGTCCGAGGCGGGATTTGAACTCAGGCTATCTGAGTCTGACGGGCATGCTTTCCATTCACTAACGTTTTACTGCTTTCTGCGATGGCTTTGCAAAATTATTAGTTTGTCGTAGGCCTAAGAACCATCTGGTGTGTGATGAAACTGTCTCAAGACTGTCTCCTATAGATCTGTGCTGTCCAATATGGCAGCCATCGGCCATGTGTGGCTCTTTAAATTCAAATTTAAATTAATTAAAATTAAATAAAAGCTAAAATTTTAGTTTCTTAGTCACATGAGCTGCACGTGCCTGGTGGACACACCAGATGGGACACTGCAGATAGAGGACATTTCTGTCATTCCAGAAAGTTTTATCCAGCAGCACTACAGGGGATAACGACAGAACCTTGAGTTTGGCCAGACAGTGGACAGACTGACCCAGAGTATCCTGAGACTCTGAGAAGGGACAGAGAGGAGGATTCTGGCTCCCAGCTAGGATGGAGAAAATGGAATTCACCAGCGTTCTTTTCGGGAGGGAGTTCCTGACTAACCCATTTAGTGTAGAAGCAGAAGACTTGAGAGACTTCATGTCATGTCGAAGGCAAGGGAAAAGACTATTTCAAGGAGTGGAAGGTTAAACTGTTAACACTCAGTGCCCTCAGCAACCTGGAGGCCGTTAGTGAACTAAGCACGTTGTTCTGGTGGTGTGGTGGGCGGTGGAAGCCACACCGGGTGAGATGTGAGGCAGTGGAGACAGCAGGTCTAGATGACTCTTGTTTGGCATCACCTGGGAGCTTGTTTGAAATACAGAATTTCAGGCTCCCCCCTCGGACCTACTGAACTGGAATCTGTGTTTTGCCAAGTCCGTCAGGTGATTCATGGACCCACTTACCTTCGAGAAGCGCTGCTCTAGTGGAGGTTTGGGTCTTTCCAGATAGGTGACAAAGACAAAGGGAAGTACAGGTTGGCGAGGGAGGTTGGAACAGAGGACCAGGGATTCTGAGTTAGATGAGGAAGAATGTGCAGAGGAAGGGGTGATGACTTGGAGGAAGGAAAGTGGTCAGTAGGCAGGGGGCCCTGATGAGGCTGAACAGTGTCAGATGCTATAAGCAAGGGAAGGGAATAGATAAGGAGGGGAACTTCTGGCAACATGGGGACATTGGCGTCCTTCTAGAAAGCTGCCCCAGTAGGGCAAGACAGAGGCAAGATCACTGCCCCCAGGGGGAAGTGGCAGGAGCCACTAAAGGGTCAAGGACTGGGTAGGTGCTCACCAAATGGCTTTTAACTGACTGATTGGAATGGGTTGGCCTGATGGATGGATGGAGGGACGTGTCTGTAAAATTAGGAAATAGAGGTGAGGGATGCATCTGTGTTTGGAAGAAGGTGTGTGTGTGTGTGTGTGTGTGGCATGCACATGGGTGCACAGAGCAGCAGGGGTCTCCTGGGAACAGGCCAAGTCCCTGTCTATGCAACTGGCTCATGATAGGAATGAGAGGGGACCCCACTGCCCTGATATCAGTCCCAGGACCCCACAGAGCCTACAGGTCCCATGGGCCTTCCACCCCCCTCACTCCGAACTGAACCAACTGACCCTTTTCCCCAACCTGCTTCTTTGTCTGCGTCGTTTTCTCAACATTTCTGTCCACCCACTCGTTCAGCCAGAAACCCGAGGACCAGCCCAGCTGTCCCCTCTGCACACCCATGCCCGGTGAGTCACCTGATCACACCGGCACTGTTTCCCAAATGTTCCCGCACCACCTCCACACTTCCATCTGCCGCCCTGCTGAGGCCTGAGTTATGTCAGTGTCTTCCCATCATCTCAGTCATCCTCTCGCCCTGCCTCCCGCTGATCCACCTCAGCTCCAGGCCCCCATCACACACTTCTCTGGACATTCCCTAGGTCCTTGCCTTTCAGGGGCTCCCTGCTGCCTTTAAGATGAAACTTCCGAGCCTGGCTTCAACCATCCATTGTCAACTCAGTTTCAAGCACCCCATCCCTGTCCAGGCCCAGATACGTTTTGTTCTTGAAATTGCCCCGAAGATGCAGACTCCCCATCTTTGTTGAGCTGCTCAAGCCCTGTCTGGATCTCCTTGGAGCAGTGCTGCCCATTTAGAGGTAACAGTTCTGTCCCCACGGTCCATTTCACACCCTTCTCATTTGACACTTGTCACAATTTGTCAGCTGTGTGTTACTTGAATGTCCTCTCTCATAGTCAGACTGTGAGCTCAGAGCGGCCGGGACGGTGTGCGGATACCATGGAGGCCTCTCCGGTTTACTGAGTTTATTAGGATTGCCCAGCCCCAGCTGCAGCAGGCCAGGGGTGTACGCGTGTTAGAGACAGTCGTTCTCCAAGTGGTCTCTGGACCAGCAGCATCAGCAGCACCTGGGAACTTGTTAGGAACTCAAATTTTTGACTCCAGCCCTAGGCCTACTGAATCAGGAAGGTTGAGGATGGGCTTAGGACTCTGTGGGAAATTCTGATGCACACGTTGGAGACTCATTGACTGAGGGTAGGTGTCATAACAAATCCAAAAAAGTCTAATGATTAAAATGGGACAGGAGTTTACTCTTTACTCATGAAATATCTAAAATGGATGGCTCTCCTCCAAACGGTGACTCAGGGACCCAGGATCTTCCTATCATCTGTCATCCATCTTCACCATGTGGCTTCTAAAGTCACCCTGCTCTTCTGCATCAAGTGTTTGAAGGGACAGCTTGTTTTGTGTTATTATTGTTGTTTTTGTTTGTTTGCTTTAATGGACCAAGACTTTCCGTGGACTCGAACTCAGCTGCATGGCCACACCTCACTGCAAGGGGAAGCCAGGGGTGTCGGCCACTTTGTGGCGCAGGAAGAAATGGACGCAGGCTTGTGAACAGTGAGACGGTCTCTGCCAAGTGAGATGGTCTTTATTCGTTTATCAAAGGACAGCTGAGCCCCGACCTGACGCCAGGCCCGGTGCTCATCTGTGGCAGTGTGACAGTGGAGGCACCACAGTCACTGCGTTAAATCACTTACTGTAGATAATATATATAGATAGCATGGTTAGGAGAGGCCCCTGTAAAGCACGAGTAGGAACTAGACGGTGAATAGAAGCACAGTACTCATTTGAACTATTTGCAATTTAGGGGCCATACGTGGTAGGGTCAGGGTGAGGAAGGGTCCTCCTTATTGTTGGTTCTTTTGTGCCAGACACCTTATCATGGTACTTTTAACATTAAATAAGAAAGACTTATGGATGAGGGAAGCAATGCTCAGGGAGGTGAAGTGGTTTGTCCAGAAGGTTGGGTGGCGGGGGGGGGGGAGTTGAGTTTAAGGCTTATGACCCTACAGGGCTTGGGTTTCCATCTGTACGTTGATATCCATGTCAGAGTGCACCCTTCTAGAGGCTTCTCCTCCGTATCAGTCTGAGGATCATAGAATTCAGAGCTGGAAGGAAGCCCTGAGGCCATTTTGCTGAAGGCTCCATCACAAGCTTTGGGCATTCTACTTGCGAATTTCTACTTTACAGAGGGAATCATGGACATGGTTTCCTCTGCAGCATCCAGATGGCAGCGTCTTACCAAATCTACACAAATGCTCATCCAACTCCAGATGTGCCCCGTTCGTTGGTCAGTCGCAGTGGATCCATGCAGTCCCCTTAGGACCAGACTGAATCACCCACAGATGGCCTTCTCCTACTAACATACACCTGGGATCTCTCTAAGTGCTAAATCAATCCTGATCAAAGTCACGCTGGGAGGAACGCTTCATTTTGGTCAAAATTAGATTAAAGGGATTTCTTAAAAGTTAGGCTGGATTTTTTGAAGATGTCCTCTTCCATGGAAAGCAGTTTCCTCCTAAATGGAGAAAAAAATAAATGAAATCTTTTCTCAATCATTTTTGTTAAAAAAAAAAAATCAGAGTCTTATATATTTCTGCCATCTGTTCCCTATTATTTCTGAAACTTTGTGTTGAGTATCTGGGGTGTGGGAGAGACTCAAATGGCCATCAAAGTTGTTTTAAGTAATTGAACCTGATAAAATTTGTTAAGTTTTTACCTAATCTCTGGATGATTTGATTGGAGTCAACCAGATGTAAAAATGCCTGTGACAGATTATCCTGTGGCTATATGACGTGCAATTTTGACAAAATATCTGGAAGACAGCTGCTAAGTATGTGATCTGGGGATTTGACATTGCAGAAGGACAGTTCTGTGTACTCAGGAAAGCGTGGAGAAAATCCAGTATAACTTTGGTCATAAGAATGAGTTGTGCTTATTCAAGGAGGAGCTATATTTTGATAATGAGGAGGCATGCAAGCTCTACAGATCAGTTCTCCCTAACTGGGAGGAGTGGGCTTTGGGGCACATATGTTCCAGTAACATCTGCACATTAGTCAACCTGTTCTTTCTCCTGGCTCCATTTCTTCTGGGAAAGCTCGTATTTCAAGACCTGACTTATATGTCAGTTTCTTCATTGACCCTTCTATAATTCCCATGTCAGTTTGCCTGTCTGTGACACACATTTCACCAGACTGCACTATCATTACTCACTTAGATGCTTATCTTTTTAGATGGATTACATAGACCTACATGTGAAATGTAGAATAATATAGCTTCTAAAAGATAACCTAGGGACAGTAATTTTTTGATGTTGTGAAACACAAGTATTTCTTAAACATGGTAAAAAAAAAAAAAACAAAACCCAACAGATGAGAAGATCGATAATTGGACTTCATCAAAATTAATACTTTTTATTCATCAACACACCAGAATTAAGTGAAAAGGCAACCACAGAATGGAATAGGATATTTATGATATATATGTTACACATGGATTCATAACCAACAAATATAAAGAGCTTCTACAAGTCAATAAGACACAACTTAATTTTTCAAAAAACACAAATTAATACACAAATTTCATCCACTAGTAACTTTAACACTCACAACCCTGTGACCTTGAATTAATCACCTAGGTTTTCAAGCATCAGCCTTCACATGTAAAATGGGGATAGTAAGTTTTACGTCCCACACGTTTATCACACATGTAAAGCCCATAGTTTGGTACATAGGAAATGTTCACAATATGTTAACTCCCCTTTCCTTCCTTATTGGACAGCCTAGAAGAATGTAATCTCCTCAAGGGTAGGAACTATTTCTTATTCCCATAAGTCACATAGTAGGCATTTGGTAAGTGTTGGTCAAATGTGAGTGACCATTTGAATGATAAGTGAATAAGTGGAGCTTGTTGTTTCCTTGCAGTATCTCTAATACCTGCATGGATTGTCCCAAAGATGGGGGTCCTGCCCAAAGGCATGTGAGTTCTCTGTGGAATTCTTGGTAGGAATGACCCCTTTCATTGTAGCACTTGCCACTTCTTCATCAGGTGTGTCTGTCGCCACCTCTGTTCTTACCCAATGTCAGAGCAGCACCTGTGGTGCTGGGGCCTGTCCCTCCTGCTTCCTGTCTGGGGACTCCAGTGACATAGCCCTGCTGGCTCTTTCTGCTTGACCTGTAAACCTGTTCGTGTTGCCCCATCCTGGGAAGTAACACCTTGCTTGATTTGCACATGCAAGGATCATGGTGATGACAGGTAATGACCTCTCACTATTTACTAAACACTGCATACGTATTATCTCATTTATTTCTCACAATACCCTTTAATGCAAGTACTATAAATATTCCCTTCCTAAGAGTTGAAGAAACTGGGGCTCAGACAGGAGAAATAAATTGCAAGGACCACAGCTCCAGAGCTAAATCCTTGCCTTTCAGCCAAACTTTTGGAGAGAACTGTCTTATCTTCATTGTCTGCCCTTCTTTGCATCTCTTTAGGACTGGATTTCCATGACTGATATGTCCTGGTTTCCTTCCTATTTCTGCAGCTGCACCTTTTCTGTCTGGTCTGAGTTCCTGTTTCAGTGCCTCTCCCTTCAATGTGATGTTCCGCAGAGTGCCGCTCACATACCCCTTCGTGTTCCATGTTCTCCCTGTGAGTGATTCCATCCAGTCTCATTATTTTCATTATGACCAGGGATGCTGATGTGTCCTGCGCTCTTATCTCTTGCTGGGACAGTTCCACTGAACTCCCAGCTAATTAGCTGCCAGAGCTATTCCTGTGGATTGCCACAGGCACTCAAGCTCAGGATGTCCTTCCTGAATTTTTGATCTCCATCAATGGTCCCACCATTCGTTTCATCGCCAACACCAGAAAGAAACCTGTGATTTGTCTTAGATTTTTACCTCTCCCTCAATCCTTGCTCCACCCCATCCCCACATCTAGTCAATCAAAATGGACCTGCTGATTTATTGCCTGAATATTCTTGGACTATATTTCTTCTCTACTATCATTATTATTACTACAGCAACTCTCATCAATTCCCAACTGGACTCTTGCAGTGCCTTTTTGGGAGGAGGGGATAAACTTTTATTTTAGAGTATAACGTAAATGCAGAAAAGGGCATGAATAATAACTAAACATATTAATATAAACACCACCCTGATCAAGATATAGAATATAACCAGTACCACAGAAATCTTCCTTGTATCCTTTCCAAGGCATTCCCCTCCATCTCAAAGGTGTTCTGAGTACTAGAGTAGTTTTTCCTGTTTTTGAATTTTATATAAATAGAATCATAAAGTACGTATTCTTTGTCTTGTTTCTTCCATTCAAAGTTGTGTTTCTGAGTCTCATCTGTGTTGTATGTAGCAGTAGTTCAGTTTTTGGTTCTTGAATGGTATTTCTTATGTGAATATACCAAAATGTATCCATTCTACTGCTGACAGACATCTGGATTATTTCCTGTTTTAGCCATAATGAACCATGCTACTGTGGGTGTTCTGTATGTGTTTTTTGGTAATCTTGGGTTCCATTTCTCTTGCGGGTATAACTAGGAGTGGAATTTTTTTGGTTAAATACATACTGCCAAACAGTATTCTAATGTGACAAATTGGTGTTGTCGGTCTTTTAATATTAGCCATTCTGGCAGTTATATGGTGAGAGCTCATTGTGGTTTTAACCTGCATTTTCCTGATGACTAATGAGGTTGAGCACCTTTACACATATAATTTTTGGCAACTTAGATAACCTCTTTTGTGAATTGCCTGTTCAAGTATTTTGTCTTTTTTGAAAAATTAAGTTGTGTCTTATTGACTTGTAGAAGCTCTTTATATTTGCTGGCTATGAATCCATGTGTAATATATATATCATAAATATCCTATTCCATTCTGTGGTTGCCTTTTCACTTAATTCTGGTGTGTTGATGAATAAAAAGTATTAATTTTGATGAAGTCCAATTATCGATCTTCTCATCTGTTGGGTTTTGTTGTTTTTTTTTTTTACCATGTTTAAGAAATACTTGTGTTTCACAACATCAAAAAATTACTGTCCCTAGGTTATCTTTTAGAAGCTATATTATTCTACATTTCACATGTAGGTCTATATAATCCATCTAAAACTGATTTTGTATAATGTGTTATGTAGAGATCAGGGTTCATTTTATCCACATGGATGTCAGTTGACCCAGTAACGTTATTAAAAATATTGTCTTTCCCCAATACATTGGTGTTGAAATTTTGTAATATGTCACATGTCCATAAATGTATGGGTCCCTTTCTGGATTCTCTGTCCTTTTCTATCCCTCTCTTTGTCTATCATTATTTTGATATCTCATTGTCTTGATTACTATAGCTTTATCATAAGACTTGACACCAATCCTACAACTCTGCTTTTTATAAAACAAACAACAAACAACAATTATTTATTTGCTCACTTGTCTGTGGTTTAGCTAGAGGTCAGCTGACCTGGTTGGATTCATCATAACCGCGCTATACAAGCTGTGGGTCTAAACAGTTCAGATCTCTGCTCTGTTTTCATACTGGGGCCCAGAATGAAGAAGCAGCTACCTTAGTGGAAGATTCTTATGGCAATGAGAGTGCAAGAATCCAAACCCCAAACCCCAAAGTGCACAAGCACTTCATTAAAAAAAAAAAAAAGGACTTTATTTTTAGAGCAGTTTTAGGTTCACAGCAAAATTGAGTGGGTCATAGAGTTCTCATGTAATTCACACACATGCTCTTATTTATCAAGATTTTTTAAACTATTCTAGGTTCTTTGTATTTACATATTAATTTTAGCATCAATTTTTTAAAAAGGATTTTGACCAAAATTTACATCGAGCCTGTAGAGCAGTTTTAGGAAAATTTACCACTTAGTAAATTGAATCTTCCAGTCCGTGAGTATGGACTATCTCTTGATTCATTAAGTTAAATTTTTTTTTTCCTCTGCAATGTTTTTAAGGCATTTTTTCTTTATTTTTAACTTTCATTTTTTTGTGAAATTATTCTTTTAGATACTGTTTCTGCCCATCCTCTTAGCTCTATCGCTCTGAGATGCCAAACATGCATATGTTAGCCCACTTGATATTATCTCATAGTTTACTGAGGTTCTTTATTTTTAAATCATTTTTTCTATGTTGTTCATATTTCTATTTATCTGTTTTCGTGTTTAATAACCCTTTCTTCTGCAGTGTCTGAACTGTTGCTAAGCCTAGAGTAAACTTTTCATTTCAGACCTGGTACTTTATAGTCAGAGAATTTACAAATTTCATTTTTACTTTCCATTCTTCTACTGTGAATCCCTATCTGTCCTTTCATTCTGTCCAAATTTCCTTTAAAACCTTTAGTACATTTATAATAGTTATTCTGAAGTTCCCATCTGTGGATTCTAACATCTGAATCATCTTGAGGTCTGTTTTTTATGACCGTGTGTGTGTGTGTGTGTGTGTTTTCTTCCTTTTTCTTAATGTAAGAATAGTGGCTACTCACTATGGAGAACAGTATGGAGGTTCCTTAAAAAACGAAAAACAGAATTACCATATGATCCAGCAATCCCACTACTGGGCATATACCCAGAGAAAACCATAATTCAAAAAGACACATGAGGGGGCTTCCCTGGTGGCGCAGTGATTGAGAGTCTGCCTGCTAATGCAGGGGACATGGGTTCGAGCCCTGGTCTGGGAAGATCCCACATGCCACGGAGCAACTAGGCCCGTGAGCCACAACTACTGAGCCTGAGCATCTGGAGCCTGTGCTCCGCAATAAGAGAGGCCGCGATAGTGAGAGGCCCGCGCACCGCGATGAAGAGTGGCCTCTGCTTGCCGCAGCTAGGGAAAGCCCTTGCACAGAAGCGAAGACCCAACACAGCCAAAAAAAAAAGACACATGCACCCCAGTGTTCATTGCAGGACTACTTACAATAGCCGGGACATGGAAGCAACCTAAATGCCCATCAACAGACAAATGGATAAAGAAGATGTGGTACATATATACAATGGAATATTACTCAGCCATAAAAAGGAACGAAATTGGGTCATTTGTTGAGATGTGGATGGATTTAGAGACTGTCATACAGAGTGAAGTAAGTCAGAAAGAGAAAAACAAATACCGTATATGAACGCATGTATGTAGAACCTAGAAAAATGGTACAGATGAACCGGTTTGCAGGGCAGAAGTTGAGACACAGATGTAGAGAACAAACGTATGGACACCAAGGGGGGTTTAAAGCCGCAGGGGGGTGGGGATGGTGGTGTGATGAAATGGGCGATTGGGATTGACATGTATACACTGATGTGTATAAAATTGATGACTAATAAGAACCTGCTGTATAAAAAATAAAATAAAATAAATTCAAAAACTAAAAAAAAAAAAAAAGAATAGTGGCTACTATGCTGCAGGTAGTCTGGCTTATGTCATTTTATTTTAAATGGTATTGAATTTTATCTTGGCAGGAAGTTAAATTACTGGCATGGCCTCCTGAAACTGTCTGGATTGTTTATTCTTTGTTAGGATGGATCTACTTCAGTTTTGTCAGTCATCTTATCGTGTGGTCCTTACTTTCAGATGTGATACCTACTACTGTGACTTGTTTTTTCTGGGGTCTCAACTGAATTGCCACTGCAGCTGGACCAGGATTCCAATGTTTCCTATCCCTGTACAACCTCTGGTATTTCTGTTTAGCTCTCAGCCCTGTATCAACTACTTTCTTCTAGACCTTACAGAGTTTTTGCCTTGCATATATGCAAGCCAGCAGTCACCCAAAGACTGGCATAAAATCCCCACGTGTACTCTCTGGTATCCTGTCTTATAAATTCCAGCCACTTCAGCAGCCCCAAAACTCCAGTTCTGCCTCCTTAACTCAGCAAGACTACCATGCTGTGCTTGGGCTCCACCTTCCTCTACTGGGGTCTAGAAACCACCACCTCCCTGCCCCCAGGACACTCATTGGTCCGTCTAGGATGCTGACAAATTGCAGTGAGTAGAGTGGGAAAATACATGTGAAGTAACAGGTCCAAAGCTCTCCCCAGGATGTGGTCTTGCCTTTGCTCTATCCCATGTGATTCTTAGAACTCTTGAAAGATAAAGCTGGGAGGAAGGTGACCTGAGGCATCACCTGTTCCACAGACCTTGTTGAACCAGTGGAGAAACTGAGGCCCTGAGAGGGCAAGGGGCTTGTCCAACAGCCTCATGGGGAATTGGCACTCTATCTAGACCCTAATTCTGCTTACTTATTTCCATGACTCTTTTTTCTCATATGTAAAGTCATTTCTTCAAAACTGAAAAGAAAATGTTAAAGGAATCTAAGAGTCCCATTTTAGGTAAATGGTGACATTTCTGAAGAACAGGAGTGATAAGAAGGCAGATAGTATAGTGTATATTGGGAAGAGAGAAGAGAGAGATTTTTGTCCGTGAGAAGCCTTTGGGTGCTGGGCTCCAAGAGGAAGATACTTGAGACTCTTCAGAATCTTCACAATGTGCTCTCAAGAATTTTCTTGATTCTTATTCAACCCTCAGCCAGCAGCAGTTAAAAAAACATTGTAATGTTATTACTTCTCTTTTTTTTTTTTTTGAGGTAATATATTTAAGTGGTTCAAAAATCCAAAGACAAAAGAATGTGCGCTGAAAGTTCATCCTTCCATTCCTTATCCCAGCCACGCATTTGTCTTCCCTGGAGAGTGCTGTTTTCTTGTGTGTCTTTCCAGAGGTATTTTATGTGTAGATTAATGAAATTCCCATGCTATTGTCTTCTTTTTCTTGCATAGACTGTTGCATATTACACAAGCTCTTTTGAGTCTTACTTTTTCCCGCATTTAATGTACCTTGGATATCTTTCTGTATTTGGACATAAAGAGTTCCCTCTACTTTCTAAAAGCTCCAGAGTGTTCCACTGTGGATGTACCACCATTTATTTAACTGGTTCCTATGAATGAGCATTTGGATTAGTTCCAGTCTTTTGCTATCAAACAATACTGCAATGAATAACCTTTTGCAAACGTCATTTCATCATGTAAGCATATCTTTAGTATAGTTTCCTAGGTCCGGGGTTACTGAACATTTTTAACTTTGGTAGATATTGTGTATTTATTCAGCAGAGGGATTGTGCAATTTGCATGCCTACCGGCAATAGGTGAGAGTTGGCATCCATTTTGACTGTTGAATTTTCAAGCTGGAAATCACCATATGTATCAACTTTTCCATTCCCCTTGTGTTATGGATAGAGAATCTGAGGCCTAGAGCTATAACCAGGGTCAAGCTGATGGTCAGTTGCAGAGGTGGGCCTGAATCCCAGTATCCTAACTGCTCAGCCTGAGTGGTCTGCAGAACCTGAAGATACTTCGACGTGGACTGTCCCTGGCCAAGCATGTCGTCTCAGTGTACATCCTCAACTCAGTAGAGAAGTACACGGAGCTTGACTCTTAGTACCCAAAGCTCTCAGGACCTCTTTCCTGGGATGCTGTGTGATGTTCTCTTCTCTTAAAATAAGTGTTAATCTACCCACTGGCAAGCCAGCTATGGCCTAAGAAAAACTAAGCCAGTGACCAGGCTGGGCAGAACTCACAGTTAGATCCTGCAGGGCTTGATGAAAGGGGCCACCTTGGCACCTGGGCAACAAGAGCCTCTTCAGGGGAGAAAAGAGATGTCATTCAGGATCCTTTACCTAATGACGTCCCTATTGCAGTCCAAATGCCCTTGCACTTGGTGGCCCCCACATCGCCTCTGACTCATTAGTCCAGGTAAAGAGAGGCATGTTATGCTCCTCATTTTGAAGTGGGACTCTCGTCAACATCCCTGCTTCCACTTGAACACGATGTCGGATTATTCAAGCATCAAGCTGCAAAGGAAGGTTTGCACAACGGATAAGAGTCATGGGCTGTAGAGTCAGGCCACCTGGACTTGCATCTCAGTCCTGTCATTAGGACTTAGCATCTGTGTGAACTTGAGCCAATTATTTTCTCTCTCAGCCTCATTTTCCCCACTTGCAACCCTATTAGATGGGATGGGCTAGATAATGTTGCAATAATAAACAACCCCAAATGTGAGAGAATCTGCAAACAGGATGTGTTTTGTTCACGTTACTTGGCCACTGGGGGCTGGATAGGGCTTTTACTCTATGCTTGTCCTTGTTTTTCTGGGACCCAGGAGGGTAGAGCAGCCACCGTCTGGAAATTTGCTGGTGACTGTGACAAAGACGAGAAGAGGACGTGGGGAAGTGTGCACTGGCTCTTAAAGTTTCTATCCAGAAGGACATAAGTGCCTTTTCACTCACATTTTAATAACCAAAGCAAGCCTGGTGTGTTTCTGAGTTTACATGGGCCACCTGGTCTTAGGGCTGTCAGTTATCAAGGCAGCTGCCACTTTCCACACCTCCCTGGTCATCTCAGTCTGCATTCGCTGCCCATTCTCTCCACTGCTCCGTGTGGAATGGGATGTCTCCCTGGAGTCCTCTCCCTGGACTTAACCTTTGTCAGTGCAAGGCTCTTTGTTAATGCGAATGCTGATGTCATTCTTGTGGAGGTAGATGTGGGTAGTTACAACCCATTTTCCAGGTTATAAAACTGAAACTCTCAGAGACGAAGTACCTTCCCCAGGGTCACACAGCAAATAAATAGGAAAACAGAGAGGTATAATCTGTTGAGCAATTATCCTCCTGATCTTTATTCTGGTAAGGAACTGAGGCCATGGGACATTAAGCAACTGACTCAAGGACACTCAAAAAGGCAGCAATGGGGAGATTTTAGGGTCAAACAGAGAAAGAGAGAGCCAGAGCCCTAAGGAAAATGGGCTTTGTAAGTGTGGAAATGGTAGAGCACACCAACCACCTTTGGCCATTTGCACAGACTGCGATTTTAGACACAGGGGTGGATGTCTGTGTTTTTTCCTCTTGGGCAAGGAGGTGAATGGCGTCAGGGAGGACTTGTGTGGAACTTCGAGAGAAAAGTCATTTGTGATGCGATGATATATTCATCTAACTAAGACGTTCCCTCCCTCTAGTGGAATTTTATGAAACCCCAGCTCTTGTGTGGCCCTCTCTTTCAAGAAGCTTGAACTCTTGGGAGACTGTGCTTCACTCTCAGACCCTATACTGGTCTGTTCATTGTGGGCTGGGGGCAAGAACAATCTTGTTCTTGTATAATTTTTTAAAATTCTTAAAATGATATCAGAAGACTAAAGAGAACTTTGAACCTACAGTCTTGTCACCCTTGCACATCCAAAGTCCCTTTGATTTTCTTTTTTATATCCACCTCTGTGTGTTTGGCAGAGATGCCAACAGAAGAGAATACCATTTTAATTTCATGTATTTTTAAGTTAACGTTGCATTACACATATTTTGTGTGTTCCTTTATGGCCTTTGGCATATTTATATTTAACAAGTAAATGTACCTACATGTATTGGTTTTCTTTGGCTTCAAGACAAATTACCACAAACTCAGCAGCTTAAGAGAACGTGTGATTATCTCAGAGTCCTGCAGATCCTGAGCGCAGGCACGGTGTAGCTGGGCTCTCCATTCAGGAGAGGCTGAAATAACGGTGTCAGCGGGGCTGAATTCTCACTGGAAGGTGCTGGGAAGAATCTGCTTCCCTGCTCACTCTTGCTGTTGTGGCTGAATTGTGTTCCTTGTGATTGTAGGACTGAAGTCCCATTTCTTTGCTGGCTCTCAGCCAGGGGTCACTCTCATCTTCTAGAGGCCACCCACGGTCTTTGTCACATGGCCTCTTGCATCTTCAAAGCCAGCAATGGAGAATCTCCCTTGCATCAAAAACCTTCCTCGGGGCTTCCCTGGTGGCACAGTGGTTAAGAATCAGCCTGCCAATGCAGGGGACATGGGTTCAAGCCCTGGTCCGGGAGGATCCCACATGCCGCGGAGCAACGAAGCCTGTGTGCTGCAACTACTGAGCCCAAGTGTCACAACTACTGAAGCTCGTGTGCCTAGAGCCCATGCTCCGCAATAAGAGAAGCCACCGCAATGAGAAGGCTGCTCACCGCAACAAAGAGTAGCCCCTGCTTGACACAACTAGAGAATGCCTGCACGCAGCAATGAAGACCAAACGCAGCCAAAAATAAATAAATAAATAAATATATTAAAAACAAAAACAAAAAACCTTCCTGCACTTCAAATCCCTTTCACCAGGAAGAGCCCCATCTCTTTTAAGGGCACCTGACTAGGTCAGGTTTACTCAGGATCATCTCCCTTTCTTAGAATCCACTGTGCCACATACCATAACCTACCCACGGTCCCAAGGATTATACAGGGCATGCGTACTGGGGAACGTGAGTGCAGAGAGAGATCTCAGATATCTACTGCATCTTTATTAAAATTGCATTCACTTCCTAGGGCTGTGGCAATGAAGTACCGAAGACTGGATGTGGTAAAACAATAGAAATTTATTCCCTCACAGTTCTGGAGGCTGGAAGTCTTACGTTAAGGTGTTGTCAGGGCCATGCTCTCTCTGAAACCTGTAGGGAAATCCTTCCTTGCCTCTTCCTAGCATCTGGTGGTTTGCTGGAGATCTTTGTTTTTTTGGATTTTTAAAAATTAGTTAATTTTTTAATTTTAAAAATTTTTATTGGAGTATAGTTGATTTAAAATGTGTTAGTTTCTGCTGTACAGCCAAGTGAATCAGTTATACACATATCCACTCTTCTTTAGATTCTTTTCCCATATAGGCCATTACAGAGTATTGAGTAGAGTTCCCTGTGCTAAACAGTAGGTTCTTATTAGTTATCTGTTTTATATATAGCAGTGTGTATGTGTCAATCCTGAGCTCCCAATTTATCCCTCCTCTCCCCTTACCCCCTGTTTACCAGAAGTTTGTTTTCTACATCTGTAACTCTATTTCTGTTTCGTAGATAAGTTCATTTGTACCCTTTTTTTAGATTCCACATATGATGCCGGAGACCTTTGTAATTCCTTGGCTTGTAGGTGCATGACTCCAGTCCTCCATCTTCAAATGGTGTTCTCCCTGTGTCACTCACTGTGTCTTCACAGGGCTGTCTTCTTAGAAGGACACCAGTCAGATTGGTTTAGGGCACACTCTATTCCAGTGTGACCTCCTCTTAACTCATTATATCTGCAACCACCCTATTTCCTAATAAGGCAAAATTCAGAGGTACTGGGGGTTAGGACTTCAAAATATCCTTTCACAGGGACAGAATCCAACCTATGACAGCAATAGTCCTTCATTGTTTCACGATTCTGTATAGATAATCTAGTAATGATCATTGTTGACTATGACGTAGTCTCAGTCTTCATTATTTCTTTATTGTAGAGTTCTTGGGATGACATCTCTGCACAGAAATTCTTTGCAATAGAGGAAGAAGGAGCCCAGTTTCTGAAAATGACTACTATGTGCCAGGTGCTGAGGTGGATATGTGTCCATATGTTTTATATTGTATCTTTAGTACAAACTTTTGAGATATCAGTAACATTTCATAAATGAAGAAACTCTAGTGCAGAAAGAAACTTGCTCAAATGTATATATCCAGTGTAACTGTCAATCAAGACCCAGAGAGGAAAATACAAACCCTAGATATTTCAAACAGAAAGAATTTAATGTAGGGAATTGGTTACAAGGATGAGCCAATTCAGAGATTAACAATGACCAGAAGCTACTACCACCCCTTGGTTGGCTGGTCAAAAGATACAGTATTACTGGAGTTCAGAGCTTTGGGTTACCGTAAAGAAGGTGGAACTGTGGTGGAAATTCCAGGAGAAGCTGGAGGGGCCGTAGGAGCCCCTGCCTGAGTCAGAGATAGAGATAGAGAGGAAGAAAGGAAGAAAGAAACAGAGAGAAAGAAAGGAAAGAAAAGATAGGAAGGAAGGAAGAAAGTCAGGCAGGCAGGCATATATGCCTACCTGGGTTACCTATATATACACATCCCTTCTGCCGACCCTCCAGTCTCCTCTAAGTGCACCTAACTGGTCAAATCAGAAGCCAACTGACAACAGGAACTTGGTAAACCTGTTTCTACCCCCCTCCCCTCCCACCTACCGCTCCCCTATTATACAGAGCAGAGCAAGGTCAAGGAATCTGTCTGATGGTAAATGGCCTAGGGTCATCCTACTTAATAACAGTAAGAATAATGTTAGTAACATAATTATATTAATAGCTAAAATTTACTACATGCTTATTATTACTATGTGCCAGGTGCTGTAGAAATTCTCAACTTATATTTTCTCATTTAATCCTTGTAACAACTCCATGAAGTAGGTACTGTTACAACTCCTGTCTTACAGTTGGGTAAACCAAGGCTCAGAGAGGTTAAATACTTTGCTCAAAGTCACACAGTTGATGAGTGGAGTCTGGACTCATCCAGTTCTATGTGATTTCTCAACCATTGTTCAAACACTAGTGACGTTGATGTAACTATTTATATATTTATTCTAATGTATAACTAAAGGCAGGACAGATAGAACATGAAATTGTAAATATCAGACGTGGTTCCCAGAAGACCCTTTGGCCGTGAACTTGTGAGCTGTTGGGGCCTCCAGTGAACTTGGAGCAACAACCGCCTGTCACCAGTTTATTCCCTGGTTGTGTCCCAGCCTTGAGGCCTCCAAGCGTGTAAGCAGCTTGGAAGAGCAAGCAGACATGACAGAAGCCAGGGCTGCCATGTGGATTGCATTAAGTGAGACAAGGTAACGAGGAAGTGCTTTGCAAATCAGAGAGCACCCAGCAGATGACAAGTGACACTATTACAACAGACCAAAGCCTGCATTTTCAGATGGGCTTTGATTTGCACATTATTATTTTGACTCTTCTTTGGAATATGAATTGAATAGGAAAGGCATTTGGTTCAACACAGGAAAAAACTGAACAGCCAAGTGTATCGAGCTTCTGTTCTGTGTCAGCCCCTGCCCTGGACATTGCACATCTCTTTATTTCAAAGAGCTTTGCAGTCTGGTGGGGGAGGGTCACCGAGAAGCGAACATAATTATAATTTGATGTGACCTGTGCTGTAATCATTGTATGGGAAGCTTAGGGAAGTGATAGGAAAGACTATTTATTTTCTCTAGCTGGGGTCAGAGAAGCCTTCCCAAACTAGTTCTCCTGGGGGAAAGGAGGGGAGGGGCTTTCCAGGTGACAGGGTTTGCATTTGCCTGGACTGGTCCTTAGGGAGTGGAGGTGGACTCAGCCCGGGGGCCGGATCATGGATCAGTCCGGGTCAGGCCAAGGAAGTGGAACACTTTTTTGAGGTACCAGTGACCTCCAGCTAAAGACCACCAGGAACAGACCTGTAGTTGGACAAGTTGGGTTGATGATTCATTGCTGTGAAGGAGAGTGCAGACCATGGAGAACCACGGTGCGTCTTAGTAAAAAGGTGTCAGAAAGGACTCATTATAGGATTTGGACTGTGGTTGGATGACTTGGGAGAAGGTCCAAGGAAGTGGGGATTTGCCCTAGACTGAGAGCTGTCAGGAAGTGGGGACCATTCTGTGATTTGCTATTTGGATGAATTCAATCTAGATGGAGGAAATACTAGAGCGAGACTACGGCTATAATTGGTAGAGCTGTAGCAGCCACTCGTAAGAGCCAGGGGAGGGAGGTATATATTGTATGGTCTGTGCAGTGATCTTGTCTTCGTCTTCCTTAGAAAAAATTATTAAGTGATCTTGTTTGCCTCCCTTCATAATGATCACAGAGTGACGTGGTTTGATCTTGGTCTTCTGTGAGATTAAGTCCAATAGGAGAAAAACGTGCCCTAACGGGGGGTGCCAGACACCCTCCAGCAACCTCACACCCTAGCCGATGGTACCAGGATGGCTCCTGGGTATCAGGGGATGCTCTTCTCTTTCTCAGGGGTAGTCGGGAGCCACCGAGAGCTAACGGGCAGGGGAAAGTCAAGAGCTCATCTGCTTTTGCAAAGCTCCCTCGGGCAGTCGTGTTGTCTCTAGGGCTGGCTCCTCCTCTAAATGGCCTTGGAAGAGTTCCTTCCCTCTTTGAGATCAACTTCTCTCCCTAGTAAATAGAAGGAGTGAGACTGTGTGGTCTCTAAGCTTCCTCTCCCAAGAGCTGAGGTCTCATGATTCGCTCTCTGGGGAATGAATGAAGCCTGGGTTGCAGTGAGAAGCGCAGAGACAGGAGCGTCAGTTGGACCATGAGAACTCTGTGTTGCTGGCCCACTGCACACAGCTCCGTCTCCCACAGATCACTGTCAGGCTGGGGTGTAGGGAGGGGTGTGGTGAACGCGGGTCATTTTGCCCCTCAACCTCCAGTCACCACACTCCTGGTAATATTTTTTTCTTCCTCCCTCCCTCTGTTCCTTCTTTCCTTTCTTTCTCTCTCTCTCTTTTTTTTTCTTTCTATTTTTTGGCTTAATCAACAAGGGAATGCATTGGTTTATGAAAATAAATAACCAAAGATTAGTTCTCACAGGCTCCTAACGGGGGCTAAGCAAAGGCTCAGTGGGTCACACATTCCACTTTCTTGCGCTTTCTCCCGCTCTTCCTTTTCTTGTCTTTTCTTGTTGGCTTACTTCTGTCATGTTCTCCTTGTCTGATCCCACGTGGTTAGATGAAGGCTGCAGTGGAGCTAATCCTCATCTTCTCTTTCAATCGTTGAACAAACTACTTCTGCCCACCACTGGGCAGATTTGGGTCCTGTGTCCATCCCTGCACTGGGTAGGGGTGCGGTGGGAGGGATGCTGATTCTGTTTAAAGGGCACGGAAAGATTCATTCAGCTAAGCCGAATCAGAACCCACTCCTGGAGTTGATTGCAGGGTCAAATCATAAGCCGTAGGGGCTGGCTGTGGAAAAGAGGTCTCCAAGAGAAATCTGGGACAGTGCTTAATCTGAAGAATTGTGAATTGGAATGAGGGGCTGAAACAAAACTAGAGTTGCCCTCCTCAGGTATGCTCAGGGAAGTGGCAGTTGTGGTGAGCAGCGCTTTGGGGTCCAGGAGGTCTGTGATCCAGCCCAGGACTGCCACTGTCTTTCTAAGGGACCCTGGGTAAACGTCCTCTTGCTGTCTCTTGGTTGCCAGTTCCCACTAGGTCGCTGGGGCTAGAACGACGCTCTCCCAGTTCTGTAGGGCTGTGGGTCCTTACCCTACTGTCCAAGGGCCTTGTGTTCACTACAGGACACAGGACAGCTATCCCAAGGGGGCTAGAAGCCCTTTGTTCACTCAGATGCTACAAATTGGATCTGTGGAGGGTTCAGTATGTCAGGGAAGCTCTCGTCAGGTGCAGAGCAGAGAATCCGTTCAGGATTCTGGAATCAAATGAGTTTTCACACCAGCCTCTTACGGCTCCTCCAGCCAGCTGACCCTCACCTGGTGTCGCCTTCCTTGTAGCCATGGGCTGTCTGTTTGTACTTCACTATTTGTGTTGAGCGCTGGGGATGTTACTGAGAATGACACACTGAGACAGTGGGGCAAGCAAACACCTTCTGGGTCCAGCGACATGAAGACTCTCAGAACAGCTCAAAGACTGGCTGTCAGAGCAAGCCCGTCATTATAAAATCGCCAGTCGTGGAGGGCAGAGGAGAATCTGTTCGAAGTCCAGCAGGCCTCCAGGAGAGGGTGGGAGTGGCGGGTGTGGGTAGAAGGGGCTGTGGTCGGCGGGTGCGGACTGTGTAGGCATGTGTGGGAGGTTGGTGACGAGTGTGGGAGTGTGAGGTGGGGAAGCAGGACGTTGGGGGATGAGAGGAGGTAGGGCTGGGGTTATCCTCAGTGATGTAAGGCTGCGCACGCTCCCTTTCTATTCTGTCACTGACATGTAGCAGCTCAGTGGCCTTGGGCGTATCTCTCAGAATCTCAGTGTCCCCATCTGTGACCTGGGGAGAAAAAGAATTCTGGTTCTAGCTGTCCCGTGGGGCCTCTGGACACTCAGATATCTCCAAGACATGGAGATGCCTTGAGCCCTCTGACAGGCTACCGAGTGGTGAGGGCTATGGATATGGTGATTGCCGAGCTTGTGATCCTAATGTCTCCAGCCAGGGCCCCTCAAAGTCCTTCTGAGTGGACGCCGCCTTCTCTGGTCCCCGGGCATCCAGTCTCTGCAGGACTCTCCATATCTTGCTCTGCCTTGGTCTTTGTTTTTGAAACTTCAGAGCCCGAATCCACCTGGCCATCCCTGGATGTGGCTGTGAGACATGTCATTCTCTACCCAAACCCTAGATCCACTTATTCCTCCTGGGGAGACTCTTTTTCCCACCAACTTTATTTACTGAGCTCAGTGAAGGTGAGTGAGTTCTAAAGACTCACTGAAGGGTGGTCTCTGAGCCTGAAATCTGGACTGAAAAGGGGTCCTCCAGTTACATGCCCCATGGCGTTTTCTGAGTAACATCATTGAACATCCCACAGTAACTCCCATCATTACTGACTAATCCAACATTGCGTGGGTTACGAACGCCCACCGTTACCGCAGTAACCTTTCCTGCCTCTCTCCGCTTCTGGTTTGGATAATTTAACTTGCCGCTCCAAGATTTTCTCTGGAATGAGCAGGGATGACTCATGTTATTGCCCTAAAACCCCACGGAAATGTATCGCCACTTTCTTCCTTGCCAGTGTGATAAATCTGATTATAACTTGCGGATGGTCACTCGTGGCTATGCAGTGGTTTAAAATGCACTGAAAGATTCATTCAGCTAAACCGAAGTTGTCAGGTGGATTGCCAGAGGGAATTCTCGTTGCAGACACAAGTTGTGTTATGTCTGCTGTAGCCTTGTGGCGGCTTTCAAATTGCTCTTAGGAAATAAATCCCATTAATCAGTATGGACCTCCCCACTCACTCTGCTAGGCTCCGGGCTCCTTGGAGGTGCAGTGTATGTCCTAGCCCTGTCTCACAGTGTCTGGCAAGATATGCCCTTGATAATTATTTTTAATTTTTTTTAACATTAAATTCTTAAAAAATAGAATCACCAGCTATCACAGCTGGAAACGACCTCAGAGAGCACCTCCTCCAGCCCCTAGATGCAGGTGCTGAGGACCAGAGAGGGACAGTGATAGATCCCAGGTCACACAGCGAGAGCCAGTGAGAACTGGACATGAACCCTGACTCCTGACTCCCAGCCCAGGGCTCCGACTCTCCTTCGTGCTTTTCTTGGCAGCTCCTGTCAAGGAAGGATGCGAGGAATTCCAGTTGGGCTTTATTCTACTGATTTACAGTCTCTTCTGAGTAATAAGTTCAGCTTGTTTAGTAAGTTCAGCTTCAAAGTAGGTCAGGGATTTTATTTCTGTGCATGGGCCATTAGCATTCTTAAGTGAGAACACATTTTTTTTAACTGAGAAAATATCCTCTGTGTCGATGAGGCGCTTGGTGTCTGCCTATTTTCTAAGCTGTGTCAGATCCTTTTACACCACTAAGCCCCTGTGAGGGGGGCCTCCCAGCCTCTGGGTTTCTCAGTGGGGGCTGAGGCTGGGTGGGAGGGACAGGGAGGGGACCGCGTGCTCTGGAGGGACCCCAGGAGCTACAGCCCGTGGAGCGGGAGCCAGAAGGGCAAGGTGACTTCCGCGGGCTTCTCAGGCTGGTGGTCACATTGACATGAGGTTTATGTTTTGTTTTGTCAGAGCCGATTCTCTGAAAAACCCCAAACATGAGTTTAGAGAGGGTCGAACGGTATGTCAAGAAATCTCTCAAATCTCTTGTGACTTAAGTGCCTTCCCAAATCCTGTCACCCAGTGGCCAGGCTCGTGGAGAAGGAGTCTGGGATGCAGATCTTGCTGCTGTTTGTCAGGGAGAAGGATCGGGACATGCCGGGTGGGGAGCTGGGGGTGGAGGGGGAGGAGGGTGATATGGCCCCTCATCTATTTAGGGCTGCTCCTGAGGATAATATTAATTTTTTATTTTATTTTATTTACTTATTTATTTATTTATTTATTTGGCTGTGTGGGGTCTTCGTTTCTGTGTGAGGGCTTTCTCTAGTCGCGGCAAGCGGGGGCCACTCTTCATTGCGGTGTGCGGGCCTCTTACTATCATGGCCTCTCTTGTTGTGGAGCACAGGCTCCAGACGCGCAGGCTCAGTACTTGTGGCTCAGGGGCCCAGTTGCTCCGCGGCATGTGAGATCTTCCCAGACCAGGGCTCGAACCCGTGTCCCCTGCATTGGCAGGCAGACTCTCAACCACTGTGCCACCAGGGAAGCCCCCGGATAATATTAATTTTATATTTTTTAGCCATGACCTGAATTGTTTTGTGGGCTCACTCCTTTGTCAATTGCCTTTAACCTAAATGGGGCTGGTAACGTAATAAAAGAAAAATGGTTTCTATTCAGAGTTCCTGTGAAAGGCACTGTGCTTGGCACGGTGAGGAGTGTAAAAGCAGGACTGGCCGCTTTCCCCACCTTGCAGTGACTCTGTGGTCAGGGAGGAAGGCACAGACACAAACAACCGGTACCATGCAGAGTGTAATAGGGCAATAGTGGGTTCCAAGGCCTCCGGCAGAGTTTCTCACACTTCAGTCTTTTCTGTGCCCCCATCACAATTCCTTTTCCTTATCTATTCTCTCTTGTTTGACACTTTTGCTTTTAAAAAAAAGATATACTTCCCTTGTTTTTTCAAATGAGAATTCATATCACCATAATTGCTCTATCACTGTAATGAACAGAAGTCTGATAGATTTCTATTACAAGCAAAAGTACATCTTCAACTATTAAACTAGTTCATAGATAAATGCCCAGTGGTGTGGACCTGGCTTCATCACAGGTACCACACTTCGGAACATGTCAGGGAGGCTTTCTGAAGCAGGTGAAATGTTAGCAGGGCCTTGAAGGGTGGAGCTCTTTTAGCAAGAGCATAATGACCCTGAGTATTTCATACATGATTCAGTGTAAGTATGTAGGTTATCTCAGTGCACAAGGATTTCGTGGGGGTGTAGAATAAGGGGTGACATATTGGCTCCTTAGGACTGCTTTTTACTGCTGTTAGGTTGTTGGCAAAGGAAATAGCATGAGATTGGATTTCTCCACCATCACTCACCTTCCCTGCCTCGTTTTTCATGCATTTCACTACACGTTGGGTTAATCAATTCAGGGCCTTCTGTGAGCGTTAGAACTCGTCTCTGGATCCCAAGCCAGGAGGAGGCAGATAGATGAGGAAGGCCATTCATTCATTCATTCATGTGTTCATCCACTGCTAACCCTAGTGCTGGAATTACAGACATAGACATACATACATTAGTACTAACTAAAGAACAGGGTGGTTGAGGGATCCCCAGGGGCCATGCATATAATGAGTGTTCAGGACATTTTTAAATTTTATTTATTTATTTATTTTTGGCTGCGTCAGGTGTTAGTTGTGGCACGCGCAATCTTCGTTGAGGCACACGGGATCTTCTGTTGAGGCGTGCAGGCTCTTTGTTGTGGCACGCGGGCTTCTCTGTAGTTGTGGCATGAGGGTTTTTTTCTCTTCTCTAGCTGTGGCACGTGGGGTCCAGAGTGCGTGGGCTCTGTAGTTTGCAGCACGCGGGCTCTCTAGTTGAGGTGCGTGAGCTCAGTAGTTGTGGCGTGCAGGCTTAGTTGCCCCGCAGCATGTGGGATCTTAGTTCCCTGACCAGGGATCGAACTCACGTCCCCTGCACTGGAAGGTGGATTCTTTACCACTGGACCACCACGGAAGTCCTTCGGGAAGTATTTTGATGAATGAGTGAGTGAATGGTGCAGCCCAGTGGTTCTCAAACTTGGCTGCACATTGGAAAAAAATGGGGAGTTAAAAAAAAAAACACAACAACACTAATGCCTAGGCCTTACTCGAGATTTTGATTTCATTGGTAAAGGGTTGAGACCTAAACGGCAGGGGCTTCAAAACCTTTCCAGTTGATTCTAATGTGCAGCTATGTTGAGAGCCACTGGTGCAACTGCTAAAGATCGTTTTTAAAGAGTGGGATAGCTTAATGCATAGGTCCTTTAGTAAAAATAGTGCTTGGGACTGTGTGGGGGATGGACTTGGAGGGACCCAGGCCGTTGGCCATTTAGGGTGAGCAGAGTTTAGCCTTCTCAAAGGACTCCTGTGAGCATGAAGCCCTGCAGAGTTTTAATAGCGATCTTCCCATTTTTTCGAGGGGTTCCATTTATGCTTCTCTCCTGCAAAGGAACTGGTTACTTTAGTTTTTGAATTGGCCTTGAGACCCCCGGATGTTCCCACATCAACCTTCTGTGCAGAACATAGGTAGTTTGGGGTCAGTCGTGAGTACATCCTAGCTGTTGGGAAACCTCATTGGGGTTTCCAACTAGGAACGTGTAATCAAAGTTATATTTCCTTTCCTTTAGGGGAATCAAAGGTAAGAGAGGAAATTCATGGGGCAATTTAAAGAGGCCACAAAGGCCTTCAAGCTGTGAAGAGCTCGGTAGGAATGATGCCATCAGATATCAATTCTTTAAAAAAAAAATGTTAATACCTTGGGAAAATTGCTACATTAAACCTGTTTGTCCTTTGGTATATGTGGCTTTAATCAGATTGCTTTCCTGATTAAGATCTAGATGAGGTTTTCGGCAAGATTTTTTAAAACTTTGTGATTACTTGTATGTGTTTCTCCTCAATGAAGAATGGCAGCAATTTCACGGAGGCCATCAATGTGCCCCATTGAATAGGCCAAGATATATCTCTGAAGGAGGGCAAGCTTTCAAATTCACTTCTCATTTTATTACAACTATGACTACAAAGGTGAGTTTTAAACATGTCCTCCATTTTATATCACCCCACTAAGAAATAAAGAGGCAGATTTTAGGGCTAGCTTTTATTAGTAAATGATATTCTGCCTGCTAGAACATTTGAATTCATAGTACCTAGGTCTAGACCCCTCTGTTCTGCCCCATGGTTTTGTCCATTTTCCATTCAGTTCCATCCATGCAAACATCCATCCGTATCTTGCTGAAAATTCCTTCTTTATTTGAAGTAATTTGAAAATTAATACTTTCATAAGTATCACTATCATATAGTATATGGAAGAAATATCTAAAATGGCCAGATGGTAATTCCCTTGTTTGCTTACCACTGCAAAATAAAACACTGGGCTTACCAAGTGTTCAAGTACATTTTTAAGTGCATTAAAATGTCTCCTTTGAGGGCATCCTTCAATTATGTAGGCGGCCTTCTTTTATTTTTATCTCAAATAGATATAGCTGTGTCTTCCCCAGTCTTTTGCCTAGTTTGTGAGCTTCGACTTCAAAGGTAATTCTGAAACTGATCTTAAAGAAGCTTCAAGCATTTCTGTGTGTGTGTGTGTCCGCGTGCGCGCATGTGAGCGTGCACACGTTTTGATTGTGCCTCTTTGTCATACTAACTTCTAGCCAAGACTTTTCCCTTTTCAGTTACAAAAAAGTCTGGTGATAGTCCTCCAAATTATTAGTTATTTATGGAATATGTATGGTGTATCAGTCACCTGTGACTACATAAAAAATAACCCCCACATGTAGTGGTTTAAAACAACAAGTTTTTATTACCTCACGGGCATGGGTCAGGAATCCTGATACAGCTTGACTGGGTGCTTCTGGCTTGGGGTCTCGCACACGATGCAGTCCTCTTAGAGCTTGACTAAGGGAGGATCTGATCCCAGGTGCACTCAACGTGGCTGTTGGCAGTCCTCAGAAGATCCTGTTAAAAGATCGCTTACATGGCTGTTGGCCTCAGAGCCTCATTAGCTGTTGGCTGAAGATACTATTTCTTTGTGACATGTGAGTCAACATATAAGATAACTCACAACATGGCAGAGAGAGAGGGGAAGGGAGGAGAGAGGAAGGGGGAGAGAGAGGGGGTGGGGGAAGGGAAAAGGAGACAGGAGAGAGGAGGGAAGGGAGAGAGAAGAAGAGAGAGAAGAAGAGGAAAAGAGAGAAAAAGGGAGGAGGGAGGGATAGATAAGGGGAGAGGGTAAAAGAGAGGGGAGAGGGAGAAAGAGTGGAAGGAGAGAGAGGGGGAGAGAGGAAGAGGGAAAGAGGGAGGGGGTAGAGGAGGGAGGGAAGGGCAGGAGAGAAGGAGAGAGGGAGTAGGGAGAGAGGAGGAGAGGGAAAGGGCATGCAAGATGGTAGTCTTTTTATTACCTAATCTCCGAAGTACCATCCGTGCGTCACTTTTGCTACACTGTTTGAAGTGAGCCAAGAGGTCTCGCCCACTCTCAGAGGGGCAGGGTTGCACAGAGGTGTAGATTCCAGGAGTAAATCACTGGGGTCATTTTATTTAGAGACTGCCCACAACCATTGGGGTGGTCCTTAAACGTAGCCGCAAAAGTGGTGATCTTTGGCAGATGTTCAGGATTTTCTTGTGCAAGAAATACTGAGTTTTAGCCCTTTGCAGCTCTACAGTAATAACAGTCACACGTTAAGTAAGTATCTCAGTATATCTTACACTGTCCAGATTGACAGCTGCTTAATACTGATCACTAATTGAATTTGGCGTGGTGTTCCCATCTTCTTCCTAGTCAGGTTCAATGAGGGGATTCTGAAGGACAATGCCGTGTTGGATCCATGCCTCCCAGGTTGTTCTGAATTTTTCTTCTGAATTTTTCTATCTTACATCTTTTTGATAGTTTGGAGCATATGCTTCCTGTTTCCCATTTTTAACTATCCATCATCCTGATTGAAAACATAATTTTAAAAATATTGTACTTCTAAAAAATAAATGAAGAGTGTCACTAAAACTTTCAAAGCAAAACAGACATATTTTTTCAACATTTCTGTGTTGAAATGAGAAACCCGCTACTACGGCAGGATATAGAGCCAAGTATAGTTGTATGTTTGTCAACTGTATGTTTGAGCACAGTCAGGAATCTGAACTGATTTGTGAACACTGATGAATTTGAGTATAATAAAAAGCAAAAAATTAACACAGACTTGACATCAAAAGCATTATTTATAGCTGAAAAAACTGATAAATTGAACCTCATCAAAATTAAAATTTTTGCTTTGGGAAAGCTCATGTGAAGAAATTGAAAAGACATGCTATAGAGTGGGAGAAGATATCTGCAAACCACCTATATGACAAAGGACTAGTATCTAGAGTATATAAAGAATTCTTAAAACTCAACAGCAAAAAATCCAAACAATCAGTAACAACAGTCCAATTAGAAAATGGGCAAAAGTTATGACCAGACATTTTACTGAAGAAGATATACTAATGGCAAATAAGCACATGAGAAGATATCATCCATTAGGGTAGTATAAATTAAAATCACAATGAGATAACACTACACACATATCAGAATGGCTAAAAAAAATGGTAACACCAAATGCTGGTGAAGATGCAGAAAAACTGGATCGCTCATACATTGATGGTGGGAGTATAAAATGTTATAGCCACCCTGGAAAGCAGTTTGACAGTTTCAAATTCCACATGACCCAGGAACTGTACTCCTTGACATTAATCCAGAGAAAGGAGAACTTCCAGAAATCTGTACAGTTACAATTGTTTATAGCAGCTTTATTTGTAATAGCTAAAAACTGGAAACAGCCCAGATGTCCTTCAACAGGTGACTGGCTAAACAAATTCTAGTATGTCCACACCATAGAACACTTAGCAATGAAAAGGCATGAACTATGGATGTAGACAACCTGGATGAATCTTCAGGGAATTATGCCAAGTGAAAAAAGCCAATCCCCAAAGATGAGGTATCGTCATTTTTGAAATGTCAAACTTTTAGAATGGATTAGTGGTTCCCAGGGGCTCACGGTGGAGTGCAGGAGTGAAGATCTAGTATTCATTTTATATTTCCCTGAATTTTGTTTGCTAATATTTGTGTAGGACTTTTGTCTCTATTGTGTATGAGATTGGCCTGAAAGTTTCTTTTGTCGTGATATCCTTGTAACCTCTTCGTGTGGCGGTTATCTTGGGCTTGTAAAGTGAGTTTGGCAGTACTTCTTTTTGTATTCTATGAAAGAATGTGTCTCCAGGCGGTAATTCCTTGAAACCTTCTCATGTGTGTAAAAGTTCAAGTTTATTTCGCTCTATATCTACCAGTAGAATTTTGTCCTATGAAGATGTTCTGTCTAAAAACTCTATGTCACTTTGTGGATCCCTCGGAAGTTGCTCTCTATTTCTTTGGATTCCCTGTGCCTGTATTTGAGAAGTACATGATTAAGATGTTAGAAATATCTAGAACAGTGCCCGAAATTTGCCTTCCGCTCCTTGTCTCCTCTCTTCCCTGCCCTTACATGCTTTACCTGGCACAGAAGTACGCAGCTGCAGGGCCCCTCAGTGGACACCAACATGAAGCCCTTAACCCTGTTCTCAGAGCCCAACGTTCTCCTGGCTGAGTCAGAATTGTGACCTTTGGGGATGGGGATAGTGGCCCATGGTTGGTGGGGCCTTGCATTATTGTGTTGTTTCGAAGTTCTTTCCCCAAGAGAAAGTTCTGGTAAGTCTCTCTTTAGTCTGGATGTGGCAGCGTGCAGAGGCAGCCCTATGGGAGCCAGGGGGGATTTGGAAGAGGCTGATTTTTCAGTTCCTTTACATAAAGGGGCCAATCATCTCTTAAACTCTCCCCACAAACTGAGCAAGCTGTTATGGATAAGCCTCTTAATCCATCTGGACACCCTTTCCTGACACTTCAGAGCAGTCAGTACTTCTAGTCACTTCCAGCCATGTCAGCAGCTTAGAGACTAATTATGCATCTCCCCCCTGCACACAGGGATATGCCAAGGAGAGAAATTTGCAAAATAACAGTATCGCTAAAGCCCCAGCCCTTTCGTTCACTCACTGTGGCTGGCAGTGTAATAACCGATGAAGCTGCCTCGACTCAGGTTGTCCTGAATCTCACATTTCTTTCCTCCCTCCCATCACCCCCTCTTCCTCTATTCCAGCTTTTCTCAGACGTGTTCTGTTAAGACGGCTGCCATGTTTCCACCCCTGGTGCTTGTTGAATGTGAGTTGCCCGTCCTGGTGGGAGATGAGTGGCTTCCTCGTGCGTGAAGCTGCAAATGATTTCATCGCTTGTGCTACCTGAGCCCAAGATGCCCTAAGCGCTCAGATGCTCCGAGTGGAGATCACAGGAGGCTTGAGAAGCTGCGTCCAGTGGCCCATTAATGGAGAGGGCTATGGGGTGGGGAGAAGGACCAGCATAGGAGGTCAAGTGGGATGGGAGTAACTCACATTTATTTAGGGCAGGTCTTGTTTCAGGCATTTACATTTGATCCTCACGAGGACCCAGTGAGATATGATCCATTACCCTGGTTTTACACTTGAAGAAACTGAGGCTCAGAGGAATTATGTAACTTGCCCACAGTCGTACAATTATAGAGCTTGTAAGCCAACCTCTATCTGTTGGACCCAATGATCTTGCAATTTCAATACACCATACTGTCCTTTGTAAGTGGAAATGAATATGAAAATGCAAAGGGGTGGAATGAAGAGTATTGGGCTTATCGTGACGAAGTCGGTGTAGTGCACTGGGACGCTGGGCAGGGACAGTGAAGTGGGCCCCCGCTTACACGGACTGGGGGAGCTTTGTGGGGGGTGAGGGGAGACTGTGGCGCCACCGGCGTGCGCGTGCCCAGTCGTGACCCGGCCTGCTGGATCCTGGCCTTATACTGGTCCCATCGTCCCTTTCCCCTTACATCCATTCGGTGATCAAGTCCTTTCCAATCTCCTAGTCCCTCTGACTCTGCCTCTCCAACCCCATGGTCCTTATCTCGGTCCAGACCTCCATCATCTCTCCCCTCGGTAATGGACACGACCTCCCCCTGGCTCCGGTCTCTCTCCTTCAGAGGAGGACTCAGAGGAGGTGTCCCAAGAGACCGTGTGTCTGTGTCACACCACTGCTTACAAAGCCTCAGGCTCCTCAGGAGGCCCTTCCTGATCTGGTCCCTGCTGACCTCTCAGATCACCTTGCTGCCGTCTCCCCTGACTTTCATCTCTGTTGCGGAGGATGTGCGATTCCTGAGCAGCCCAGTGTCTTCTCACCTCTGGGAAGGCTCCCTTCTCCCCAGGTGCCTGTTAGACTCTCTCATCCTTTCCTGATTTCATTATTGGATTTCTCCAGGAAGCCTTCTCTCACCTCCTCCATCTGATCTCCCCCTTTGTGTTAGTTTCCTAGGGATGCTGTAACTAACGACCACAGACTTAGCGGCTTAAAACAACAGGCGTGTATTGTCTTCAAGCTAAGGAGGTCAGAAGGCTAAAATGGGTCAGCTGGGCTGCATTTCTTGTGGCTCTAAGGGAGACTGGTTCCCTTGCCTTTGTAGTTTCTAGAGGCCGCCTGCATTCTTTGCCTTGTGGTCCTTCTCCATGTTCAGCTGTGCAGCCTCTTTCAGTCTCTCTCTGACTCTGATTCTTCTGCCTTCCTCTTTCACGTATAAAAATCCTTGCGATTACATCAGGCCCACCTGGCCATTCCAGGATCCTCTCCCCACTCAACCACCTCCTCAAAGGCACTTCCACCATGTAAAATTCTGGGGATTAGGACGTGGACATCTTTTGGTGGCCATTATTCTCTGCGCCCCAGTCCTCTGTGTGTCCACAAGGGCCTGCCATTGTTCAGCCTTTACCACTTTATTCTGCATCTCATTGATTTGTGCATCTTCTTCACTCTTTGGTCTCTTTGGTTCCTCCAGGGTAGAGAGAGCTACTTGTTTTGACTCGCTATCCTCAGAAGGTAGAAGCATCAGCGCTTACTACATTTTTTGTTGAACAAAAGACCTTTTCTCCTTGGCTCCCATCTAGCTGCCTCACTTTCTGGCTGACTGGGGTGTTGAGGATACTGGGGCACTTCCGTGCATCAGTTAGAATCACAGACTGGAGCAGGGCAGCTGGGTATCCCAGTGCCACCACATCCTAGCTGCATGACCTTGGACAAGTTACTTAACTTCTGTGCCTTCATTTCCTCATGTGCAAAATGAAGGTAACTATAATATCTACCTGTATCAGTCAGGGTCCAGGAAGGAAACCCCAAACTATGCTAGATATTTCATAGAGTTTTTTTAAAATTAATTAATTAGGCTGTGCTGGGTCTTAGTTGCGGCACACAGGATCTTCGTTGCAGCATGTGGGTTTCTTAGTTGTAGCATGCGGGAACTTTAGATGCAGCACGCAAACTCTTAGTTGCAGCATGTGGGATCTAGTTCCCTGACCAAGGATTGAACCTGGGCCCCCTGCATTGGGAGCGTGGAGCCATGGCCAGTGGATCAGCAGGGAAGTCCCTCAGACGGTTTTTATTAAAGGGAATTACACAAGTGTTGGAAGATTGCTGGAGCAAATGTGGGACACAGAATTAACCAGGAGATAAAGGAAGCAGCTAGGGTCAGGGTAACAGAAGCGAATAGGTGGGGCTATGGGACCTAGGAGTCTGGAGGAGGGGCCTTGTTGGGCTGATGCTAGGACATCCACATCACAGGCTCCACAGATGGTACCACATTTGTCAGGGGGCCCGGCCGGCTTCCTCTAGTACCTCCAAGAAGATTCTGTGCTACAGGGGCCTCTGATTCTGAAGATGTAGAACCCGGGCTCTCCTAGGCCCCTCTCTGGGGGAGATGGACTCTTGATTCATACTTTCTTAGGACTCTTGATTAGCAGGTGAGGAAAGAAAGGCCCTTCTAGAGTGATGACTCCGCTCTTAATTTTGGGAAGTGGCCCAGCAAAGCGTCATCTCAAAAATGTCGAGGCTGTCGGGGAGAAAGAGGAGCCAGGAGCAGACAGAGTGTTGCAGATCACAGACTCTCTCCTGGTGCTAAGTCATTGCCGAACTATGCATTTTTAAATGACTTCATTGGTTGCAGCACGACTGTGTGAAGTAGACCGAGGCTGAGCTCGTAAATGTATTTGCTTGTGGAAGAGCTGGCAGCAGTACACGCTGAGAGGACTGTGGCCCCTTTTCATTCTGACACAGCGAGGGGAATGCCTATAATGTGATCTTTGTGTCCCTCTATGGGGGGCACAAAATGGGGGCACCAGCTGTTCCCCACCCATTGCTGACTAGCTCCACCGACTGCTGGTTGGGATGAGGAAGATAACAGTAGCTAACACAGTGCACTTGTTATGTGCTGGGACTGTTCCAAGGGTATTGACTGCAATACCTTACATAATCCTCATGGCACCCTCCATGGGGGAGGTATTATTGTTGCCCCCATTTTACAGATGAGGAAACTGAGGCACAGAGAGGTTAAGTAACTTGTCCTAGCCTTCAAAATACCTTAATTTGAATTTCTCCAAACTGAGAACACCCTGAGACAAGGGTTTGCAAATAGTTTATTTGGAAGTTGAAGGGAACATTGCTTGAGTGGATGGGAAGTGAGGCAGGAAAAGGAAGGAAGGCACTAATGCAGTATGTCCAGAGTCCTTATAAGGAAAGGGAAATTTGAACACAGAGACACAGACACACAGGGAAGAAGTCCATGTAAAGACAGAGGCAGAGATGAGAGTAATGCATCTCCAACCCAAGGAAAATCAAGATCAGGATCAAACATCGGAAGCAAGGTGCCAGAAGAGGCAAGGAAAGATTCTTCCCTGGAGCCTTTGGGGAGAGCTTGTCCCCTCTGACACCTTGGTTTCAGACTTCTCACTTCTAGAACTGTGTGGCAATACGTGTCTGTTGCTTTAAGCCACCCAGTTTGTGGTACCTAGTTACAGAAGTCCTAGGAAATCAGGACACTTGTCTTTGGCCACAGGGGAGCTGCTTGGCTGAGGGGCAATGCCTGCACCCCTAGAGCAGCCCATATCCAATTAATAACACAGGGGTACAAAAGGCTGCCCCCCTTGCCTCAATGAGGGGCCATGAAGTGGTGCATTTTGTGCTCCAGAACGCCCATGGAATCAGGATGACCTAGTCTGCAGCCAAAATCACTTCCTTGCTTCCATAGTCTGCCTTCTTCTGAGAACTCTCCTCCAATCAATCACTGCACAGAATCTTCGTCTCAAGCTCTGCTTCTTGGGACCCTGGGCTAAGACACGCTGGAGCACAGAGAACACAGCTAGGAGGGCATCCCAGAGGAGAGCTCACACTTTTTTTTTTTTTTTCCCCCACAGAAGTCAATTTATATTTTTATTTTTTATTTTTTTTAACTGTAGAACCAGCATGTTTTTTAATTTTATTTTTTTATTGAAGTATAGTTGATTTACAATGGTGTGTTAGTTTCAGGTGTACAGCAAAGTGATTCAGATATCTATCTATATCTATATATATATTTTTTCTTTTTCAGATTCTTTTCCCTTATAGGTTATTACAAAATGTTGAGTATAGTTCCCTGTGCATAGGTCCTTGTTGGCTATCTATTTTATATACAGTAGTGTGTATGTGTTAATCCCAAACTCTTAATTTTTCCCCCTTCCCCTTTTCTGCTTTGGTAACTCTAAGTTCGTTTTCTATGTCTGTGGGTCTATTTCTGTGTTGTATGTAAGTTCATTAAAAAAAAACAAAAACAAATGAGAGCTCACTCTTGACAGACAAGAAAAGGTGAGTCACCTGAAGAAGGGGAAGAGTGTTCCAGCAGAGAGACCAGCACAAAAGCAGCTCCTGCTACCTCTGCGTCACTTGTGTGTAAAGCTGTGGGTGGAGGGGAGCTTCGTAACCATGGAACCTGGAAAGGTAGGGGGAGGCCCACTCCTGGAGGCCTGTATGACACCCTGGTGGACAGCAGATGAGGAGGACCTCTGGTATGTGTTTCAAAGTGCTATCTCACCATTAAAACTCTTCACCAATTGTGTGGACACCTAGTTGTAGCTAATGTTAGGGACTTCTGCCTCTGGCGGGGAGCGCTCAATGACTTCCCATGTATCTTCCACATCTGTGGTTCTCTGACAGTTGACTCATGCTGCTGCTGGGTTAACAGAGTACTGGCTAGTTACCGCCTCTGGCTTCTCCTTCTCACCAAAACCACTTCTCTGGGACCTTGAAAGATAAATCACTTCATCTTCCTCAACTGTGGGGAATCCTAGTAGCAGGAGATAGTATAATGTAGTGATTATGAGCGCTGCTCTGGCATCTTCCTAAGTTTGAATCCTGGTTCCTTTTCTTACTAGCCTTGTAACTGTGAGCCATTAGCCTCCTTAAGCTTCAGGATTTTTAAAATTGAGTTTTAAAACTGGGATTGATAATAACCCCTGCCTGAAGGGTGTGCCAGGATTGAACGCGATGAGGCAGGTAAAGTCCTTAGCAGAGTGCCTGGCGCGCGGCTAGTCCTTGGCGAGCACTTTCATTCTGTTGAGTTGACAGGCTGGGGAGCTGACATAGAAGCACGCTTTTCGTATCAATACTTGCAGCACAGAGAGAGTCTGTGCAGTGTTGAGGAAAGAGTGCAGACTTTGAGAAGGCCTGGGTTTGAACATAGTTCTGCTCACTCACTGTGTGAGATTAGGCGGGCTACCTAAAGTAGCTGAGCCTTGTGGTCTCCTCATCTATAAAATGTCTGCTTTGCGGGGTCACCGGAGGAAGAAAAATAATGAAGAGGCAGGTAAAGTACTATAAAATAATAGTTGCTATGATGAGAAGACCGTTCGGAAATCAAGTCTTAACTTATGTTGGAGACCTCTGAGCAGTGCCAGAAGCGGCCAGGATCTCTCCGTGTTAGGAGCAATGGGTGGGGAATTGGCTTGGCAAATGGACACAGTTCTGGTTCTTGATTTCTGGTACCTGGTACCTGCTACCTGGGCAGATGAGAGGGGAGAATGACTGTAAATACTCCTAGTGGTGGAGGGCATAGAACCCCAACAGAGGTCCCACTCGGTTAGAAAAACTCAACATGTAAGAACACTTGACTTATTTAAAATGCTTGTCTTGGAGAAAAGACTGCCTCTTCAATAAGTGGGAAAACTAGACAGCTACATGTAAAAGAATGAAATTAGAACACTACCTAACACCATACACAAAAATAAACTCCACATGGATTAAAGACTTAAATGTAAGACCAGACACTATAAAACTCTTAGAGGAAAACATAGGAAAAAACACTCTTTGGTATAAACCACAGCAAGATCTTTTTTGACCCACCTCCTAGAGTAATGGAAATAAAAACAAAAATAAACAAATAGGACTTAATTAAACTTAAAAGCTTTTGCACAGCAAAGGAAACCATAAACAAGACAAAAAGACAACCCTCAGAATGGGAGAAAATATTTGCAAATGAAACAACAGACAAAGGATTAATCTCCAAAATATACAAACAGCTCATGTATCTCAATATCAAAAAAACAATATAGTTAAAAAATGGGTGGAAGACCTAAATAGACATTTCACCAAGGAAAGACATACAAGATGGCCAAGAGGCACATGAAAAGATGCTCAACATCACTAATCATTAGAGAAATGCAAATCAAAACTACAATGAGGTGTCACCTCACACCAGTCAGAATGGCCATCATCAAAAAATCTACAAACAATAAATGCTGGAGAGGTTGTGGAGAAAAGGGAACCCTCTTGCACTGTTGGTGGGAATGTAAATTGATACAACCACTATGGAGAACAGTATGGAGGTTCCTTAAAAAACTAAAAATATAACTACCATGTGACCCAGCAATCCCACTACTGGGCATATACCCTGAGAAAACCATAATTCAAAAAGAGTCATGTACCAAAATGTTCATTGCAGCTCTATTTACAATAGCCAGGACATGGAAGCAATCTAAGTGTCCATCGACAGATGAATGGATAAAGAAGGTGTTGCACATATATACAATGGAATATTACTCAGCCATAAAAAGGAACAAAATTGAGTTATTTATGGTGAGGTGGATGGACCTAGAGTCTGTCATACAGAGTGAAGTAAGTCAGAAAGAGAAAAACAAATACCGTATGCTAACACATATATATGGAATCTAAAAAAAAAAAAAAATGGTCTGAAGAACCTAGGGGCAGGACAGGAATAAAGAGGTAGACGTAGAAAATGGACTTGAGGACACGGGGGTGGGAGGGTGATGCTGGGGCAAATTGAATTTAGCTTCAACATATATACACTACCGAATGTAAAACGGTTGGCTGGTGGGAAGCAGCAGCATAGCACAGGGAGATCAGCTCGGTGCTTTGTGATGACCTAGAGGGGTGGGATAGGGAGGAGGGGATGGAGGCTCAAGAGGGAGGGAATATGGGGACATGTATATGCATATGGCTGATTTGCTTTGTTGTGCAACAGAAACTAACACAGTATTGTGAAGCAATTATACTCCAATAAAGATCTATTAAAAAAAAAAAACAGGTACATGTACACCTTCCCTATGCCCCAGCAATTCACTTCTAGAGAAAGAAAAACATATGTCCACAAAAAGGAAAAAAAAAAAAAAAGTCACTTTGACTCCCGTGTTCATTGTACCATTATTCTCAGTAGCCAAAATGTAGAAACAACTCAAGTGTGTACCAACAAATGAATGCATAAACAAAATGTGGTCTATACATACAATGGGATATTATTCACCCATGAAAAGGAATACATTTGTGATATATGCTACAATATGGATGAACTTGAAAATATGCTATGTGAAATAAGGCAGTGACGAAAAGACAAATATTGTATGATTCTATTTATATGAAATATCTAGGTAGGCAAATTCATAGAGACAGAAAGTAGAGTAGTGGTTCCCAGTGGCTGGGAGAAGAGGGGGATGGGAGATATTGTCTTATGTTTCCAGTTTCTTTTTGGGGTGATGGAAAAGATTTGGAAACACAGAGCAGTGATGGTTGCACAACAGTGCGAATGTAATTAATACACTGAATTGTACACTGAAAATGATTAAAATGACATATTTTATGTCATATATATTTTATCATAATAAATATTTTTAACCACCCCCCCCAAAAAAAAGTAAAATGCTTGTCTTTGGAATAAACACCCAGTTCAGGTTTATTAGAGGACATTTGTAGAAACACAAAAAATAAAAGAAAACAGTACTCATTTCCTCACAACCTTAAGGAAAACACCAACATTTGGTCTATTTATGGCTAGGCATTTTAAGAGGCATAGGTAGGTGGGATTTTTGGGGTTCATTTTAATTTAGTTAAAATTGGACTTCTGTACCTTTGGAGACTCTTGTCTAAGGGAGAAACTATTCCAGAGAAATTTTTTGTGTCCATTTTCAGAATTATTGCCAAAGCAAGGGTTAACCATTCATAGTGAAGTTGCTTGCTTTTAAGCACAATCTAAATGCCATTGGGATTTCTGTCTTTTTTTTTTTAAGTTTGGGTTTTGTCTCCCCTTTGGTCTGGCATGAGGCAGTGATTCTCTTCCAGACTCTTTTCTGAGAAGGAAGAGTCCTGTGGTCGTAATTATCCCACAGGACCTATCCTTTTGCTATCCCAGTTCCCCCATCCTAGAGGTAATGATTTCGACTCACCCCAATGTGGACTAGGGTCTATTTTCAAGTAGTTTTTCTCCAAGGAAGGGTGTGTAGATAATATGTCTTCTGCATTTTTCAGAATCTGAAATTGTCTATCGTTTGGCTTTCCCAATGCACCACAACTTTGCTGGCTATAAAACTCTTGGGACATGAAACATCCTCTTAAAACCTTGTGTGTGTGTTATACTATTGTGGTTGGGAATGCAGACCCCCCAGTAAGGCTTCCTTGGCCTTAAGCCTGGTTCTTTAAATTACTAATCGTCTGGCATTGGGCAAATTACTTATGCTGCATCTCTTTCTTCTGTTCAGAAAAACGTGAATCACAGTATTAGCTACCCATAGAGTTGCTGTGAAGGTTAAATGAGTTAATATTTTAGGGCACTAAGAACAGTGGCAGGTGCATCAAAAATGGGCAGAACTCGTTAGCTGCTGCTGCTGTCATTTGTGATGATTATTACTGTTATCACCTTCACCGTTATATCCCAGTGTTTCAAATTGAAATGATGAACTCTGGAAACTGATTTTTTAGTCTTTTTGTTTTGTTTTGCTGGAGATCTGTCTTTGTCTAGATGCTGTGGGAATTTTTCTTTAGTCTGGTATTTTAAAATATTGCCAGTATGTGCTTAAGTTTGAGTCTTGTCATTGATTTTTCCTGCAACCCACTGTGGTCTTCCTAGTCCACAAACTCAGACCTTCATTTAGTTCAAATAAATTTTTTTTTTAGCTATGTCTTTGATTATTGTTCTGTTCCAGTTGTTTGATGCCTTCTCCCAGACACTTCCAGTTCCCAGCTTGGATGTACGTCCACTATTCTCTCTGCCACTCTCCTTTCTCTTTTTCACCCCTTTCTTGCCACCTCGACCTCTTATTTTGGGAAAACTTGTTCACTATTTTCTCTGTCCAGTAAAATGAGACATTAAATATTTATTGAACCTTGGCCATATGTTAGGCTAGGACACAAAGGCTAATTCTAGTTGGCACATACTGCTGGATTGGAGGCTGTATCTACTTATTATGTCTTCTGCTCGGGGACCTCATGGGCCAGAGATGACTGAGACGGTGCAGTCTCCTACTGACAACACAGGCAGGGTAGAGTCAGTAAACATATCCACGTAGAATCCCTATGGTCCTTGGCAGAAAATTCAAATACTTTTATAACTTGAACCATCTTTAATTCTAAAGATGAAAATACTGAGAACCACTGAGACTGGGTGGTGTGTCCAGGGTCACACAGCTGACTTGTGGTGAAAGACAAAGAAAGGCAGACCCCAAGCTAGATTCCCTTCTCCTCTTTGATCGTCAGTGCCTTATTTTATGAAAGTATTGCATGCCAGTGGGTAGAAAATCTAACCGGCATGATGCTTTTGAAATACCTACTCTGTGCCTAGCCTTGTGGTCTATGCAGCAGAATTGAAAAGAAAAATGGGCATGGTTTGGCTCAAAGCAAAAGAAATGATGTTCCAGTTGGGAAAAAATGTGTGCAAAAGTGTGGATGTGGGAATGATAAAATAGCCTGTGGGTATGTGTGGTACTCTGGCGGGTGGGGTAGGGTGGGGCATTCCCGTGGACTCCTATGGGTCAGTAAATGCAATGCAGTTGGAAAGGTGATCAGGTGGGAGGCGCAGGGTGATAGACAATGTCAGAGGCCAGGCTGTATTCACCTTAAACATGTCTCAGGGCTCACTTCACATCTTACTAACATTCAGTTTTTCTCAAAATATTTGATTTCTGTCTGGAGCAGGCAATACATAATCGCCAAGCTTGCTCTCCAGCTATTTGAAGCCCTGTTGCTCTCTGTAGGAATTTCCGGGGAGTCAAACTGTTATAAGTGCTCACAGCAGGAAAGAGAAAGACAGAATTGGTCTGGAGATTGCTGTCTGAGGATGAAGCAGAATTGCATTAAGGGGTCACCTCACCACCTACATGTTGAAGGAGAGCCTTGACCGGTCGGGGGCAGTTGCTGCCCAGGCCTCAGGGATGATGGTCCATGGGGTTCTTGTCCTCAAAGTGCTTTTCTTCCCGGCTAGAGGGGGCCAGAGCCATCTCCCAACTCAGATCTCATCTCCCTGAAAACCACGCTCCCTCCCTCTTGATTTGGTTCCAACCTTTGTCAGCAGAGAGGGCCATCAAATGTCAAACACTTCCTCCTGGCTCCACACAGCTGATGGTGTGGGACCAGGTAAAGAGAGGGCTTGGTCATTTCATATGTGGAAGGACTCACGAATGAGAACTGACGTGTGCCTGAACAACCTCTTGTTAAGAAAGCTCATGGCAATCAAGCATCTGATGCTGCTGATGGAATTGTGTGGACAGAAATGATACGCGATTAAAGGCTCATTCCCTCCAAATATTCTGGGGTTCAGTTCCAAGTAAGGTTTTGTGGCATTCTTAATTCTGCTGGGTTACAGGCAAGCCATATTTTTGTTTGTTTTCCTTAGACTTTTATTTAGGTATCATTTACATACAGCGAAATACCTATATTTTAAGTGTACAGTTTGATGAGCCTTACACAATTCTAGTCAAGATAAGGACATTTTTATCACCCCAGAAAGTTTTCTTATGCGTCCTTCCAGGAAATCACTCCACCAGCGTTAACACGGTTCTGGTTGTTATTATTTAATCACGCAAATCAATGTGTAGTACATTTTAACACCCCAAAAAGTTCCATTATGCCTCGTCCAAGTCAGTACCTGTTCCCACAGGTAACTGTAATTCTGGCTTTTATCGCCATGGATCAGTTTTGCCTGTTCTTGAACTTTTCATATAAATGGAGTCATTATGCATTCTTCTTTTTTGTCTTCTTTTGCACAACGTAATTTTCTTTTGAGATTTGTCCATGGTGAGTATCAGTTGTTTGTTCCCTTTCCCTTGCTGCGTAGTATTCTGTTGTATGTATGTGTATCAGTTGATTGATCCATAAGGACCAACCTAGGCCTGGCTTGTCCTATGATTTTCTCCTCTTCAGCAGCTTCTCAATTAACTTCTTTCTCTCCTTGTTCCTCTTTCTCTCAGTCCTTGAGTGAAAGCTGGAATGTGAGCTCCTGGCAACCAGGACTGTGTCTGTTTTGTCTACTGCTGTATCCTCAGTGGCTAGGACTGAGTGTGACATGAAGCAGATACTCGATGTTTATATAATGAGTGAATGAATAGGTGTGCAGAGTACATAGTTTTTAAAAATTGTTTACCAGTCTGGCTCTGGGTGGTACCTTACCAAGCAACTCAGAACTACAGGATTCCTAGGACGGTCTCTTTGCTCACAGACTTAATGTGAATTTCTGGCCCCATAGATCATGCCCAGATGTCCTCTGCAAGAGCTTCCCTAAGCTCTCGACTAGATTAGGCCCCTTCACAGGCCTCATAACTGTTCCTGTCACCCCATCATGACTCTCATTCCACGTTATTGTCAATGCCTCTTTAATTGGCTGCCTTACCCCGTGAGTCCGTGGGTACAGACAACCTGTATTTCTTTTCACCACTAAATTGCACACGCTCAGCACTCTTGTCTGGCACACGAGAGGCACAGAGTACACACTAGTTGGGGTTTCTTTCACAGGGAGTTTCTCTCTGCCAGGTTGTTCATCTCAAGACCCCACAATTAGACAAAGCCCTTCATGCAGAGAAAGATGGATTTGAAAACATGGCCTGTGCCCATTCATATGTGGAAGCCCTCATCCCAATGTGATGGTATTAGGAGTTGGGCCTCTGGGAGCTGATTAGGTTTAGATGTGGTCATGTGCGCGGAGTCCCCGTTATGGAATTAATCCCCTTGTAAGAAGAGGAAGAGACCAGCGCCATGTGAGGACACAGCAAGAAGGCAGCTGTCTGCAAACCAAGAAGAGGGTCCTCACCAGACACTGAATCTGTTGGAACCTTGATCTTGGACTTCTCAGCCTCCAGAACTGTGAGAAATACATGTCTGTTGTGTAAGCCACCCAGTCTATAGTATTTTGCTATAGCAACCCAAGCTACTAAGACAGCCTCTGTGGAAGATTTCTACCTAAGTTATAACATTAAATGGGTAGAATCATGTTTTTTTTCCTTCAAATGTTTTAGCCCAGATGTTGAATCTATGAATGTGCTGGGTGGGTCATAGTCTTGGGAACCTAGACATTTACTTGGCGTTGTCCTGGGGAAATCTTAGCATGTTTATTTTCACCCAAACGCTTGCGAACCTGGAGCCTGGAAGTACTAGGTCTATGACCCCTACATCAAGTTCCATTTCCTTACATGATTGTGCTTCCAGCCTTTAGCCCCTGCAACAAAGGGTCAGGGTCCCAGAGAAGTGTCAGCATTAGGGGCATGTGGGCTGTCATTAGAATCTCTGTGGATTTCCTTTATTTTCAGCATAGACTCTTCAAGGGTTCACGTAGGGGCTTCAGAAGGGTTCGTGAATTCCTGAAATGATGTACAGAACTCTAGGTAGTGGGCTTATGTGCATTTTCCTGGGGAAAGTCTGGAACTTCTCACCACATTTTCATAAGGTCCTTTGTATCCCCCAAAGTTAAAGACTACTCTTATAGACTTCCTTCAATGATCTTTCTGATTAATTGCTTAAACATCTCAAGTACAAGAGGAGAAAACGATGGGTGGGAATGCTACCTGGGCCCTGAGTTCCAAAGCTGCCTACACCTCCTTCTAGCTTCATGGCCTCTCCCTGGTCCTTGGTTTCCTGTCTGGTGACTCTGGTGGTTGGATTGGATGTCTTCATAGAGTTCTTGCACTGTCCGTCTGAACAGTTCATCTCAGAGAGGACAACTGATACAGATAAACACGGTCTTTCTGTGCATTATTTCAAAAGGTGGTACCTACCGAAAAAAATCATTCTGTGTCTCATTCCTGCTTTTTTCTCTTTGAACCACTAGTACATGTGGCTTCTAAAGAATGCCATTTATAAATCTATAAATTACTAAAAACAGAAAAAAACAAGAATAATCTGATGGCCTCTTGGTGCCAAGTACAGGAAACACTAGGACGTACTTCATGACAATTCTTGAGGGGTCAGAGGGAAGGATAGTCTGCACATGGACGTGTAAACTAGTTTGTCATTTGAGATAGAGACATTTATATCCTCGAGGGAATGTTGCTTACTATACTTGCACCTACCTTCAGAAATACATGAAAAGGGACTAAACATTTGGAAAGATTGATACTTTATTTTCTTTCTGGTGGTCAGCAATTTACTGCTAATGCCTGAAATAGGAGAGCAGAAACCATCCTGGAAAGTCAGTGGAAGAGAGTTTAATGTAGCCACTTGCTCAAGCCTTAAAGTACTAAAGCCTGCTGATCTTAATTCTGTCTAGGGCTGGTCTGTGAATAATTATACTAAGGAATTGGACAGAGTCATCACAGAGCTATAAAATATCACCCGTGGGGCCTCATTGGAGACTGATGGGAACTCTGGAGAGTTGATAATGGTGATCAAAGGGTCTATATATTTAAAATGCACAAAGGATGAGCCCAGAAATTATCTGCCTGCCAACTTAACTTCTCTACCAGGAACAAATTATCCAAAAATCAATTTGCAAACACCTTTGAGATAACAAGGCCTTGAGTAATAACCTCCATGGCTTTGTAAAGAAAAGCATCTAGCTTGACTAATCTACTTAATTTCCTTCTCTGACCAAATGGCAGGCTATAATAGAGGCAATCTGAACTTGTCCCTGAAGATTTGCTTCGAGTCACACTGAGAAAATATTGTCCACCTCTGCTTCATAATGATTATTCTCTTTCTGGAGAATCTTTGTTGCTAGATAATTAATTAGAAAGAAAACACTGAATGAGCCCTGTCTATCCCAGAGCTGTCCCTGAGTTCCAAACTGAAACTCATACCTGCCTTAGCCACCTGAATAGCTCAGAGGCTCTCCAAAAGTTGTTGAGCACAGCTACGTTGTACTCCACCCCCAAATGCCTTCCCCACCCTTCACTTCCTAGTTCTACTCCAAGAATCAAAAACTTGTTCATACCCTTTGATAGATAATCCCCTTCCTGGAAGTTGGTCCTAGGAAAATATGAGACGAGATGGAGTGGACTCATTTGCACAAAGATGTTCATTGCAGCAAACAACTCATGTGCCCAACAATCGGAGAATAATTAGTGGAATTATCTGATGGACTGCTCTATCACTATTAAAGACAGCGATGGTAAAATCCACATAGCATATAAACAAAGTCCTTTGGATCTAATAAGTGAGGGAAGGAAAGAAAATCTACATTGGGTCTATGTGTTACTGTAACCACAAAAAAATGGTTTAAGTATACGCATAGAAACTGGAATGGAACGTGGAGAAATAAAAATGGTGATTATATTGGATGGTAGGGAAGGGGGCCTATTTCCTCTTTCGTCTCACTTCTTTATTGTTGTCCCACTGCCATTTTTTGCTACAAATAAAAATAAATATATCCACATTGATCTGTAGAAAATGGGTATGGAGAGGCAAACAGCTTTCCAAAGGGAGAGCTGGTCTTGAAAGGCATCAGATGTAGGTTCCATCCTGCCTTACCTGCTCCACTGTCTTGGTTAGGTGATCTGATCACTTGGGTTCTCAGTTTTTTAATTCATTAAAACGGAGGTGATAATGTCCCAAGAATTACACAAAGTGATGCAGATGAGATTTTTCTGGTAAATAAGGATAAAGTAAATGATAATTTGCCAGTGAGCTAAAAATTGCCAGAAAGAGGCCACCATTAATGCTTGCTGAAATTCTGGTCTGTTTAGCTGAAGTTATAGAACTTAATGGAAGAGAGATGGCAACACATAGGAGATCCAAGATTACTCAGCATGACTTTTCCCTTGACCCTTGATTCCCACCGGGGTCACTGTGGCCAGTGCCCCTCTCTCTGCCGGAGGAAATCGCTAGGGTTGAGGAAGAAGCTGAATTCCTGCTATGCCATCATCCCTTTGCTACTTAGGCTCCTATCACTATTTGGAAGAACATCCACTAACAGTCTATGTGTTCCTATAAAAGAAATGTTTGTGAACTCCTGACTCTCCTGGGTTTTGAACCAAACTCCGCTTTAGTAAAGGCAGGTTCTCATTTGAGGTTAGAAAAGAGACTATTACCCCAGGCAGCTTTGCCGTGTTCAAGAAAAAATCTTTTCTTCACAATGGCCATCATTCTTTCCTTTCTTTAAATGAAGGAGATACAATAGGTGTTGAATATAGTTACTTAAGATATACTGATTCAGGCATTTACATACAATTATTTAATTAAAGTAGGTCGTGAATGGGTTGAGAAAGGGATTTGGGCTGTTTTCTGTGGCTGTCCGGAATTCTGTCCTTTGTCCTCACATGTTTGGAGTCTGCTCTGTAAATCTTTTGGGTCTGACATCCTTTGCTGATTCCTGTCTTTCAGAGCCTCCCACTCCCATCGCCCCCCCAGAGCTGCTGGCCGTGGGGGCCACATACCTGTGGATCAAGCCGAATGCCAACTCCATCATTGGAGACGGCCCCATCATCCTGAAGGAAGTGGAGTATCGCACCACCACCGGCACCTGGGCAGAGACCCACATCGTCGACTCTCCCAACTATAAGCTGTGGCATCTGGACCCCGATGTGGAGTATGAGATCCGGGTGCTGCTCACGCGGCCAGGGGAAGGGGGCACGGGACCGCCAGGGCCTCCCCTCACCACCAGAACCAAGTGTGCAGGTAGGACCCTTCTTCCTGACTCCGTTTTGAGAGGTTGGGCAGTTGCTGGGAGTGACTGCTCCTGTGACAGTCATTCCTCAACTTTGGTATGAGTGTGCTTCCTGTTGTGATTAAAAAAAACAACAGTTTTGGTCTTGCCTTAGAGGCTCCAGAGGCATCTCTGGGGACCTCCTGGCTTTGACTGGGAATCTAAGAACCCGCTGACTCTAGCTGTGTCATGGAGAGGTTCCTGGTCCTGAAAGTGTTTCCCGGGACACTGGTTGCCTTTCTCCAAGGGCTTCTGGCGCCACTGGTGTGTCTGAGCCTTCCTAGTGCTGACATTGCCTCTGAGGGCTCTTGATTCTGTGTCTCTGAGGGCTCCTGGCCTTGTTTCTCTGAGGGCTCCTGGGCCTGCTTCTCTGAGAGCTCCTGGCTGTGTCTCCGAAGGTTCCAGGCTCTGGTTGTATCTCTGAGGGCTCCTGGTTCTGACCATGTGACCTGAGGCTTCATTTGGTCTATGTCTCTGAGTGCTTCTGATTCTTGTTGCATATGTCAGGTGTTCCTGATTTTATTTTTGTCCCTGAGGATCTCTGGGCTGGGCCTGTGACCCTAATGAGCTCTTGGTTTTGACAATGTCCCTGAGGGCTCCTGGTTCTAGTTCTGTCTCTGAGGGGCTCCTGGTGCCAGCTACATCTTGAGTGCCTCCTGGCTCTGAAAGTGTCCCTCAGTGGATTCTGGAAATGCCTTAGTTCCTGAGAGCCTCCCACCTCTGTGTCCCTTGGGGGTTTCTGACACCTACTTAGGAGTCTGGGCTGAGACTCTCTGTCCAACGGTCCTTTGGATTCTACATCCCTACAGGCTCCTGGCTCAGTGTTCCCTCCAGCCAGGCTCCAGCGGTTTCTCTGAGATTTCTGGATGCTGCTAAAGAGTTTGCTAACTAGGACTATGTCTGCGAGTGTTCTTTGTATCTATCCCCAAGAGCTCTAGGCTTCTGTGGTGTTTCTAATAAGGGGTATTGTTTGGGATTGTACCCCTGAGATGTTTTGGCTTCAAATGCAACTCAAGAAATTAAAAGGACTCAGTGTTTTATGGGTTTGTTTGTTTGTTTGTTTGTTGCTGCAAATCAAACATTATTTTATCTCATTTTTCCCTAAGTAACAATTTGATGTAAGTACTTTTATCTCATATATAAATGAAAGAATAGGGACTCAATATTTTTAAAAATTTTATCCAAAGTCATAGAGTTGGCCAGCAGCACACTCAGGATTTGCCCTCAGGTTTCCTGACTCGAATGCCCTTGATCGTGTGGTGTACAGAGCTGGGGGTGCTCCAGTGGGGGACCAGGGAAGTGGCAGCATGAGCCATTGACTTCTGAGGGAAAAGGAATCCCTGATGGCTTCTGGGTGGGGAGAGAAGGACCCATCAGCACAGTGACTTCCATGGAACAAAAAAGTAGAACACAGTCAGTTCTGCTATAATGCAACATACGTGTGCCTAAAAATCATTGCACTGTTCAAAGTTATGCAGTAAAAACCACTGGGCTTATGGGGGAAAATGGGGCTGGGGCACAGCACTCATCAGTGACACACCAAAAAGAGAGGAACCTAGTAAAAATGGCAGCACAATTGTACACGTGTTAATGGCTAAGATATGCATAAATACTGTACTACAAACGGGGTGTTACCGTGAAACGTCCTGGAGTTTGCCTGTGGAAGTGGGTATCAGAAAGGCTGCAGCCCATGAGCTACTGTGCAGTGGTGGAGGAGGGCTGTCTGAAAGTGGCAGTAAGTTGTGACACCATGTGTGGGTCAATGTGGCTTGTAACACACACAGTGAACGAAGGAAGCAGGTAGATGTTTGAGGTGGGTGCGTCTTGTGTGTTCCTGCGTGACTCAGTCCAGCTGGGTGCGGTTTTCTGCTTCACTAGTGTTTCTGTGTACAAAATCTCACATAGCAAATGTGAAATTCATGTTATGCTCACATTGTTCCCTAATATATCAATCGTGTTGGAAGACATTTGCATTTTCAAAATAAGCGTTATAGCAGAATTGACTGTAACCATGCTTAAATACCTCAGTAGTGCATCTTGGTAGCATGTAACCCAAAGTTAGTGAGTATTTCCTTTGCTTGGGAATATTCCTTTGAATGTTATTGAACCACCACGATGAACGGAGATGCCATTTTCTTGATTAGTTTCAAAAACAGGCCTTTGGTAAAATTCCTCATTGAAACCTGATTATAAAACTTACTACTTTAGAAAGACATAAGGATATGTTATTAAACCAGGTAATGCCTTACCTCAGCTTTGCAATTCAGTATTCATCCATAAAAATAATTGATTTGATCCTGCCGATGAGACTTTTCTCTTTCTACAGGGTTTCCAGGGTTTTTGATCTTTATAAATGATATTCAAAGTACTTTAGCAGCCCCCATGGACTTATTTGCTGATGATCATATAATGCATTTTGAAATTCAATCGCAAGATGATCATCTCAATAAAAATTTACAATCTATTGCAAACTGTTGCCATGGCTGTGTAATGGATTTTACATGTTGAAAGCACGATTGTCTGACTATCACTATAAAAATTATGAGTTGAAAATGCTGTTTGTGGTTTTATATTTCAAAAAATATTGATGTTTAAGTAAGTTATGCCTAAAATCTTGAATAACCCACATTTTACAAAATGTGTCATCAAAGAGGTAATCTTCTTTTCCACATTGCTACTGATAGTAGAATGTTCTTTGCCTCATAATTAATTTTTAAGAGAATTCCAGGGCTGATATCCATTTGTGGAGGCTGTTTATTGGGGTTGGTAGTCTGAGTTTTTTCCCCCTTTCTCTATTCTATTATTAATCATACTGGAAATGTACTCATTATTTTACAAAACAGAAAATGAGAGAGTGTGGAGTGTGGAAGGTATAATTTCTGCCCAGAGGAATTTACAGACTGGGTTAAGATTCCAACAAAACAGCAAAGAGAGTAAAGCATAAAGTCAAGTATTGAAATAGCACACTTCGTGGAGAAAAACAAGCTTGGCGTGGAAAGAGCAATGCTGTTAAAATGATCTCGAGCAGTGGATTTCAAAGTTTTGTCCCTGGACAGAGAGCATAGGCATCACCTGGGGACTTGTTAGAAATGCAAATTCTCAGGCCCTGTTCCCTGACCTAGTGAATCAGAAGTTCTGGGGATGGAGGCCAGAGGTCTGTGCTATAAGGAGCTCTCTGAGGGATGTTGACGCACACCCACATTTAAGAACCACTGATACAGTGTCACACCCAGATGCCACTTTGGTAGTATGCCCATTATATTGCTTGATCCTTGAGGCAGTTCTGAGAGGTAGATGGGAAAAAACTGAGGCACAGAATCATCAGATGAAGCTCACAAGTCAATTACCTTCTTACAGCTAAATCTCTTGGCCTAAGGAACTCTCCATCACATGGTTTGATGGCGTTTCCTCCGCAAATGTTCTCTTCAGGGTGGGACTGAGTGATAAAGAGACTGGTAACTATGGAGACAAGCTGAGCATGAATAGCCTCCATGCACTGCAGCTATAGTCCTGTTCATCAAACATCTACTGAGTCCCTTCCATGTGCCCAGCTCTGTGCTAGGTACTGGTGGCAGCGGCATGCAACTGGAAGCTACAAGCTCAGGTATCAGGAAGATGCCAGGAGGCCCAATTCAGCAAGGGCAGGTGGCGATGATTCTGGTTCTGCCAGGTCTGCCAGGTCACTAGGTAGATTCTTGGGGCACTGGGAGCAGGTTCTAACCCTTAAGGGGAGAGATTGTCAAGAGTTTAGCTATAGTGCAGCATCCCAGGCCAGTAGTCTAGAGCTCATAGCAGGACCCTTAGCCAATTAAGCTAGAGCCTGGACAGATTTATCAGATAGGAACCTAGTAATGTGAGGATAAGAGAAGAGAGCCATAGATGACACTCCCAGGCTTCTGGTTTGGATGCCTGGGAGATGAGTGATGGAGTTATCTTCTGAGATGGAAAACACAGAAGACACTTTAGGGGCAAGAAAGCCAGCCCAGGTTTGAATATGTTGTGTTTGAGGTGACACTGCACAGCAGGTGATGGTATAGGTCAACCTGGAGCTCAGGAGAGACCAGAACGTTACCTCTTCTTCTTCCAGGAGAACTACCTGGTTGCACCTGGATTTGAACATCAAAAGGACGTCTTTGTACCAATGAAAGCAGTTTAATTCTCTTTCTTCACGCTGTTCTCTTGAGATGCCCCATTCATTTTTTTTTCTATTCGTCATTTTGTTCCTTGTGGTCAGTTTAATCATGCGCCGTCTTTCCTGAGATATAAGCCTGGGGAGCAAACACGATAATGTACATCAGAGTGCTTTGAAAAGCTCAAAATGCTCTTTAGATAACCTGTAATGAAACAAACCATTATTTGTTGCTATTATTGTTATGGATGTTACGATTATGAGTAATGATATCAAAACAGGAAGTCTTGCTTGTCCACTTCTCTGCACTGACTGGCATTTGGAAGGGTGGGCCATATTCTTCGGTTGTGTTTCATCAGCCCATGGGAAATCCCATTTCAGAACACGATGATCATACTGTAGTCTGGACTCTCAGAGATTTTCTGGTCTAGAGCAACAGGTGGTTTTCTCCGACACAAACGCAATAGCAGATGTCCAGTAATAGGAGCTGGGTCCTAGAAGGGCTCTCTGGTGCCCACCCAGCCTCACCTTGAATGCCACCTCTGATGGAGGTGCTCATGTTCTCCCACGGAGGACCAGGTCCCTGCTGGGGATCCTGCGCGGTTATTATTATTCACTACCCAGTGTTAGCCTAGTGATCATAAAACTCTGGATGGGGTGCTAGGTAGGAGCAGAGAGTATCCATTAGGTTGAAAGAGTGGGCGCAATAGGCAGGCTCTTTGCATCAACTGTCTGGAGTCCACAAGGAGAACCAAGGCCAATGGCATTGACGACGGGGCCCAAGGTCAGTAAGCGGGGAAGGCAGGTGAGAAGATAAGAGGTGCAGACACCATACTGGTCCAACCTGGCCCTGCATCTTTTCTGCAGGTACCGCTTTTAATGGCCCGAGCACCTGCTTGTTGATGTCTTAAAATGATCACTCAGAAACTCTCCCTCATTTTTACCCAAGTCTGCCTCCATGCAACACTCACTTATGGATTCTGGTTTTACTCTCGGGTGACCTATTCCTCCATATCTCAAAAACAGGTCTATAGCAACTAAAGTTTTCTCACTTATGCTCCAGAAATCTCTTTCCCCAAAAGCTGTGTTTCAGCCAGACCCTGGGCAGCTCTCTTCACATCATAGCTATGGGATCACAACTCAACAATCCAGCAAGCCAAGTGATCATACATCCCCCTGGGATTGCTTACTCTCGTAAATCAAAGGGCCCTTGCCTGGGAGTCCACTTCATCGTGGTCTCACAGGGTTTAGGCTCTCTAAGTGAAAAGCGACTTGATAGAGCCAGACACGCGACACGCACTGCTGATTTGGAGAGCTCTTTTCCTATTGCCTCCACCTGAGGGTTGATTGCACATTATATTTTATTTACATATTTATGGATTTCTACTGGAAGTGATATGTGTCTGCCCTGCTCTTTTCTCCAAGGGGATAAAAAAGAGAAATTCCAGTTGCTGGACTCAATGAAGTGAGGGTAGTCATTAGAATTTAGTGAAAAGAATAGGGGCTTTAGAGCTAAAAAGATTCTGATTTTTATTTCAAGCTGGCACTTGTTAGCTGGATGATCATGGGTGATATTACTTCTCCTGTCGGTGCCTCAGTTTCTTTTCTTCCATTTGTGAGAGATTACAGTATGCCACTGTGTTGTGAGGCTTCAGTGAGACAAGTTATCTGCCTAGCAGAGAACCCAGGACATAGAAGCCCCTTTTAATGAACGGTTTTTAGAAATAATCTCAGGCCTGGGAAGATTCCCCTCACTGTAGCATCATGGACCCTGCTGTAAAGGATTTCTCCAGTTGCTGTTCTCTTTACTTTCTCAGCGGTGGATTCATGCAGAAGCTCTGATGAGTGGCTCTGCAGGTGTTCTGGAGCCTTTGACGTGTGGCTGCAGGACCTAGAGGTGGCTGCGGTGGTACTTGATGATGCGGGAGGGGGAGATGGGAATTGTCCTTTTATAATTCCGTCTCCAGTCTTAAGTAAGAGAGAGAAGCATGTTTTCCAGACCCTTCTCTCTTCTGGGAGGCCAAGGCTAGTGGGAATGAGGCCTTGGCAGACAGGGAGCGGAGGTGAGTCCTGCCCCTCTGCAATGAGCATCCTCAGATTGGCGTGTTTTTAGTCTAGCTTGCAGTTCTAGGGCAGAGTGGAGGGATAGAGAGAGGGAAAGAGGAATTTAAGTTCTAGAAAATAGAACAGAGCTACGTAACTAGCATTGCGAGGCTTTTATTTTTATTATTTTTTTCATTTCTGTAAGCCTCAGTTTCACTCTCTGTACGGTGGGGGTAGCATAACCTGGCTTAACTCGTAGGGCTCTGAATTAGAAGTAAATGGAAACTTCCTTCTGGGCAGGATGGTGGTATGAGCACAGACATCTAACTCCTATCTGTGCCCTGCTATGACCTTGGTGGGATGATCCATAAATCTTAGGGAAACACAGCAAGATGAGCCAATAGAAGTAGAATCACCATTCCGCCCAGAATCAAAGCAAAATTTAAAGACCGACGGAGAACTCATTAACGCAGTGAGAAACTAGGGGAGGAGAGGTCTCCCATGCAGGCCATACCGTGCTCAAAGGGACATTGTCACCAGAGCAATGCACGTGATTCCAGACCGAAGGCAGCCGCAGAAGAGGGACTGTGGCCACCTCTTCCTCAAGATGACTTGGAGAAGCGGCACTGACTGCCCTTCACTTCCCCTCCCTCCCCCACGCCGTTGCCTCTGCTGCTTTGACACTTCCTTTCTTCCCCGGAGTGTAGGACCTTGGAGAGAGTTACCTCCAAGGGGGTGAAGAGGAGGGAAGGCCTCTTCTCATCACACCTGGTTCAGGAGCTGCTGCATGAGACAAGAAGTGTCTGCAGAGGAGCCAAGCATCTGCTAGGGCACGAGATGTCCATCTCCTCTTCCTGTGGACCCTCTCCCCTCCCTCCCACTGCACACATAGTACCTACAGGTGGTTACCTTAGACCCCGTTCCCACTTGGTTAGGGAAGAGGAGGAGAAAAGAAAGTTTTCTCACTTTACACCTGCAATTCACAACCTCAGGGACTTTCATCCCAGCCTGCACAGTCTCCTTACTGGATGAGCTGAGCGTGGTATCAGAGCAAAGAGTGAGGGTCCAGTTGGACACCGCCTAGCAGTCTCTGGAAGGGACATCTGGAGGTGTCTTAGCTGTTCTCTGTAGAACGGGGCGGCGCTTACTCCTTACTCTTCTTGGTTTTGTAGCCTTGGGTAAAATTCCAAAGTGACAAGAAAAGCCCTCTTAAACATCCTGTTACGTTTAGATTTTTCTGCGACTCTCTGCTCCCTAGAGAACTAGGGCCACCTGGGAGGTGAAGTACCGTAAGTCAGAGAACACACCCTGGTAAACACTCCCCCATCCCTCCTAACTTTGAAGGTTGAGTTTAAAGAAAAAGTGAGCCGCAGAGAGGTATTAATGAGAATAAAAGCTAACAGTGTTTGTTTGTTTGTTTATCCAGCTAGCTGGACTAAAGACATGGCCCCCAAATATATTAAAATTGGAGGTCAGTCATTCCTGTACTGATGGAAATCTTGAAATAACAGCACAAAGAAAATGGATGATTATAGTAATGAAAACAGCAGCTACCCTTGAGTATGGTAGCTTGAGTATGTTCCGTACATGAGGGCCATTGTATTGAGCTTGTTACAAGTAACTATTTTACTTGCAATTCTTGCACTAGGAGGGTGGGTATAATTTCCTCCACTGACTGTAAAGTAAGTGACTGACCCAAGGCTATATACCTGCCCAAGTGGCCCAGCTGGGAATTGAAGTTTTAATTACAAAGCTGCAAAGCTCCAGCTCTTCCTCATATGACCCTTGAAATCCAGCATCATAATGAAAGCATAAGGCACCATGATCAGAAATGCACCGATGAAAAAAGTTGAATATTAGAAAAACTATTGGTCTAATGCTTCGTATCAGTGGGTCAAAAGATGAAAACCATCTGATCTTCTCCGGGGAGACTGAAAAGTAATTTGAAAAAATTCAGCCTTCATTACCGATCAGAATTCTGGGTAAGCTAGGAATGGAAAGGCACTTTCTTATTTCTAGCAGAAAATGTTCTTATAGCCTCAAAGCCTAAGAGAATAAACTAAACCAAAAAAAAAAAAAAAGCTATCAGAACTACTAAGAGATTTCAGTATTATGGTCGGACACAAAGCAAATAAACAAAAATCAATAGCTATATGCCAGTAATCACCAGTATAAAAAAATAATAAAAGGTATCCTATTCTCAAATGCAATTAAAATATAAATACTTAGGAGAAAACCAAGAAATGTGCAGAAACTATACGAAAACACAGACACAAAACTTTATCGAGGATGATAAAACAAGACCTGAATAAATGGAGAGATATATCATGTTGTTGGATTAGGAAGTTTAATATTGTGAAGATATCAGTTCTCCCCAAATTAATTTATGGGTTTAATACAATTGCAATCAAAGCCCTAATGAGATTCTTTTTGGAACTTGACAGAGTGATTTCAAAATTGATCTGAAAGAATATATAGGAGACTGTAGTGAAGAACACTTTGAAAAGTGGTGGTTTGGCGGGGAGGGGGTGGATTTCACTGTGAAATATCTGCGTTTATTATAGCTGTAATAATGAAAGCCCAGAAAATAATCCAGCATAGAGTGAAACTGGCTTTCAGAGAGTATTTGAATGGAGAATTCATATAAACATAGTATATCTGTAATTGGTTAATAATTTGGAATTGAAATAGAATGCATTGCTTAGATATCACGATATGCTGATAAATAAATTCTGGATCGATTAAGAAGTTAAAAGCAGAAAAAAGGAAGAACCAGAAGAAAATAAAGAAAATATTGTTCTGTATGAGGAAGGAATTACAGTTCATTAAAAGGAAATGCATCCGCCATTGAGTCACGGCTTACAAATTTAGTATGTAAAAAAGGAAGAAGAAGAAAAATCTTCTATGCTATACTAACAAAATTCAGAAAGCAAATAGGTAAACTGAGTGTGGAAAACTATGTGACAAAATAAAGAAAAAAGGGATAATATTCTTACACGTAAAGAGCTCTAATAAGTCAATAAAAATGTCATCACACTGATTTTTTTTTTTAGAAAGGGCTAAAAGGTATAAATAGGTAACCGCCAAACAAAATATGAATGGTGAAAAACAAATTTAAAATGTCCAGTGTCACAGATAATCAAATAAATGAATTTTAACCTGTAAGATTAACAAAGTATATCTACTTTTAAGTGATAATAACCAGCACTGTCAAGGACAAAGGAAGCAGGCATTTCTACAGGTGGGTTAGCTGGCACAGTGTATTTAGAGGACAATTTGCTCATTTTTTTTCTAACAAAATAATCAGAGCTGCTGAAAAAGAATTGTATACATGGAGGTCATCACTGTATTATTTATAAAGGCAAAAACTTGGAAATCACTTAACTGCCCCAATAGGAACATAGTTAAGTAAAGTTTTATGCATGCACACAGTGGAATTCTATGCCGATATTACAAACCATGTTTTCAGGGAATATCTAATGGCATGGGTTCATGCTATGGTAAGTTTAGAAAAAAAAAAAAAGCTTACAAAACCACATGTGTAATTACTGTCCCAATTTTTTGAAATATAAATACACAGGCCATATCTCAGCTGGTGCCCATTTGTCAGTTAGAGCTACAAAGTATTGAGCAGAATCCCCCATTCCAGGTCCTGCACTTGGTTCGATCCTGCCCCGAAGACATCTGGAGATTCCCAGGGGAGCACCTGTGTCCCCTGTTCACTGCCTGCTCTGAGTTCCAGAACATCACTCTGTCTTTCCTGGCTGTGCTAATGGGATCAGATGTGAAACTGGCCCCTCTCTACCACTGTCCCAAAGCTGCACAAGCGCCAGGCTGTCTCGTGCAGCAGCAGTACCTCTCTTGATGCTTGGAAGGGGGGGAGGGGCACAGGCAAGAGATGACATTGCAGGGCTGCCCAGCAGACAACTCAAAATCCTTTCACAGCCTTAAAAGTCCTTTCAGTGGGCAGGGATTTTTCCCATTTTTCTCTCCTCTCTCTCCCAGATCACCTACAGGTGATGCAAAGTCTTCTTCTCATTTCCGGAGAGGTCTCTAACTTCAGGTCCAGTCCTCTCTTTGCACATCTTTTGCATTGAGGTGAACATTAAAGGGGGAGTGTGAGGAGGGCAGCTAAGAGATTTTAACCGAGACCAAAGCCTTTCTTTTAATGGGACCAACCCTCCCTTAAAAAATGTATTTTAGTCTATGTGCTCTCATGCACACATACAGACAACACATACCCTATATATGGTATATATTTACACTTATAGGAATATATGTGTATGTATGTGTGTATATATAATATGTATACGTAAATGAGATTATGGGTCACTGTAAATGTTTTCTTTCTTTTGCTATGTTGTATAAAATTTGTACAACTTGAAAGCAGGTTTCCCCCTTAAAGTCAAATGTGAATGTGAAAGATTGTTATAAATGTTAAAGCACTCTGTATAAATGTGAGAGATTATTTTTATCATAGTTAGTAAAGCATTGACGTTCTTGGAAGGTGCAAGAACAGTTGCACATTTGCTGAGCCCTGGGATGCAAACCAAGCTTTACTCTCTGCTCAGATGGAGAAAAGGGTAGTCAGACGAGGAGTCTGCCTACAGCCCCAGCTGAATTGGAATCCAGGTTCTGCCCTTAGGATGCTAGACAGCTTTGGGCAGTTTGTTTAAACTCTCTGATCCCTTTACCCATCTGTTAAATGGGGATTATACTGCTTATCTCACTGGATAGAAATAAGGGTCATTAATATTAATGATGTCTAATATTGCAGTGAATCTGCTTGCAGCCCCAAAAAGGAAGGTACATACCATCAGCACCATCACTACCAAAGCTTAGAGAGGTTAAGTACTTTGTTGCAAGTCATGAAGCTTATTAGGAAGTGGCTGAGGTTAGAGCCTATCAAGTCTGACTCTAATCCCTGCTCTTACCCCACCTGGCTATATAACTGTAAGTGCCTGGTACAACGCCTAGAACTTAGCAGGTGCTTAGTAGATTGGAGCTTCAGGCTATTTAACAGCCTAGAGGCTCTCTTTCTCTCTCCCTGCCCAGGCCCTCCTCACCGGTAAACCCTAAGATCTTCACTGCAGTGGGTCCAAGGGACAAAGGGTAGCCACTTGCTGCGTTCCCAAAGGGATCTGGGAGGGCCGACAATTTCAAGAGCTTGGCGTGCACCCTCAGCCAAAATTATGTCAGAGTCAGGGAAATCCCAGGGTGCCTTGCCCATCACTGGCATTCTGGAATGCAGAGACCTCATTACACTAGGAGTGGAATAGTATGTGCATCAGGGAGCACAAACCTGGCTTGATGCGGAGGAATTGGCTGCGCATGCCAGAAAGCAGGGAAACCAGAGCATCAGTCAGTGGTGGTTTCTAAATCATACCCACCACTGGCTTGACCCTCAGTCATTTTGAGCTTCTTAAGTGGAGCTGTGGCAGGAGCTGAGAGGGCGCGTTGGAAGGTCTGTGGGGACCCACCAACGAGTGGATGTCCATCCACCCTATAGACTTCCCTAGCAGGGGATGCCTTGAATCATTAGAAAGAAGCATGTAACTCTTCCCACCAATCCTTTTCCAGCTGGGCCCAGGGCTAAAAGCAGGTACAGTTGCTGCAGCTACTATGGTATCTGCTGCTGTTCTTCCTTCTTTGTCCTCTTCATCTTTGTACTTGAAAAAAATAATGTATCTACAGCAAAGCAAATTTTTGAAAATAGAAAATATATCTCATATACCAATTAATTTCTTTGTTAGTGCATATTCCTTTTCAGTCATTGACCCCATTCTTATGTAATTATGCCTCATGTCCTATGTCTCTGCCTGTCACTCAACACCATAAAGTGAATATTTTACATGTTCTTAAGGAATTTTCAACATTGCTTTAATGGCTCCATAGTGTCCCATAGAGTCTAATTGCCAAAATTTGCTTCACAATTCCTGTATTGTTGGATATTTGGGTGTTTCCAAATGTCACCATCTTCCTGCCTTGTAACCTTCTGTTTGAATGATATTCTAGGCTGAATTTCAAGGAGTAAGGTATTAAAAGGTAGAGACGTCCTTATGGCTTTTGCTACATTTCACAGATTGCTGTCAATGAAATAATTATGCTATTTTTTTTAATGATATGAGCACTTTTAGTGTAACCCTTGACAAAATTATATACTATCATCTTTTAAAAATTTGTCCATTTCATAGGCATGAAGTGATATTTCAAGCCTGCTTTAATTCATGTCTCTTCATAACCTCCACTTCTGCATTCCCTCTGCCTCGCTCACGTGTGCCAGCTGCCATGCTAGTCTTTTTTCTGTTCCTCAAGTCTTTTTTCTGTTCTTCAAAAACACCATGGCCACCCTCTTTCCTGCCTCAGGGCCTTTGCCCAAGCTGTTCCCTCTCCCTGGAACTCTCTCCCCACTCATACTCTTCACCAGCTCCTTCATCCTCCTCCTTTGCATGTCCCTTTAAAGGTCACTTCACAGAGAGACCTTACTTGACACCCTAATCTAAGTTAGTCTCCTTCCCACTCCCCTTTCGAACAATTTATGACACTGTTCACAGAACTTATCCCAGTTTGTGATTATCTAATTATTTGTGTCTGTTTGTTTATTGCATGCCCGTCCATTAGACTTTGTGCTTCCCCAAGGACACTCTAGCTTCATCCGTTCTGGTCACTAGTGCCTGGAATCGTGACTGACACATAGTAGGCACTCAGTAAATCGGTGTTGAATGCATGGCTGTTATGGAGATATACGTGCTACACTGCAGAAAATTTGGAAAAGCAGAAAAATACACAGACAAAAATTTAAGTGACCCAAACAAGGCATCCATCAGAGATAAAAACTATTATCAAGTTGGTGTTTCTAATAGTTTCATGTGTTACATTGAACTCATTAATTAATATGGGGTTTATGTTGGTCTTTGGGACGCAGTTAGGTTTCAACTTGCTTTATAACCATTTGACCTATTGTCTCAGCACCATTGGTGGAATAAGCTTACAGTGCCCAAGCAATGAGGAACTGGGGAAGGGAGGAGGGAATTCTTTATGGAGAAGGGAAGGAAGCTGGGAGCCTGACCCAAAGAAGGTTTGCAAAAGAAAGCCTGTCAGAGAAAGGGGGCCCCTAACTGTGAATCTCCTGACCTGGCGTAATAGCCGGGCGGGCGGACATCCAGACCACAGTTCGGGAAACTCATCTTGGGAGGAAAACCCCAGGCCCTGTCCAAGTGGCTAATACCACCTGTGTTTGTAAATCCTTTACAGTACTATCTTTCTAGAGCCTTTTATAAACATTATCGATCCTCAGCGTGACTCAGAGACTAACTGGGATAATCACCACCATTTTACTCTAGGGGACATGGAAGCTCTCAGGAGTTACGAGACCCTCCCTATATCTCAGATCTTGGGATAGCTGTGAAATAACATCCTGACCCCAAACTCTTCTGACGCCTGCCCTCCGGCTACTGTCGAAGGTTTCAATGAGCTGTGAATCTTGGATTAACCTGATAGCTTGGGGGAAAGGTGGGGGGAACAGGAGGAGGCAGGAGTTCTGATTAATTGATTCCTTTTTTGAATTTGAAGGTTAAGCAGAAAATCCATTTAAAGTTGGCCCAGACTATATTATATAGGATGGCATATGAACTAAGCACAATAAAATTGAGCCCAGAGGAGTATCCCAAGGGAGAAGTCAATAATGTGACCCATAATTGCCTTTTACAGTGGGTATGGCTATGTGCCCTTGACCACTGCACCCACCCCAAAGCATTTAATCAAAGCCATGGCAGTTTAGGCATCTAAAGGCCTCTGGCAGGCAGTTAATGGCCATCCCAGTGTCTTGAGCTGTCCTAGACTCTGAACTCCCTGAGGACAGAGCCTTGTGCATTTCACTTCTGTGTCTGGCTGGTACATCCAGAAGTTTGAAGCAAGGATGGGCATGCATCCTCAATTAGGTGTGGCTAACAAGATTAATGATATTCTGTATTGTGGGGAGTTTAGGATTCAGAATGATTGGGCAGCGGAATGCCTGTAATATGCCAAGAGCATTAAACTTCATTCTGGCCGCATATTTTCAAAGATACCAGATAAAAGATATTACCTAGGAGAGTGCTGGTCCTCTGGGGACGAGCTGTAAACCCCATCATATGAACAGACTGGAGGGGTGCTGAGCAGTATGTTTGCTTGCAAGTTAGAGAGACTCTGATGCCTGGAATTGTTCAGACTTCTGTACATGGTGGGAAAGTTAGGGCAACTCTTCACATTTCCACGGCATTTTGTAGTGATGGTGAAAGAAATATGTTTCTATTATTTTTATTTTGGAAGATACAGAAAAACACCAAAAGAATGTAAAAATCACCCATAACCCCACCACTTGGAGATAACTACTCCAAATTTTGGTGTAACTCTTCCAATGATTTTGTTTTTTCTAATGCAGAAATGTACATCTCTTTACACAAAACTAAGCCAAAGTGTACATGTTCTATAACTGATTATTTAGCAGTATATAGTGAACATTTTCCCATGCACTTATTATTTTTACTTCACTAAATACAAATAGGTATTAAATAGGTAGCGTGATGAAGTAAATAGAGATGGTCTTGGTTTTTATGGATCCTGAAACGAAGGGGGAGATGTATATTACATTGAATGTAGATACAGAAATACAGTCTGTCCTTAATATCTGCAGACTCCATGATTGCAAATTCATCTACTTGCTAAAATGTAATTGTGATACCAAAAGCAATACTCACAGTGCTTTCACGGTCATTCACAGACATGCGCAGAGAGGTGAAAAATTTGAGTTGCCAAATGCACCCGTTCCCAGGTTGAACAAGGAGACGCTCTGCCTTCTTGTTTCAGGTCTCCTCCTCTAAATAATATCCTTTTCACGGTCTGTTTAGTGCCATGTTTTTCCCATTTTGGTGCTTTTTGTTGCTGATTTTTCTGTTTAAAATAGCCCCCAAGCACAGTGCCAAAGTGCTGCCTAGTGTCCCTGAGTGCAGGAAGACTGTGACGTACCTTACAGAGAAAATGCATGTGTTAGGTAAGCTTTGCTCTGCGTGAGTTCCAGCTCTTGGCTGTGGGCTCAGTGTTAATGAATTAGCAGTGTATATTAAACAAGGTATCTTTAAACAAAAACAGACGTAAAACAAGGTTATGTATTGACCAGTTGACAAAAACGTTGTATCCGAGGCTCTCAGGAGCCTAGGAGCAATGGTTCGGTATTTGCTCATTCAGTGCAACTTTATAGAACGTAACTATTGCAAATAGAGACCACCAACTCTATGTATATACAAATCAGTAAGGTGGGGGGGGGGTGGTCAGGAAAGGAGACATACATTTGGCTCTAGATAGCTCTTAAAACTGTTGAAAAATAATTTTCAAGACAAGGTAAAATCACAACTCTCATACAGAAGTAAAATCAACATGATTTTATTTGATTCATTTACGAGGAAACCGGTGAGGTGTCACAACCAGTGCAGAGGAAAATCCAAAAATCAGAGACATTTATAGGTGAGGAATGTTGACATGAATATGCAAACAGAGGCAAAACTGGCTTTCTTTTTTCCTTTGGTAGGGGAGAAGATTGTCCCTCCCTGAGACAGAGCCATTTCCATGTCTGTAGACAAAAAATTATTCTGCAGTGCTCTCAGTAATCTACAACTTGCAGGGTTGCAAAGTAGGTCCCATAGAATCATAATCTGATAACAGGGAAACTTGTGCCATGACAATTCATAGTTGTCCATGAAAGCACGTGTCCCCCCCGCCCCCAAGTCATGGTGATGTGATCCATCTAGATAATGTGTGGAGGTAAGAGAAGGGAACCCTGAGCAACGCCCCTACCATGAGATTAGAGGTTGCGTGGCTAATTCAGAGCCAGCAAGGCAAACTGTGAAGAAACAGCTAGAGAGGCAGAAGGAAAATGTGGTGCCTTTGGGCCAACAGCAAGACAGAGGATGGAGAAAGTTGTCAGCTGCCTGAAGGTTGAGTAAGACGCACTCTAAAAGGGTCCCCTTGGATTTGGCACCTTGGTGGCCACTGGCGAGTTACCATGAGCAGCTACTGAGGGGTACAAACCAGCAGAAGCCAAAGTGGCATAGGATAGGTGAAACAGGAGTGAGAAACTACAAATTTTGATTAAAGTCTTTGCGGTTTTTTTGTTTTTTTGGTTTTTTTTCAAGTCTTTGTTTTGATTCAAGTCTTGATATGCTCTTAATATGGATTTGCCATTGATTTTATCCTAACTTCTATTTCTGGACATTTCAGTCTTCTCTAATTTTTCAAAAATTGTCATTAATATCCTTATAGATACAAATCAGTGAGCACATATTTAATATCTTTCCTAGAATCAATTTCTGGAAGTGTCATTGTTGCTGGGTCAGCGAGCATTTCCAAGACTTTGAGACCATTCCTCCACAATTGGGTCAATTTACACCCTGCCCTTAACAGCGGATGAGCCACTTTGTTTCTTTGGACATCTCGTCTGTAACTGTTATAAGTCTGCGTTCTCTCTTTATTCTTCTCCATTTCCCTGAGACAATAACTCTGCAAATAAGTCATTTGGTGTTTGGAGCTGATAATCAGTGGCTTTTATTTCTTATCATCACTTACAAGTGGCAGCCCCCTATTTGGAGCAGAATCAGTTCTTTCCCTTGTTGGCATTAACACACATCAAATATTTGCAGGTTCTTATCTTTCTTTAGGCTTGGCTTGGGCAGGCTCTGAATTTTTAGCACCTGACATTTTCCCTCCCAGGTCCATTCCTCTGTTTTCCTGAGGGCATTCCTGTCTTGCCTCAGCTTTCCATCCACTTAAGCATGGCCATGCTTCTGCATCCCAAGAAAAGCCCATCTTAACCTGGGCAGGTAGAGAGGATTTCCACCCTTACCTCCCCGAGGGCTGCATTGTCAGCTGTTTTTTAAATGAAATCTCTATCCAGCTTTTCGGATTGTATGCCCCCTGTTTCTCATCTCTGATTTCTATGCTTGTTGGTGTTTCTTAGGACTGTGTCCTCTGCCCAGTTCTCTCTTCATTACACATTACTCCCCCTGGGTATGTCTTACCTGTTCCCATGGCTTCAACAAGAGGTGGACACATTCCCATCTGTCTTCTGAGCTCCAGGTCTACACACCTAACTGCTTTTTCTATCTGCCTTATACCCATCTCACCCCTACAGCCTGCCTACTCAGTTCAGAAACCTGAACTCATCTGGGATCCTTCCCTCTTTTTCTCTCTCCTCTCACACCAGATCAGCCATAAAACGGTGCATTTTCCCTGCTTCTGCCCCCTCTTCTCCAATTTTATTCTCCTGTCCACATATGTCACTTGAGGATTCTTTGCCACCAGGATTCACTGAAGTCTCACATTGGATTTTACACCTACTACCAATCTTGTCTTACCAGGTTTATGAGACCTGGTACATTTCTAAGGCGGATTATTATTTTCATTTCTTTTCCAGTAAACTATGTTGTATTTTTAAATGTAATTTCATTTTGCTACTTCTGTATCTTTCCATTTTTGGTCCATTTCAATGGGCCCTTTCAGGGTAGGAGGTATTGATACATCTACAGACCCCATTGCCACAGGATCAAATAGAAAATGACATTATCGGATCCATTGGATTGTCATGCTGAGGCAACAGTCTCATGATGACTAAATGAGTAAATGAATTTAAATGCATAAGACAGTAGTACAATAAGATGTTGCCTGTACATTGTTCTTCAATGCCAGCAGTAGTAACATTCTTGCCCTGATGTTAGTGAGCTTTGGAAGCAACAGGGTATTGTGGGAAGGGTGTGATTTTCCAGATTCAAACTCTCATCTCACTAGTTAGCAGTGGTATGACCTTGGGCAGGTCACTAAACTTCTCTGGACTTTCATTTCCTCATCTATAAATTCAGAATAACAGTGTCCATCTCCTTGGGCTGTCATGAGGCTTGAACGAATAGATATGTATAAAGAGGGAAAAGATGGTGATTTGGGGGGTGGGAGGCTGGGTGTGTTGAACCGAGTGTGGTAAAGATACACTCTTTTGCTTCCCGTCCCCATCTGCATAGAAACCCTCTGGCCTGAAGAGCTTCACGCCCTCAGTGAGCATATCCTAAGGGGGAGAGCAGCCCTGGGTGTCTGCTATGGAATGTTCTCATTTGTGGCCAGTGCCTCTTCCTTGTTCCCCTGGAGCTTTCAGAGATGCTCTCCCTAAGTCCCCTCCCTTCCTGCCTGCCTGCCTGGATTGGGTTTGTCTTCTCCAGCCTACACTCTGTGCTGGGAGGGGCTTACCATGTCTCCCCTGGACCCGTCCACCAGCCTTCTCCTTCCTGTTCCCACTTACAGCCCTACCTCTCCCCACTGCATGTCCCCACCACCATCCATCCTCCATGGGACAACCATGGTGACTGTTCCAACGCAAACCTGGCCTTATTTCTTGCCTGGTTTACATCATTCCCGTGTCCCCCTACAGCCCTTAGAGTGTCCTCCGTACCCTCCCTACCATTCAAGGCCCTTCACGAGCTCTCCCAGCCTTCCCTGTCCTGTCCTGTCCTTTCCAGGCTCCTTTTCATCCTTAGACACTGTGGCCAGGAGATTTCAAGGCTTCTTAAATGTTTGAAGACTGGAAAAGCAATTTATTTGCTCAAAAATGTGGAGGAAAACTGTATTGAAGCTAATCAGCATTTAATTCTATATCTATGAAATATATCTGCATGCCTATGTGTGTATACATATATGTATATATGTATATATATACAGTCAATTTACTGTTCAAAAATTTTATTGCATTTAGCAACAAGCTATAGATGCGCTTTCCTCACAGGTCAAGAATTCCCCAGGGAACAGAGTGGCTGAAGAGACCAGAGACGACGATAAGTTGTTACTGGGAGCTACACAACATTGAAGGCAAAATTGTTTTTTAAATATTTCAAAATAATTTTATGACAAAAAAGTTATACATCATGTTGGAGGTAGAACATATGTGCATCTTTATATATATATATATATATATATTTTTTTTTTTTTTTAAATATTTATTTATTTATTTTTGGCTGTGTTGGGTCTTCATTTCTGTGCGAGGGCTTTCTCCAGTTGCGGCAAGTGGGGGCCACTCCTCATCGCGGTGCGCGGGCCTCTCACTGTCGCGGCCTCTCTTGTTGGGAGCACAGGCTCCAGACGCGCAGGCTCGGTAGCTGTGGCGCACGGGCCCAGCTGCTCCGCGGCATGTGGGATCTTCCCAGACCAGGGCTCGAACCCACGTCCCCCGCATTGGCAGGCGGATTCTTAACCACTGCGCCACCAGGGAAGCCCTGTGCATCTTAATATGATATGAAGGTGGCCTCCAAAACTAGCCTGGCCCATGAAGATCATACACGGCCTTGGGTTTCCCGTTTACCTTGACCTGCAGCTTCTCACTCCTTAGCTGCCTCTTGCCATGCATTTGTACCCGCTGATTACAGGACCATCTACCATGATTTTTCTATCAGTCAATCCTGTGGTATTTGTAAGAAGGTGTTGGCCCTACTCCATGCTGGTCCTCAGCACAAAGCGCAGAGCTTTGCGTACAATGCAGGCTCTCAATGCTGTTAGTTGGAGGAGCATCGCTGGTTGGTCCTGGGGAGTCATTATGGGGAAAGGGAATGTGGAGGAGTTTGCCTTTTATGGGGTGCTCAGGGCTAGGCCTGAACGTTGCCAGACCCGTTAGGTCATTCCGTCACGTGTACGCCATGTGAATAAAAGGACACACGTCTCAGGAACTCTGCACTAAGCGATGTGACACAAAGATGGGGAAGGTGACGCAAAGGTGGGGCAGCATCCTTGGTCACGAGATCAAGCCCTTGACTTTGCCTGACCTCAGAGGCTCCATGGGTATCAAAGTCCTCTGTGACCTTCACTGCAGAGAAGAAAGGGATATGGCAGGTGGGATGGGCGCTGAGAGCACTGAGTGTAGCTTCCTAGAGGCCCTGGGAATCACGAGCAGAGGGCGAGGCTGCTGTTCCAAGAGGGAAGCAGGACGTCGGCCCCGATGGCAGGTGTGGGCAAGGACAGTCCTGTGGGCTGCAGTGGCTGTCACCAGACACAGGCCGGGGATCAGTGACCACAGCTGCTCTGTGCACCGCCCCTCAGCAGATTCCTCAAGGGCAGGGACCACAGTGTCTTTGAGGCTCTGGTGCCCTAGTGCCCAGCACAGCCTGGCACTGAGCAAGTGCTCAGGGAGGATTTGCTGGACTAATGAGGGGCAGAGCGGTCTAACCATGGAAACGGCAATGCAGTTCAGAGCAGACCGTTCCCCCAAAGGAGTCTCTCCAAGTATCCTGATTTCATAATGAATGTTTCATGGGCCATTTTTGTCATTAGAATAGAATAGAAATAGAATATATAGCAGGCATTTTACCTCATTCTCTAATTAAATATTAATAGTACTTGGAGAGGTATTAACATGCCATTTTTTTAAAATGAAGAAGAAGCTCAGAGAAGGAGTCATTTGTCCACTAATGAGCTAGTGAGTGCGGACCCGAACTCTGAACCCTGGATGAAGCCTCTCGTCTGTCCCTGATCTACAGTATCACCTCACTTGAGAATTGTCAGTAATCTTCTAGAAAGGGGGCCTGCCCTTCGGAGCAGAGAGACCTCACTGGATTTGCAGTCACAACCAGTGGGTTCCAGACCTGCCCTTGCCTCTGTCCCTTAATGAGTGTTGTTAATCTCTTTGAGCCTCAGCTTTCTCATCCGTAAAATGGGAATAAAATGTGACTACCTCATAGGCTTGGAACAAGGACTAAATGGACACCATTTGTGAACACACTTGGCACAGCTGTTGGCACACAGAAGATAAACAACTGCTAATTGGTTCTGATGTTAGAAATCAATTTTATAGTATGCCTGTATTTTCTTATATACGACGTTGGCAAGCAATGAGGTTTGGACATGTTCCTTCCTTCCTATATGATCCAGTTTAATATTTTTCTCTTGTCACATGCAGTGTCATCCCTCTTGGACTTTGTCTCTTTAAAGGCATTTATCCTATTCTTTCACAATGACATGTATATAATCCACTTTCCTTATGAAATGCTTTTTGCATATAGAACCCTTTATAATCTAACACCATCCAGATACGAGAGCCATTTAGTTGCACATGTAAAAGGACCCATTTGAAAAGTAAGGGAAGAAAGTAGCCTTTATTTTCTTGCAGACCTTTCCGGGGAGCTTCACCAGAAAAATGGAAGTACACACACTTCCTCAAGAATTTGAGTGTCGCTGGGGTCTCTTAATTGTGTTATTTTCTCACTGCACGTGAGGCCCCATTGCATTTGCTTTGTATCCTAGTCATTCTTTGCCACGGTGGCAGAGATGAATATTTTCTCCACTGTAGTTGTTTTCCTAAGAAGCTAAAAATATTGGAAGGAAATTGTTTTTTTCTCTTCTGCCTTATCTTTGCATAACTATTCTCAGGGATCTCAGAGCAGCGTAGGAGACGACCTCTTTTTTATTGTCGCTGTAGAGCCAAGACAGAAACACAAGCAGCAGAGAATAAAAGCAACCCTGGCCTCTGTGGCTGTCTCCTGGAACTGTCAAGGTGATGTTGGAATGAATCCACTGGTCAATTCCAATTTAGTCCAGTCCCTGATTTGACACGACCCCACCTCTGCAGGCGAGCGACGGATTGTTTTTCATGATCGATGGGGGTGACAGATTTATTTTCCAAACTGAGGCTGATTTTTCCTGACCCTGATGAGCCTGGGGAGGTGGAGGTGGGGTGTGTGTGTGGAGGTGGGGTGTGTGTGCGGAGGTGGGGTGTGTGTGCGGAGGTGGGGTGTGTGTGTGGAGGGGGGGAGGGTTGGAGGGGGAGAGAGGATACTCCTTTGCTAATGGCCTCTGGCAGTGACTTCTGTGAAAGTCTCAACAGTTCAGAAAGCACGCTGTTAGGGAAGCAGTGGGCAGGGAATAGGATATTGGATAGGAAAACCGGGATTCCCAGTTCTGGTTCTGCTGTTTCCTTGGGCAAGTTTCTTAACTCCTCTGTGCTTTTGATCACCTGTAAAACACATGAGCCAGGTGGAAGAGACTGCTAGTTGCCTATTCAATATGTGTTCTCACCTTCTTCCTTACTGAGATCAGATTTTATTCTGGCTGCGATGTGACCAGATAAAAGACTGCATTTCCCAGCCCCGCTTGTAGCTGGGTGTGGCCATGTGACCAAGTTCTGACCCGTGAGTTGTAAGCAGAGTGGTAGGCAGGACTTCTGAGAGAGCTCTTTCCAAGGGGGCCCCTGACTGCCCTCCTTCTCTTTCCCCTGCCTCGGGTGATGTAGACCTGAGGAGATGAAGTATTACAGGTATCCAGTAGCTGGGGCAGGCTCTGATCGTCTCTTGGCTGTGGACTCTTGAGTTCTGTGCAAACAGAGAGGCTCTCATGCTATGGCAGCTGGATTGTGTCTCCAAACTTCAGGGGGAAGGTGAAGGGTGTGTCTGACCTCAAGGAGCAAATACTTTTTGCAGCAAATGAAACTTGAACCCATGGGTTCTTCAGGGGCCTTCACATACTCCCGGAGGACTAGAAAGTTATTCCCTTAACCAGTAATTGTATCTTTTTGACTCCTAAGAACCTGTGACTACTTCTGTAGAGATGGACTTCAATCAGTGCATCAGTGAACTCACTTATAGGTGCTGTGGTTTGAATGTGTCTCCTCCTCACCCTAGCACCACCTCCCTACCGCTGTTGTAACAATTAACAAACGCTTTAATACTAGACAAAAGATTGCTGAGGCTGACTTGTCCTGTGAGGGCTTCTCTCTCTGCCAGGCTTCGTCTGCTGGGAGGACAAAAGGGGTCTTGGAGAGCTAGAAGGGTGGTATAGGAGCAGGGAAGACCCCAACACCTCCTTCTCTATTAATGAAGTACATTTATGAAGGACACCCTGGCTGGAGTGACAGGGGTGTCTGCTCTTACTGGGCCATTTTGTCCCTTGATGGCTCTGTCTTCAACGTAGCTGCTGACAACCCAGCCAATTAAACTACAGGCCCCAGACCTGTGGGTCAGGGTCGGGGGCTTTGGAAGAGCGTCATAAAACCCCAGGCGCCTTCAGGGTCAGCCCTTTCCCCAGAGCATCAGGGGAGAGTGTTCTCAGCTGGACTCTGAGGAAGGAAAGCACCACCGAAGGGTCGCGTCTAAGCCACTGCCCCCAGGTGTCCCTGGATGCCATGATGAGTGGGGCCAGAAGTTTCCTGGGAAGCTTATCCCAGAGGAGAAAATCCTCCTTTTGTTATTACTTAATGATTTCTTTTTACTCTGACCACCTCAGATGTGATTTGCAGCATCTTGTGATGAAAGCAGAAATCTAGATAGTCAGTCTTGTTTCCTGATCCTCAAATCCGAGAGGAACTGGCCCCAAGAGCCTTGGTTTAATGAGCATCGGCTGGTATCGCAGACACTGTCCTTGCTAGCGGGTTCACGAAGGTGCAGACACAGTCTCCATTCTCACGTCTCCTGTTCCTGCCTCTCAGAGGCACCGAGGGTGGAATGTCTGCAGAGGTGGGGTCATGGGGCTGAGGGCTAAGATCCAGGTGTGAAACGTCCTGGGGACCTGGCCTCTTCTGCAGCCCAGACTCAGGGGAACTTGCAAATTGAATGATTTTATCCATTAGCTGTCACAGCTGGACTTCTGGACAAGGCTGAATGGCTGAGAAATCGAGCCTGAATTCTGCAGTGGGACCAGGTCAAGAGGAGCTCTGGGCTGTTGGCTGGGCATCAGGAGTACAGCATGTGAGGGAGCCATTTATCTACCTGATTTATTCATTCTTTATTTGTTGAATGACTGCTCTGTGCTGGAGACGAGAGATTTAGGGGGGGAAGCTGACATTCTGCCCAGTGACTTAGTAGCTCACAGCCTCTGTCACACGAGAGGCAAAGATGTGGATCTGTGGATGCAAGGATATAAATGTCATGAGTCAGGTTCCCTAGAAGCAGAGCTTGAAATCGGGGTGCAGATACATGTGATTTATTGAAGGAGGAACCTGTGAGGGAGGGAGGGAAGAGGACATGGAAGGGGAAGAGGTAGGGTAAGAATGTGATCAGAGAACATCTAGCCTTGACCTGATCTGCGAACTAAGGGCTCTAGAGCGGCACTGTCCAGCAGAACTTCCTGTGACGCCGGCGATGTCCTGCATCTGTGCTGTCCAGCAGCAGAGCCACCAGCCACATGTGATTGCTGAGCACCTGAAATGTGGTCGGTGTGGCTGAGGAACTGAAATAGTCATTTAATTTTAATTCAATTTAAATACGGTACTCACAAATAATGAATGGCTGCCATATTGGATACTGCACCTCTAGAGCAGATGTGGGCAACCTTCTGTGAAGGACCAGTAAGTGAATACCTTAGGTTTTGTGGACCAGACAGCCTGGGTTGCAATTACTTCACTGCTGTTGTAGCAGAAAATCAGCCATGGACAACACCTGAAGGAATGGCTGCGGCCGTGTGCCAGTAACTACCAAAACAAGTGGCAAACTGGATGTGGCCCATGAACCATGAAGCAGACTGCAGAGTTGCCCCCCTCCACAGCACCCAGCAAAGGGCCAGCCTTGCAGAGCCGGTATCAGACTGCTGTCGGTGTAGGTCACCTGGGGGAAGGATGGTACTTCCTGGGCAAGGCGACTCTGCCAGCTGAGGGCATTTCCCAGAGTAGGGTGAGCGTGGCGGCGGGGTGCTGTGATCCCTTAGGCACGTGCTGTTGTGGCCATTACAGGTTGTGCGGTGGCCAGGTAAGGAGAGTCTAGGAGGAGCACTACGGTGTCTACTGCAGTAATGAACAATTCTTACCATGTGTTCACTGTGTGCCAGGCACAGTGTTAGTGCCTCACGTGGATTCTTTTCATTCAGCTCTCAGATTACCCTTAGGAAGAATGGAATGCCAGCATTTGTAATGCATTCCTAGAAAATTCATTGATGTTCATCACTACAATTTTGTTGGCTTAGTTACTGGTTACCCGCAAGATATTCTCTCTCTCTCTCTCTCTCTCTCACACACACACACACACACACACACACACACACACACAGCTCATCTGAAATATAGGTATGATGCCACCAAGTGGCAGTCATGTACTTTTTTCTGTCAGGTAGCTTTGCTCTACCTTCAGAGACCCCAGTGACCTGACCTTTTTTGTACTAGTTGCCTCCACTTACTTTGCCTCTCTGGGGTGTTTTTCAGCCAAGATTTCCTACTTGATAGGAAGCCCATTTCTCCATATCTTATTTAGACTTCTCATAAAAACAGATCTTGATTTGGGTTCAAGTAGTTTCCTTGGGAGGTGATTTCAGAAAGCCCACTGAAGAAGTGGAAAAGGAGACAGGGAGGGAATAAAGGCATTGAAGGGTATGCTAACACGTGGGTAACTGGATGGGTTACCACTGTGGCCAACTGAGGCCTATCCCCACTGGGGACCCTGCTGGACACATACCGTAGAAGGTTAGAGTTTATCCCCCCATTGCCATCCCACATTGGATGAGGGCTGCTCCTGGAGTTCTAACTTCCCAACACTTTTACGCAGCCTGGGGTCAAGCATATTCCCTCAGAGTGCACCCCTTCCCCTCAGGCAGAAAGACCCATGAAACAGGCTGCCTGTGATCTCCAGGTGATGGGTAGGGTCCTGGAGCGTCTGTCATACTCCCCTTTCCCGACTTACTAGTAGTTCTCCACTTATGGGCTTTTTCGGTTTAAGAGATTTGTTGCCAATGTCTACAGTGCAATAGACTCTGCTAGACAGTTTGCATGGCGTGGAAGAAGTTATAGACTTATTAACTTGGGGTAACGAAATGAGGAAAGCACCACATGAGCCTTGGGTCTTACTTCTGATTGACCTAGCAAGGTTCTGAACTTCCCTAGGTCTCAGTTTCCTCCTCTGTGTGATGGGAATGATGGCAAGGCTTTTGCTGTACCTCAGATGAGGTAATGGACAAGCACATACTTAGTGATCTGTGAAGTACATGGGCATGCAAGTTATTGATTAAGGAGTAAGCGCTGTGATTAAGGCAGCATAAATCAACTAGTAATCATTATCCTAGGTCTTGCATGTGTGTGGAGCTGGGCTCCCTGTTTAGCCTGCATCCCAGACACCCCTGCTTGCTCTCAGGGCCAGGTTCTCAGGGTACACTGAAGACCACTTTGCTGCGTCTCTGGACTCAGGGGGCTCATGGCCAGAGGGGAGACATATCCCAGACCATGGCTTTCCGTGCAAGACAGCTTATTCTCCACTCCATCCCACATCCCCTGTTCCCGCACCTGTACACAGATGCACGCTGCATAGGTAAGAGTCTGATGTGGTCATGAAAAGAGCATTTAAACCAGAGAGAGAAACATGAACACGGGTGAAGGGAAAATCTACCCTCCTCTGGGAACAAGCAGATAGTGCCCTAGGCCTGGGAGTATCCTCCCAGGATGCCAAATCAGGAGGGGACTTGAGTGCTGGATTCACCTCAGGGACACACTGCATGTACACAAGTAGAGAGTGACATATTTTGTGTGCATTTGGGGAAGATTCTCTGGTCTGAGGTGTAGGGTAGATTAGAAAGGCTGCAGGGAGCCAAGAAGAGGCTCTTACAAAGGTCTAGAAGACAGAGATGATGAGGTCTGGGTGAAAACAGGGCTGTCAGTATTTTTAACCTGCTCAGCCAGTGGAAGATTAAGTAGCGGATTCTTGGAGTTTTACTGAGAAGGGGCGGGAGTGCAGAATCAGGACCTCAGCTGGTTTCCCTCAGCTGGTTTCCTGGCCCCCTCACGCACCTCACAGAGCTAGGGTTTTACGAGCACTACATCATGAAGAATACTTACTGCTCTCCACCACTGCACCCCTTAATCTTTGGATCTTGTGTCAGTAGAAGGCGTCCTTTCCTGAGCGTGTTCCCTCATCCCAGAGTAGCTTCTCAAAGAGTGAGATGGAAACACAAGCTCAGAGAAGAAGATAGCCAGCCCTTGATTCACAGTCCCTGGCCTGGTGAAGGAGGGAAGTCAGAAGTGTTCTGCGCCAGGTCAGGGGAGGCTGCACCTCCTTCTACAGAGCAGCATGGTTTGAGGAGCAGTCTTGCAGTGTACACGAGGCAGTGGTTGGATGTGAGGGCTCTTAAGCCAAACTGCCCAGCTTCAAAACTTGTCTCCATGACTTATTACCTGTTTGAGGTTGGTCAAGGTACTTAAATTCTTTGTGCCTTATTTTTTCATCCTACAGTGGAAGTAATAATAGCATGTCCCCCATGGGTTTTTGTGTGAAGAATAAATGATACAGTCCATGTAAGTTGTTTGGGAAAATGTTTGTTTACTAGGTGTGATTATCATATATGCGGGAAAAAGTGTCTGTGAGTTAAGAGAACTGGTTGCATCAGTCAGCTGCTGCCATAATAATGCTGCATAACAAAAACATTAAAACCTCAGTGACACACACCAAAAATTTATTTTTGCTTATGGGGCTATGGTTTGTCTGGAAGGTTCTACTGACCTAGGCCGGCCCTGGCTGATGTGCATTTTGAATCAGCTGGCAAGTGTGCTGGAGCTGGGTGGTGTAGGGTAGCCTTAGCTGGGGTGACGCCATTTTGCTCCACCTGGCCTGAAATCCTCCAACAAGCCAGCTTGTTCTCATGGTGGAAGCAGGAGAAAACTTTTTCAAGCCTTCATGTGTATAAAACTTGGTCTTGAGTCAGCTCTACCCACCACCAGAGCCTCCCATCAAGCCTCTTAGATAGCCTCAACCACCAGAGGGCAGACAACAGAAGCAAGAAAAACTACAATCCTGCAGCCTGTGGTCCAAAAACCACAGTTACAGAAAGACAGAGAAGATGAAAAGGCAGAGGGCTATGTACCAGATGAAGGAACAAGAAAAAACCCCAGAAAAACAACTAAATGAAGTGGAGATAGGCAACCTTCCAGAAAAAGAATTCAGAATAATGATAGTGAAGATGATCCAGGACCTCGGAATAAGAATGGAGGCAAAGATTGAGAAGATGCAAGAAATGATTAACAAAGACCTAGAAGAATTAAAGAACAAACAAACAGAGATGACCAATACAATAACTGAAATGAAAACTACACTAGAAGGAATCAATAGCAGAATAACTGAGGCAGAAGAACGGATAAGTGACCTGGAAGACAGAATGGTGGAATTCACTGCTGCAGAACAGACTAAAGAAAAAAGAATGAAAAGAAATGAAGACAGCCTAAGAGACCTCTGGGACAACATTAAACGCAACAACATTCGCATTATAGGGGTCCCAGAAGGAGAAGAGAGAGAGAAAGGACCAGAGAAAATATTTGAAGAGATTATAGTCGAAAACTTCCCTAACATGGGAAAGGAAATAGCCACCCAAGTCCAGGAAGCGCAGAGAGTCCCATACAGAATAAACCCAAGGAGAAACACGCCGAGACACATAGTAATCAAAGTGGCAAAAATTAAAGACAAAGAAAAATTACTGAAAGCAGCAAGGGAAAAACGACAAATAACATACAAGGGAACTCCCATAAGGTTAACAGCTGATTTCTCAGCAGAAACTCTGCAAGCCAGAAGGGAGTGGCATGATATACTTAAAGTGATGAAAGGGAAGAACCTACAACCAAGATTACTCTACCCGGCAAGGATCTCATTCAGATTCGATGGAGAAATCAAAAGCTTTACAGACAAGCAAAGGCTAAGAGAATTCAGCACCACCAAACCAGCTCTACAACAAATGCTCAAGGAACTTCTCTAAGTGGGAAACACAAGAGAAGAAAAGGACCTACAAAAACAAACCCAAAACAATTAAGAAAATGGTCATAGGAACATACATATCGATAATTACCTTAAATGTGAATGGATTAAATGCCCCAACCAAAAGACATAGACTGGCTGAATGGATACAAAAACAAGACCCATATATCTGCTGTCTACAAGAGACCCACTTCAGACCTAGGGACACATACAGACTGAAAGTGAGGGGATGGAAAAAGATAGTCCATGCAAATGGAAATCAAAAGAAAGCTGGAGTAGCTATACTCATATCAGATAAAATAGACTTTAAAATAAAGAATGTTACAAGAGACAAGGAAGGACACTACATAATGATCCAGGGATCAATCCAAGAAGAAGATATAACAATTATAAATATATATGCACCCAACATAGGAGCACCTCAATACATAAGGCAACTGCTAACAGCTATAAAAGAGGAAATCGACAGTAACACAATAATAGTGGGGGACTTTAACACCTCACTTACACCAATGGACAGATCATCCAAAATGAAAATAAATAAGGAAACACAAGCTTTAAATGACACAATAGACCAGATAGATTTAATTGATATATATAGGACATTCCATCCAAAAACGGCAGATTACACGTTCTTCTCAAGTGCGCACGGAACATTCTCCAGGATAGATCACATCTTGGGTCACAAATCAAGCCTCAGTAAATTTAAGAAAATTGAAATCATATCAAGCATCTTTTCTGACCACAACGCTATGAGATTAGAAATGAATTACAGGGAAAAAAACGTAAAAAAGACAAACACATGGAAGCTAAACAATACGTTACTAAATAACCAAGAGATCACTGAAGAAATCAAACAGGAAATAAAAAAATACCTAGAGACAAATGACAATGAAAACACGACGACCCAAAACCTATGGGATGCAGCAAAAGCGGTTCTAAGAGGGAAGTTTATAGCTATACAAGCCTACCTAAAGAAACAAGAAAAATCTCAAGTAAACAATCTAACCTTACACCTAAAGAAACTAGAGAAAGAAGAACAAACAAAACCCAAAGTTAGCAGAAGGAAAGAAATCATAAAGATCAGAGCAGAAATAAATGAAATAGAAACAAAGAAAACAATAGCAAAGATCAATAAAACTAAAAGTTGGTTCTTTGAGAAGATAAACAAAATTGATAAGCCATTAGCCAGACTCATCAAGAAAAAGAGGGAGAGGACTCAAATCAATAAAATCAGAAACGAAAAAGGAGAAGTTACAACATACACCGCAGAAATACAAAACATCCTAAGAGACTACTACAAGCAACTTTATGCCAATAAAATGGACAACCTGGAAGAAATGGACAAATTCTTAGAAAGGTATAACCTTCCAAGACTGAATAAGGAAGAAACAGAAAATATCAACAGACCAATCACAAGTAATGAAATTGAAACTGTGATTAAAAATCTTCCAACAAACAAAAGTCCAGGACCAGATGGCTTCACAGGTGAATTCTATCAAACATTTAGAGAAGAGCTAACACCCATCCTTCTCAAACTCTTCCAAAAAATTGCAGAAGAAGGAACACTCCCAAACTCATTCTATGAGGCCACCATCACCCTGATACCAAAACCAGACAAAGACACTACAAAAAAAGAAAATTACAGACCAATATCACTGATGAATATAGATGCAAAAATCCTCAACAAAATACTAGCAAACAGAATCCAACAACACATTAAAAGGATCATACACCACGATCAAGTGGGATTTATCCCAGGGATGCAAGGATTCTTCAATATACGCAAATCAATCAATGTGATACACCATATTAACAAATTGAAGAATAAAAACCATATGATCATCTCAATAGATGCAGAAAAAGCTTTTGACAAAATTCAACACCCATTTCTGATAAAAACTCTCCAGAAAGTGGGCATAGAGGGAACCTACCTCAACATAATAAAGGCCATATATGACAAACCCACAGCAAACATCATTCTCAATGGTGAAAAACTGAAAGCATTTCCTCTAAGATCAGGAACGAGACAAGGATGTCCACTCTCACCACTATTATTCAACATAGTTCTGGAAGTCCTAGCCACGGCAATCAGAGAAGAAAAAGAAATAAAAGGAATACAAATTGGAAAAGAAGAAGTAAAACTGTCACTGTTTGCGGATGACATGATACTATACATAGAGAATCCTAAAACTGCCACCAGAAAACTGCTAGAGCTAATTAATGAATATGGTAAAGTTGCAGGTTACAAAATGAATGCACAGAAATCTCTTGCATTCCTATACACTAATGATGAAAAATCTGAAAGAGAAATTATGGAAACACTCCCATTTACCATTGCAACAAAAAGAATAAAATACCTAGGAATAAACCTACCTAGGGAGACAAAAGACCTGTATGCAGAAAACTATAAGACACTGATGAAAGAAATTAAAGATGATACCAACAGATGGAGAGATATACCATGTTCTTGGATTGGAAGAATCAACATGGTGAAAATGAGTATACTACCCAAAGCAATCTACAGATTCAATGCAATCCCTATCAAATTACCAATGGCATTTTTTACGGAGCTAGAACAAATCATCTTAAAATTTGTATGGAGACACAAAAGACCCCGAATAGCCAAAGCAGTCTTGAGGCAAAAAAATGGAGCTGGAGGAATCAGACTCCCTGACTTCAGACTATACTACAAAGCTACAGTAATCAAGACAATATGGTACTGGCACAAAAACAGAAACATAGATCAATGGAACAAGATAGAAAGCCCAGAGATTAACCCACGCACCTATGGTCAACTAATCTATGACAAAGGAGGCAAAGATATACAATGGAGAAAAGACAGTCTCTTCAATAAGTGGTGCTGGGAAAACTGGACAGCTACATGTAAAAGAATGAAATTAGAATACTCCCTAACACCATACACAAAAAATAAACTCAAAATGGATTAGAGACCTAAATATAAGACTGGACACTATAAAACTCTTAGAGGAAAACATAGGAAGAACACTCTTTGACGTAAATCACAGCAAGATCTTTTTTGATCCACCTCCTAGAGTAATGGAAATAAAAACAAAAATAAACAAGTGGGACCTAATGAAACTACAAAGCTTTTGCACAGCAAAGGAAACCATAAACAAGACAAAAAGACAACCCTCAGAATGGGAGAAAATATTTGCAAATGAATCAACTGACAAAGGATTAATCTCCAAAATATACAAACAGCTCATTCAGCTCAATATCAAAGAAACAAACACCCCAATCCAAAAATGGGCAGAAGACCTAAATAGACATTTCTCCAAAGAAGACATACAGACGGCCACGAAGCACATGAAAAGATGCTCAACATCACTAATTAATAGAGAAATGCAAATCAAAACTACAATGAGGTATCACCTCACTCCTGTTAGAATGGGCATCATCAGAAAATCTACAAACAACAAATGCTGGAGAGGGTGTGGAGAAAAGGGAACCCTCTTGCACTGTTGGTGGGAATGTAAATTAATACAGCCACTATGGAGAACAGTATGGAGGTTCCTTAAAAAACTAAAAATAGAATTACCATATGACCCAGCAATCCCACTACTGGGCATATACCCAGAGAAAACCGTAATTCAAAAGGACACATGCACCCGAATGTTCATTGCAGCACTATTTACAATAGCCAGGTCATGGAAGCAACCTAAATGCCCATCAACAGACGAATGGATAAAGAAGTTGTGGTACATATATACAATGGAATATTACTCAGCCATAAAAAGGAACGAAATTGAGTCATTTGTAGAGACGTGGATGGATCTAGAGACTGTCATACAGAGTGAAGTAAGTCAGAAAGAGAAAAACAAATATCGTATATTAATGCATGTATGTGGAACCTAGAAAAATGGTACAGATGAGCCAGTTTGCAGGGCAGAAGTTGAGACACAGATGTAGAGAATGGACATATGGACACCAAGGGGGGAAAACTGCGGTGAGGTGGGGATGGTGGTGTGCTGAATTGGGCGATTGGGATTGACATGTATACACTGATGTGTATAAAACTGATGCCTAATAAGAACCTGCAGTATAAAAAAAAAACAAACAAACAAAAAAAAAACTTGGTCTTGTCCCATTGGCCAAAATAAGTCGCATGACCAAGCTCAGCATCAGAGTGGAAAGAAGTGCACAGTTGCAGGTCTAATAGCTTAGATACAGGGAGGCCACTAAATATAGTCATGGATGTAATCAATACCACTTTGGTATTTTAAATAAACCTCCTAGGGGAGGGCCAGTCCTTGAGGCAACACTCATTTCAACAGTCCTGCTCGCCCACTAATTGGGCTATTTCTTTTTGGGAATTATTAGTATTAAAGATCATAATAGGGGCTTCTCTGGTGGCGCAGTGGTTGAGAGTCTGCCTGCCAATGCAGGGGACACGGGTTCGAGCCCTGGTCTGGGAAGATCCCACATGCCATGGAGCAACTAGGCCCATGAGCCACAACTACTGAGCCTGCGCATCTGGAGCTTGTGCTCCGCAACAAGAGAGGCCGCGATAGTGAGAGGCCCGCGCACCGCGATGAAGAGTGGTCCCCACTTGCCATAACTAGAGAAAGCCCTCGCACAGAAACGAAGACCCAACACAGCCATAAATAAATAAATAAATAAATAAATAAATAAATAAATAAAAAATAAATAAATGGATTATCACGTTTAAAAAAAAAAAAGATCATAATACTAGTTATCATTCACCAGGCACCTCATCGATGCCACGTACTAAAAGTTCCTACTTCAGGAGGCTATTTTAAGGATTAAATGAGATAATGTATGAAAGCCTTTAGTTTATCTCAGTGCAAGCTTATCATATTAACTCAACAAGCATTTACCATGATTACTTTTGTTGTTGTTGTCGTCATCCTCATGACTATTACCATTATCTTACTCCTATAAAAGCCTCCAGTGTAGGCATTTTTATTCCCATTAAACATGAATAACCAAGACTCAGGGAGGTTAATAATTCTGCCAAGGTCATACAACTAATAAGGGTCAGAGCTTCTCTAAGCATTGATCTAATTTGGAAAATGGTCTGAAATCATCGTATTGTGCGGTGTGAAAGGAAGAGCACTGACCTGGGTAGAAAGTTCTAATTCTGAGCCCAAACCGGAAGCCCTCCAGCTTTGGCCCTGTAACCTTAGTCCTGCTTCGTAGGGCCTCAAGGAGTACGTGCAACCTCTTCTGAGTGGCAGCCTTGTAGAGATATAGGTCGTTTAACACTCTCTTTTCTCTACAAGCCAAACTCCCAGACATATTTAGACAGGGTATTGGCCGGAGCACTGATGGAGGACAGACTGTCGGGTGTCATGCTATTTGTGGATCCTTGGGTCTTCGGAGGCACGCTCAGCTGTTCAGCCCTCTAAGCCCCACACCAGCTATGAGGCAGACGTCTGTGTCACCTTGGATAAGAGGGAGCTCAAAGAAGGTGAGGAGTCAATATGAGGCCACATGGTTAGTAAAAGTGAGACTAGGACTGGCATTGCTTCCTTTGGGGATACCACGTCTTCCCAGCTGTGCATCCTGCCATGCCTCCCTATTCTTTGCTTGATTCTCCTTATCACTTCCAGTCTCTGTGGCTGCTTGATCCAACTGCTTTGGGTTCTTCTCAAGGGACCATCAGTCATGAATGACTCACTCAAGCAATTTTCAAATTCTCTCTGTCCATTGGCAAGAGTCGCCTTCAGCCTTTACCTGGCTCCCACGGAGGGAGAAGTACTTTCACATTGCTCGTGCTGGGGCTTTGGGTTATAGGAAAGCTGATTCCCCACCTGCAGTAGAGACCCCCCATTAGTGGCTCTCTAAATGACATTCTAGCAGGAGCTGGTGAGGGAGAGGGGGGCAGGGGAAGATGTGTAAATTCTCCATCAAAGAGAACTCTTCCAGACTTTTAATCCGTCAAAATATCCTATACTCTCAGCTCTCACTGCTGCTTGTTCATCCAGGATTCCACACTGTTCAGAGCACACAGTTTATCATTTCTCACGGGGAGGTTAGAAAGCACCCTCCCCCCACACACGCATTGCTGGCTCAGTAAAGATAGATATTCCTTTTGGAAGGAATTGGAAACGTGTACCAGGGGCCTTAAAAATAGTTCATACTCTTTAACCCACTAATCTAATGTGGGAGAAATTATCATAAGGAATTAATCCAAACCTAAGAAAAAGCTATATGCAGGGCAATTTATCGTAGCAAAAATTGGAAGCAACATAAATGTCTGACAGTATGATAATAGTTCAGTAAACCATGGCTTATCCACTTAGTGGAATATTATGCAGCCATTAAAATGGTCATTAGAGATGATATTAGGCAACCTGGGAAATGCTTATGATATAATGTTAAATAAACAAGCCACCGAGAGACAGCATGGAACATACACGACAATGAAAACCATGTAGAAGTGTGTGTTTGCATTGACATAAATGGTGTTGCCACAGCAACAATCCACGTTCCAGATTCCCAGCTGCAGAGAGGGCAGTTCCCAGCTAGAAAGCAAGGCAGGATTGGCACAGGTGGCTGGAGCCAGCTGAGTGGAGAACCACAGTGTTGATTTAAGACCCCACACTAATTTTAAACCATTATTTCCCGCTACACATTTCAAAACTTGTATTGAAGAAAATGAAGGACGCTCTATACTTGAAGATTCCTCCAAATCTCTCATATTCTAACATGTGTTATGATTCACACTGCACATTGATTCAAGTAACAAAATATCCAGCCTGCCCGTTGATTTAGAATTTGTTGGCCTTGGCGAGAGCAGGTGCAGTGGAGTGGTGTGGGCAGAAACCAGGGTGCGGTGGGCCCAGCAGGTGTTGGCCAGTGTGTTTTGACAACTCTCTCATGAAGTTTGGCTGTAGAAAGAAGCCATCATATAGGTTCATAGCCGGATATCAAGTTAAAGTTCCAAGGTTCATTTTTTTGTTTTTTTTTGAGATTTTTCTGGTTATCTGTAAAGCAGAAGAAGGATAGGCATTTTGAAATGCAGATAGGCTGTGGCCAGACTAAAAAGATGGGCGAAATGCCTGCAAAGAATGGAAAAAGATCACCAAATAAGTCGAAAAGCAGCTCATATCTAAATATCATATGGGCATTCCATTGACAGGCCCTCAAAGGGCACATGGAATCTTTTGATTGGTTTGTGTCTGCTAGTGTCCTGATATATAGGAACAACAGGCCAGGGACAGGGGCATCAGGAAGGGAGGTGGTGGGGCAACTTGGAAGGGCTCAAAGGACTGTGGCCTAAGGGGGGACCTTGGGAAGAGTCCTCTGGGCACTTTTCAGTGAAATTCTAGGTTGTGCTAGGTGAACCCACTCTTCTGAGTCCTCTGCAAAAAGGTTAGTTAAATGCAGATTCTTCATTAGAGCTGAGACCTACAGACTGCTTTGGGGACTATAGAGAGGGCTGGTGGAGGGCGGGAACAGGGCTGCATGTAAAAGCTGTCAGCAGGCAGGGTTTTGGAAGCCCAGGGGTCTTGATGCAGATTTTAATTCTCTCTTTTACCATAAGGGAAACTGGGAATGAAAGAAGCGCATACTTTAGCTAAAACTGGTGGTAAAACAAAACAGAGGCCTAAACTTATATTTTAACCAGTGACTACCGGTGCTCCTTGTTCTATTATTTCTTGGTTTGTTTCAAAAAGTGTAAATTCCGGGCTTCCCTGGTGGTGCAGTGGTTGAGAATCTGCCTGCCAATGCAGGGGACACGGGTTCGAACCCTGGTCTGGGAAGATCCCACATGCCGCGGAGCAACTGGGCCCGTGAGCCGCAATTACTGAGCCTGCGCGTCTGGAGCCTGTGCTCCGCAACAAGAGAGGCCGCGATAGTGAGAGGCCCGTGCACCGCGATGAAGAGTGGCCCCCGCTTGCCGCAACTAGAGAAAGCCCTTGCACAGAAACGAAGACCCAACACAGCCAAAAATAAATTAAATAAATAAATTAATTTTTAAAAAAAAGCCATTCCTTCTTTGCAGCTCTTTAAAAAAAAAAAAAGTGCAAATTCCATCGTCAGGCTGGCATAGAGTACCTGTAAGAGGATAAAGTTATATTTTATCTAAAAACTGGTTCTCTGCAATAAGAACTCAAATGAGAATTCGGGCATTTTCCTGAACTGGTTCAAACTTAAAGGTCAGCATGTCCCCCTGTTGAAGACATTAACGGCTAAAAGAAACAATGGGGAAGGTAATTTAAAATTTCCATGTTTGAGTTATAAAAATCTATCTGAAACCTTATAATTGCTATGGCAATCTTTGTTATAAGAGAGTTTTTTTCCTGCCCTTTCTTTAAATATGTGGTATTTAAATCAGCTCTACCATTTTAATTCCCTGTTAATTTGGGGGTATTTCTTAGATATCTTCTTTCTGGTATATGAGAAAACAGTTTAAAAACTGAGTAGAAAACTTAAATCTAACCTATGTATTATGGGTATTTTTAATTGAAAAGACAGTATGACTAAAATTTAAGCAAAAATGTTTAGACAAAGAATAAGGTCTATAACCACCAACTGTAAAATAACCTTTAATGGTGCTTATTCCATTCTGTCACTTGTGGCCTTGAGCACGTACTTTATTTACTTGTTCTCATGCTTGGGCTTGTACTATTTTGTATCCTGCCTTTAGAAAATATGTAGTTGTAAGTAAGAGAGAGGAAGATTTATTGACTCATTTAACTGAAAGTCCATTGGTGGGTCTAACTTTAGGGTTGATTAGCATGAGCCTGAGTCATATATTCCACCCTTAGACCAGGGATGGGGTCAGTTTCCCCACAGTACATGTGGAGCAGGAGGGAAGTGTGGATATCACACACAGAAAGCACGTGTCCCAACGTGCACCTGTGTTAGGGTTAGACTTCTCATGCAGGCAGAGTAGATGTTCAGCCCCACTGGATGGACATCCCAGAGCAGGATTGGGATGAATTCTCTCAGTCTACCCCACTTTATTCTACTGATATGTCCCATTTTCTCTCCTTCGGTTGGTAACCAGCTTATCCAATGACAGGTCGATGGGCTTGGCTCTCAAACTGAGTACTGGAACGTGTGTCTCTATGGGTAGGACCAGTGGTGTGCTAATAAACAGGCTCTCTGACAAAAATAAGCCCTACTTTGTAGTGTCTGCCAATTCCTATGGTTTAAATATTCCCACCATGGCTAATTTCAAGCTATCAATATACAGTCATGGAAGGTGGGATTGAGAAGAGACATGCACGATCAACTCTCGTGAGTAAATACACTTTATCCTACCTCCTGCCTAACAAGTTCTCTTATGCCCATAATGCACATTCGTCTTTATGGGTTGTTTTTGTAGACCCAGATTTGGTTTTTTTTTTTTTTTAATTCTTTTTTTTTTTTAATTAATTAATTTATTTTTGGCTGTGTTGGGTCTTCGTTTCTGTGCGAGGCCTTTCTCTAGTTGCGGCGAGCGGGGGCCACTCTTCATTGCGGTGCGCGGGCCTCTCACTATCGCAGCCTCTCTTGTTGCGGAGCACAGGCTCCAGACGCGCAGGCTCAGTAGTTGTGGCTCACGGGCCCAGTTGCTCCGCGGCATGTGGGATCCTCCCAGACCAGGGCTCAAACCCGTGTCCCCTGCATTGGCAGGCAGATTCTCAACCACTGCGCCACCAGGGAAGCCCCCAGATTTGGTTTTAAAACCTTATACCTTTACCCCATTGGCTTTGTCATCTTGGAGGCAGGTTAATGGCAGTTGCTCTTTCTTCAGTTCATTTATTCAGTCAATCATTCATCCTTTCACTTCACGAAGAGACATTGAAAGCCAACTATGTATCAGCTACTTTCCTAGGTACCCAGAATATAGCAGTGAACCAAAGTCTATGTTCTAAGGAGGAGACGGACGATTAGAAAATAAATATTATTTTTCCAGGTGAAAGTGATGTGAAAAAAATTAAGCCAGAGAAGGGGATAGAAAGTGGAAAGGTGGGGGAGGAGGATTGTGGAGAAGGGGAGCTTTTGAATAGAATGGTTCCCGGAGGCCTCTCTGAATAGAGAACTGAATGAAATGAGATAGCAAGCCGTTGGAAGATTTGTTGGAACAACATTTTGAGTTAAGGGGACAGCAGTTGCAAAGGATGTGAGGTGGGAACAAGCTTGGCATGTTGAAGGAACAGCAGGAGGACCACAAGCCTGGAGAAGAGCCAGCAACAGGGAGAGTTGCAGGAGATGATGCCAGAAAGGTAGTGGGACCCAGATCATGGAGAGCCTTGCAGGCCATTGTTAGGACTTTGGATTTTAAGGCCAGAGAGAGGGAGTAGGAGTGGACCACTCTGGCTTCTGGGCGGAGCACCTAGACCAGTGATTCCCAACGTGTAGACCTCTGGCCAGCAGCACCAGCATCACCTGAGAACTTCTTAGAAATGCAGATTCTTAGACCCCACCTAAACTTACTGAATCAGAAACTCTGGGGGTGGGATGCAGCAATCTGTGCTTTTAACGAACCCTCCAGGTGGTGCTGATTAATGCTAGAGTTCGAGACCTAGACTACAGACAGCATGGTGCTCTCACTTTGTTTTATCCCTCCCAGATCAGGGCCACCATCTTCCCTGAAGGTTAAAGCATTACTTTTCATCATGCATGTCAATAACTGTTAGGTTTCTGAAAGAATACAAGAGAGTCCGATGACATTTTCACAGGCCATCAGATCTGCTCCTGCTGGGATGGGTACTGGGACTCATATCTGACACAATTCCCATCATTAATCTCCATTTTAAAATCCTACCTGTGCATTCTTTTCTTTTTTTTTTTTCTACCTGTGCATTCTTAAAGTGAATGGCAATCTCTAGGTCCATCCATGTCACTGAAAATGGCGTTATTTCATTCTATTTTATGGCTGAGGATTTCTTGATTGCATGTTTGAAAGTAACCAAGTATGGGCTTAATGTATCCTAATATTATTCAAACCATCACTCGACTCCATTAATTTCACAAGTACCAATTTTTAGAGACATATTCAAAATTAACTCAAGGACTTTACTTAAAAGCCAAAGGAAGAATCCTCACAGTCTAGTAGTTAATAATTCATTTTTATGAAATATATATAAATGCATTGCATGCAAATCCTTAAGAGTCTGTGGGGGCCCTCAGCTTACAGAATTCTTCGTAATGATCTCAAACTGAAAATTCACAGGTATTATTCAACAGGTGTTTTGAACTCCTGTTTGGATCTTGTTCTAGTAAGTAAATCTAGAATTCAGAATCCAGTGTCTGAACGTTGGATTTTTATCTGGTCTTAATCAAAATGAAAAACAAAACAAAACCCAAGATTTCTAGATAGAGAAGTTACTAATTAGATGTGTAATTCCAGAATCCTAACATTTCTAAAAATAAGAATTATTACTGTGATGTTTGTTCAAATATAATCATCCAGGCACATTTCTATATGTATCTGTTATTCTTATTATAAGCAATACTAGCAATAAAAATAATAATTTTTCAAGGATTATAAATTTGTAAAATTGCACTTCAGAGGAAAATATGGATATCAAAGCCTCTTAAGTGTTGAGATGTGGTGCATCGTTGCCTATAATAGTTTTCAATTTCTTGTTCATGAATTTCAGTTTAAAATGTATCTATTTTTTCATAATTATGCCCTTTTGTTCATAGATTTCAGGAATAAAATGAACCATGACGTGGAATTTAAAGCATTTCTTGCTATTGAAATTCTCTACACTATAAAGTGATGATTTCGAATTTTATTTACATAGTTATCATTCTCTCATCTGAGGACACATTTATCTGTTCTCAATATACTTCTAAGTGTAACTTTCCGAAGTTTATTATCATTTATTCATTCATACTGAGGATTTTTCTTGTTCTGTAATGGTTCCTTGGGTGAGATTCTCATTACTCCATCATGACTAAGTTCAGGAGGCCCAAGGGACGAGGTCACTTCCATGGTACTGCTCTCCATGGTTGGCAAAACCTCAGTTACTTAGTATCTGTGGTGCTGAACTCCACGTGTGGTTGGTTCTACGGTCCTGAGGTCATTGACACTGATCCATGAATGACGCTCCAGATAGACAGGCACCACATACAGCATGTCATGTAGTCATTGTGATTCACTCAGACCTGCATTCCCATCTCTAATACTCTTTTGTTTTCATGCCACTTGCTCAACGAGTATTTCTGTTTTTTTCCCTGTATGCATACATTTACATAAAGATTTGTGGATAGATACTGTAGGTTTTCAAATTAAAGTTCATTGAATAAATTACGTTTTGAACACTAAGGAATTTTTCAAATTGTCTTTACACTCTGAAGCAACACCAGAGCTGAGAATTAGTTAAGTGAATGATTAGCATGCTGGCCTGGTACCCATTTAGCTGCCTGATGGGGACCTGAAGTGATGCTTAATTACAACGTTTCCCCCCATGGTGGGAGGGCGGCGTGTGTGTGGCTCTTTCCCCTCTCCTGCCCCTAGTCTTGGGGGATGTATTAGTTTCTTATTGCTGCTGTAACAAATTACCACAAACTTAGTGGCTTAAAACTACACAAATGTAATATCTAACAGTTACAAATTGATTATCTTCTGACCTTCTGGAGGTCAGAAATCTGAAGTGTGTTTCACTGGGCTAAAATCAAGATGTTGACCAGGCTGTGCTCCTTCTAGAGAGTCTAGGGGAGAATCCATTTTCTTGCCTTTTCCAGCTTCTAGAGGCCACCTGCATTCCTTGGCTTGACTTCCTCCATCTTCAAAGCCAGCAGTAGAGTATCTTCAGATGTCTCTCAGACTATGTCTCCTTCCTCCCTCTTTCAATATAAGGACCCCATGATTACCTGAGCCCACCCAACTAATCCAGGATAATATCTCCATTTCAAGATCCTTATCACATCTGCAAAATCCCTCTTGCCTTGTAATATATTCACAGGTTCTGGGTATTAGGATGTGGACATCTTTGTGGGGGGTGCATTATTATGCCTGTCACAGCTGGGGCTCTGTATGAGCTGTGGAATCCAATGCCAAGAAGCATCATTTTTTTCCCCAGTAGTACAGGTGCTCAGCAGTGCCTGTTTTGAATCATGCCTGTTTCCCCCAGTCATGTCCTTTGGATCCTTGGTCTATGGCCAGGCCAGTTCCCTTATCACTACTCCCGCCTAGTTCTAAATTCTAGCCGCTCCTTGTTCTTTAGAGTTCACGTGTCAATCTTAAGTCACTGCTTACTTCTTAGGCTGTTTGCTTTGTGCAGGGGGGTATCTTTGCACTGAGAGCACCAAGTGAAACATCCTAGAGCCTCAGAAAAATTGAACTCTACAAGTATTGGAGGAATACCCAGAACACATCCTTTATACCTGGCAACATTAGAAAACAATTAAAGTAAAACAATTGTTAGGGCACCATGATAGCAAATGCTGTTTGAAGCTAGATTTCATTGGGTGGAAATTTCCATTTCCATTCAGTCTCATCTTCCCCCTATTTTCTCCTGGCTCACAAGGTGCTCAGTAGCACTCGCCTACCTGTGTGTGTGCAAGATACACTGTAGTATCTCTCCTTACCATGTCATAATTGCTTTAACTTCTATTCTACCGAGTACACCATAAATGCAGTCAACTGATCTATGCATTCTTTGACAACTATAGTTCCATTTGCTTTATTTAGAAACAAATGTAATTACTTAAACTGGAGAAGACAGAACTACTTTTGTAGCAAAGTCAAAACATGCATCAACACTCATCTCTATAATTATTTCACCAGGAAAAAAAAGAAAAGTCCTCATTGGCTTTTCTCACTAGTGAAGAGGGTCCTCAACAGTGGTTGACTACTTTACTAAGTAATGTATGTCAGTTCTGCTCTCATGACCGTAAACCTGGCCTGACCAGCTCACCCTAAGTTTCCAGGAGTCATGCAGATGAAGCTCAAGTATTTCTATTGTATGGCTTGTTGTTGAAGAATATAGCCTTTTGCGGCAGATGGATCTGAGTTTGTATCTTTGACTCTGCTGCCTTCTTGCTAAATGTTATTGGGCAAGATTAGGGGTGACAAAGTTTTCTGTAAAGAGCAAGGTAGTAAATATTTTAGGCTTTGTAGACCACATGGTCTCTTGTAACTATTCAACTCTGCCAGAATTGTAGCATAAGTAAAAAATGGGCATAATTGTATTCCATTTAAACTTGACTTATAAAAATAGGTTGGACTTGGCTCATGGGCAATATTTTGCTGAGTCTTGGGCAAGATACTCAACCTCTTAAACTTTAATGATATTAATAATGAATATTAAGAGCTGACTTTTGGGGTATTATTAAAATTTAATGAGGTGCAGTATATTAAATGCTTTAAACAGTACCTGCCACAAAGTGGATGGTCAGTACACCTTTGGATGGATAGAGGAATGAGTGGATGAATGGATGAATTGATGGATGGGTGGGTGAGTGGGTGGGTGAATGGGAAGGATGGAGAGAGAGATAGGAAGGAAGGAAGAAAAAGAAGGAGGGAGCAGCCATTTTGAAACTAAATAGATTGAATAATAATTTGCCAATTTCTGGGAGACAATTCTCCCTAGTTATAGGGATAATGGACCAAATGTAGCTAACTGATCATGTGGCTCATGTCTTGTCACATGGAGCAGAGCAAAAGTGCTAACCAGGTAAGCTGCAGAGGCTTGTCACCACAGTAAAAAGTGTTCAGTTCCTTTTCTACTGTCCTCTTCCCTATCCTACCGGGAACTATTTTGTGTGAGAGTTAGAGCCATCCCATCTTCTTTTAGCTCCTGCATAACTTCCCTCAGTGAATCCAGGAAGATGATTAAAATTCCAGATGAGGTTGCCCCAGGAGTTGTCTGTGTTTTGGTCCCATTGCATTCCCATCTGCCTTTCTTCTCCATGCAGGGTATCTTGCTGATGTCCAGATGGTTTGGGAGTTACGATGGCTCCTGGGTCTTAGGGTTTTCAGATCTGCTTCTGCAAATGACTGAGCTGTTCTCCTGTGGTCCCCTCAAGCAGTCTGGATAGATGAAACCTTGCTCATGCAGTGTACTAGTGCCCAAGAAAAGACAACCCGTCACAGTATTTGAGCAATTCCAACGATGTCCCCCATTCATTATTAATCACCCTTGAAAACACATTGAAGAAACTCAGACGGGAACTTCTGGCTTTAAATTTTTATCTCTGACACAGACTGTTCCATCTTGCAACTGACATGTTAGTGAAGACATTAGAAAAAAAAAAAAAGACAAAAGATGGAAAACAAGTAAATAAAACTACCCCATAACACTGAAAACTAAGCCTGAAAATTGGATCTTTTTTCCAACAATAGGCAGTGAAATTATTTTGTTTTTTTGTTTTTTTTTTAAATAATTTTTTTTTTATTTATTATTTTTGGCTGCATTGGGTCTTTGTTGCTGCGTGTGGGCTTTCTCTAGTTGTGGCGAGTGGGGGCTGCTCTTTGTTGCGACGTGCGGGCTTCTCATTGCAGTGGCTTCTCTTGTTGAGGAGCACGGGCTCTTGGCACGCGGGCTCAGTAGTTGTGGCTCACGGACTCTAGAGCGCAGGCTCAGTAGTTGTGGCACATGGGCTTAGTTGCTCCGCAGCATGTGGGATCTTCCCAGACCAGGGCTCGAACCTGTGTCCCCTGCATTGGCAGGCGGATTCTTAACCACTGTGCCACCAGGGAAGTCTGAAATTATTTTGTTGAAGCCTGAACAGATATAGATCCAAATATAGCTAAGAAGACCCTCTGCCTTACCCTACTGTCTAATTCTTATTTCAGATACATGTGGTCTATTCCAATGAGAAAACTGAGTCTGTCTACCACATGAGTGCTGCTTTTGAAGATGAACATATGATTAAACACTATAAAAATGGATCCAGAGCTTTATAAGAATTTGAGCATGAAGAAAAATAAAACTATATTAAAAATTTGAGGCTTAACGTCACAGAATCTCATAGATTTGTCAGGTCATCCAGGGCTTTGGTTCAAACAGTATGTTCATCATTCAGATGGGAAAAAAAAAAGATACAGAGGTTGGTGCGTACTAGGATGGAGGAGTGTGCAAGTTCAAAGGGAACGCAGAGCAGAGGCTTCTCACTCAAGCCTGAAAGTAAGGAGAATCATTTGAAGAATGAGGATACCTACCTATTGCAGTCGCTTCATGCGGTGACCATATGACCCAGAATTTCTAAGACAGCTCCAAGGGGAAAAGTAATTTAATTTGTAGGCCATTGTGAATTTTTCTTTTGATGTTTGGCTTAGATAATATGGTCACTGGGAACATGAGGGCCCAGTAGCTAGACTCATGCTGTTAGCTGAAGTCTGAAAGTATTTGGCACTAAGAGAGCCAATATTGCATTTCCTACAAAACAGAACTTTTCTTCAAGATCAGAATGGATTAGGTAGTGAATAATGCGTGCTCACGGTAGAAACGTCTACCATAAATCAACGCATTTCAGTACAAGGTAGTTCTTCCTCCTAAGCTTTCGGTGATTACCCATCAGTACTTCGCCCGTTTCCAAGTTGATGCTCTCTTTCTCTGGCACCGTGCTGGTTGGTCTGGTGCCCATCACCATTTGCATCTTCTCATGGTGCTCTTGACATTTGCAGACGGACTCATCCACTTGGGTTTCTGTACTTCTTTTCACTCGAGCATTCTGAGACTGAGGCTACTGCTGCCTGTGGAGGTTGAGGGGGAAGAGAGAACGGGAGGGGCAGAGGGTAAGAGTGAAGAGAGAGATGGAAACAGCCACCCAGATGACAAAGCAGGCCGCCGTGCTCTCACTGCCAGGTTTAATTTCACAGGAAGAATGAAAGAAAAGAGAAATTCTGGGAAAGGATCTAGCGTATTTCAAGTTCCAGGAACTGGATGCTTTATATGTTTTGTTTCATTCATATTCACCTATCTTATTATTCCTCTATTCATTCTCTCTCTCTCTCTCTCTCGACACATGACTTAGCAAATTAGATATTTTAAAATCTCTAGTAAGAATGTGCCTCAGAGGAATTAAGGATCTTCTCCAAGGCCACCGCGTATTAACAGTTAAGCTAGCCCTTCTTGGAAGGACTTTCAGCTCCAGAACTCACATTCTTTCTCCTACACTCTCTTCCCTTCCATCTTATTACAATTTAATGGGCCTCCCGCCAGTGTTCATCTTTTTACCCCGCTTTGAAAGAAAAATGCTTTCATAGTCCTTGTTGAAGAGAATTCCGTAACTGACTCTGTCTCCTTTTCACTCTGGCTGCCAGGAAGCTTCAAGTCACATTTGCAACCTGACGGTGATAACGTGTGAAGACGTCATGGTCAGCACACGGCTGTCCTTCTTGCCATGGTGCTCACAGCTGTCTTCATGCTGGTCCCGGTTCTTTACTCTTATTTACATTTTGCCATTGTCCTATCATGTTCTTTTTGTAGGCTGTCTCAAAATTCTTTGTGGAATATGGTGGTGAATACATGAATGAAAATTAACTGAATACCAAGTGCCTTATGCACGTACCACTAATGATTGTTAATTAACTCTGATGTGTAGCTCCTGTCCCATTTTCTCTTGTCTCCAATCTGAGCTTCTGAACATCCATTGCTTTTCTCTTTTGTGTACTTTTTCCAGAATATTCAGGACTAAGAGAGTTGAGGATGAAGATTTCTAGCCCCCGTTCTCATTTCAGCTTAAGCAGTTCTGAAAAGTTTTTGCTTTTTGCACAGTTCTCTCAAAGTGCTGTTTGGCCCTAGCCTTTTCCTAGATCTGGCTTTTAAAAACCATTTGTTTTTTTCAGCAGTTTGAGCGCCTCAGTGAATGCATTGGGCTACTTGCAATATTAATAACTCATGTCATTCTAACCTTATGTTCCTGATAAAGGAATTCTCTGCTGTTTAAGGCTCTGGGATGAATAATGGCTGAATGTTTCTATTGTCCTCTTAAAATGGAGATTCCTATATGTTGAATCACAACAGAACTACTTTTTTATAGGCTGTGAATAGCATAAAGGCCCATCATGTTATTCCAGACAGTGCCAAGTGAATAGATAATGGGGAGCCAATTATTATGAATAATGCCTGGTTTCCTTTAGGCCCCTGTGCAAATTTCACAGCGCAGGGTTCTATTAAAGGCTGGGAGATTAAAGGAGACAGTGTTAACGCCTGCACCTAGCACAGTGCCTGGCCCAGTCATAATCTGAGCTCAGCAGGGATGCTTTGGTTTTGCTTTGTTTTTTCCTTCACTCTTCTTTTGCTGGGATAAGGGTTGCAAACATCCATCATTTCTCATTCAGGTCCATTCACAGGGCTGGGTCAGGCTGGGGGGGGGCGGGGCATGGGCTCAGGGCACTTTGCGGAGCTTCCGGGAGCCCAGGCTGGTGGGCAGAATGCTGCTTGGTGAATCTGCTTGCAGTAGAAGCAAAGGAGGAAGCAAATGGGAAGGAACATTCCAGCAGAGTAGATGAGATTGGTCTGGGAGAAGAGGCAAAGCTGGTTGTGGAAATGTGAGTCTAGCATTCAGAACCCAGGAGGATCAGGGTATGGAGTATGCAGTGTGGTATGGGGTTGACTAGGATGAGGGCTTCTGGAAGAAGCACGTGGACGAGGTGAGTGTGCCAGAGGTCCTGCTGGCTAGGATGGTGATGCCCTCTGCACAAACGCTGATACTGACAGGCTCTAGCCAGATGAGGCCATGTTTTCCAAGCCTCTCACGTGCTGATGGAATAAGCACCAAATTCTTCCATCTCCTCCTCCCATTCCACAGAGTTTAACCTTGAGGAAATGTAACAATTTTCCTCTCTGGGCCTCAGTATCCTTGTTTGCCGGAGGAGGGTGTTGGACTACATGTTCTCTAGGAGCCATGTCTTTGGGTTTGTTTGTTTGTTTTTATTTTATTAGTAATGACAAGAGGCAGTCTCATGTGAAAGCAATTTGTTTTTTTTTCTAGGCTAACATACGTTTTGAAGCCATGAACTTTTATATTCCTAACCTTGTTTTTTATTTTGACATCTGTTGGTCTATACTGACTTCTTTTTAATTCCTGGCTGCTAGCAATTGTAATTCCATCCAGCAACGGAGTCAAGGACCAAGCTGAGTGGGCAGCGGGAAGCATAATTTAATATGGATGCTTCACTTAAAATTGTACATATATATAGAAAAAGCAATACCTACTCCATAGCTGGCATTCTGCAATTTGATGACATATCTATGATTTTCAGTGGACAGTCTCCATATGCCAGAGCATTGGTGGAGGAAAAATATATTTTCTAGGTTAGAAGCATATTCAAATTTAATTCACGTCAGGAGTGCCCTGTCCTTTAAGATACAGGTGTTCAGAAAGAGTAGCAAGGGATCAAGGACATTTGGATTTGAGAGCACTTTTTGAAGAAGTATCAAGTTAATTCAACTAACTGTCCCTTAGCTCTCATTTCATTGCTGCTTCTCTTTACCCTGCCAAGAGGATCTTTGCCCCTCCTGAGTCCATATCAACCCATTACTCTGTCTACTGCCTATTGGCTGTCCTCGTTCATAACTGTCATTGGATGTGGATCATTGCAGGGGGGATATAATAGTAGGAAGGAATATGGACATCTTTAATTCGGGAGAAAGAAGTAGAGTTGGAAATACAGACTTGAGAGTCACCAGGATAGAGATAGTAATTTAATTCATGGTTAATGGATGAGATCAGAAGGGAAGGAGAAAGATCTAGTACACAATACCAATATAAAAATTGAACATATGGGCAGGGGATAAGGGTCCAGCAAGATAAACCAAGAAGGAGAATTTAGAAACCTATAGGATCACTCAGAAGCCAAGGAATTAAGTATTTAAAGGAGAGACTGGTCAATTCCGCACTTGCTGAGTGGTCCCTTAAGAAAAGGACCAAAAGAAACCCTTAGTTTAGCAACAAGGGGTCCATGGCAGGAGAAATTCCAATATATAGGTGAGGACAGAAGTCAGCTAGAATGAGTTTAGGACAAGAGAAGTAGAGATCACTTTATTTTGCTCTTTCAATAAGTGTGCCTGTGAGGTGGGCCTGAGTGTTTTGGACAGTAACCTGAGAGAAAAATGGAGATGAGACGTTTTGCTCTTTATGGGAAAAATTAGGGCTTGTTTAAATGCTGATAGGAAGAGACCCATGGTGAGGAAGGTTGAAGATAGAAGGAGGAGGGGTAATTGGCAAGCACGGGGCCCCTGAGGAGGCAGAGGATCCAGAGCCCAGGAGGAGGAATGTACCTCGCTTGATGACAGGACAGAGTGGGGAAAGAAGGGACGCAAGTAAAGGCTTCATGGCAGGGAGGTCAGACCATCCCTTTGCAATGGCCTCTTTTTGCTTTGAAATAAGATCATCTGCTAAAGTTTGGGGGAATAGAGAAAGATTCAGGAGCACGGAGAAAGTTTGTAAAAGCAACAGTGGGAAATAGGAGGGGGTGGGTAGCCAGGGAGCTGGGGAAGGAATGGTTCAACTGACACTGGAAACCATCTGTCCGTCTGGGGGTGTTGTTTTCTGGAGGAGAGCTCAGCAGCCTCGTTGGGACATGGTTTGTGACCTTGATACAAGGTGTCATGGGTTGAATCGTGTCTCCAAAATTCATATGTTGAAGTCCTACCTCCCAGGATGTCAGAATGTGACTTATTTGGAAATAGGGTCCTTGTGGATGTAATTAAGATGAGGTCCTGAGGGCTCTAATCCAATGTGACCAGTGTCCTTATAAAAACATGGAATGTAGACACAGACACATGCACACAGGGAAAATGCCATGCTAAGGTGAAGGCAGGGATTGGCAGGGATTGGCAGGGATTGGCAGGGAAGGCAGTGATGCTTCTACAGGCCAAGGAACAACTGTCAGCAATCCACCAGAAGCTAAGGGAGAGTCATGGAATGGATTCTCACTCACAGGACCTTGGAAGAACCAACTCTGCAGATACCTTGGTCTCGGGCTTCTGACCTCCAGACTGTGAGGCAATACATTTCTGTTGTTTGAGACACCCAGTCTGTAGTGCTTTGTTCTGACAGCCCTAACACACAAATACGCAAGGAATAGGGTTGTTTATTTTTCTTTTCCGTTTTTTTTTTTTTTGCACCTTCAAGTTGGGTGTAAAGGACTTAAGACAAACATTTTAAGAGCGTGCTCTAAAAGTGTTATTAAAGCGATAGCTCAAGGAATCCAAGATGGGTTGGGAAAGAAGGCAAAAAAGTAGGAGAGAAAACACAGAAAGAAAAAGAAAAGACAAAGGGATTTAGAGTTGACATGTTCTTTCAGCTCCTCCAGTTGTAACTGCCAGTAGTTCCTAGGATCTTAGTTTCCGAGAAAATCTCAACCCTCCTCAGAAGTTTCCGGTAAAGGTTAATCTTAGCCTCCAGGTTCTTGCTAAAGTGATCACTATGTTGCTCCTCAAATAAGAACTCAGCTTAGATCATAGCCAAGGTATTTGCAAATAATCGTATCTTGTTAGGCACTGGCTTCCATTTACATATGATAACTGCATATCGAATATATCCTCAGAGGGACTTTCAAGTTATCTGAGCTGTGTGAGTCTTCAAAGGGCTGTGTGACCTCGTGTGGATTTAATAGGCTCTTTGCCCGAGTGTGATTCAGCATTTCCTAGGTTCCATCACTCGGGGAATTTGCTCATTAGCTTCGAGAGACAGTTTTTAATGGAATAAAATTAAGGGGAAAGTGGGTTGTGGTTTCAGAAGCTGCTGTGATTGAAATCATATGGACAGCTGCTGTTCAGTATGGTGTCACCCAGTGTGGATAAAGAAGTGCTCGCTGTCAGAAAGCCACCGGGCTGTAAATTCTGTTTACTGTACAAGTGGCCGCTTTCCGCAGAGTTTATAGTTTGAGGAAGAGTGCGTGAATAGACCACGTTGAGCAAAACCAAGTTTTTTTTTTAAATCTTATTTGAAAAAATAACTTTTTTCTTCATTGAAGAAAACTTGGAAAATACATAAAAATAAATACCTTTGTAAAAAGCAGATAGTCTCTTGAGTTTTAACCTTTTGAATGTCTATCCATTTGGTCTTTCTTTCTCGATGCGTCCATATAGGGGCATATTTTTCCGAACTGGGAATCATATTGCAATACAGTTTTGAAACTTGCGTTAGTTAACATTATATCCTTCCCACGCCATGGAAACATTATTTCAGTGGTGTTCCGTGTCCCATTACTATAATTTATTTAACTAAGCCCTTCTCTTTGGAAATTTAGATCGATTCTAGATTTTTGCTATGACAGATGATCAGCGTACATTTTTCAGTGTATATTTTTTAAAAGCGCGAGGCTTCTGGGGATTGCATTAGAATCTGTTGCAGGTCATCCAGCACTGCAGAGGGCTTTCGAATCCCGAGTCCTTTGAGCTGACTCCTTTGCGCTCTAAATGTGAGGTCTGTTAGCAGGAGGGCACTGCCTGATTTTCACTTCTGCAGCATAGGGAGGGATTTGATACAAACAGAACAGCACTTGGAGGTGGCTGCCCGTGAAATGGGCTTAAGTGCACAGTGTGATCATGTGTAGTAAGACGACGGCCTCAGAAGCTGCACTGCTTCCTCTCTGATGAATTAAGGCTGTGACTCACAGGAGCAGCAGCTTGTGGTGGGGTGGGGTTTCTTCTCCCATCCTCTCCGTTTCCTCGTGATGGAAAATTCATAAACTGTTCTTGGTGACAGTTGTGCAAAATGAAAAGCTCTGTGAATGTGTGGAGAATAGATTATCCTGACTGCTGTTAAGCATTTGACAAATTGGGAGTTTTGTCATACATCAGAGAACAATGGAGGGAGAATAAGGAACGATGGGCTTCATATAAATACAACACACCTGACGGCTCCCGGCGACATTTATCTTCCTGTGTGACGGGGAGCATGAGGGGAGATGGCTGGGCAGTGGGCAGGCCACTGGCCTCCGTGAGGCTGTATGATGCATCCCACCATCAAGGTCCCCTTTCACTGTGAGTGTTAGGAGGTGTCAGCTTGTTTAGGGTCGTGCTCATTATAGCTTCTTGAACTAAAGAAATAGTTCCCAGGAGCCTGATGTGAAATATTTCCCAGGAGTCACCAATGGGCTGGACAGAGTCTCATATGCTCCAGTAAGTGGAGGAAAATGCCACAAGCTGCCTGCAGCCCAGCGGAGCTGGATCTGGAAATCCACCCACATGGGGGTGGACCGAGCACAGGGATGGGCAAGGGCAGAGAGGTGTGTTGGCTTCTTTCCTGACCTCCTGGGCTCCCACCCACCCTCAACAGAAGGAATGCAGACAGTCAGAAGGGGATGCTCTCGAGTGAGCAAGGTTGGTTTGGGTAAAGTGCTGAGTTGCTTCTGTTCCTGAATATCCCAGCAATGAGTCACAGGTGGAGCACAGAGAGAACCTGCAGAGATGGCTCTGGGGGCAGAACTGGCCTGAGAGGATGGGTGGGGCTACAGGGCAGTGGGAGGAGCATCTGGCAGACCTGACAGCAATCTTCACTCTCCTTTCCCAGTGGTGTGACTTTTGGCAGGTAAGTGACTTGACCTCTTTGAGCCTCAGTCTTGTGATCTATAAAATGGGATGATGGTAGTAGTAGATGGCTCCTGTAGTAATGCTGTGAAGATTAAATGAGGTAATATGAGGAAAGCACCTACATGCCTACTAACATGGCTCTGAGCAAAAAGACAATAATAAATGTTGGTAAGGATGTGGAGAAACTGGAACCCTCATACACTGCTGGTACCTATTTAAAATGGAGCAGCTACTTTGGAAAAGTTTGGATGTTCCTCAAAAAGTTGTATAGAGTTACCATATGACCCAGCAGTCCCACTCCTAAGTATATACCCAAGAGAAATAAGAATGTACATCCACAGAAAAAAATGTACACGGATGTTCAAAGCACCACTATGCACAATAGTCCAAAAGTGGAAACAACCCATATGTCCATCAGCTGATGAATGAGTAAATAAAATGTAGTGTATCTGTACAAGGGACTATTATTTGGCAGTAGAAAGGAATGGGATTCTGATACATGCTACAACATGGATGAACCTTGAAAACATGCCAAGTGAAAAGAGTCAGTCACAAAAGACCATATAGGGTATGATTCCATTTATATGAAATGTCCAGAATAGGCAAATCTGTAGAGACAGAAAGTAGATCAGTGGTTACCTAGGGCAGGAGGATTAAGGGACAATTGGGAAGGTGATTGATAAAGTGTAGGGGGTTTCTTTTTGAGGTGATTAAATGTTCTAAAACTGGTTTAATGATGGTTGCAGAACTCTATGAATGTACTAAAATTCATTGAATTGAACACTTTGGATGAATTATGGAGTATATTAGTTGTATGTTAATAAAGGTTTTATTCTGCATACCCTCCACCCCACCAAAAAAGAAGCAGCAGAAGTGCGGGGTGCACAGCAGGAACTTATTTAAACGATAGTAAGCCCTTTCCTATCTTACAGATTCATTTGGAAAAGGTTGGCAGGGCCTCGGTTCTCAGATTTTCAAGTTCAAGTCTTTCTATTCATCTCTTTAAAATATCTGCTCAGGACTTCCCTGGTGGCGCAGTGGTTAAGAATCTGCCTGCCAGTGCAGGGGACACGGGTTTCCTAGCCCTGGTCTAGGAAAATCCCACATGCCGTGGAGCAACTAAGCCTGTGGGCCACAACTACTGAGCCTGTGTGCCACAACTACTGAAGCCCGTGCGCCTAGAGCCTGTGCTCCGCAGCAAGAGCAGCCACCGCAATGAGAAGCCCGCACACCGCAACAAAGAGTAGCCCCTGCTCGCTGCAGCTAGAGAAAGCCCGCATGCAACATCGAAGACCCAATGCAGCCAAAAATAAATAAATAAATGAATAGATAAAAATTAAAAAAAATATATCTGCTCAAAAAAGAGACACCGAGCCTTCATTTAAATCAAAAGTGCTCACCAAGGGCCATACCCTTTGTGGAGTCTTTGTGTTCCATAAAATCTGGGGTATGAATTAAAATCCAGTTTCGATCAACTAGATTCCTTCTTCACACCTCCAGGGAGCACTCTTATTTGTCTGGGTGTGTATTGAGTCTACAGTGCCACATTGCCGAAGAATCTGGAGAACCAAGCTTTTGTTCCGGAGACAGTTCTTCCCACTGTCTAACTTGGGTCTTCCTGCCGTAATTGGAGTCAGCTTCCCACCGCCTGTCTGAATCCTGGCATCTATTGAGGCTTGGATGCCTGGAGTCAAATGAAATAAGTGCTTCTTTGGAGAACAACTCCTGGAGGCCACTGCACATTTGTCGCATGTCAGTGGGATCTGCATATGCGTGTGAAATGTATATTTAAAAATGTGCACACAGTCGGATCCACACGCATTCTGCTCCAAATGTGTTTATCCGATTGCCCATCACAGACCCGACCTGGGGGGCTGGGCCGACCCGCTCACCTTTGCCTGCCAGCCCAGAGCCCCCCCATCTGTAAACACCCCCTGACCACCTTGCTCCTTTCCCCTCTCCCTAGAGGGAGGGCTACTAGCAGGTTCTGTTTGCAGTCGGTTTCCCAGCTCTAAAGACAGATGTCTCACCTTGATAGAAAGGAACCGGCAGCTCCAGCTCTCCACGACGGCAGCTGAGGAGCAGAGTGAGCGCTGGATTTGGAGTCGGTGAATCCTGGCTGCTTCACTTAGCGGCCACGTGACACTGGGTATAGCAAGTGACCTCTCTTATTCTCAGTTTCCTCAATGATAAAATAAAGGCATGGACCTGGGTCCCCAAAGGACCCTAAAATTTGGAGAATTCCTTACTCTTATGCCCTAAAGGAGTACAAAATGACATCATCCAGAGTATTAGAATATTCTGAATCACCTCCCCCCTGGGACTACGGGTGGTGTCTGGGACTAGGATATGCAAAGTCCTATACCAAACTCTGACTCTGTCCTATACAAAGCCATATGGTGGTTTTTAAACATGGCCCCAAATTCTTTGGCATTCCTCCCACAAAGAACTAGACTCTCTGCTCCCTTCCCTGGAATCTGGGCAGGCCTGGTGACTGCTCCTTCCCCTTGAGAAAAGCAGCAGTGATGTGACTTCCGAAGGTGGTCTCTTGGGATCCTTGTTTCTTCCGGAGGTGCTGTTTCTCAGAGCTCTTTAAGCAGTGAGAAGCCCAGATCACGTGGAAAGGCCACATATTAGAGCTCCAGGTGACAGTCCCAGCTGAACTGACCTTCAGCCAGCCCAACCCAGGCACCAGGCATACGATTGAAGTCTTGTTGGAAATGCATTCCTCCAGCCCCACCTGCTCCAACCCTGGGCCACCCAAATCACCCATGGCTGTTTCAGTCTTCCTAGTCAATGTCCTAGACATTGTAGAGCAGAGCAAGCCATCTCTACTGGGTCCTGACCAAATTTCTGATGCACAGAATCCATGACCATAATAAGATGCTTGTTGTTTTATGCCACCATGTTTCGGAATGTTTGCTATTGTTATGAATGTTTGTGTCCCCCCCCCCATTCATATGTTAAAATCCTAACCCCAAATGTGATTGTATTTGGAGGTGGGACCTTTAGGAGATAGATAGGTTTTGATGAAGTCATGAGGGTGGGGCCACCATGATGGGATTAGTGCCCTTATAAGAAGATGAAGAAACATAGGAGCACATGCATTCTACCCACATCCCCCCCGCCCTTTACATGCATGTACTGAGGAAAGGCCATGTGAGCACACAGTGTGCAGGCAGCCTTCTGAAAGCCAGGAAAAGAGTCCTCACCAGAACCCACCCTGATCTCAGACTTCCAGCCTCTAGAACTATAGGAAAGTAAGTGTCTATTATTTAAGCAACCTAACCTATGATATCTTGTTATAGCAGCCCAAGCTAAGACAGCTATGCAGCAGTAGAAAACTGGAATGTATCCAGTCTGAGCCCTGTTTGCCACCTGACCTTTTGGTCACCATGGGTGTGGTCTACAGAGTATGAAATGATCACTGAAAATACACCTCCAGGAAGGAAATCACTACACTTGTGATGTGAGTTACCTTTGCTCTCTTCACAAGAGGCTGCTATGAGGTGTCCTTTCTAGGGCAAGAGTTGGACTAAGTGTGTGTGTGTGTGTGTGTGTGTGTGTGTCCAGCAGAGGTGGTGTGGGGAGAAGTTCAGGAGCACAGACACAGAGCTGTCTGGGAAGACTGAAGCCCCAGCCCCCTTCTCCCTTCCCTGGCCTGTGCTGTGCGAACAACTCAGCATTGTTTATCCCCAGACAGTCTCCTTCCTCCCTCCCTGCACCAAATCGAAGCTATTACCCAAGGACAATGGGGGGACTTTGGTCCTTTTCATTCTGCAACAGAGAGGCAAAGCTGACAACACAAGTATTTATATCACACTGTGGCTTTCCAGAGGCCTCATATTCATTAATGAATTAATCCTTCCTAACAACAGTCCCTTTATCAGGGTGATATCGTGATTCATGTTCTTCAGACAAGGAGACTGGAGCAGCATCTCAGGCTGCTGGTGATACATGGGACTCCCCAGCTGGAGCCATTGAGGTCTCACTTATTCTAGGGGCAGCTGAGGCCATGAGATGCCACGCACAGAGTTTGGAACTTAGAACTGGGGGTCCGGATGTGAGTCTACCTTCCGGGTATTCCTTGGACAGACAGCTTTACTGCTCCGAGTCTCAGTTGCCTCATCTGTAAAATGGGTGCAGGTAAGAATCCCACCAGGGCATAGAGTTTTCATGATGAGTGAGTCATGGGAAGATGCTCTAAAGCTGTGACACATCACATACATTCATGTTCATTGTCATTGCTTCTGGGTCTGAGTGAAGATGCTGTAAATAGCTGTAGTTGTAGGAGGGAACAGCAGCTACACTGAGGGTGAGGGTCAGCAGGGCAGAGTGAGGACCCTCCCCCTGATGCCCCAGGGCCACGAAGGTGATGAAGACCCTGCAGCAAAGCAAGCACCCATGGATCCCTCTCCCGCTGCCCTCCCCTCCCCTCCCCCTGCACTCCCAGCCCCTGTGTTAATCTTCTGCCCCTCCCCCATGCCTCCAGCACCCTCACGCTCTCATCACCTTCACATGCTGGCAGTCTCCATCATTCAGGTTTTGTTATTTTATTTCTGTGTGTTCAGGAAGCGTTTTGTTGGTCCAAGTGTAAGAATTGTCACTGATGAGTGATAAAAAGGCCACACTTAGGACAACCTCCTGCAGAGCCCTGCTCGGCTTCTGAATCATGGTTTTGGCAGACATAACAGTATACTTCTGTCCAGTGTGGACAGTCATCCCACCCGTGGTTGGTGGCTCAGTCGTAACCTCCAATTTCCAAGATCTGGCCTTGACATAAATGTTGCTCAGAATTGCTTTTTTTTCCTTCCATTTTTTAAAATTACGGTAAAACATATAACATAAAATTTATTATATTAACCATTTTTCAGTGTTTAGCTCAAGAATGTTAACTGCATTTACATTGTCTTGCATCCAATCTCTAAAATTCCCTTCATCTTGCAAAACTGAAACTCTGTACCCATTAAACAACTCCCCATCCCCTCCTCCCCCAACCCTTGGCAACCACCCTTCTACTTTATGTCTCTGTGGACCAGTATCTTATATTAGTGGAATCACACAGCATATGTCCCTTTGTGATTGGCTTGTTTCACTTAACAAAATGTCCTCAAGGTTCATCCATGTTGTAGCATGTGTCAGAATTGCCTTCCTTTTTAAGGGTGAACAGTATTACAGTGTATGGATAGACCACATTGGTTTATCTGTTCATTCACCAGTGGGCACTTGGGTTTCACCCTCTGGCTGTTGTGTGTAATGCTGCTGTGAACACGGGTGTGCTCAGGACCACTTCTCATTCAGGACGAGTGGTACCATCCGATGGGGACGCCATGGCAACTGAACATGGTGCTTCTCCATGATGGACACTCTCCATGGTAGACACTCATGGCGGTAAAAAAGGCAGAAGCAATTCGATGGTAATGTTCAAAGGGCCACGGACAGCAAACAAGCTGATCACGTTGGGTGTGAGAGCAGAAATCCTCTTCCTGTGGTGCCGTTACTTGGCTTCTCACTTTAACAGTGTTTTCAGTCTTTTAAAAAGTATTGACCACCCCCGACTCCCCCAGGAGCCTCATTTTCCTGACTTCCATGAACATGTATGTACTGCGCTTTATATGTACATAGAAAGAGTAAGATTCTTTTCACCCCCAAGAACCAACCCTTTGCGGGTGCTCTTGTTCCCCTTGAGAACACAGGCTTCAGCAGACTGCTTTCCACTGAGCTTCTGAAGAGAAGCAGCCACTTTGGGGTCCTTCAGAAGTTCCACTACTGCCAGCAGTGCTTTTCCTGCTTGTTCCACTGTGTTCTGTTCAGATGCAGTAGAACAAAGAGTGATGGCCTCGTGACCTTCTGTCCAGTGCTGTTCACTATGGGTGGCCACTGGCCACATGTGGCTACTCAAATTAATTAGTTAATTTATTTTCAAGAAGCTGATAAACTTCTCATGACCATATCTGTTTCAATGAACGTTGACAAATATTTGATAAGAGTGTCACATCTGTCTTGTGTCTTGGAATTCTCTTTATTCCAGTGGTACCTTCATTGGTAAGGTCGTTGGTGTAGAGACTCCATTTTTTTTAAGCCCAGTTTTTATTCACATACCTGTAGAAAAGTGTACAAGTCAGATATGTGCAGCCTGATGAATTTTCACAAAGTGAGCATACCCATATAACAAGCACCAAGATTGAGGAATAGCAGTTCCAGAACCCCAGAAGCCACTCTTGTATCCCCTTCACTGTCCTCACCCCAAGGATATCCACTATCCTACCTTTTACCACCTTAGATGAGTTTTGCCAGTTGTTGAACTCAATATAAATGACACTGTATAGTGAATATTCATAGGGTTTTAAAAACATGAAAATTCATTGCCGATATTTACAGAGTGGGTTGTTTCACCAAAAAATCCAGATTTTCTGTGTCTTTTAAAAGAAGACTTGACAGGATCCTTGTGGTGATGGAGATGTTCTGTATTTTTACTGAATCAATGTCAATATCCTTTTGTGATATTGCGCTAGAGTCTGACAAGATGTTACCACTGGAGGAAACTAAGTAAAAGGCCTATTTCTCTGTATTATTTCTTACAACTGCATGTGAACCTACACGTATCTCAAAATAAAAAGTTTAATTAGAAATAAAAGATAATATATTAAGAATTTAAAAAAAAAAGATGGGTTAGTACCAGGCCTGCCTTTATCAAGGCAGCAACTGGCTGGAGCTGAGGAGCAGAGGCACCTGTGGGTAGGGACATGGTCTCTCTTGTTTGTGTGGCTGCAAGATTTAAATTAAAGTTAAATAAAGCTAAACAGTTCTTGGTGGCACTAGACATGTTCCAAGGGCCCATTTCAATAGCATCACATGACTGGTGGCTAGAGGATGGGACCACACAGGTCTAGAAGATGCCCATCATCATAGGCTGTTCTCCTGGACAACATCTGAACAGATGGCTCATAAACTTGGCGAACAGAATGACCACAGATTCCCTGACATCATATGTGTTGGACCAGCCCAGTCACCACTGGGGGATCATCCTCTCCTGAGCTGTTTTAACCTTCTCTGTAACAAAGTCAACACCAGTCTGTGAATGTTGCTATTCTCCCCTTTAACTGCCTTCCCCTTTCCCTTCACTGCATTGACCAGCATCTAAAATCAGACGGACCTGGTGGGGATCCCAGCTCGAATGCTATTTCTTAGTCTTGGGCAAGTTACTTAGCCTCTTGGCACCTCATTTTCAGCACTTTTAAAATGCGGATCATGCTGTCTGTATCCCAGCCTTGTCATGTTTCTGTTGCAGGTGCAGTTAAATGAGAGAATGGATGTGAATGTACTTTATCAACCAAAAGGCATTATATGAATGGCGTCCGTCATTCCCCCAGGGCCTGGCACCTAGCAGGTGCTCAACAAATGTGGGTTGCATGAGCGATTGTTCTTTTCTTTGCTGAAGTCTGTGAGCAGGCAGCAAGGCTGCAGCCTCCATATTTTTTCAGTGCTGAGTCTCTTGCCCTCAGATTGGCTCTGCCAAGGTCCCCGCTTTACAGGGCTATCCCTACCACATCAGTCCTGCTAGTTAGATGTGTGCATGTCTCCCTGTGAGATTAGGTACAGGACAACAGTTGTATTTATCCCTGGATGGACGGAGTCCCTCAGGGAAGTAGAGGTATAGGGAGTGGGGTCACAGAGTCAGGGGAAGTCAAGCGCCAGAGAAGAGCTCACTGGGCTCACAGTGCGATCTGAGTTAGCACTTCTCACGCTGCAACATGCGCGAGCATCACTGCAGAGCCTGTGAGATGCAGGCTGATTCTGTAGGTCTGGGGTGGAGCCTGAAATTCCGCATTTCTACCAAGTCCTTTTTAATAAATTTATATATTTATTTTATTTTTGGCTGCGTTGGGTCTTCGTTGCTGCACGTGGGCTTTCTCTAGTTGCGGCAAGTGGAGGCTACTCTTCGTTGCAGTGCACAGGCTTCTCGTTGCAGTGGCTTCTCTTGTTGTGGAGCACAGGCTCTAGGAGCACGGGCTTCAGCAGTTGTGGCACATGGGCTCAGTAATTGTGGCTCGCGGGCTTAGTCGCTCTGCAGCATGTGGGATCTTCCTGGACCAGGGCTCGAACCCGTGTCCCCTGCATTGGCAGGCGGATTCTCAACCACTGCGCCACCAGGGAAGCCACCTACCAAGTCCTTTGATGATGCCTTTGCTAACAGTTCAGCAGTCACATTTTGGACAGCAAAGGACCCACCTCCGTTAGGCTCACTGGCGATCTTGGTCATGTGCAGATTCTTGAGCCTTGGATCACATCTATAGAATCAGACTCTCTGGGGCCCGGGCCCCAGACCCTGCGTGATGAACACATCTTCCAGTTATTCTGATGCATCCTAGAACCTGAGAACCACTGAGTTGTGGACTGAGGTGGGAGGTTCTGAGCTCCCATAGTGGGGACTGAGACCCCCTTTCCTGGTATCCACATGTCACCCCAGAGCAGTGCCCCAGTGGCTGGTTCCTGTACCAGCTCAGTCTTTGCTCACACTGTTCGTTATGCCGATTTCTGAAACCCTCAATCCTTTTAAGTCAATCTTTCACAGACTTTGCCAAGACCATCCTTTGCTCCAAGGTCAGAAGCATATTTGGATAGGATAGTGAGACATTTGCAAAAACTGAGGGTGAGAACCGATGGCTGGGTCGAGGCATTAGCTCATCCGTGATTACTTATCCAGCCCTTGACCTTTCTGCGGAGATGTCTGAGAAGTGAGTAAATTAACACCAGCGGGAAGTGACAAGGGCCTGCAGACCCACAGCTCCTCTCACTCAGGGGCTGATGAGCACAGCTGGACCTGGGAGGTCAGTGTCACTAGGTCCCACCTGGCTTTTGGATCTCTTTTCCTGTCCCCCCAAGCAAGGGCCAAGAGCCCCCCCCCACTGCAGGCTTTGTCCTGAGGGTCAGTCCTGGCCTGAGGCAGAAATGGATTGAGCCCGACTGTGGGGCATGGATTCAGCCATAAGGCCTGGCTCTGACTATGTCACCCATCATCGCAGGCTCCAGGGCAGGTGTAAATGCATTCTTTTTTTTTTTCCCACCCTTCTTAAGGTATAATTGACAAATAAAATTGTAATGCGTTTAAAGTGTACAATGTGATGATTTGATATATGTATACATTGTGAAAGGTTTTCCTCCGTCGACTTAATACATCTATCACCTCACCTATTTACCTTTTTTGCGTGTGTGAGACCTCTTAAGTTCTTCTCTTAGCAAATTCCAGTTATATAATACAGTGTTACAACTATATCACCATGTTATACGTGAGATCCTCAGACCTATTTCGTTTTATATCTGAAAGTCTGTACCCTTTTACCAACCTCTCCCTATTTTCCCCAGTTCCCCAGCTCCTGCAACCACCATTCTACTCTGTTTCTATAAATTTGACTTTTTAATTTTTTTTTAGATTCCTCATATGAATGAGTTCATGCAGTATTTCCCTTTCTCTGTCTAGCTTCTTTCACTTAGCATAATGCCCTCCTGGGAGAGGAGAAAAAAAAAAGGGTGGGGCATTCTTGTCCCTTCCTTCCTCTTGCTCACCCCCTTTTCCTTCCAACAAGCATATATTGAGGATCTGCTGTGTTCTGGAGGGCGGACATCCCCAGGCATCGTCAGGGAGCCTGGACTTGGTGACCTTTAAGTGTTCTCATGACTCTGAGTGTATAGGATCCTTTATACTGTGTGTGGTGCAGGGACAAGACATTTCACCAACTGAGTGGCTGGAGGGGGGGGGCACAGGCAGAGCAGAACATGTAGGTGGAAAATAGGAGGTCTGGGAAGAAAGTGGTCTTACGTGGTGAGACCAGCTAAGGAAGAGCATAGGCAGAGGGGCAGCAGAGTTAAGGGGTTGTTTTGGTTTTGTTTTGTTTTTCACTCAGTGTGCCTTAATTTTTCTGCAGCGACTTTGGTGTAAGGGGACTCTTATGCTCTTTTTGGCAGCCATGAAGCTTTGGTGTTCATGAGTCATGTAGGGAACAGAGGGGCCTGGCTTTCAGGGCCTTAGGGAGGTTTATTGACCCCAGTGGGTGCCTGGACCAAGGGAAGTTGGGGTTCAAGCATCTCCACCTAGCTCCTTGGTGGATGGGTGCACAAGACAAATACGAGAAGGAGGGAACTTCCTTCCAGTGTGTTCTGTTGAGTCCTCCCCTTTCACCACCGTAGCCGCCCACACTGTTGCTGGGTTGGAAAGATCATTAGCAGGAGGACAAAGACAAAGAAGTCTGCTTCCGAGGCGTTGTCCTAGGATGCTACTCATTCTCTTTTCCTTACGAGCTAAAACCACAGTGTTCCTGAGCTCCTGAGGGTTTAGACAAAGCACATTCCGTGTCTCCGGCAGGACTGCTTGGCCCTCCAACTCAGACCCCACATCACTGATTCAGATGCGTCTCAAAATGTGGCAGGTCCTGCGCATCAACAGAGAGAAAGGGGGAGGCAAAATATTGTAAAATCTGTGGGTTCTCACCAGATGACTGTTTAAAAGGCCAGGAAATGCGGAGGTGGGAAAAACACGGGGGAGATCCATTAACTAGAGCATTGTTGACTCATGGCCATCCAACTTCAGCAGGAAGTCCTGATTCGGCCCCATGAGTGCCTGAAGCCACCTGCATCGGGCATCAGTGGTGTTGCAAAGCTCAGAACTGCTGACACACCCTTGGGTCTACTTCTCACTTTTCTTACTTTGGGCTTATTTATATGCCAATCCCTTATATTTGATTTGTTTGTACAAATGTTTTTACAGTAAGGCAAAGGGAAAAGGGAGGAGATAGTTGGTCCTGTGGCAGCTGTTGAGTCTGGAGTTTCTAAGGGAGCCCCGGGTTGAAAAGAACTGGGTACACACGGAGGAAGGGAGTCTAGTCAGAAAGGTGGCTGGAGATTGATTACTCACGGTTGGCTCCAATTTCCTCTCTCCTAGGTGTATTGGGAAACTCACCTAGGGAGACGAAGCAGAAATGCCATTCTTGTCCGTCTACTGAGTGAAGTTTTGAAATCTAACATTTATCTCAATCACCCGGTTCTACCTCTCAGTGTATTCCACCCGTGTTCTCTTTTATTCGTTCTGCACTTCTTACCCAGAATGAGCTCCGAAAACATAGATCATGTCACTCCCCTGCTTAAAATCCCATAAAAGCACCTGTTGCACTTAGGGTAAAATCCAAACTCCGTATTTATTGTGGCCTAAGAGGCCCAGTGTGATCTAGCCCCTCCTCCCTCTCAAAATTCATCTGCTTCTCTTTTCCCTGCCATGCACTGTGCTTCAGCTGCACTGGCCTCACTCCTTTTCCTGGAACTCTTCAAGGTTTTTCTGCCTGTTTGCATTTGTTGTTTTTCTCTGTCTGGAATGTTCTCCCCGCTCCAGATCTTCCCTTGCCTGGCTGATGCTTCTCATTTTGGTCTCAGCTCATATGTCATTTCTCAGGCTAGTCTAAAGCATTCTGTCCCTTCCCCCTTTCCCCCTGTTACTCTCTCTCATCACTAGACAGTAAGCTCCATGACAATAAGAGTTTCTCCAGCACCCCATGCAATGCATGGCAGATGGTCGGTTCTCAATAAACAGTTGGTGGGTAAATGAATAACTGAATGAAGGGGTGCTCTGTCCCCCAGCTCTGCCTTGGGACTTTTCCAAATTTGGAGCATGTAGGACATTTATTGTCCCTTATGTCTTAAATGTTTGCCAGGGTTCCTGGAACTATGTACCATTTCCATTTTATACATGAAGGAAGTTAAGACTTAAAGAGGTTATTCGAGGGAAGTCCCTGGCGGTCCAGTGGTTAGGATTCCACGCTTCCACTGCAGGGGGCACGGGTTCGATCCCTGGTCAGGGAACTAAGATCCTGCAAGCCACGTGGCATGGCCAAAAAAAAGAGGTTATTCAGTCTGCCCACAATTACACCAGTAATCTTGGGACAGCCAGGAATGGAGATAAGTTCTAACTGGTTATAAAGCTCCTTGCTCTATCGCTGTCTAATATTTGGTGTTGTGAAGGGGGTGGCCAGGAATGCTGCTTGGAAGAGGGGCATACGTAATTTTAGGAGAGAAGAAGAATAGCACAGTAGTAAAAACATGTGGGACCACGCTGCATGGGGTCCAAGCCTGGCTCTACCCTTTTCTAACTAGTGTGACCTGCCAAATTTCTTAACCTCTCTGTGCCTTGGTTCTTCCATCTATACAATGGGCATGTGAATATCACCTCCCTCACAGAGTTGTCATGAGAATTAAATGGAAGAGTATATGAAAGCCCTTGGGCCAGTGTCTGGCACAGCTAAGCATTGCATAAGTGTTTACTACTCTTGTTACTACTATCATCATCCTGCAGCTCACCATGCACGTGGCTGAATCTTCCTCGGGATCCTTAAGGACATCTAGTAGCAGGTCTCTTTGGAACCCACCCCCCCCACCCCCTGGTCTCTCTCTCTCTCACTCGCTCAAGACCTGCAGGAGGTTTTAGGAGTTTCTCTGGTGCGTGTGGCTTTGGAGGAAGTGGTAATATGCAGCCTATTGTGTGGCAAAGGAACATAAACTTTAAAAGCAGAGAAGGAAATGGATGTGTTAGTGACATGGAGTTGTGGGAAAAGCCATCCACTAAATTACATTTCTGCACAAGAAAGGAACTGCTAGCAAAGTGGGAATGAATGACACTGGGGTGGCAAAGACATCAAGAAGTAGAGGCAGTAACGAGGCACGGAGTCCTCTATTATTTCTAGCATCATGGAAAGTGAGGTTTTATTATTCCTTCCCCAGATGGTCTCAGTTCTTTTTTGTTGTTGTTGTTGTTGCTTCTTTTTCACAATCAGTACGGCTGATGTTCTCCTGCGATCTACCCAGCCCAGGCCTTGGCCTGACAGCTGGTCTGCTTGCTGGAAATCTGTAGTTACAGGAAAGGGAGGTCCTGAGGGGTCCTTGGGAACCATTGCACCTAAACATGCTCATTTTCAGATGAGCATAGTAAAGCCATGATGGAAAAGGACGCTTACTTATTCATTAATTCAAGCAATGATGTATTGAGCAAGTTTGCAAGGCCCCAAGCTAGATGCTGGAGAAAGTCGAGAGGTTTTCTCTTTCTGAGCAGAGCATACACAATGAACTCTCACAGAGAGCTCAGGCCTGCGAATTGCAAGTCTTGTGTTCCAATCTAAACCTCCACTTCTTATCTGAACTGGAGTAATTGCCTGGGCTTCGGTTCCTCATCAGTAAAATGGGGAAGTTGGCGTCTGACCTGTGAATTGCACTAGGATTTTACGAGCGCCCAGATAATCATGACACGTGCTGATGCTTGATGGCCTATGAAGCAATTGGTAGATGATGCTTTTGTTATGGGTAGGGTGATAGCTTGCAAGCAGGGAATTGAAGCCACTGGAATAATAGGAACATGAAAGGGGCTATTGTGGAGGGTGGAGGACACATTGCATGTTGGGAAACGAGTAGAGTACAGCCAGAGGTGGCCCCCAAGCCTTTATTCTAAGGGGCGGTCCTTTGTGCTGTTTGGAATAAATAGGAACTGATTCCACGATGGGGAGTAGCTCATTCAGCCAGGCAGCAGCTGCCGCTTGTTAGCATGTAACCCTGTGATAAGTGATGGAAGATGCTGAGACCAGGCATGGCCCTCTGAATTCAGTTCAGAGTTTATCAGGAGATACCAAATCATAAACAGATGGATACGGTGCAGTGCCTTGACAGGGCTCAGGACAGAGGCACTCCAGACCCACGTTGTTCAAGATGGGCTGAAGACTACCCAGATGATGACCCAGTGGGTTTGTTTTGAAGGCTACAGAGGGCTTGACCACTTGGGTTACTCCAAGAAGGGCAGTCAAGGCTGAGAGAACAGCACAAAGACAGGGTGATAACGGAAGTTTAGGAAACTAGCTGTGGCTCCGAGGAGAGGCCTGGAATGCAGGTGGGCAAGGTGGTAGGAACCGTTTTGCAAATAATTTGAGTGCCAGGCAGAACCTAAGCGGCCAAGGATGGTGTTCGTGGGAGGCCATCCTGCTATGATGCCCTGGTGGGATTTGATTAAGGTCCTTTAATTACAGATGTAATTTACTCAGAGTCAGTCTTCTCCTCATTGTAGTCTTTTAAAGAAAATATTTATTTATTTAATATTAATTAATTTATTTATTTTGACTGTGATGGGTCTTAGTTGCGGCATGCAGGATCTTTAATTGTGGCATGCGAACTTCTTAGTTGTGGCATGTGGATTTCTTAGTTGCGCCACGCATGCGGGATCTAGTTCCCCAACCAGGGATTGAACCTGGGCCCCCTGCATTGGGAGTGTGGAGTCTTACCCACTGGACCACCAGGGAAGTCCCTCCTCATTGTAGTCTTAGAAGTCACCTACAGCTTTGTGAAATGTGCAGCCAATTCTGCATGAAGGGTTTTCAGTCTGGGGATGTAGGCAGCACACATTATCCCAGGAAGGCAGATGATGGAGAACGTGCTTACTGCAGAGGGGAGCCAGGCAGATGGGCATCTTCCCAGGGAGCACAATAGCGAGGTCTCAGTTGCACAGGAAGTTATCCAGCTCATGCAGTGCCCGAGATGCTATGAGCACCATCGTACCATCCTCCCTCCAGGCTTCAAGAAGTAGTGGAACCCTAAGGCAAGGGGGCATTTTATCCCTGAGGAGGGATAGATGGATTTTACTCATAAGACATGCATCTGTTAAGCTCCTGTGGTTTGCAGAATCAGCCGTGTGTATGTGACAGCCAGGAGGGTGACAGAAGAGGCCCCTGGTGGCTCCACCTGGCTGTCACTCATGGACTTCAAACCTGGTATGTCCAAACTTGGGCTTGTCATTTCTTCTCTCTAAAAAATGTTAGCCTCTCATTCAGGCAAACATTACCACCCAGTTGTCTAAGTCTGACCTTGGGAGTTGCCTTCGATGCTTACCTGCCCTGAAGCCTCAACCTCATCTTCCCCCAGATCTGCCCATTCTGCTTCCTGTGTATGTGCCTTGCTGTTGCCCTAGTGTTAGGTCCTCAATGCCCCACACCTTACAAACTGGGCAGCCTGGTCTCCCTGCTTCCTGGTTTGCTCCCGAGAATACGTCCTCCACCACTGCTAGTAAAATGATTGCTGTAACACCTGACTTCACTTTATAAGCTTGGATGGCCCCCATGGCCTGCCAGTATCCTCTTCCTTCATTGATTTGGCAGCCCTGGAGGACCCTCTGTGTGGCAGGCCCTGTGATGGGCACCGGAGGCAGAGAGATGAATGAGACAGTACAGAGCCATCAGTGCACTCTGCCTGATGAGGGAGACAGGGTCAAACCACTGAAGGAATTCTGTGTTCTGTGCTGAGGGGCTGGGGACCAGAGCAGATGTGAGAGGGCCTTTTGACTTACTCTTCTCTCTGCCTGCAGTTTCTTTCCTACATTTAAAAAAAATACCAGGGATTGATTTGAAAAAAACTATGAAAATATTGTTTGTGTTATATTGAAAATGCAAAGCAGAGCTGAAACAGAAGCTGAAGACGTCCCTCGTCTCAATCTCTATCTAGCTACTACTAAAATGTTGTGTCTTTCCTAACAAGTTTTCTTCTTCACATTTATATTTTACAGAAGTTGAAATGCCCTTGGGTACACTGTTTTGTACACAGCTCTTTTTACTAACAGATACCATAGCATTTAAAAAACAGCTATACGGTTTCCCTGGTGGCGCAGTGGTTAAGAATCCACCTGCCAATGGAGGGGACACAGGTTTGAGCCCTGGTCCGGGAAGATCCTACATGCTGCGGAGCAACTAAGCCCATGCCCCACAACTACTGAGCCTGTGCTCTAGAGCCCGCGAGCTGCAACTACTGAAGCCTGCGCACCCAGAGCCCATGCTCCATAACAAGAGAAGCCACCGAAATGAGAAGCCTGCGCACCGCAAATGTAGAGTTGCCCCCGCTCACCGCAACTAGAGAAAGCCCGTGCGCAGCAACAAAGAACCAACTCAGCCAAAAATAAATGAATAAATAAATTAATTAATTAATTAAAAAATAAAAAACAGCTCTATTGTTCTTTTTTGTTATATGAGGAATACATAGCTATCTCAAACAATTTTATGACGTGAAAACCACATGTAAAACAAAGATCACCTACTACTCCCATACCTGGAGATACCTTCTACCCACACCTGTGTGTATGTCCTTTCAGAATTTTATGTTCATGTACACAGTTAGGTATAAATATAAATATAGCTATAGGTGTAGACAGACTTGATCTTTAGCCTACCTTTTCCACTTAGTACATTATAGCTCTCTTTTTTATTTAAATATACTTGATCACTTGTGTTCTTTTTTAAAACATCTATATGATAGATGATATCCTATATAGATATATCATAAATCATATAACTAATCTCATACTTATGGACATATAGGTTGCTTCTATATTTTCTTGTCTTGAGACAGAGAAATGATGAAAAAGCTTGTGTGAGTATATGTAGCCCATTTATTTCCTTGGGATAAAGTCCTAGAAGTGAAATTGCTATGACAGAAATTGTGAACATTTTACATTTGGGTCCATATATGTGATTGGCAGAATTATCAGATGATCTCTGCTGACCTGTTTTTGTATAATTATCTCCCCATGAGTGTAAGCAGGACTTATGATTGCTTCTAACCAGCAGATTGTGGCAAAGGTGATGGGGTGTCACTTCTGTGATTATGTTGCATTAGATGGCAAAAGTGAGGGGATTTTGCAGATATAATTAACATCCCTCATTTATTAACTTTAAGTTAATCCAAAAGGAGATTACCTTGAGTGTGCCTGACCTAATCAGGTGAGCTCTTTAACAGAGGGAGGGTCTAGAAGTCAGAGGATCTCTCCTGCTGGCCTTGAAGAAGCAAGCCACAGTGAGTCTACAGCTGCAAGGAAATGAATTCTGCCAGTAATTACATGAGCTTGGAAGGGGACCCCAAGCCTCAGATGAGATTCCAGCCCTGGCTGACACCACTGCAGCCTTGTGAGACACTAAGCAGAGAACCCAGCTAAGTCATGCCTACACTCCTGACCCACTGAAACTGTGAGATAATAAATGTGTGTGGTCTTAAGCCACTACAGTGTTGATGATTTTGTTATATAGGAATAGAAAACTAATATATCAATAATATAGAAAAACTGCCTCAGATAAATTATACACCAATTCATTTTCCCAACCAGTATAGTAACTCCCATTTCCATGAGTTTTTGCCAACACTGGGTGTTGCCAAACTTGTAAATCTGTGCCAATCTAAAAGGTTAAAAAAATACTTGTTTAATTTGTGGCCCTCAATTACAAGTAAATTTGCACATTTTCCATATTCTTATTTTCCATTTTAAAACTCATTTTTAGTATATTACCTAATCATATCCTTTGCCTGTTTTTGAATTTTGCTTATTGGTTTGTGAGAGCTCTTTACATATGTGGAGGACAATAGAGAGGCAGAAATTTACATATTGTTTTATCTGTTACAAATGTTGCAAGTATGTGCTTTTTGTTTCCCCAGCTTGACAGTGTCTCTTTTATTTCAAACGTTGTTTATGGTGTTTGGTGAGGAGGGATGTGGATGTTTTCTCATTCTATTGGGTTTTAGAAAGGCCCCTCTGTATGGAAGGTTGATTGATGATAAGACAGCAGTGAAGAGGCAATTACATTAGTCCAGGTGAGCTAATGAAGCTGAAGCTTGCACTGTATCAGGTATGGTAGGGATGGAAAAGAAGGTTCTGAGCCCAGAGGTATTTCAGAAGTAGAATCAGCAAAGTTTGTTATTCTCAGAACTGACTTTTTTTTTTAACATCTTTATTGGAGTATAATTGCTTTACATTGGTGTGTTAGTTTCTGTTTTATAACAAAGTGAATCAGTTATACATATATATATATATATATATATATATATATATATCCCCATATCTCCTCCCTCTTGCATCTCCCTCCCACCCTCCCTATCCCACTCCTCTAGGTGGTCACAAAGCACTGAGCCGATCTCCCTGTGCTATGTGCCTGCTTCCCACTAGCTATCTGTTTTACATTTGGTAGTGTATATATGTCCATACCACTCTCTCACTTCATCCCAGCTTACCCTTACCCCTCCCCGTGTCCTCAAGTCCATTCTCTACATCTGAGTCTTTATTCCTATCCTGCCCCTAGGTTCTTCAGAACCATTTTTTTTTTTAAGATTCCATATATATGTGGTAGCATATGGTATTTGTTTTTCTTTCTGGCTTACTTCACTCTGTATGACAGACTCTAGGTCCATCTACCTCACTACAAATAACTCAATTTCATTTCTTTTTATGGCTGAGTAATATTCCATTGTATATATGTACCACATCTTCTTTATCCATTCATCTGTCAGTGAACACTTAGGTTGCTTCCATGTCCTGGCTATTGTAAATAGAGCTGCAGTGAACATTGTGGTACATGACTCTTTTTGAATTATGGTTTTCTCAGGATATATGCCCAGTAGTGGGATTGCTGGGTCGTATGGTAGTTCTATTTTTAGTTTTTTAAGAAACCTCCATACTGTTCTCCATAGTGGCTGTATCAATTTACATTCCCACCAACAGTACAAGAGGGTTCCCTTTTCTCCACACCCTCTCCAGCATTTATTGTTTGTAGATTTTTTGGTGATGGCCATTCTGACTGGTGTGAGGTGATACCTCACTGTAGTTTTGATTTGCCTTTCTCTAATGATTAGTGATGTTGAGCATCCTTTCATGTGTTTGTTGGCAATATGTATATTTTCTTTGGAGAAATGTCTATTTAGGTCTTCTGCCCATTTTTGCATTGGGTTGTTTGTTTTTTTGATATTGAGCTGCATGAGCTGCTTGTAAATTTTGGAGATTAATCCTTTGTCAGTTGCTTCACTTGCAAATATTTTTTCCCATTCTTAGTGTTGTCTTTTCATCTTGTTTATGGTTTCCTTTGCTGTGCAAAAAGCTTTTAAGTTTCTTTAGGTCCCATTTGTTTATTTTTGTTTCCATTTCTCTAGGAGCTGGGTCAAAAAGGATCTTGCTGTGATTTATATCATAGAGTAGAACTGACTTTTTACTGGATGAGAAGTAGAGACTTAGAGGTGAAGTAAGTGGTGTGTAGTCCTGCCTGCATCGGTAGGTGCTAAGTTCACTAAGGAAGTTTCTCCTTCGTGGAGCTGTACCACCAGAGGCGTTGGGCCTCGCAGATCCCCTGAGGTGAGGCAGCACGTAGCTCCTGTGATCACAGCTCTGCCTTTATTCCCACTGGGTGGATAAATAAATCAGTCCTGGAGGCTCTTCCTCCCTACCTACTGAGTCATGGAGGCCTCGCTCTTTGCTGTGTTTTCCTTGAATCCCTCTCCCCAGACAGACCTGTGGTTTTGAAGCTGAGCAGATGGGCAGGGGTGTTTGCTCAAACAAGGATCCAATGGGCATGCCTGGCACTGGATAGATTTCTCCTTAAACACGCTGGGCAGCCTTGTCTTCAGGCAGGGGTGGGGGTGGGTGGGAGGAAAAGCGTTCAGCCTTGCAGCGATCCAGTGAGATGTTAGACATCACATGAAAATTGTTGGCAAGGGCAGAGAAGGTAGCCTGTTCTAGTCCTAGACTCTAGAAGATCCTTCAAAGCATCTGAAATGAGGAAATGCTGCCCACAGTCTGTAATGGCAGAAATTAAGGTCTTTTGGTTAGAGAGTTGCAACATGCTTGGGCTCTTCCGCTGGTGGGAGTAGGGGGAGACACCAGGGTAACAAAACAGATTCTGAAAGCTTTCTGGCACTACTGAGTTCAGGCGTGAGTTATTCAAAGCCTCATTGGCTCCCTTGGTTCATTTAGCGCAGTGGTTCTTAACCAGGGCTCATTTTGCCCCTACCCAGGGGATATTTGACAATATCTAGGACATTTTTGGTTGCTGTAACTGGGAGGGTGCTACTGGCAATGTAGGGATACTTCTAAATGTCCTACAATGAATAGGGAAGTCCTCTATACAAAGAATTATCTGGCCCCAAATGTCAATAGGGCTGAGGTTCAGAAACCCAGGTCGAGTAGGAAAAAGAAGGATGGTGTGAATTAATGATATGTCCAAGCTAGAGATGTGTGCAGTATCTCCCGAGCACTGCACCCGGCTCTGTGAATAGCCTACCTCCCTGAAACCTTTCCTCTTTCCCTGTGGTCTCTTCCAGGTACTGCTTGGGGATGGGGTGGGAGTGAGGACTCAACCCTCTAAGTTCACCCCCAGAGTTCTGGCCACAAGCAACATTGCTCATCCCAAATCTGAACAGGAGAGATTAAAAAGCAGATCCATGTGTGAAGTGCAGCACAATCTTTTCTCTCAAACACCAAGTCTAACATTCATAAACCTTCACTACTGTTTGGCAAGGTTTCCATATCTTGTACCAGTACACAAAGGTACTGACATCAGCTTTGATTCTGGTGATTCATCCCCTTTGCCCGAATTGAAGCACAGTGTCAGCCAGATGAGGTCAGGAATAGGAGAAGGGAGGAAGCTGGATTTTTGAAATTCTGGAGGTGGATAAATGTTTGATATGTCTTAGCTTGAGCTGGACATTCTATACGTGAGAGTCAGAACAGACTATTTGAATTCTCAGCTCCTTGGACAGTGCTCTTTTAAAGCAGTCTGGAGAAAGGTAAAACTAAAATAAATTAGCTTTACACGCAGTCTACATCTCTCAAGCGTAATTTGATTTCTCTGTATGTACATATAGGCATATGTATACTATATATAGACATTAAGAATTTTTTTAAAGATTGACTCCAGATAGAATAAGGCTTCTTTTTTTTAACTAAATTTATTTATTTATTTTTGGCTGCATTGGGTCTTTGTTGCTGCGTGTGGGCTTTTCTCTAGTTGCATTGAGCGGGGGCTACTCTTCGTTGCGGTGCACAGGCTTCTCGTTGCAGTGGCTTCTCTTGTTGTGGAGCACGGGCTCTAGGTGCATGGGCTTCGGTAGTTGTGGCACTTGGGCTCAGTAGTTGTGGCTTGCAGGCTCTAGAGTCAGGCTCAGTAGTTGTGGCGCATGGGCTTAGTTGCTCCGCGGCATGTGGGATCTTCCTGGACCAGGGCTCAAACCCGTGTCGCCTGCGTTGGCAGGCAGATTCTTAACCACTGCACCACCAGGCAAGTCCTTTTTTTTTTTTTTTTTTTTAATGTTTGTTGATGTTGGCAGCATGTTTTTCTGACCCAAGAAATAGAGAACAGACATTACAAAGAATAAATATTGGCCCTAAATTGTCCCCCATAAAAGATACCAATGCTCGTGTTCTGTTTCCATGAACCAATTTTACAGAAAGAAATTTTTTTGTGTGTCTTGAGTCTGTTTCTCAGAAATGGTCTCCATGACACAGGATCTGAATTGACAGAGGCAAATGGGATTTACCAGGTAGGCAGTGTCTCCAGTCAAGAATCCCAAGAGGGTTCTCATCCTCCTCATTCTTAATCCCCCTTGGCAGGAGCTACCTCATGTCTCTCACTCCCCTCCCTTAACATTGGTCTCCCAATACTCCTCCTTTGACTGTTCTGACTGTTTCTACATTGGCTTGTTCTCTGGGACTCCTCCCCTGCTCCCTCCAACTCCTGTCTCTGTTACGGCAATTTCGTTAATTTCCAAGACCTCGACCAGTTGACTGTACAGATAACTCCTAAATCCATGTCTTCAGCTTCAGTCTCTCCCTGAGCCATAGACCTGCCAGCCAGTGAGATGAAAACACATTTATAAGACTCAATTCATCTCCTCCCAAGGTGAAAAAGTCAAAGCGATATTTGGCTTATCTTTCCCCCATAGGTTAGGAAGCAACATTAAGGTAGCTTAAAATGTCTCCCTTCTTCTTACTGCTGAGGAGGTTACTGAGTCCTTCATGCAATCAGTGCTGCCGTTATGAGGAGTAGAGTTGCCATCTTTGTAGTTGTCAGTATCTCTGTTGTCACTGTTAACTTAATGGGATTCTAAGCAGCGACTTTCCACTCCTCTTTGAGAGTTTAAGGTTGTCAACAAATGTGGAAATAGCAAAGTTCTCACCTTCCTCCAAACCCAGTTTTCACAGATTAAACAAGCTCTCCAGCTCTGCCTACATGGCAATAAGCAAGCTACGTGACATCACGCTTGTGTAACCCCAGTGTGGATTACAGCACCTAATGTAACTATTAAGAAGACAGAGTAGGGGCTTCCCTGGTGGCGCAGTGGTTGAGAATCTGCCTGCCAGTGCAGGGGACACGGGTTTGAGCCCTGGTCTGGGAAGATCCCACATGCCGCGGAGCAATTAGGCCCGTGAGCCACAACTACTGAGCCTGCGCGTCTGGAGCCTGTGCTCCGCAACAAGAGAGGCCACGACAGCGAGAGGCCCGCACGCCGCGATGAAGAGTGGCCCCTGCTTGCCTCAACTAGAGAAAGCCCTCGCACAGAAATGAAGACCCAACACAGCCAAAAATAAATAAATAAATTAATTAATTAAAAAAAAAAAAAAAAAAAGAAGACAGAGTAGGATAACGTATTAGACAGTGACCTGGAAGGTGGATGGGGAGGAGACAGAGAAGTTGGTGTCTGAATGATGAACACAACCTCCCTTCCTGATACTTTGAGTAGAGTTTCAGGCCTGGCAGCTGTCAGAGCCCGGTGGCCACTAGGTGAGGGAGGTACGCAGGGGATTTCAGCCTCCAGCAGCGACCAGGTAGGAAACTTTTTAGGATCTTGCTCCTCCAGTGATTCTGAGATTGCACGATCACGCCAATGCCTTCGCCGAGATCCGAGTCACGCAAAGGCTCATGAATTAGATGCTGCAGTTCAGTTTTTGCCTCCGTCTTTCCGTGCATTCACTGCCCTGTTACTTAACCGAAGACTCCCCAGCTCTTTGCTTTGATCCATCAATGGCCTAGTTGACCTCATACTACTCCAGTGGCTGAATTTTTCACACGCGGGAAATTCACCAACCATTTCATTACCCTGGAAATGGGAGAAACATCTGAGGTCTTCATCAATGTCATTTTCATTCCCAAAGACACAGAAAACTTCCAGAAGCTACCTTTCAAATCCTTGATTTAAAGTGGCAGGGACTGAAGGCTTGGTTAGGCAGAGTCCTTGGAGGCCGCATGATGGAACCAGGAGCCAAAGATGATTGGCAGGCACCCCACACGCAAGCTTTGTTAGGTCCACGCAAAGGGCAAACTGCAGGGGGCCGGACGGCACCTTCAGAGCGGGCAGCGTCGTGTCTTCTGAGCGTGACTCACCCCCACGTGTTTCTTTCTCCACCTTGTTCTGAAAACGCCTGATCCGCGTAATGCCTCCCCAGCTTTGCTGGATTAAGGGAGGAGTGAGACATGAAAGCCCAGGACTTTAATGGCTCCTTGTCTTTCAGCCCGAAATCCAGCCTGTGACAGAGCATCCTGTGGAGCAGCCCAGAGCGCCCCAGGGTCCACGTGCACCTTCTTCCCATGCGTCTCTGGTGACACGTTCTTTTCACCTATGCAACGTGGCTTAAAGGCAGGAAACAAAGAATGGGAAGAAACGGGCTCTCCTCTGGGCAGAGACGTGCAAGTGGAGATTGCTTACTGGCCTGCACGTTTGTCACGATGTTACTGGCAAAGTAACCACATGACGATCGTGGAGGTTGCCGAGACCACACACGCAGCTTGTGTCGTGTCCTGTGTGCTGCTGGGCATGGCTTTCTATATGCATTACTCCCGTGTGAGCTCTCAAATGTTCTCTGAAGTAGTTGTCATTGTCTCCGTTTTACAGATGAGGAAATCAAGGTTCAGCCAGTTGTAGCCAGGTTCTAAATTTTGGGGAAGTGAGACTAGGGTTAGTGGCACAAGATATAATCCAAGAAACAATGCAACCTTTTTGCTGTTTTCCTGATTCTTGGGCTTGCTTGAATGCTGCTTCAGTGGCTTTGCTTAGCAATCTCGATGACAGTAGCCTCAACCCATTACCTTGAAAACAGTGATGGGGTTTTTCCAGGATGAGGTGGTAGGGCAGTGGGGAAGCAACGGACTGCCCTGCTTCCCCAGCACGTGGAACACACACACACACCTATTAGTTTACGTCTTAGGTCATAGAACTAGTCAGGACTGAACCAGAACTTACATCTTTATCTAGACGTCCATAAACTGCATCATCCAATATATCCTATCAAACACCTGCTCTGTGCCAGGCCCTGAGTTGGGTACAGGAAGCTGCAGGTATCTTAGGATTGCTCAGGGGAAGCTGCAGTTTTCAGGTTGACATTATACCCACCTTCCAGCTTGATAGAAGTCTTTAAACTTAAGCTTTTAGACTTAGCTTAATATTCACGCTTGCTCTCTGTGTCTTTGTTTCTCTCTCTCGTCCTTTTATAATTATATAATTTGTTCTTATGTAGTTGGATTTATCTATCTTTCTCTTAGTGTTTCTGGATTTTGAGTAAAAAAAATAGAAATTCCTTAGGTACCCCAAGGTTTTAAAGGAATGCACATGTATTTTCTTCCAGGATTTCAATGGATTGATTTTTTGCATTCAAATTTTGATTGATTCGATCTTGTATATAGTGTGCAATATGATGCATTTCTAGAAAAGTTCATCTTTGGAATGTCATTTTTTAACAAATACAAAATCCCTGTGGCATTTGGGTCTATTTCTGGACTTTCTGACCTTCCATTGGTCAGTTAGTCTGTTGGTATGACAATCAGTTATTGAGGTTTTAATTATTAAGGTATAAATTTTGAGGTTCTATAATGTATTTTTAAAGGTGAGAAGGCTTTCTCATAGTTCTTTCCCTATCTAGTCTTGCTGGTCTATTTCCCTTAAACTCTTTAGAATGCATTAGAACTCTGTCTCCTTCATCTAATTGACACTGATTCATTCTCAAGACTCAGTTTAAAAATCCTCTTCTCTGGGAAGCCTCCCCTGATGTCCTCAGGCTTTATTAGCTTCCTCAACAAACCAGAGTTTGTTCCCGGAGACCCCCACGTGCTGCTCCTCTTCACCTTCTCATACGGTATAGGCTTGTGATCGGCAACTTTTCTGTCTCCCCCTTGGGCTGTTCTCTCCTTGAGGGCAGCACAGAGTCAGCTTCACTGCTGAATTTTTTTTAGCAGAGAGCAGAGTGCCTGGCACATAGTAAGTACTTGCTGCAGTTACCTATTGCTGCATAGTAAACCACCTGAAACTTAAGGGCGTAAGACAACGGTGCTTTATTTTCTACTATTTCTCATTGTTGTTTTTTTTTTAAATTTTATTTATTTATTTATTTTATTTATGGCTGTGTTGGGTCTTCGTTTCTGTGCGAGGGCTTTCTCTAGTTGCGGCAAGTGGGGGCCACTCTTCATCGCGGTGCACGGGCCCCTCACTATCACGGCCCCTCTTGTTGCGGAGCACAGGCTCCAGACGCACAGGCTCAGTAGTTGTGGCTCACGGGCCTAGTTGCTCCGCGGCATGTGGGATCTTCCACAGGGCTCGAACCCGTGTCCCCTGCATTGGCAGGCAGACTCTCAACCACTGCGCCACCAGGGAAGCCCCTTTCTCATTGTTTTGATGAACCGTGACTGGGCTCAGCTAGGTGGCTCCACTTTTGAGTTTCTTCCGCGTTTGGGGTCCCTCATGTGATTGTTCCAGACAGTGGCTGGAGCTGGAGCCATGTCTAAGACTACCTCACTCACAAGTCTGGTAGTTCATGCTGGCTGCCCCCTGGGGGCCTCAGCTGGGGCTGTTGACTGGAACACCTGTCTACAGCCTCTTCACATGGCTTGGGCTTCCTCACAGCATGGTGGCCGGACTCCAAGAGCAAGAGAGCCTGGCGGAAGCTGTATCGCCTTCTATGACTTGGTTTCAGAAGTCACATCAAAGCACATCCACCATGCTTTATTGATTGAGCCAGTCCCTGAAGTCCACCCAGTTTCAAGAGAAGGGGACATAAACCCAACCTACTGATGGGGAGTGGCAGGGTCACCTTGTAGAACATGTGGGATAAGTGGCGTGGTAATGGCCATCTTTGGAAAATGTAATCTGCCGCAGTGCTCAAGAGATATTTGTCAAACATTTGTAAATGCATCATTCAAGATCACTGGGGTGGTTCCATTCTGGGCCCAGACTTGAACCAGGACTTCTGACTGACCAGCAGAGGTGCCTGGGGTGAATGTGCTCCCTGTGCAGCCAAGTTGCTGGGCTGCTGGGAAGGGTTTCCCATCTAGGAGCAGTCTTAGGAGCTGCTCGAGGATGTGTGCAGTCATGTCGGTGAAGCATTTTGAGTTCTTGATCATAAACTTCCTCTCTCTCATTCAAAGTACCGGGTTATTAGGGTTTGTTTTCCCTTCTCTGCTTTCCGAAGTAAGTGCTTTGAAGAAGATGGGTGTAGGAGAAATGACACATTAAGTGTTTCTGCCGAAATGTGGGCTTTCTGCTCACACGGATGCTGCTGTGTTTATGACTGGCACACAAAGTGAAGAACTCGCTTTTTGAACAGTCGAGTGTGTCATCTTTGCTCTCAGAGGCGCCTTTCACTCATGGAGGAAGCTGAATGGGTTTGAGGACTGTCCCCTTTGATTCTGCCGGGTAAAGATGACCTGGGCAACGCATGAGAGATGCAAGTGATTAAATGAGAGAGCTCCCCGCCCGCAGTGAGGAGCCTGCTGGGTCCTGACGAGTCTGAAGGACTGGGAGATGCCTGGTATGGCAGGGAGGGGGTGGTGGGAGTCGCTGCAGCTTGTGTTTCAGTAACAGCATTTAACTGTCCAGTACGAGCTTCTGCCCTGGAAGCTGACCCGTTTGGAGGAAGACAGCCTGCATTAGGCTGAGACCACGTTTAACAAAAGTGGCAGTTATCTGAGAATGTAGGTTCTGGATCCAGGCCTTCTGGACTCAAATTCTAGTCCTGCCACTTACTAGGGCTACAGCCTGGAGCGTGTCACTTCACTTCTTGGTGCCTTGGCTGTTCCATCTCAGTAATAGGGACAATAGGAGTACCTATTTCTAGATGTTGTTGTGAGGATTTCAGTAAGTGTCTGACACATCATAAGCACTTAGTAAATGTTAGCTATTGTTTTCACTGTTGCTGTTACAGCTGTTTTCATTGTCATTATCACTCATAACCTGCTGTCCCTAGACCTCTAGACCTGTAAACCATATATGCAATTTAAAATTTTCTAGTAGCCACATTAAGAGAAAGGAAAATAGGGGACAGTAGTTTTTTGTTTTTGTTTTTTTAAATAAATTTATTTATTTATGGCTGCATTGGGTCTTCGTTGCTGCACGCGAGCTTTCTCTAGTTGAGGCTAGTGGGGGCTACTCTTCTCTGCAGTGTGTGGGCTTCTCATTGCAGTGGCTTCTCTTGTTGCGGAGCATGGGCTCTAGGTGTGCGGGCTTCAGTAGTTGTGGTGCGCAGGCTCAGTAGTTGTGGCTCATGGGCTCTAGAGCGCATGCTCAGTAGTTGTGGCTCACGGGCTTAGTTGCTCCGCGGCATGTGGGATCTTCCCGGACCAGGGCTCGAACCTGTGTCCCCTGTGTTGGCAGGTGGATTCTTAACCATTGTGCCACCAGTGAAGTCTCTAGTTTTAGTAATATATTTTATTTAACCTAATACATCTAAACTATTGTCATTTCAATGTGTAATCAATAGTTTTAATGATTGATAAAGTTTACGTTCTTTTTTTCATACTAGGTCTTTCGTCTTTGACATGTGGTATGTTCCTTACAGCATATCTCGATTTGGACTGGCCACACTTAGAGTTCAATAGCCCCTTGTGGCCTTGTGACCATGCCCACATTGCACAGCACAGCCCGGAGGGGCTACACCAGAAATTCACCTGCAGCTGATGAGATGCCTACAAGGGCAAAGAGGTGAATTTTTATTGAGTATCTACCGTGTGTCAGGTACTCTACATGGCCCATGTAATTTAATCCTTGCAGCCATCTTGCCAGAAGGTATTTTGCCCCCGTTTTACAGATGGATTCCTCCAAGTAAAAGAACGAATTCAGCCAAAGTCCCCCAGCTAGACAGAGGCAGAATTTGCAATGAAGTCTGTAAGACTGAAGCCCCTTCCCCGTGGCAAGGCAGTAACTAGAGGCTCGATTTTAATGGTCGTGGGGCATGAACGCTGTCCAGAGCTGAGGCAGGGCTCACACACAGCCTTGTGCACATGAGTCTCAAGCCTCCTTTGTGACGCTATTTGAAGAGAGCTGGCTGGGCTCGGTCACGACCAGGCCAAGGGCTGAGTCTGGGCCTGGGGTCAGTGTTCAGGATAAATCTAGGGCTTGGGGCTGAGTCATGACTCTGTGTGAGCCTGGGATCTGGGTCCAGTCTGTGCAGGGGTCAGAGTTGAGTCTGTGTCCAGAGTCAGAACTCAGTCCGCAGTCAGGTCAAAGTTTGATCTGAGGTTGAGGTCAGGGATCTGCTGTGAGTCAAGGTCTAAGCTCACTTTAGGTCCACGGGGCAGAGTGGTATGTGCAGCAAACTCAAAAGGGTTCACACCTTTAAGGGTGATCCTGTCGGCCAAACTGCATGCTTGCCAGCGCCTTTGGAAATGCCAGGACGGTGTTCTTCCTCTCCCTTGTCGTGGGAACAAGCGACCAGGGCCACCTGGGGAACAATGCAAATGCTTGTTTGGAGGCACCGCTACAGTGAGGGTGATGGTTTTAGTAGCAGTGGTGACTTCCCTGGGGGATGTTAGGAACAGAACACCCGCCCTGGATGGGACCAGGGTCTATGAAATTGATGCTCACGGCCGTGTGGCATGGCGGTCGTGGTGAGGCGGAGGGCAGGAAGGGAGGCAGAGCTTACAGGGACTCAGCCAGTGTGGCTAGACCGTGCGGTGGGTCAGAGCACTCGGGGAGCCCGGGATTTGGCATGCCACTCGCTCCTGAGCACTGAACGGAGTGGGGGCACCACCAGCAGGAGCCTGGAAGGTTCCGTTTGTTAGAACAAGTCAAGTGCCAGGCAGTGGGCCACAAGGAGTCACCTCTGGCACAGGTTATACAAATGATGGTATAGCCATCCAGTGAAATGTTATTCAGCTGTAGGAATAAATGAAGCACAATTTTCAAATAAATCATTAGGAGAAAAGCAGGTTGGGGACAGGATGTATATAGTATGCTGTTTTTTGTGTAAGCAAACGTGGAAATAAAAATATAAACATGAACGTTAAAGGATGTAGGAGATACTAAAAATAAAGAAGTTATCATTACCTAGAGTTTGTCAAGGAGGGTCGTCTTAGCAAGGAACAGAGCTCAGTCCAGGGACCAAGCTATGGGGTCTTGGGTAGCTTCTAGCCAAAGAAGCTAGAACTGGTACTTCTCCTCAGACTGGGGGCCTGTGGTTCTTCTTCCTGCCACCCACATCTTGAGGTCCACATCCTCGTCTGAGTTTGGTGGGGACTCAGGGAGGAAGAGTCAAGTGGAGGAGCCCCACCTTTGGAGCCAGGTGAGTCCTGACCCACTAGAAGCAATTTCCTTGTAGTCGCTTCCCCACAGTAGGATAGAAGCGTGCTCTGTGAGCCTGACCATAAACTGCTTGCTTATTAGCTTGAACTGAACTCAAAATGATTTTGCAAGAAACCAAAAGCAGTAAAAAGTGGTAAAGCTAAACATCCATGCACTGTAGGTATTTCCTCTGGGGTAGAAGAGATTCCTGCATGTTGCTGTGGCCGCCAAAGGTCTGAAGCAAACTGTTTCCAAAAATTATTGTGCATTTATAATTCAGTTTAGGGGCATTTATGTTTTTATTTGACAGATACTTATTTCATGAAGAACGTATTTAGTCAGGATTTGTAAGAAATCTCTGGTAACCTTTTTCTGTGTCTTCTTTATATTTCTATAGTATAAATTTGCTTCACTGCACACACCACAAAATTATTCAACAACTTCAAGATTGACAGTGCCATTGAACTGAGTATCAGCAAACACAAACACATGTTTGTGTATGTACACGTGTATTGTGTGTGTGTATTACAGTATGTTACAGATATATTAAAAGTATAATTTTAATTTGGTGGCAGAGGCATAAATTATTCAATAAACTGTTGATATATTGGAGCGCTTGGCAACTATTTGGGGAAAAATAATTGTATCCTCACCTCAAAGAAAAGCTCCATGGATTACCATTATTAAATAGTAATCACAAATATTAAAACAAATCATTTTTACAGTGTAATTACAATTTACAGTTGTAATTTACAGTTGCAAAATTATAACTTATAATTGCAATTTTTACAATGTATAGATAAATATATATATAATCATATAGGAAATTATTTATTTCATAGTGCCCTGCCTTGGGTTCTTCATCTGTATAATGAGATAGTAGTAGTGTCTGTCTCATAAGATTGCTGTGGAGATTAAATGAGTAATATATGTAAAGTCTTTCGAAAAGAAAAGTGCCTGGCATGTGATGAGTACCAAGTAAGAGTTAACTATTATGACTGTTTCTAAACATGATATCAAATAGAGGAACTAAAAACATTAGATGTGAGTACACAAAATTTTAGAATTTCTGAATGTCAGGAAATAGCATGCACAAAATAGAATGCAGATGACAGCTTAAAATTCAACTTAGATAATAGAAAAAGTATAAATATTCTGTATGTGTAGTTATTTCAAGTCAGAAAGAGAAAAGAGATAGACTTCTCAAAGGAAATATAAAACAAAGATTCAATAGGCCAGTCATAAAGAAGACGTTCATATTAATTCATTCTTTCAACAAATATTTACCGTGTGCCTGTTATACACTGGATTCTCCAGGATGCTGGGGTACAGCAGTGAGCAGAAAGAAGCCCTGTGCTCTCAAGGAGCTTAAATTCTAGTGGCCAGTAAACATATGAACAAGGGACCCAGCTCACAAAGAATCAAAGAAATGCAAAGTTGAATAAAGAGTTAACCTTTTTCTTTTTAGGTATCCAGATAGCAAATATTTTTGAGTGACTTTATCATATATCAGTAGTGATGCAAGGAAATTAGCATTCTTATACCTTCCCAATACGAGCAAACAACAAAACACAGTTCAGTTCAGTCCATAGGGAATTTTGTCAATAAGTGCTAAAAGATTCTTAAATGTGTGATTCCTGCAACTCAACAATTAACTTATAGGAATTTACTTTGAGAGATAATCAGAGATGCATAGAAAAAGTTCTATGCAAGAACACATTTCATTGATTGATTCATTCATTTACAAATATTTATTGATCACTACTACATGCAGGGCATTGTTCTAAGTCTTGGGGATACAACAATGATAAAAGCAGAGGAAGTCCCTGTTCTCAGGGAGTTTATACTATAGTATGTGCATTTTTTGTGGGGAGATTTGGGGCAGGCAGACAATAAACATGTTACACACACACACACACACACACACACACACACACACACACACACGTAAAGAGCCAGTTTGAATATAACTATAGTTCTATCTATGTCAGATTGTGAAAGTACTATGAAGAACATTAAAGCAGGATAAGGGGTGGAGAGGGGTCTCCCAGTTCCGCAAGGGTGCTGAGATGGAGGGGGAAAAAATCCCTATTTTAGATAGGGTATTGGAGCACACCTCTCTGATTAATTGATCTTTGTGCAAACACCTATATGAAGCAAAGGACCACACCATGCTCACATCTGGGGGGAAGAGGGGGATTCTCACAGAGGGAGTAGTGAGTGCAAATGTCCTGAGGTAGAAGGAGCATGTTTGGTGTGTCCAAGGAAGAACAGGGAGGCCAGTGTAGCTGGCGGAGGGTGGGCCAGAGGAATATCAAAGATTAGATCAGAGAGGAACAGAGGACAAGATCACATAGAGATTTGTGGGCCATTGCGAGGACTGCGAGAGCATCTGGAAGACTGACTGATGCTTAAAACAATAACTGTTTTAAAAATATCTCATGATTTTGTGGGTCAGGCATGTAGGCAGAGCACAGCTGAGGTATTCTTCTGCTCCGTGTAGCATTGACAGACAGAGGCCACTCAGGTGTTTAGCTAGAGGATGAGTTGGTCTGCAGGGCCAGGATGGTTCAAGATGCTTTCACTTGCATTGGCACCTTGGCAGGGATGATTGGAGGGCACAGCTGGATTGGTCAACTAGAGCACCTACATCTGAACTGTCCAGCATGGTGGTCTCTGGATAGTCTGACTTCTTAGACGACAGCTTAGGGCTCCCGGAGAATGTTCCCAAAGGCAGGAAAAGGAAGCTGTCATTCTCTTATAGAAATCGGTACAGGGTCACTTCCAGTGCGTTCTAATGATCATGTAGTCATCAAGCCAGTCTGGATTCAGCAAAAGAGAAATAGACCTCACCTGTTAATGGCAGGAAGCGAATCAGCTACCATATTTAATCTACCATATAGAGTAAGAGAGAAAGGAGTTGAAGGGCCAGGCTTATTTCAGTGTTATTTAAAATTGTGACAATGTGGAAATTACCAAAATAGCCAACTGAGAAAAATGGCTAAATATATCTTACATATATTTACACTCATGTAATGGAATATTTGTCAACTAATAAAATTGTATTTTCAGAGAAAATTGACAGATGAGGGAAGATATACAGGGTGTGCCAGTGTGTATATGAAGGGGTGTGCGTATGTGTGTGTGTGTGTGTGTGTTTGTGTGCACAGGTACACACTCTTTGAAGAGCTGTCAGGCAGAGGAGGGTCAATGTTCAGCCTGTTGTGTCACCAGCCTCTTTGAATAGTGATCGGGGGTCCACAGGTCCCCTTGCATGGCCATTTAGACAGAATTCTCCTGAATGTGGGCCCCTTTAAAGTCTGCCTACTGACAGTTAATCAGGGACTGTGGAGTTTAGGAGGTAAGCAGACCATTGCTCAAATGACTCTGAGGAGACCTTTGTCATGACCCTAATCCCAGTGTGTATTTGATTTTAAAAACACCTCCTGAATCTATAGAGACTGCCAAGTCTCTAAGAAAATGTTTCCATTGTTAAGGTCAGGCTCAGGATCATCTGTGTGGACCTGTTGGTTGGGGGAAGTTGCAAATAGCCTCATCATTCATTCCTCCAGTGGTCAACTTGCCAAATGTTTAAAGGTACCGGGGCAAGGTAAGGAAAGGACAGCTGAATGTGCCGGGCATGGTACTAAGCCCTGGGGCTATAGAGACGAGTGAGATGGCTTCTTTGTCCATGAAGAGCTGGCTGCAGAACCAAGTCCATCATCTCTGTTTCTTGCCCTGGCCTAGGACCAGCACTTCATAGTAACCCTGTGAATACTTGGATGAATGAAATGAATGAATGATTGGGAGAACCATTTTGGAATGAATTTTGGAAGGTAGGGAGTCAAATGTGTAGCTCAAATCAGGAAATGATTTCTGGAATCTGAAAATCATCATCTGAAAATGATGTCTGGAATGTTCCATAGACTTACCATCTGTCCATATGTCTAGGTCTTTGAGCAAGCCATCCTTCCTAACTTTGCTGGCAAACCACTAATTTGTGGGCAATCACAGACAGCCACAGTTAGCAGCATTTTGGGGGTCTCTGCAAATTTTTAAAAGGCAACCCCTCTTGGTGAACAAACTGCAGAATGTTGTCCCTCCCTCTGGACTAACCCAATCTATGGGGGGATCATGGCTCCCAAGCTCATTTAGTTCCAGCCCCACTCACCCTCTTGACCTGTGGCTTTGTGCATTGCGCAACCATAGGTGGCAGCCCAGGTACGTTGGATCCTTCTGGTCATTTCTTTGACCTGCTCTGATCCTATTTCTGCTCATACGAACTTTGGACAATATGGTCCAGCCTGTGATTCCGTCTCTAGCCTCAGGGCTCTGTCTGACTGACACTGGATTTAAGGCTCATTCTTTTTTATTTTTTTAACATCTTTATTGGAGTATAATTGCTTTACAATGGTGTATTAGTTTCTGCTGTACAACAAAGTGAATCAGCTATACATATACATATATCCCCATATCCCCTCCCTCTTGCGTCTCCCTCCCACCCTCCCTATCCCACCCCTCTAGGTGGTCACAAAGCACCGAGCTGATCTCCCTGTGCTATGCGGCTGCTTCCCACCAGCTATCCATTTTACATTTGGTAGTGTATATATGTCCATGCCACTCTCTCACTTCGTCCCAGCTTCCCCTTCCCCTTCCCCGTGTCCTCAAGTCCATTCTCTGTGTCTGTGTCTTCATTCTTTTTTCTACCCTGAGAGTGTCCACCCTCGGCTCTGCCTTTGGGACCAGCCTTCCACACTTAACCTGCAAGAGCCTCTCCACACCCCAGCAAAGGGGCCTGCAAACAGGACCAAGGCAGGGGTCCCCCTCCTCTTTTCTCTCTGCAGAACAGACCAGATTCAGATGCACCTATGGGGACTGGGGGGAGAGGGCTGAGCTGACCCTCTCCCAGCAGAGCCACTGCTATTACGATCACCACTTCGTTCTTAGCAAGTAACCAGAGTGCTGGGTTCACTGGGGAGAATCAGATCCAGGATCCCAGCCCCTTTGTTCTTTCGCTGCACTCTTGTGCATTCATTTCAGTTATTCCTTTAGAGCAGAATTTAAATTGTTTATTGATTTGGGCTGTCAATTGCCCAATAACACTCCAGGCAGGAGCTCAGATAGCAGTAAGAATTCTACTACACCTAGCAGCACCCATTCCCCACCCCAACCTCTGTGTTGTTTCCAGCTACAGCCGCAGTGTCTGAAGCATCTTTGCTTTTAGATGTCACTTCTTTTTCCATTTAAAGGCAATGCAATCTACCCTTCCCAAGAGCTCCTTTCCTATTCTCATTTCAAGTTTCATTTCCTCCTCTATGCAAACTCCTTTCCAAAGGTTACATACTTCGCTTCTCTTATTTTTTTTTAATTTTTTAAAATTAAATTAAATTAAATTTTTTTAACATCTTTATTGGAGTATAATTGCTTTACAGTGGTGTGTTAGTTTCTGCTTTATAACAAAGTGAATCAGCTATACATATACATACATCCCCATATCTCCTCCCTCTTGCGTCTTCCTCCCACCCTCCCTATCCCACCCGTCTAGGTAGTCACAAAGCACCAAGATGATCTCCCTGTGCTATGGGGAGGGATAGTGATAAAATATGACTGTGTGATTTAGGAATATATCCTCTCCTGCAACTTCATGCCTTTTTCTTTTACAGTTGCCAAATTGAGCACCTAGTAGGTGTCGACCACTGTTCTAGGTGGTTGGGATACATCTGTAAACAAAACAGAGAAGTCCCTGCCTTCATGGTGCTTAGAGTCTCATGAGGGAGACAGAAATATGAGGGAGCATAATAAATGAGTAAATGTCATGCTGTACTAGAAGGTGGTAGGTACTTTAAGGAAGAAGGCAGCAGAGTAAGGGAGATTGAGGATGCTTGTGGTAGAAGTGATATATAGTTTTAAAGAGAGTGTCTAATCTTGGTCTCATTGAAGAGGTGATATATTGACAGACTTGAAGGAGGTGAAAAAGATTTACCCAAATGGATGTTGAAGGGTGGGGGAGAAGGGAGGAGGAAAGACTGCATTAGGATAGCCAGTGCAAAGGCCCTGAGGCAGGAGTGTGCTTGCAGTGTTCAAAGAACAGCAAGGAGGCCTGGAGCTGCGTGTGTAAGGGGGAGGCCAGGAGAGAACTGGAAACTGGGTCTCACAAGGCTTCAAAGACCTGGGATTTAGGCTTTTTTTTTTTTTAATTATTATTTATTTGTTTTTCCTTTTTTGTGTGTGTGTGTGGCTGTGTCAGGTCTTAGTTGCAGCACGTGGGATCTTTGTTGAGACATGTGGGATCTTTTTTTCATCATGGCACGTGGTCTGCTCGGGTTTCTCTCTAGTGTGGTGCGTGGGCTCCAGGGCGTGTGGGCTCTGTAGTTGTGGCGCACAGGCTTCAGAGCATGTGGGCTCTGTAGCTTGCAGCACGCAGGCTCTCTGGTTGAGGCACGCGAGCTCAGTAGTTGTGGCGCGAGGGCGTAGTTGCCCCGCGACATGTGGGAGCTTAGCTCCCTGACCAGGGATTGAACCCGCGTCCCCTGCACTGAAAGGCGGATTCTTTACCACTGGACCACCAGGGAAGTCCCGGAATTTAGGCTTTTGCCCTATATAAAATGGGGAGCTGTTGAAGGGTTTTGAACAGAAGAGTAAGATGGTTTGCTCACATGTAGAAAAGTGTCGCTCCGGCTAGGGAGTTGAGAATAGACTGTAGAAGTCCATTACAAATCCAAGAGAGAGAAGATGTGACATCCGCAAGGAGAGAGCCAGTGGAAATGATTGGATTTCAGGTGTATTTTGAAGATCAGCCAACAGGTTAGCTGGTGGATTGGTGGTGGGAGTGGGAGAAAGAGAGGAAGTTTACGCCCAGGCTGCTGGGAGGGTGGAATTGCTGCCGACTGACATGGGGAAGAGTGTAGACGGGTTTGTTGGGAGAGACGAGCAGTTCAGTTTGGGGCATGTTAAATTTGAAATGTCCCCTGGACATCTATCAGACGACATGAGAAAATAGAAAAGACGGCTTTGTAGTCAAACAGGCCTTAATTGAAATCACATCTCCACCACTGGTTAGCTCTGAGACCTTCAGAAAAGTACTAAATAACATCTCTGAGCTCTGAGTTAGGATTGTATACTCCTAACATGTAGATCATTCTCTCCGTATGTACTGCACTGGAGATTGAGGTGCGGATGAAATAATAGAGTGGGTGTGTCCTGGAAGCAAAGTAAGCAGAGCTGAGTCCCTGCTTATTATGTTTCCAGAAAGACCAGGGATGGATTCCAATCTCAACTCATAGACTCTCCAGTAAGTCACTTCCTCCACTCTGGGCTTCAGTCTCCTCATCTCTCAAGTGAGGAATGGCATGAATAACCTTTCAGGTCTGTTTCGGCATGATGGTTGCATGAGTGCAGGGACCTCAGTGTTGGAAGGGCTCTACCTTCCAGCTTGCTAGTGTCCTGCCTCATGCTGGGAATCCACACATGTGTGTACACACACACACACACCCACACCCACCCACCCACCCACCCACCCACCCAGTGAAGCTCTGCAGGTTTTCTCGTGTTCGGATGGATCTCATCTCCCTGGGCCTGTCAGTGGTTGCATCTGGCCAAACCCTTTTTCATTTGAGGCTCACGGAGTCCTGTGCTGTTGCCCTCCTTCCTCTCTGGTCCATAGTCTGGCAGCTCTGTCCTTGTGGCCACACCAGACAGAGCAGTCCAGGCAGCCACTGTTCACCCAGTATAACCACCGTCACTGCCAGGGGAATGCCCCCCCCCACCTCTGTGCAGCAGTTCCGATAAGAGGGGGAGTAAACATCACAAATCTGGAACAGCATTTCATGGAGGTGCCCAGGTCAGGAAAGAAACAACAGGTTTGCACTACCTCCGATGTCCTCAGACCTGCGTGTGTGTGCTCGGCTCTCCCTCCATGCCCCCTCTGTCCCTCCCTTGGGGAACCTGCGCCACCCCACCCCAGGTGGTCCCTCTAAGCTGCCTCCCTCCCTGCATCCCATTAGGCTTGTTCATTCACTTCCTCTTGGGCGGTGACCTTGATGGGCACCTGTATGGCTCTTTTTGGGGAGAGAATCACTTTAGAGCCAGTTGATTTCCTTTCAAACCGCATCATGTTTCTGTGATTCAGTTTTGCAAAGAGCTTGATGTTCCCTTTATGTTCTTTCTGTTGTAACAACTGTTGGTGTCACACTGACCTATCTAGCTTTATATATTTTTTTAATTTTTTATTTATTTATGGCTGTGTTGGGTCTTCGTTTCTGTGCGAGGGCTTTCTCTAGTTGTGGCAAGCGGGGGCCACTCTTCATCGCGGTGCGCGGGCCTCTCACTATCGCGGCCTCTCCCATTGCAGAGCACAGGCTCCAGACGCGCAGGCTCAGTAATTATGGCTCATGGGCCCAGTTGCTCCGCGGCATGTGGGATCCTCCCAGACCAGGGCTCGAACCCGTGTCCCCTGCATTGGTAGGCGGATTCTCAACCACTGCGCCACCAGGGAAGCCCTAGCTTTATTTTTTAAGTGTCTCTGTGTTGGTCCTCTTTCTTGGTGCTAGCCTGTTTTTCTTCAGACTCTTAAGTCTACTCGTTTCTAAAATACTGTGTGCCCCAAACATTCTAGTATACTTTATTATCGGTTTTATTCTCCCTCCTTTTACTCCCTAGTATAGTCCCTGACTGACCATTTATCATAGCATTTACCACACTCTATCAAAAGGACCTGTCTTCCCCACCAGGCAGTAAGGCAAGAATCGAGTATTGACCATCTCTGTGGGTACAGCAGCCAGTTCAGGGGCAGAAACCCATGGGAGCACAGGAAACATTTGTAGAGTGAATGAATAGAGAAGGAATTAATAAATTATTAATCATACAGAGAAAAAGATGATTTTGAATTTACTTATGCCCCTACCCAGGAAAATATGTAAACATATGAATGCCTTTGTGTCTCTCCAAACCTTAGTCCATTTTATAAAGCACAGAAAGTTCTGGAAGCCAGGTTATTTTCCTGACCTGGATACCTCTTGGGTCAGAAAACAAGTTCCAGATCACACATGAGAGCATAAGGCCATGCGGACTAGGACGCCAGGCCATCGTATCTTCAGGTCCCTCGGAAGGATGGCTCACTGGATATGCTCTGACTTCCCCTCATCCTGAGAGAGTTAATTGATTGACTCACTGACACACCCAGTCAGTCAGCAGATATTTTCTGAACATGGGATTCGGGTTAGGCGCCTCGCTGTGAGGCACGGCTGCACTGCTGAGCTTACTCAGAACTCCTTTCCAGACCCTCACAGTAGCAGACAAGCCAACAGAGGGTCCGGAGGAGGCGCTGGACACCAACTCAGGACATAGGGAAGGCTTCCCAGAGGAGGTGCTGTGTGAAGTGGGGTGAGTCAACGTGAGGAGAGAAAGGGGGCACAGTGTGATGGAGAGACCTGTGGGTCCCCACCAGCTGATATAGGGGCAGAGACCCAGGCTGGAGTGATCACCTGATGTCCCGAAGGCACTTACACCCGCTGGATTACAGAGTGTGAAGGCCAGAGGGGTGAATATGCACTGATTTCTGAAGGGGCTGGTTGGCCTGTCCAGAGTGTAGACCTCATTGTGAAGGCAGTGGGAGCCCCTGAAGAGTCTTAAGCAGAAAGGTGATGTGATCAGAGCTGCATCTTACGATGCTCATTCTGGCTTCTGAGTGGAGAGATGTAGGGGACAGAAGTGAATCAGAGCATCCAGGAAGGTAGCTGTTGTGGTCCTCTCCAGGCAAGAGAGGATTGTGTCTGGACTAGTGGAGTGAAGGAGGGGCTGGGGAAAACTGGGAGGATTCGAGAGATTTTTAGAAGGTAAAATTGACGGGCCTCAGCCACTTGATAGATCAGCGGTTGGTAAACAATAGTCTATGGATCTGCCCTTGTGCCTGGATTTGTAAAGCTTTATGAAACACGTGCACACTACAGTGGCAGAGTTGAAGTGTTGCTGCAGAGACCTTATGGGCTGCAAAGCCTAGAAGGTTTACTCTCTCGTCCTTAACAGAGAACTAACTCCTGGGTTAGATGCAAAGCACTGGAGAGAGAGGGGGAGGAAAGATTTGAGGGTGACACCCAGGTTTTTAATTTTGGTGCCTGTGGTTGAAATGGAAACTCAGGGAAAGAGAAAGGAGCTGTCTGAGTCCTTACAGCCATGCTAGCCTTGCTCCTTAATGGACACTTCATCAGGCTCTTCCCAGCCTCCTCCCCAGGGAAACTGGGCTCTGTCCTCCTTCTCTGTTTAGCTGGAATCTGCTGGGAATTGGCCCCGTTCTTCAAAACCATGACCTTGGTTTCACCTGACCACAGTATTACCTGCTGCCCCCATCCACCTCTACCAAAGGACAGAGCCAGTGCCCACTTTCCTGGGTCTTTCCAGGCACATGTAACTATCCAGGACCAGAGCTGGACCAGTCATTTTCCCAGCCCCGGGCCAGGCAGGTTCTATCCCCTTGCCTCCCCCGAGCCCACCCCCAGTTGTGTTGCTGAGGTCCCAGCAGGCTGTCCTTCCACCTGAGCCTGTGCCAGTGGTCCAGGAATCACCTGGGCTGATGCTGCTCTCTGTCTCCCTCCCTTCCTCCCTCTCCCCTTCCCTCCCTTCCTCCCTCTCCCCTTCCCTCCTTCCCTCCCCCCCTCCGCTCCAGCAGCGGCAACCTGCGGGGACAGGGGCTGTAGCAGTCTTTCTCAGAGGCCAGGGAGCAATCCCTGCTGTCTCTTTCTAAACAGGTCACCCTTGGTGGGTGTGTAAATGCACTTTTCTGCTTGTCAAAGTGACATTTTCACGATGCTCAAAGTTATTAAGTGGCATCTTTGGGCACCCACTTTTTAACCAAAGTAGAGTAGGCTGGACAATGTCAATAGTGATAATGTACAGTTATGTCCCCAATACCATTTTGATTGAACGCGTCGTGGAAACGGTGCAAACTGCAGAGCCCTTTGCAGGGAATTACCAGTTAAAGAATTTGTTCAGACTTACAGGTTTTTTTAACTGTAAACCCTGAGTGTCTTAAATAAAATACCAGCTGCCACAGTCCTCTGACTGACTAGGGAATGTCAAAGGCTTAGCCTGTGATGCTCCGGGTGGCTCGGCAGCCCCCAGACCACAGCTACAGGCTTAAGGCTTCCCTGGTTTTGGAGCCAAACTGCCCTCAGTCAGAAGGATGAAGGAGTTTGTGCTGGTCTACTCTGAGCCCAGCTTGCTGGTAATGGATTTGCGGGGCGGGGGGGTGGGTTGCCCCACCACCCCAAGTAGGAGGGCCTGTCCTGATACCTGTATAGACAGAGGTTTGAATGGAAGTTAAGAAGGAAGCAAGGTCTGGTGAACTCATTGGATCATGTCGTAGTCACCTGGTAAATGCCCCCAACTCCACACCTGGGCTACAGGCTAGACTTTCTTCCAGACTCTGAGATTGACAGATGCTGGCTTCATTCCCACCACGAGGCTGTCAAATGCTACCTCTTTATTGAGACCCCTCTCTGGGGTCCAGCAGCTTGTGTCCTTCTTCCAGGAAAGCTCTTACCTGCCAGGGAAGGGTATTGCATCCAGACGATCGTGGGTAGAGCAGTTTGGGCGGGGGGCTTGCTCACCAGTGGAGACCCCATCTCCCCCGCTGGTGTCCAGGGTGCTTGCCTGGTCCAGGGCAGGCTGGGCTTGTGCTGCCAGGATCACTCCTGTCATCTTCCCGCCCTACATCCCTGCCAGCCCCTCCTTAGCTAGATGCTTCCCTTGTTCCCAGTGTAAACATCCTGCATTCCGCTCTAGTGCTGCTTCTGTCTCCTCCTTCTGGGTGGGTTTTATCCTTCAAGACACACCGTGTTTCTTACGTCCATTTCTTGTGGTTACCTTGCTCAGCGTACCTCTGACACCTTGTTGCCCATCTCCCACAGCATTAATTAATTGTTCATTACATAATGCACTCTTTAATTTGACAAATGTTTGTTGAGCAAAGATGCTGGGCATTGGGCATATGCTGGCAAGCAAGACAGGTGTGGGCCCTGCCCTCATGGAGCAAATATTCTAACGAGGGAGACAGACCAAAAAAAAGACTAATGACAGCTATTGTTTATATAAAAAACAAATCTCTGCTCTCAGAAGTTGAGGTAGGCAGCGTATTACCTTGGGGGCAGTTAGTGACTGGAAGGGGCAAGGGAGGGGGGGTGCTCTTCTGGGATGCCTTAGAATGCAGAGAACATTCTGCTTCTTGACCTAGGTGCTATTTATACAGGTGTGTTTAGCTTGTAAAAATTTGGAGATGAGGTTACGGGCACATTTCTGTATGGAATTAAACTTTGATTAAAAGTTAAATAATGAATTAAAAAGTGAATTAATTATAATCATGCCAAGTGCTGTGAAGGAGGAGAGCAGGGTCCGAGAAGAGGACCTGGCCTGGATGGCAAGGGGGGCTTTCCTGTGGCATTTTACGTGCTCTCTGAAGGACAAGGAGGAGTTATCTAGGATCAAAGGGGAAAGTGGGGAGAACAGTCCGGAGGAGAAGCCAGCATGTACTAAAGCCCTGAGGTAGGCAGGAATGTGGCCTGTTAACAGAACCTGGGGGAAGACCCTTGTAGCCACAGGAGAGAAAGCAGCGGGGAGGGACACCTGTGGGAGGTGAAGCCAGAGGGCAGCCAGGAGGGGCAGGGCCTGGGGGGCAGTGGGAAGTCACTGAAGGGAGTAGGCAGGAGGGCTGTTCTGATGAGATCCCTCAGGCTCCAGCATGGAGGACGGGCAGTGGCTGCCAAGAGCGGAAGCAGGCAGACTGGTGAAGGGGGGCAGGCATTCTTTTTTTTATATATATAAATTTATTTATTGTATTTATTTATTTTTGGCTGAGTTGGGTCTTCATTGCTGCACGTGGGCTTTCTCTAGTTGCGGTGAGCGGAGGGCTTCTCATTGCGGTGGCTTCTCTTGTTGCAGAGCATGGGCTCTAGGTGCACGGGCTTCCGTAGTTGTGGCTCACGGGCTCTAGAGCACAGGCTCAGTAGTTGCGGTACACGGGCTTAGTTGCTCCCCGGCATGTGGGATCTTCCCAGACCAGGGTTCGACCCCATGTCCCCTGCATTGGCAGGCAGATTCTTAACCACTGCGCCACCAGGGAAATCCCAGGGCAGGCATTCTTATGGGGAGGGGAGGGTGGCCTGGATGAGGGTGCTGGCAGCTGAGATGGAAAGTGGGAGACCTTCCCAGGGCTTGGTGTCCTCTTTCTGGAGCATCTACCAAAGATGCCCCGTAGCCTTCTTAAAAGGCAGTTTGGCAACATCAGTCAAGAGCTCTCAAAACAGACTCTTTGACCCAGAAATTCTACTTACAGAAATATCTCCTAATAAAAGTCTGATCTGTATAAAGTTTCATTTACAAGGATGTGTGCATTAGATTTTTATCTCTGCTGTAACAAATTACCACAAATTTCATGGCTTAAAACAACACAGATTTATTACCTTGCAGTTCTGGAGGTCAGAAGTGTGAAATGTATCCTACTCGGCTAAAATCAAAGTGTCAGTAGGAATGTGTTCCTTTGGGTGGTTCTAGGGGAGAATCCATTTCCTTGCCTTTTCCAGCTTCTGGGGGTCTCCTGTGTTCCTTGGCTTGTGGCTTCATACCCCAGCTTCAAAGCCAGCAGTGTAGCATCTTCAACACTCCTCTCCCCTCCCCCTCTCTCCTCCCCTCTCCCCCTCCCTTTCCCCCCTTTCTCCCTTCCCCCCTTTCTTCCCCTTCCCCTTTTCTCCCCTCCCCCTCCCCTCCCTCTCCCCTCCCCCTCCCCTCCCTCTCCCCTCCCCCTCCCCTCCCTCTCCCCTCCCCCTCCCCTCCCTCTCCCCTCCCTCTCCCCTCCCCTCCCCTCCCTCTCCCCTCCCCCTCTCCCCTCCCCCTCTCCCCTCCCCTCCCTCTCCCCTCCCTCTCCCCTCCCCCTCCCCCTCCCCCTCTCCCCTTCTTTCTCCTTCCCCTTCTCTCCATCCTTTCTCTTATGATGACCCACATGATTACACTGGGTCCACCTGGATAATCCAGGCTAATCTCCCCATCTCAAGAGCCTTGACTTAATTAACTTAATCACTTAATTAGCCTTATCTGCAAAATCCCTTGGACAAGGTAAGGTAATATATTCCCAGATGCTGGGGATTAGGACATGGATATGGACATTTGTAGGGGGCAGGGGCATTGTTCTTTTTACCACAGTAGTCATCACAGCATTGCTATGATGGTGGAAGGTTAGAAACAACATAAGTGTCCCTTAGGAGAAAACGGTTACATAATCTCTTCCTCCTCATTACATATGCCACCATTAAAATGTTTATGAGAAACTACTTATAACATGGACCCTGCTGATGCTATAATATTTGGTAGAAAATTGCAAATTTGAAAAACTATTATGCTTTGCATAACATGTTAAAAGTTGAACAATTATGAACAAATAGGATTGCAAGGAAATAGTGGTTCACATTTGTTATACCTGGTAGTTGAATCATGTGCATTTATTTGTTACTTTGTAACTTTCTGCGTTTCCCTAATTTTTCTATAATAAACACATTGATTTAATAAAATCTATTAGCATTGCCAAAAAAAGAAAGAAAGAAAAGAAAGAAAAAAAAGCAGGAAAGCTAGCTAACCAGCCTGGAGTGAGCAGAGATTGGAAAGAATGAGGAGAGGTTCAAAGGACTCTCTAGACCCTAAGCAGATGGTTGACCCAGTGTTCTGATGGGTTCTAACTTCCCATTTACCTGTTAAGGTCAAGGTCTTAGGCATCTGTTGCTGTGGAGGGGTGGGGGTGAGTGATAGATGAAGGACATCATTTGATTTGCTTCCCTAACTGGAGATGATGAAATTGCTACCCAAAGCTAACAGTGTTTCTTGCAGTGTGGTCTGAGATCCTGTGGTAGGAGCTTCCTGATGACAGACTGCACACCCACTGAGCACATAAAACCTCACTTAGTGGTTCTAGGCAAGGATGGCAGGACAGTACCTACAAATGGACATCTTTAGAACCGCACCGGTTGCGTTTACCTCAAATCAGTTCCACTGATGTTCATTTTTACATGCAGTTAAAGCTACTTACTAGTAACCCCGAAAGTCACTTGGTTTGTAAGGAAAATGAAAATGTGTGTTCTTGAACTAAAATTAGCTCATTAGTAGAGCTTTCTGAGGATCTGATTCATTATTCTGCTAAAAGTCTTGGCTGCCTTGCCAGTGCCAAGACTCAGACACCTTAAAAAGGTTATCAGTGGATATGCTCACTTACAAATAGTGGGAATCTCTACAGTTTTCTAAAAGGGCATTTTGTTATACATCCTAATGTGGTCTTGGATTGGCTGTAATTTTCGATAACTCTTTTTCTTGCATTAAAATATCTACAGAATTTCTCTTAGGTTTTACTTTTGTTCTTGTGGAATTGCTGCATTATTGCAATTTTGATGACTCTGTCCACGTCCGACTTTAATATATCACCAAGTTCATCGTCACTTAGAAGGACAGGGAAGAGCAGATGCGCTGAGGGGTCTCTTACCTCGTCTGTTCAGGTTAGCTGTGGGCAGAAAAGTTTGGGAACCACCGAGATAGAGGACCGACTCAGGTCGTAGGAGATCAAAGTAAGATGACAAATAATGTGAATTTCCTTGAAAAATCTTTGACGACCTTTCCTGGAAACATCGAAATGTAGGAATAAATGGCTTATTAATTACAAGCCTCTCACCTTGGTAATTAAGCAATAAAGGCCCATCAGGCAGTGTATTTGTGGGCGATTAGAGCTGGGTTCAGTGGGGTCAGAAACTTGCTGCTGAAGATTAAGTGGTTTTCACCACCTGAGAGATGCATTAATCACCTGGAGCTCCCCTACCTGCTGGATTTGGTCGCTTATTTGGAATGGCATTTAAACATTAAAGTGAGGAATATCTGTCCGTGCTGAGAGAGCTCTGGAGTCAAGGGTAGTTATTCAGCAAGGACAAGCAGGGTTTCCAGGTGTAATATCCTGACTCAGCATAGCATCTGCCCAAGGATCACCTCTGTGCTACTTTCCAGAGGTACAAATGGGAGAGATGCCCCAAACACTGATGACACACCCTGGGTGTCCTGCCAGATGTAAATGAGCCTTCTAAAGGATGAAGGGTGACAATGTGGGGTAGCCGGAGCACATCAGTGTTAGAGAAACACAGCTCTGAATTTAAATACTAGCTTCTGCCTTTACCGTGAGATGTTAATTAATCTTGTAAGTTACTTAATCTTGCTGATCCTCAGTTTTCTCCTCTACAGCATGGGCATATGAATTTGCAGTAGTCAGCTCTTACTGTGTAAGAAATCAAGCACAAAATAGCAGCAGCGTACAACAATGAGCATCTGTTTAGTTCAGGTGTGTGCAGGTTGCATGATCCTAGCTGAGTTTGTTGACACATCCACTGGTTGACTGGGGGGGTCAGCCGGTCTAGGTGGCTGGGCTGGTTCTGGTTTTGATGCAGTTCTGTTGATCTGCATCTGTTCTCAGGTCTCCCTTTCTTCTCTTAGGACCGGTGAGTTTGTCAGGGCTTGATCCTCAAGGTGAAGGCAGAGGCGTTGAGAGTGAGTGGAAATATGCAGGACCTCTGAGGACTAGTGTCCAAACTGGAACATCATCACTTCTGCCTCATCCTATCAGCCAAAGCGAGTCACAAGGCCAGGCCCAAAGGCCATGCCATTCCTTCAGTGGGAAGAATTGGAAAGTCACTTGGCCAAGGGCCCTGATAAAGGGAAGGTGGACATTTTGAGCTGATAGTAAAAACTACCACATAATTTTTTTTTTTATACAACTGTTATTTTTTGGAGAGGGGCATGCTCTGTGGGTGCTGGACACAGAGTTCTGAACAAGACACTTTCTGTTGCAATTTAGAGCTTAGTGAGCAAGTCAGACATTAAGCAGATAATCTTGTACATGTGCAAAAAGTAATTAGTAGCAATTATTATAAATATTACAAAGGGATAGTAAGGAATAGTAAGGAATGCTAATAGGGACTTCTAATAAGGTTCTAAGGTAAAGTCTTAAGCAGAGTACCCGGCACGTGTTAGGCATTCAGTAAAGCCAGGCCCCTGTGTCCAGTTGAGTAGTGCGTGCATTGTATAAAGACTTCCAGCCGAGGTGGGGGTTAAGTGCGTGCTCTGCCTAACAGGCTTTGCGTGCTGGTCTGGGGCTATGAGGCAGCCCTGCAGTAAAGGGTAGTGTCCTTCCTTCCCAGCCCCAAACATCCCCCCAAGTTGATGGTGCACCACTTGTAGAAAGCTCACAAGGGCAGTTATCTTGTGTCCCACATGAGCCTAACCTGGGATCCAGAGTCTGAATGTTCTGCTGAACTGGTCATCTTGGGCCCCACCTGCCCAGGCACCTGATAGCAGGAGTTTATACATGGAGGTGTGGGAAGGTTCTGTAATAACCTAAATGGGAAAAGAATTTGAAAAAGAATGGATACTTGTATGGGTATAACTGAATCACTTTGCTCTACGCCTGTAACTAACACATCATTGTTAATCAACTATACTCCAAAATAAAATAAAATTTTTAAAAAAAATTTAAAAAATAAAACAAAAAAAACTTGATATAACCCAACATATGCCAAAAAAAAAAAAAAGAGGGATTAGGAGAGGGCTCTGGGTAATGGCTTCTGGATCATGGTAACTGTCTTCAGAGGGGGACTTTGTGGGACCTTACATACAAGTCATGCTAGCTCAGGGCCAAGTGATGGGAGGCCTGAAGAGAACTCACCACCGCTTGGCATCATGGAGATCTACCTCTCTGGGTGCTCTGTGGGAGCCCAGTGGAGAGGAGCAGACAGAAGTGGGTTGGTAGATAGGGCGCAAGCATGGACGCTTGGCTGATAGTCACGTGATCACATAGATCATTAGGTGATTCATTTAGAGCCTTCCAAAGATGCTGTCATTTCCCAGATTTCCTGTGACTTTGATCTTTTCATTTTATTCAGCAACTATTTGTTGAACACCTATTGGGTACAGGGCTTTGATACACACTTTAGATACAAAGATGAGCAAGGCAGAGACTATCCCTGCCCTCAAGTGACTTGCAGACTATTGGGAAAGGAGGCACCTGATTTCATGGCGAATTATTTATTCACAGTAATTGTTACCTTATATATCTCAGGCTTAGTTCCCTCATCTTTGAAGTTGCAATAATCATAGAGTCTCCTCCTAAGGTTGTTGTGAGGGTTCCATGAGCTACTCTATGTAAAGTGCTTAGCACAGCAGTAAAAGCTGAAATATTATTCTTATTCCCACGTGACTCCAGGACACTTGAAGCCTCCTGGGTTTGGCAGCTCAGACAGCTCTCTATGGGCTGGGGGGGCACCTCTGGCCCCAAGTCCCAGTTCAACATCTGGACTTCAGTTTACAGTAGTTTGAGTTCTGGCATTCAGCTTTTATTTGAGGTTCAACCCAGAAGGGCATGGAAAAAATTGGATTTATTTTTATGACAGTTCTTAGTGGAGACTGGTGATCAATCATGTGTCAAGAGAGTGTTTTGAAAGGAAGCGGATTATAGGTGGACTTGGGAAACCAAGCCCCACTTACAAAGTGAGCCGTAGTAAACACAACCCTTTTTCTCTCTGCTCCTCAGTTTTCTCACCTGTAAAGTGGAGGATAATGATACCGACCTCGGAGGGTTCTGCTGGGATTCAATGAAGTAATAGGAGTGAAAGCCCCCAGCACATGCTTGCTTGGCACCCAGTAGGCACTCAATAAATGGAAGCTCCTCCCTTTAATGTCATTGGGTGTTTGATGGAGAGCATTGCATTGACTATTTAAGCCATTTTGTCGCATCAATACTAATTAAGACAATCACAGTAATGAGCCCAAGTACCATGGATCAACGCAGACACTGCAGGCCACCAGAAAAATATATCACAACTGTAAAGCAGGCCTGGTGTTCAATAAATACTTCGCAACAGATTAATCATCTCCTACATCTGTGCGGTACTTCAGAGTTAATGAAGCAGGTTCGCTCTGGTTGGTGTAGTAAATGTTCACAACAAATAGGAGAGGTTGACATTAAGTCATTGGACAAATATCTCAGAGCACCATGAAGAATATTGTAGCTGTGAAGGAGACAGGGCTCCTGACCCAAAGAACACTTCATGCTTGTTTGAGAAATGGGCAGATCTGTTAGTTGCTTCTCTTGAGTATGATAGAAGAAGGAAATATACAGTGGAGGGGCACCTCACCCCCCCAGGGATCACAAAAAGCTTCTTAGTGGAGAAGATGTCAAATCTGAGTCTTAAGATGTGACTAGGAATTTTGTAGATGAAAAGGTCTGCATTAGTTAGGGTAGGCTAGACTGCAGTAACAAATAGACCCAAATATATAATGGCTTCATACATTTGAAGGTTTTTAAAATTATATTTTTAATAACAATTTTGGAATATTTTATATTTACAGAAAAGTTGCAAAAAGGGTAAAGAGAGTTCTCATCTACTCTCCACCAAGTTTCCCCTAATGTTACCATCTCACATTCCCATGGTTACATTCTTCAGAACTAAGATATTAACATTGGTAAGTTACCATTAACAAAACACCAGATTTTATTTGGATTTCACCAGTTTTTTCCCACGAATGTGCTTTTTCTGTTCTAGGATCCAATCCAGGATACCACATTGCAGTTAGTGAAGTTCACTTTTTGCTCACTCTGGGCAGGTAGACAGGACGACCAGTCCTCTGCCCAGAGGACAGAGGCCCTGACATCCTCAGGGACCTTGGTGAACAGAGGCCCTGACATCCTCAACCCATGGCTTCTTAGGTTGTCCTGGTCATCTCCCCCCCAGCAAGCATCATGGGGGGCGGTGCATGTGAGGTGCTTGAGGGCAGAGCCAAGTCCCGCCCGTCACTTCTGCTCACATTTCATTGGTGAAAACTCACCTTTAGATTTTGTGCTTGCTGCTCAATTTTGCTGTGAACCTAAAACTGCTCTAAAAAATAAAGCCTATTAAAAAAAAAAAAAAAAGTCTTGAGGCCACCCATAGCCAAAATGAAGATAGAAAATATATTCTCTAGCTGAGTAGCTGCTTCCCAGCTGTAGCTATGTGGTCTGGAAGGGGAGAATGAATTTGGTAGAGAGCCAGTTGTCTATGCCACAGGAGGATATAGGAGGGTATTCGAAGCAGAAGAAATTGCATTAATAGAAGCAGAAAAAGGGCAGGTGCTGTTATTGCCATTTTATAGGCAGGAAGTTACAGGAGTCACCCAGATGGTACAGCTGTTAAGCAGGGCTACAGCATCTCGACCCCAGGTCTGCCTTGGCACCCAGACCAAACTGTGCTTGTTCCCCTGATTCAAGAGGCCTTCAGACCAGCAGGCTGGTCGGCCGCATGAGCCACGGGGATGCGTTCCCATCTCATAAATTTCTGCAAGGGCATCCTTATCTGAAGTTTTACAACCGTTCGATGCCGGAGGAAGGCTTTTCCCCAGATTCCTTCATTCTCCCTGAGAAGAGTAAGTGATGAGAGAGGATAACACAGGCACTCGAAGGGCCCCAAACTGATGCGCTTTTCCCACCAGGCTCCAGGCTGCATCGGTGCCCAGAGGCTCAGCCACAACTGGGCACGAGGGGGATGGCGATGCATTACAGACGGTGTGTCTCCCTGGCATCCTCACGTGCGACGCTGGTGTCTGTTGATTTCTGGCTGGACGGAATGTAATTGCTTCTCAGGCTGACAGTGACAAATGGTGGTGTGGGGCATACACTCCTCTGAGTGATGGGATAGGCTTGAGCACCTAGACTGCCAAAAACAGGTACTGTCAGAAAGCTGCGAGGGCGTTGCTTCTCAGCTTGAGGCCTCCCAGGCATGTAAAGAACACCAGGCGGGTGGGCTCTGAGCTGCTTCAGGAGCTAGCGTCTGTGTCTCTTGGGACGGGAGGGGTGGCCTAGGGACGGTCCAGGTACTGGCCTCTCTCAGTTCCGACACGAGGGCCCCAGGGCACAAGTTGTAGCTTGATCCACATTGGAGGAATGCGCCTAATTCCTCTGTGTGACCATCAAAATGGAAATAGATGGGCTGGGCTTTTCCTCCCTTATTTTAAAAGTAATACATGTCCATTGGGAGAAATTCAGACGATGCAGAAAAGTGAAAGGAAAAAGCACAGTTGACCCCAAATGCTTCTCGCCAGACCTAACCACTTTGGAATTTTGCAGTTTCTGTTTCCTTCCTTACGTGGAAAAGACTGGCTGGCTGCTGGGCATACAACCAGGCAGCACCTTTCTGCCCCCCTCGCTTGTGTTAGGGTGGCCACGTGGTTGCATTTTAGCCAGTAGTGAGTGAGGGTAGAAATGAGTTGTGCCACCTCTAGACCTGGCCCTTAAAATGCTCCACACCCACTGTCTTTTCTTCTGATGGCCAGAGGCAGAAGACCCAGTGGAGGATTTCAGACTCTGGGGGACAGCGGAGCCACTGATAGAAGGAGCTAGGGCTATTCAATGACCAAGCGAAGCCGGGCCTCCCTGCAGACCCGTATTTGACTGTGATAGGAGAAAAAAAAGAATAAATATTTCCTGTGTTCAGTCTCTGAGGTTACAGATGTTAGTCTACCCTGAATTAAACACCTCCCAAACACTTGCTGTGGGTCCGTGCATGTGTGCACAAACACACCCACGTGTGCAATAATGGAGTCATATCTTTAATTATTTTTTGCAGCTTGCTTTAATCTCTGAAAAGTGGTGTGAATATCTATCCATGATAAAGATTTATTCACTCAATCACTTTAAGATCGACATATTATTCCATTATATGTATGTACCATCATTCATGTAACTACTCCCCTATCCCTGGACTTTTAGGTTGCTTCTAACTTCTAAATTTTATAAGTGCTTCTGTTATTAACAGGCTGTACATGTCTTTGTGCACGTATCTAACCATTTCCTTAGGACGTATTCCCAGAAATTGAATTACTTGACTACCTTTAAATGGTCTTTGCTCATCATAGGAGTATCTTCTTGGAAAAAAGACATTGATTTACAATTCCATCAGGAGTATGTGAGAGATGAAATTTCCCCAAATCATCAATTGCCTGAACATGAAACTGATGAGTGAAAACCAGTAGCTTGTTTTAATGTGTTCTTTGTTTATTGATCATGTTGAGCAACTTTTTCATGTATATTGGACCTTATTATTACCAATGGCCTCTTCTTTATGCATTTTTTTTTTCTGTTGGGGCTTTATACGTTTCTTATTATTTTGTAGGAGCTATTTGCATAGTAAGGATAACATATTACTAATATGTCTTTCAGATTTATTTAGTTTTTAACATATGTTCTTTGTATTCTTTTTATAGAGAAGTTTTTAATCATTATTCCAGTCTTTCTTATTTTTAGCATTATTATACTCTCTGGAAACTAAGGCCATAATATGAACATATTCTCTAGATTTTATAGCATTTTTATGATTTTTTTCTTTAAGCCTTTAATCTTTCAGGAATGTATTTCTATATAAAAGTGATGTAGTGGTCTGGCTTTAGTTTACTCTAGAGGCCAGGAAGGGAGACAGAGCCAGGCATGTTCAAAGCACTTAGAAGAAGGTTGGGGTAGCTAGTCTGCAGCGTTGCAGGAGGACGTGTAGCACTGAGGCTGGCGGGATCGTCAGGCCAGTTCATGAGGGTGGTGGACCCGGGGTCTACATGCTGATCCCAGGTGCCTGTGGGGCATCCACATACACTGGTGGGGAACTCGGGTTTTGGATGAAGTTGATGCTTAAATCTCGGAGACTGGACCTTGGAATAGACTCCTGAGAAATGAGTGCGTATATCCATAAACATTCTTAGGTCAGTATGTTCATAATAGCCCCAAACTGGAAACAACCCAGATGGTCATCAACAGGAGAATGGAAAAACAAATTGTGATATTATATCCATATAATGGAATACTACTTAGCAATAGAAAGGGACAAACTATTGGAACATTCAGTAATGTGGATTAATCTCAAAACCTTTATGTTGAACAAACCAAGCTAAACACAAGGGTGCATACTCTGTGATTCCATTTATATGATGCTCAAAACTACTCTGATGATGATAAAAGAATTGTGCTTAATTTGTGTGTTTTAACAGGCTTATAGTTATGCAAGAGTGAGTGCAATGTTAAGAAGTCATCCTTAAAAAAAATTTCAATTCCAAAGAAACAGTGTTCCAGTATTATGGGAAGATAGTAATCTAAAAATTATTTTACACAAAATACGTTACTTGAAAAAAGCATTCATTTGGTTATGCTTATTTTAATTCAAATAAATTATTTTTAGGTTTTTTTTTTTTTTTAAAGAAAGAAATATTGCTTACCTATGAAGGTGTGGTATTACCTACGGTAGGGAACAAGGGTGCTTCCACAGTGATGGGAATAAATGGTCTCTGTATCAGTTTGGGTGGCAATTATGTAGATGTATACACGTATAGAAATTCATCAAGCTATACACTTAAGATTTGTAGATTTTACTGAATGCAAATTATAACTCAAAAGAAAAACACATCTTGGGGATGGATAAAACGTTCTACCTCATTTTACAGAGGAAGCAACTGAAGTCCATAGAGGTGAAGTGGTTTGCTCTGAGGTGATGTTTTAGAACAGGGTTGCCTGATTTCAAGGCTGCAGCCAAGTGAGGATAGAATTGTGACTTCCTTGATCAGCCATAGGATGGAGATCCAGGCCTAGGATTCACACCCCTGAGAGGGCCCCAGGGGGAACCACAACCAGTTATTAACATCACAGTCAATGAGGCTGCAGTCTCAACAGAAATCTGCTGTGTTAAGTAGGGAAGCTGCGGCATGGAGTGCATGTCACGATGAGCTGGAAGTCCGCGCATCTTGGGCTTCAGGAGCAGAGCTGCCCTGATCTCCCTGTCCCCACGGCACGTCTCGCTTGGCAAAGGCAGGCAGTGTGATGAAGTGTGGAGACCAGCGTTCTAACCCCACCCCGGCAAGAAACAAGTCTTGGCAAGAAACAAGCAACAGTACACAGAGTTCCAGAAGTAGAGAAGTGGCACAAGGATCTAAATATACCCTGAAAGAATTTTACACCTGGCTTCGCTGGTACACACCTGTGGGATCATTCGTGCCAGTTTTTTGTCTTCAGATGTCCCCGTGGCATTCATGGAACACTGATGGTGACACTAGGACGGCCTCGTAGATATTAAATACTCACTGATGACACTTGCAGTCCAGAAGTGAGTCAGACCAAATACCCCTTCCTGCTGCTGGCTGGAATCCCAGCCCAGCGTCGGCCCTTTGCAGGGACTTAGGAACGTAGGGAGTGACTGAAGGCCTGTGCTTTTCCTCTTGAGTTTGTGGGACGAGGCCAGTACCTCCTCATGGAACTCTCTAAGGAAACTAGCGCACATGTTTACTGATTCCAGAGCAGTTCATCGCTAAGGTTATATTTCCGAGGAAGAAAGAGCAATTGTTACAGTCCTTAAACAAAGGCAAAAGCACACCTCATTTAGAGGCGATTGCTGCGTCCCGGGGACCGCCAGCCACAGGTTAACTGCCGGCCACAGGTTAACCGCAGGGCGCTGGGGCCTATCCGGAAGCCTCCTAGACCTTTCGGTCCCTGGGAGGAAATTGCCCACAGTCTTGAAAGGGTCATTATGAAAAGAGACTGGAGGGTGCCTGGGGCAGCATGTCTGTGTTCTTCTTCCACAGAGGAGGGAGCCAGGAAAGAAGCTTTCTCTAAAGCCATTGGGATTCCAGTTAGACACTTAGAAACACTCACGGGTGGGGATGTCCTAAATGATGGTCCCTGGTCCCTGTCCCCCGAGAAGCTCACAGTCTACCGAGGGAAACAACAGATGCTCAGTTGCTCGTAACGAGAATCCAGATTGAGGTGCCTGTGTGCCGCTACGTACACGTCTTGGGGTCCCAGCTGCAGGCACGTGGCACAGTGAATGGGCGAGCGAAGGAAGGTAGAGAAAGGGCTGTTTACAAAGATGAAGGCAGTGATTCTCAACTGGGGGCAATTTTGTCTCCCAGTGAACATTAGCAATGTCTGGAGACAGTTTTTGGTCACCTTTTGGTCACAACTTGGGGAAGGTGCTATTGTCATCTAGTGAATAGAGGCCAGACATGTTGAGAAACGTCCCACAAAGCACAAGACCAACGCCCACAGTAAGGAATTATTCAGCCCCAAATGCCAACGGAGCTGAGAAAAACCCTGCTGTAGAATAAGGTATCCACTGCCCAAACCATGAAGAAGCAGGGGAGAGTGATTGTCCCAACTTCTCCATCCACCTGTTCTCCAGTCTCACACCCACACTTCCTGTTAGCTGAACCCAACCAGAAGCAAGAGACCAAGAGAGCCCAGTGGGGCAATCTGTAGAAATTAACTTCCTCAACACTGCTTGTTGACACCAACCTCCGTTACAAGGCAAGAAGGCCAACATTATAAGGCAAGGGGACCAGACCGAATCCCTAGCTCTACGCGCGCCCTGGTCCTCCCGAGACGGCAGCACAGGTGCCCAGCATCCTTGTGCTGTGTCCTCTTTTTTGTCTTTGCTTCCACTGATGCTCTTTTAATGTTTGCTGTCAGAATGAGGACAGGCCCTGGGGGTGGGAGCTTTCTCTGCGTTCAGAGAAGAGCGAGCGTGCAGGATGCTGGAAGAGAGCCCCGCGATGCTGCTGAAATGTCTCATGTGGATTTTCATACAGTTCAAAAACTTCTCACCTCCCACCCGGCTTGGATGAGAAAGTAAAGAATTAAGGAGCTGCGACATTTTTCTAGCACAATGAACTTTAAAAATGGAATTGCTGTGCAGAGCAATGACTGATATTTCGGTAAACAGGCTAAGTACAACTGCACTATGGTTATTTCAGCTTTGACATTTCTTTGCATTTAGAATAGCATCGGCAGGGATGTTTGGAGACCAAGTTGTTCTCTCTTCTCAGAGCCCAGTTTATTCAAGTCAGGATTCAGAGAGCATCGGTGGAAGGGACTGTAATGTCGGCCAAGTCCTCCAGCTCGAGGTATCATTCCATCCTCTTCCTGGTCACATACTGCCCCTCCCTTAATAAGACGCCATGAAGAAGAAAATAAGAATGCGTTGGAAATCTATTAAATGAACTTATTTTTCTTAACATCTTTATTGGAGTATAAATGCTTTACAATGGTGTGTTAGTTTCTGCTGTATAACAAAGTGAATCAGCTATACGTATACATATTTCCCCATATCCCCTCCCTCTTGCGTCTCCCTCCCAACCTCCCTTTCCCACCCCTCTAGGTGGACACAAAGCACCGAGCTGATCTCCCTGTGCTGTGCGGCTGCTTCCCACTAGCCATCCATTTTACATTTGGTAGAGGGGAGAGGAAATGTAGGTTTGTTGTTCACCTAGCGAGTGCCAGGCACTCTGCTAAGTGCTTTACATAAGTTATCACTTTTGCCCAAAACAGAGCTTCCTCCAGCCACCCTTACTGCCCTGAGGTACTGGCCTCTGGGGTAACAAAAAGAAAGGTGGTAAGGACAAAATCCAGGGTGCTTTCAGATTCTCAGGGAACTTATATAGCTTGGAATCCCCTGTGCACATCACAAAGCAGGCAATGTGACCTTAAAATTAAGCCCAGCTCAAAGGGCAGAATTTTGAAAAGATTTATATAGATTAAATCCCTTTCTGTACTACAACAATTTTCCCAATCCCTCTGACTTTCTATCCCATCAGCATAATAACCCACAGTTCAGGATAAGCCCTGAGGACACTAAGAGTTCAGTGGAAGGACCACACATGTACACCTGACCTTTGCCTCATTCTGGAGATGTTTATCTTCATATAGCGTTCACCCAGCAAACTCATGCCATCTTGGTGTGGACCATCCAGTCATCACTCGACATCCGCCTTCTTGGTCACAGTAATCCCAACTCTTTCACACCAGGGATTCTGCTCAGTCTTAGAAAAGCTGAGCCCCAAGTTGACATGAATCTTAAGGATCTTATTTATGGCCAGCTAGCTTTCCATCAGCCACAAACTGACACCGAACAACAGCCATAAAGGAATATGGCTGGCTCATAGGTGGTTACTTCAAGTCATAATTTAAAAGGAGAGTCACTCTCATCAAGTAATGACAGGGATGTCAGTAAATCCATGAGGGTGAGGTGGGTTTGACATTAGTAGACACCCAGCTCCGTTTGGGAATTCACTGAGTGTGTTAGTCATGGCTGCCTGGAGTTGGTCTTCTTGCCAGTCTTCTCAGGAACTATGGAATGGATCCCGGTCCCTCCCCTTGGTGCATGTGGGTCCTTTTCCCTCTTTATGGGTTCGTCAAGACCAGTAATGATAATACTAACTACCTTTCAATTAAATGCATGATTCATTTAACTGAAAGGATATTTTGTATCTGTAACTGCTGAATGTGTTAGCCATGGCCAAGGTCTTGTGGATCAGATGAATGTCTGTCCCAGATTTCCTGAGCACTCTTGCCTAGGCATTGTAGGATCAGAGCTGGTCAGGTAGAGAAAATGAGGTGAAGCAGACATTTCTAAGTGTTCACTATGGCAATTCAGCCATTTTGTTTGTATGACTTTTGTTTTTTAAACCAAAAGTTGCTACTTAAAATGACCCTTCTGTACCCTAGCCATTGATTATCTGGACCCATTTGCTCTTCTAATAATGAGGAAACAGACTGGCCAACGGTTTGACCTCTGGCAACGGGGTTGGCTGGGGCTGGCTACCCGAGGCTGGTTGGTGTCAGAAGAGGTGCAGTTACACCACTGACAAAGGGATGGAGACTCTAGGGGAACACTGTATCCCTAGCACCTCCAGGTACGAGACCTCCCTATGACCTGTTGGACTGTTTTGCTGGTACAGAGGCCCCTTTAACAGAGCAAAGGGTGAGGGCAGAGTAGTTACATTCAAATGAAACAATGCTGAGCATTTATGGATGTTTGGAGAACAGGGACTGTCTACGTGTTCACTGCTGCATTCCCAGGGCATAGCACAATAACTGATATACAGTGGACACTCAGCATACAGTTGACGGAACGAATGAATCCATGAATGTGTTCTGTAACGAACACTTAAAGCAAGCCTTTGAAGGCATCGCGCAAGACCATACAGCTTTTCCATGGAGGAGCTGAGCTTCCAGCCCCGATATCCCTGTCTCTGTCACACTGGGTTTCCTTTCATGTTTACAGGATGCTAGTAGCTCTCAGTTGGGAAAAGTGTCCAGCAGAGCAGAAGGGCAGAAGGAGAGGGACACATATTCCTTCTCACGTGGCTCATGGTGGTCTCAGACCCAGGTGGGGGGTAGCCCTGCCTGAATGAAGACCGTGACATGGTTTCCTCACATACACACTGAGTAGCTTTTCCCTGGGTATCAGCAGCTGTCTTTCCTGTCATCAAGTTAGGGATGAATTGATTAAGCAGTGATGCTCATTGAACTTCTTCAGACTAACCACAAGGTGCAATGCGTTTGGTAGCCAACAGCCATAGTTCTGCACCTTCATAAAAAAAACTGTATGGAGAGCAGGGCCCCATGCTGCACACAGGTTCTGGGGTGAGAAAAATCCTTGGTTCTAATCTGGCTGTTCTAAGTTGTGAGATCCTCTGAGAGTTACTTCGTATCTCTGAGGTTTAATCTCCTCCTCTATATCACAGGAATAACAAACCAACTCATAGCATGGTAATGAAGCTTGAATCATCAAATGTATAAGCATTCTAGCAATCTAGTGATATTCATGGATTCCAAAAAGCAGGGTTGCTTCCCCAACATTCACCTCCTGCATGATTTTTAGGACGTTACTTAGGTCCTAGCCTTAGCCTTCCCATCTGTAAATGGGAGGTGATGATAATCCTGCCTTGTCTCACAGGCTTGTTGCAAGATTTGAGTGAGATGTGAATGAGGAGGAGGAGATGGAAAAATTCAGCTTCAGACTCTGTCACACTTGCCTGCACTTTCAGGAGAGGACAGTGTGCCTCATGTCACTTGGGGCTGGTTTGACTCTTGGGGGCTTTTTGCTTTAGGGCACCTTAGAGAGATAGGGTCTACAACCGACCAGGATGGAGAAACGTTGTGATGATGTGACTTCCGTGATCTGAGTTAGGCGGGTCTCTGCCTGAGAGGACAGTGTGAACAAACCAGATGGAAGGGTTTCCAACACAGTCCTTACTACTTAATAGATGTGTGACTTGAGACAGTTACATCACTTCTCTGGGCTTCTGTTTTATGATCTTCTCTTCTTCCTGACTTTGCTTAAATGGCATCCTCTCAGAAAAATCGTTTTATATTAATCAGTTTTATTGTGGTAACAACAACAAAAATATCATTGGCTTATACAACAAACATTTTTTTTCTTGCTCACATGTCCCATAGATACGGGCCTGCTGGAGGTTGTGACCCTGCTGCACATGTTTTTTCATTCCAGAGCCCAGGCAGAAGGGCTGGCCCTCACCTGGGACTTTCAGTTTTCATGGCAGAAGGTAGAAACAAGACACTGAGCTAATCACACAAGTGCATTCAAAGCTTCCTATTGGACACGGTATGGGTCACATCTCACATTCCATTAGCCAGAGCAAGTCACATAACAAGCCTCCTGTCTGGGGTAGGGAAGGAATACAAGTCATGGCAGGGGCCGGATAGAGAATCACCTTGGAGGGGAGGAAGTATGGGACTTTTTACAATAATGCAACTTATCACAACTTCCCTGATGACCTTATTTAAAGTTGCCCCCAGTACCAGCATGCTTACTGTGATCTTCGTTTTATTTTTATGTGTCATCATGCTCTGTCGTCATTCTCTATCTTTTATTTATTTATTTTTAAAGTTTATTTTGTTGATGTATAATTGATATACAATGTTGTGTTAATTTCTGCTGTACAGCAAAGTGATTCAGTTATATGTATATATACAGTCTTTTTCGTATTCTTTTTCATTATGGTTCATCACAAGATATTGAATATACTTCCCCATGCTATACTGTAGGACCTTGTTTATACACTCTGTATATAACAGTTTGCATCTGCTAATCCCAAACTCCTAATCTGTCCCTTCCCTACCCCTCTCCCCCTTGGGAACCACATGTCTGTTCTCCATGTCTGTGAGTTTGTTTCTTTTTCATAGATAAGTTCATTTGTGTTCATAATTTTAGATTCCACATGTAAGTGATATATGTTATTTGTCTTTTTCTTTCTGACTCACTTCACTTAGTATGATAATCTCTGGGTCCATCCATGTTGCTGCAAATGACATTATTTCATTCTTTTTTATGGCTGAGTAGTATTCCATTGTGTGTGTGTGGGTGTGTGTGTATATACACACACACTACATCTTCTTTATCCATTCATCTGTTGATGGACATTTAGATTGTTTCCATGTCTTGGCTATTGTGAATAGTGTTGCTGTGAACATAGGGGTGCATGTATCTTTTTGAATTATAGTTTTGTCTGGATATATGCCCAGGAGTGGGATTGCTGAATCATATGACCACCCTACTTTTAGTTTTCTGATGAATCTCCATACTGTTTTCCACAGTGGCTGCACCAACTTACATTCCCACCAACAGTGTAGGAGGATTCCCTTTTCTCCACACCCTCTCCAGCATTTCTTATTTGTAGGCTTTTTAATGATGGCCATTGTGACCAGTGTCAAGTGGTACCTCATTGTGGTTTTGGTTTGTATTTCTCTAGTAATTAGTGCTGAAGAGCATCTTTTCATGTTTTATTTAGTTTTTTTAAAATTGTGTGTCTGTATCTGACTTCCCTAGAATGTCAGCTCCAAGAGGGCAGGAGTTTTTATCTGTGTTTCCGCAGATGTATCCTCAGAGCCTGGGACAGGAACTTAACTACTCTGAATCGATGCGTTACTCGGTGTGTCACGTGAAGACAATGCAGGACCACGAGCATCGAGTGCATCCCTGAGCATTGAATCCTCCCTTCCAGGCCCAGCGTGCTCTGCACCCATTTGATTGACATCCATCCCCAGTTGCTCTAGTATTAGTCTCCTGAGTTCTTCTGAAAGTCACACCTGAGAACGTGTTTGTCAGTCAGCACCCACAAATGGTCTGCTGACATACTTCCCTTTGCAGATGAAATGTTAGGATAAGTGATTAGGACAGGCAGCCCCCACTCCAGAACACAATACTTTCCTAAACATGTGCTTGAAAATTGAGTGCCCACTGTTAGATCAGTCGACATAGATTTTTTTTCTTTTTTTGGTAGGGGGTAAGGAGGCCTATTTCAAGACATTTAAAAATAATAACAATCCCCCAACTACCCTCACCTTTAACATAAAATCTTCAATGCTCTATTTCCTGCATTAAATATATCTTTGTGTTCATGTCATTGACAACTGAGTGCAAATGTGACCAGTTTAAGCCCAACGAGCGTCCAGTGGAGGCTAAACATTTACCACTTTCAGCCATGCTTAATGATTCCCATCATTGCCTGAGGTTTATGGAATCACACTTCTCATTACAAATGTGAGTGCTTCCAGAATTTCACTTCAGTATTCTGTTTTCACATCATAATAATGAGTGACAACATGAAAAACGATTTCAAATATTCATTTATCCCAGATCTATTTTCTGAGCACCCATTAAGTCCCTGTTACTCTTATAGGCAGGTGGTACCTAGGGGTGAGTCGTAAGAACAGCCTCCCTGCCCTCATGGAGTTTTCAAACCCTTTGGGGAGAAAATTACATCAGTGATATTGTGCAAAGGAGCGATGCAGCCAGTATTTAACTGGTGGATGACAAAAGTTGCCATCATGTGATAGCTCTGAGTTTTGTTTTGTTTTTTAATGTTAATGCAAAAAGCATACGTTTTGCAGAGAAAAGGTGTTTTAAGTATTGCTTCTGAACAGTATTCAAGATGGAAGACTGTCCAAAGTTGAATAAACAAAACTCAAGGACTGCCTATATGTAATTATGAATTCTTTTCTCTTCTATCAAGAACTTTCTCTGTCTGAAAATGCCACAAGTATTTTCTTATCTTAGGTAAAGTGGCTCTAAGACCAAGGAATGCCCAGGGCTGCTCCTTCCTCCACTTCCCCTGGCTCTTGATGGCATTTTCTACTCTGTTGCCCCAGCTGGAAACCTTGACATCACCCTAGATTTTGCCTTCCATTCACCCTCCATCCAAACATTTCCCCAGGCCCATCGATTCTGCTTGAACCGTCTTCTATATACCTGGCTTCCCTCTCCAGCCCACTGCTGCTGCTTCATGGAAAGAGCTCAGCTCCACCCTGGAACATTGCAGCTGCCTTCCTGTCTGAGGTCTCAACCCAGTCCTGGCTTCCAGGTGACCCTGTAAAACTCTGATCTGGCCACTTCACTCTGCTTAAAATTCTGTGGGTTAGAGAGGGAAAGCAAGAGAGTGTATGGAGAAGAGAGAATTGAAGAGTGTGTAGGAAAGGAAAAGTAAAAACGTGGGAGAGAGTAAAAGTGTCTGACAGAAAGTGTGTAGGAAGGGAGAGAGAGAAAGGAAAAGAGCATGTGTGAGAGAAAGTGAAAGTGTGAGAAAGAAAATAAAAGTGAGTGAGAGAAAGAAAAAGTATATATGGGAGAGAGAAAGGAAAATTAGAGAGAAAGGAAAAGTGTGAGAAAGTGAACGTGTGAGAGAAAGTAAAATGAGCTGAGAGAACGAAGTTGTGGAGGGAGATATAGAAAGTAAGAGTGTGTGAGAGAAAAAGAAATAAAAGTGGAAGAGAGAAAGGAACATTGTGTGGAGGGAGAGAGACAAAGGAAGAGTGTGTGAGAGAAAAAGGAAAAGTGAATGAGGGAGAGAAAGTCGGAAAAGTTGAGGGAAATTGTGGCTACAAGGATGAGAGAAAAGGAAGGAGGGAGAATGAGTGAAAAGAGGGAAACTGAGAGAGACAGACAGATTGACGTTATATCCCAGGATCACGTGTGCACGGAGCCCCTTTCCACAGTGTTTAGCAAGCTACCAGGTCTCCTTTGCAGCTCAGTCTGGTTCTTTCCAGGCTTCTGTTTTCTCAGACCAGACTCACACAGTATCAGAAGCAAGATACATGTGCACCTGGAGTTGTGTCCTACGGAGGTTCTGTTACAAGTGGCATCGTGGCAGATCAAATTTAAAGCTTTCACAATTTATGATTTGGGGTGCAGGTGCGGTGCATTATTTAGAGATGAGTCATTTCATTATACTAGTTGCCACTATAAGGAACCTTTCCTGCTATGGGGACCCCAGCTCCTAGGTAAGGAAATGCAGATATTTGGAGGGCTACCGAGGTGGAGAAAAATAAAGAGGATAGCACCAATCTAACCAAGTTTGACTTTCAACCCATATTTCTTAAGGAGACACTAGTTGGTTTTCTGTTTAAGCCCTACCCCAGTTAAGCTTTATGTGTAGACAGAGTTAATGGTTGAAGTAGGGGTATCGGTGCACGTGGACACTGACATGAGTAGAGATGTAAAAATCTACACATGAACAGCTTGCTTTTCTACATGTTACCTTCCTTCTGTGTGTCTTCTGTTGCTATCGATTGGCTTCAGAGTGGAGGTGGGATGTAAGGGCAAGTCATTATTCTTTAGGGACGGGAGCCAGTATAAATGTCAAAGAAAAAATGCAGTATTTAAACTATGCCACAGAAAGAAACCATGTGAAACTGGACTTACTAATGAATGCCCAAGTAGAATGCATTACATAAATCTCATGCACTATCATTTTTTTAAAAAGAAAAATAGTATTCAGTGTTTCAGGCTATGTCAGTCCTTGAGACTACATTTTTTTTTTAAAAGAGCTGATTGAATTTAAAAGGTTTGTGGTTTTATGCAAAGGGGTTTCTATAAGTAGACTACAATGATTTTTTTAAAAAGTGTCATTGGCTTGTGCATGGTAATGTTTAAATGGTCAATTTCAAATTGTTTTCGAGTCAGGAGTTCTCCCACTGCTTCATTTATTCCTTTGACGATCAGTTTCTAAGGACCTACTGTATGCCAGCTGAGTGCTTGGCATAGAGAAAACAGAAATAATTAATATATAGCCCCTGCTTTAGTGTGTATAAGCACTAGTGGTAGATTCTGACATGTCATTGGAGTATTCCCAAAATGTTTACACATCCCTTGACTTTCTCCAAAAGATTACCCTACATTCTGTAGTTTAGGTCTTAATTCCTGTTCATTCAAAACATGACAGGCAGAGGTATCCTTCTATAGACATGCCCTATTGTTCATTACCTTCTCTTCATTCCTTCTGAAATATCTCTTGGACTTCTCCCTTCCTCTGTACGGGCATCCTCCCCTCACACCTGTTAAGTCAATCACCCCTTGTGCTTACTTTATACACAGGCTCCTAACAGAGTTGACTATCCCCACTCTCAACACTTCTGACCTATCTTTTTTTTTTTTTTAACATCTTTATTGGAGTATAATTGCTTTACAATGGTGTGTTCGTTTCTGCTTTATAACAAAGTGAATCAGCTCTACGTATACATATATCCCCATACCTCCTCCCTCTTGCGTCTCCCTCCCACCCTCCCTATCCCACTCCTCTAGGTGGTCACAAAGTACTGAGCTGATCTCCCTGTGCTGTCTTTTTTTGTTCTTTAACCAAAATATAATTTCCTCTTGGTTTAGCAAAGTAAGATATTTTCTACAGAATAACTGAGAAAGGTTTAAAGAAGCAAAACTAATTAGAAATTTCACCACTCAGGATGAATCCTGATCGTAATTCATTCTATTTCCTACATTTTTTTCTCCCATGTATATATTTCCCTCCAAAATTGAGATCATGGTGTGTGAAGTTCTCAGTACACTATTTTTATAGCTGAAATAGATCAGATTGTCCTCCAGATTGTGACTATTGCTCCAAAGCATCATATTTAGTGAAGGAATAACATTCTATTTTATGGAGAGCCTATAACTGACCTAATTAATTCCCAGACAGAGGGCTTTTTTTTTTTTTTTAGGATTTCCCCAAATTTTCACTACTGTTAAATGTTTGATGAGAGACATCTATATCTTACACCATTAATTTAGTATTTGGAATAAAGGCCAAGAAATTGAATGACTAAGTCAAATTATATTGAATCAGGCCATCATTGGATTTTATCATTTCTTTGTTCATCTTGGCCAATAACAAAAACAAAATGTATCCTTTGTTTATGGTTGGTCTTTCTTAGTTAATAGTGACACTGCACATATACCATCAGTCATCTTAATGTCTTTTCTGAATGTAGATAGTCTATTTACAGAGATCTATTTATGTCCTTTGCCCATTTATAAAAACATCCCTGACTGTCTTTTACTTATTGATTTATCGAGATCTTTACATACAAAATAGAAGCATCTTGTTTCATATGTTACCAATATCACCCTACTTTTTATTTTTATTGTGTTTCATATATGCAGAAGAATTTAATTATAATGTTTATTACTAAATATGCTAATTACAAAAGTAAGTACAGGGACTTCCCTGGTGGTGCAGTGGTTAAGAATCCGCCTGCCAATGCAGGGGACACGGGTTCGATTCCTGGTCCGGGAAGAGCCCACATGCCATGGAGCAACTAAGCCCGTGGGCCACAACTACTGAGCCTGCGCTCTATAGCCCGCGAGCCACAACTATTGAAGCCCGCGCATCGAGAGCCTGTGCTCCGCAACAAGAGAAGCCACCACAGTGAGAAGCCCATGCACTGCAATGAAGAGTAGCCCCTGCTCGCAGCAACTAGAGAAAGCCCACGCACAGCAACAAAGACCCAACGCAGCCATCAATCAATCAATCAATCAATCAAAACAAAAGTAAGTACATATTCAAGTCAGAGAACTTAGAAATAGAAATGCAGAAAGGCAGCAAAACCAACCAGAGCTATGCAATTTTGTCTTTATCTTCAGTATTTTTTCTATATTATATAAACATAGTTTTATACTGTTTTTTACATTTCTGTAGCTTTTTTCATATATATATGTTTCACAATTTATTATGTTAGGAAATATTCTGTTATAATAACTTTTTTATAATTGAATAGGTTATTCTGTATAAGTCTTTATTTCACAAACATAAGAGTCTACTAATTGCCAAGCGCTGTGCTAGCATTAGGGATAGATCTGTGAACAAAATCAGCACATTCCTTGTGGTCTGGACAAAGAGTTTCAGCAGAGCTAGGTGTTACAAAGGATACGTACAGCCTGTATGTCTATGTCTGTGTGTATAAAAGGCCAATGAAAATCACCTTGGGGAGTGTTGGAAAGCTAAAGGAGCTGTGTTAAGAGTTCTCCAGGAAAATAGAACTAACGGGTGATATATATTATAAGGAATTAATTCACATGATTATAGAGACTGACAGGCTCAAGACTGGAGAGCTGATGGTATCATTCCAGTCTGAGGGCCCACAGGTTCAAAACCTAGGAAGAGCCGATGTTTCAGTTCCAGTCCAAAGGCAGGATAAAAGTGATGTCCCATCTCAAAAGCAGTCAGGCTGGAGGAATATACTCTTACTCAGGACAGGGTCAGCCTTTTTGTTCTATTCAGACCTTCAACTGATTGGCTGAGGCCCACCCACATTAGGGAGAGCAATCTGCTTTACTCAGTCTATTGATTAGAAGAATATCAAGCTCATCCAGAAACATCCTCACAAAAACACCCAGCGTAGTGCTTGATCAAATATCTGGGCACCCCATGGCCCAGTTGAGTGGACACATAAAATTAACCATCACAGGAGGTGATGGGTGTTTCACCTGGAGCCAGAAGAACAAGCATTGACCACATCAGGGAGGTACAGGTATGCGTCCTGGGCAGTGAAAAGACCCTAAGGTGGGGATAAGCTCTGTGCATCCGAGGGCCTGAAGGAAAACCAGGTTCCTCATCAGTGAGGGAGAGAGGGCATGAGTTGAGGATGGAGACACTGACAGATGCCTGGTCCTGGAAGGGCTCCAGGCCACGATGATGAATTTAGATTTTCTTCCAATACAGTGGGTAGTGTCTGGACTATTTTAAGCAGAGATGTAACATGATGTGATTTTTGTATTTAAAAAATACCTCTGGTTCCTGTGAGGAGAACGCATTGGTGAACATGAACAGAGTCGAAGCAGGGAGGCCAGTGAGGCGCCTTATGCAGAGATGGTAGTGAATTCTAACTGGCACGTTAGACGAGCAGATGAAGACGTGCTTGGTGGGTTCCAGAGATTTTGGACTTGGCATTTTGCTGGCTATGGCGGGTTCAATGGAGGATGAAATCAAAGCTGACTCTGGAGTTTCTGCCTTGAGAAACAGAGGTTGGTGGTGGCCAGGGCTGGGATGGAAGCACCAGAGGTGAACAACTTGTGGAGAAGCTGGGGAGTTCATCTGGGCACATGTGCCTGAGGGACACCCAAGGAGAGAAGGTAAGCAGACCGTGAGGCTATAGGTGAGGAGCTCAAAGAAGAGGTCTGGCCTAAAGACATCAGCTTATGAGCGAGGATGCTTCCATTTAGTGGGCACGTTCTCTGCCCCAGGACTAGCCCAGGACCTTGACCTTTTATCCCCGCAACAAGCTTAGGAGGTAGGCATAGTTATTGCCTCATTTATGGGTGAAGACACTCTAGGTAGACTACCTCCCGTGCCCTTGACTGAGACCACCTGCTGTTCTGGCTCCTCTCACCAGCACAGAATGATGTACTGTAGTGGGTCTTGAACATTAATGTGCAGCGTTGTCTCTGGGAGGAGTTGCTAAAATACAGATTGCTGGGCCCCGCCCCCAGAGTTTTTGATATAGTAGGTCTGGAGTAGGGCCCAAGACTTTGCATTTCTAACAAGTTCCCTTATGATACTGATAATGCTAGACCAGAAACGTCACTTTGAGAAGCACCAGTATGGAGAAAGACTAGGAATAGGCCTGAGGAAAGCCAGGGGACCCTCTTGCACTGTTGGTGGGAATGTAAAATGTAAATTGATAAAGCCAGTGGTTAATGAGAAGATATTAGGAAAGTAATAGCAAGGAAGGAGCACTGGTGATAATTAGCTTGGGAAGTAGAAAATTTCAGGAGAGAAAGGGCCAGGTATATAAAATGCTGCTGGAGTATCAGCTAAGCTAAGGACCAGAGCGTATACCTTGAATTTAGTGACAGAGACCATTGGTGACTTTGTGAGGTCATTAGAACTTAGGGATCGAATAAAGGTTGGTATGAGTTTGGGACAGAATGCGATTTGGTGAGGAAGTGGAAATAAGTTTAAAGAACTCTTTTGGAAAGAGATTTTATTTGAGCTAGGCTATCTTTGAATTTTTATGCTATTTCCAATTTTCCATTATTATACCATTTCAGAGAGCATTGTTACACATGCATCAATGCAGATGCATATTTTTCAGATAAATTCCTAGAAATAGAGTTGCTGAGTGAAAACTTACTCCTGTTATTGAGGTTTTAGCTATAGGTATAGAATATAGAGGGCCAATCTGATCTCTAAAATTGACTGTACCACTAGTCAAGGGAGTTGCTTATTGCCCTGCCCCCTCACCAATCCCTGGCATTATTTTTCATTTTAATCTGTGACAATATCATATGCCAAAAACGTATTATTTTAATTTTCAATTCTTTGGTACTTGAGGTGGAACAGGTTTTCATGTTTGCTGGCTACTTGCATTTCTATTTGTAAGTTACAAATTTACCTCCCTCATACATTTTTCTTTCATTTTTTTCTTGTTGATTTGTAAGAACACTTTATGTATTGGCAGCATCAACTTGATTGGTTCTGTGTATGGGAAATATTTTCCTCTTAGGTATGTACTTCTGCATGTGTTGAGTCTTTCTCATTACAAGAAAACTTTATCTTTTATGTGATTAAGTTTATCTAATTTTTAATGGTTCTGTCTTTGCAAGCTTCCAGTGGAGAGATAAATTTCATAAATATTTACCTAAATCGTGTCATTTTAAAATTTGCTTTTGTACTACACTGAGAGTTTTATTCCATCTGGCGTTTTGGGTGGGCAAGGTAGGCTATTTTTGTATATTTAACCAATTATGCCAATACATACTATTGAATAATCCAATATCATTTTGCTGCTTTGAAATGACACCTTTAGATTCTGAATTTTTATTTATATTTGTGTTTGCTTCTAGCCATTATGTTCTCTTCTCTTTGCTTCTTCTGTGACTACAGCCAACATCCCTCCCAATTAAAGAAGCATTGTTCTTTCATATCTGGTTCCTAGGGTATCTGAAATTTCTCAAGAAGCTGGTTTGAAAGTTATGCTTTTCTTTTCTTCTTTTGTTACAGTCTCATCTTCATGATGAACCCAGCAAAAAACCTTCCAGTTTGTATGCTGTTGCAGGTTTCCCCATATTTATTCGCTTAATCATTTACACGAGAAACAGAGAGTCTGTTGAAGAGAATGGTCTAGATGTTAGAAAAGAATTATGCACAGCAATGCTGGAGTTATAGGTTGATATATATATATATATATATATATATATATATATATATATATATATATATATATAATATATGAAGCATCCCTCTCATGTACATGTGCTAATGAAGATTTGAGACCCATCAGATTACCTGGAGGGCTACTAAATAATAGAAGAGATTTAAGAATGGAAACTTGGGAAACCCAACAAGTAAAGCATCTGGAAGGCCCAGAAAAACAAAAAGTTCTCAAAGATATGGGTATGGAAATCAGACCAGTGTTCATCTAGGAAAGCCAAAACAAGAGAGGGTTTCCCAGAGGCGAACCTAGGCAACCAGGTCCCATTCAATAAGTAAGGCAATGGAAGGTTTTCTCAGGGAGTTAAAGGAGCAGACTGTGGGTTAACAAGTTAGAAATTGCCAATGCATAATTTGAACTCTGAGATTCAAACTCCTTTCTATCACAGATGCAGACAAGGACGCCAAAAGCTAGCTTATTGCACCAGATAAGCATTGACTAACACATTTTGCATAAGGGGAAAATGTACTTAGTGAAACAAACAACAAAAAAAATCTCTGTTTAGCCATCCATTTCAAATTTTTATAGAAGATTGTGGAGGCAGCATCAATTATGCTTGGGCAAATTTAGACTAATTAATGGGTTGACTAAGATAATTATTGAAATTTGTCTATGGATGAAAAGAAGAAAGATGAACCATTTAAATTGCTTTTTGTGTGTGCCTGATGACTATTTCTGAAAGAATGAGCCTGCTGGGAAGTGTATGAAATGGGAGTGGCCCAGCTCTGTGCAGGGTATGATGATAGAGTAACAAGGCAGATGTTTTAATCAACAAACCAGGATTAATGCCTTAAAAAGTCTAATATGCATAAATACATATAACATACATCTTATAGAGGGAGATGTATAATTTACTGAGGGTCATCGATGTGTAGGCATTCTTCCAGATGTTTTATGTGTGTGATTACCTTTCATCTATAAAAAAAAAAAAACAAAAACACCATGAAGAAGGTTACCATCATCCCCAATTTACAGATGAGGCTTCTGAAAGCATAGGGAAGTGAAATAGGGTTATCAGTGTACACATCCAGTAAGGGAGGAACTAAGTCCAATCCCAGGGCTCACACTCTGAGCTCTGTCTCTTCAGAGCAGTCTCCCTGTGTGGTCATTTATTTATTGCAGTGAGGGGGCCATTGCTCCAACAAGACATGGACTCTCTGAGAAATGCCTTCAAAGCCAAGTGTTTGACCTCTGATGTGTCATTCTTATCTCCTTCCAGTCTCACTAAAATTTTGAAAAACATTTTCTGGATCTTCTTTTTCCCTCCTACAGACCTAAGCTTGGGCAATGTTTAAAAATTTGATCTACCTATAATGGAGGATCTTGGCTCCATGTTGAAGCAGTTCCAAAGTGGAAGGTCCAACATGCTGGGAGCCTGGATGGCCCCTTAGAACCCATCTGAGTTTGTGCCCAGGCAAGAGACAGCAGGGTTAAGTGGGGCGTGACAAGGCTTTGGATCAGGAAGACAACTGGCTTGGCCATTTACTGGCTGTGTGATCTTGGGCAGCTCCTCTGCTCTTTTGATTCAGTTGGTAGAAACCCAACTCAAAGAACTTTAACCAAAATGAGAACTTTAGGGTTCATGTAATTAAAAAGTTCAAGGGCAGGATTTACCTTGTGTCTCTTTTATTTTGTCCTTCTCCCTCTCTCTCTCCTTCCTTTTCTCAGTCATATCATTGCTTTTCTCTTTATTATCTTCATTTGCCAAGGGACAGAGATACTTTTAGTCACAGAAAGACAGACAGACTTCTATTGCCCTTGCTGAGATCACATACCTACCCCTTGTGCCAAGAAAGTTGGGAAGGTGATTGGCAACCCACCAGGATAAAGTGGGGAAGGAGAGTGATTCACAAGTCACAAAAGCAAGGTGTGTGCAGAAGACAAAGCAGTAAACAGCTACCCACTATGGAACCATAATTTCTCATCTACAAAATGAGGTTGAGGTTTATCTTGTAAAATTAGTTGTAGGTGTTATGGATCATAAATGGGGAGTGATTGGCACATAGCAGTTATTTCGTAAATGGTTCCCATGATTTTTCAATTTTAGATCAGCCCCCAGTCCCCCCCCCCCCAAAAACTACAAAATCTCAAACCATTCACGGCCCATACCCATTTTTAATTTGAAGTAAACAAACTGGTCTTTGTTTAAGCACTTTTGGGTAAGTTCAAAGTTATTCATTCAGTGATTTAATGAGGTTGGTCCTTGACCTAGAAATGAATCAGGGTGGAGTTCTGCCCTTGAGAACGTCCTGACCACAGTTTTCCCCAGTGGTGCTGAGATACCTTAGGTATGTCTGACCAATGGGAGAGAAGGCAGTGGGTCATAGCCAGCTGTTGGAAATTGTACATAACGTAAAGGACAATCTTTCTCTCCCATTCTGTACCAATGATGAAGGACTGTTACCAAAGGAAGTGCCTCTACACAGGGTTCTAGGTCGATGAGACGAATAAGTGGGTGCCTCATCACGTGGATCATTTTACAGTATTTGCTCAATATTTCGTAGAGGTAAGATGAAACTGACTTTCCTTTTGACCTTTAGCGCAGGTAGTTGAGTTAATGATATCCTTTTGTTTTTGCCGGCTAATCACATGGGCCTGTAGAACACCCTGTCTTACTTCGTTTATTTGGTCACTCCCTTTTCCCATTTCCCCCTCCCCAACCCGCACTGCCTTTTTAATGTGTTTAATGTATCTTCCTTTGTTTGTGTTCCGGGGAAAATGCATTTTATTATTCTGAGTATTTTACATTTACACAAATAAATCATTCATAGCTTATTCGGTTTCCCCCTTTTTTCCAATCAGCAGTATATTTTTAAAATTTCATCTGAGTTAGTATTTCACCCATTACTTCTGGCCCTGGCAGTATATTCTATACTTTTCTTATCCATTCCCCCAGAATGAGTGCCCAGGTTGTCTCCAAACCACCCCCAGCATATATGACATCCTGATACACTTTTACTCATGGAGTTCTGTGAGAAGTTCTTTGGACTATAAATCAGGGTTTGAATTTCTGGAGCGTAGAGTGTATTAGTTGGAATGGCTACACCGGTCTACACTCCCAGAGTTGTGGTTAAGTGTTCCTAGGTCCTCACAACTCTGCCCTTACTCAGTGGCACTTATCCAGCGTTCTTATATTTTTGTCAGTCTATTAAGTGTAAATGACAGTACATTGTTTTAATTTTCATTTCTCTGATTACTACTAAATTTAAGCATCAGTCTAATGCTTATTAGCATTTTAGGTTTCCTCTTCTTTATTGTCTATTCATATAACTTCTGCTTGTTTTTTGGAGGAATGATTCCTGTCTTTTCTATTAAATTTTCACAAGTTGAATTTATATTCTAGATATTATTCAGCTGTTGATTTTAGACATTGCAGGTATCTTTTCTGAATCTGTGTTCTGTTTCTACTGAACATAAATCCATAATTTTTACGTAATAAAATTCCTCAATGCTTTTGTGATGTGTGCCTTTAAGGTTTTCCAAAGTACTCCACCTTTAAATTACAAAGGTGGTCTCCTGTATTTTTTTCTGTTATCTTCATTGTTTTACTTTGCATGTTTCGGCATTTTATCCATTTGGAATCCACCTTTGTATGTTATATTTATCTCCATAGGGTGAGACAGTATTTCTAACACGTTTACTCATCTGTCCATTGCTTATTCATTGATGTGCAATGTAACCTTTATCATATAATACATTTTTATGTTTTCAATGGTCTATCTCAGAGCTTGCTGTTCAATTCCACTCTATGCTGTTTTAATCTGTCTCAGTATTGGATAGGGCAAGTTTCCATGCCCCACCTTAGCTAGTCATGGATTTTTATTCTTTCTCATAAATTTTAAACTGTTTATCTAGTTCAAAAAAGAACTCAATTTGAATTTTTATGAGATTGCTTTGAGCTTATAGATTAATCTAATAAAAAACTGGCATATTGGTTATATAATTCCATTCTTTCCAAGAACATGGAATGCCTGGGTTTGTTCAGTTTTTCCATGTCCTTCATGAGATTTTTTAAAGCTGTCTTCATATAGGTCTTGTGAATTCTTGGTTAATTCTTAGATACATTATAGTCTTTGTTGCCATAGTATGATATCTTTTTTTGTTATGTTTTTTAGTTATTGGTGGTGTTGAAAGATGCTTTTGATTTTTCTGAGTTGATTTTGTATCTGGCTACCTAGTAAAACCTTTATTTATTCTATTATTTGTTGATTGTGTTATACTTTCTGTATGTATGATTGTATTATCTGCAAATAATGAAAATTATCTCTCTTTCCTTCTAATATTTACAGCTTAGTCTGTTGCTTTCCTCTTTCTCTGATAAACAGAACCGGTGATAGTGGGTATCTTTGTCTTGTTCCCAATCGTAAAAAGAATGTTTCTAAAGTTTCTCAAAAATATATACTATTTACTGTAAGTTTTAGGTATATAACCTATACCAAGTTAAGAATGTTGTCTTTTATTCTTGGTTTGCTTAGAGTTTTTAATCAAAAGTAGAAGTTGAGCTTTATCAGTTTTTTTTCTATCATGGGATAATTTTATGATTTTTCTCTTTGTTTATTCTGAGACTCTGCTTACTTTTCTGTTAATAAAAATCACATACCTATTTCTTTGTGTGTAAAATAATCTATTATCTGCTATGAATGTACAGTCTCTAACTATACATTTTTAATTCTTTCATTTTATAGTATTTCTTCCACATATACATGGAGAGCTTAATTCACATTAATTAAAGAAGGGAATAACTTCTGTGAATGTAGGTACATAGGATCATTCAAAATTAATTTCATGTTTCTTGGTTTCCATGTCTACCAAGTATTTTCCACTTTTCTGAACTTCTTGCTTACTCTACAGTACCTAAAATGGCATATTCAAAAGTTTTAAATTAATTCGGCATGTTGTAGTTTTATGTAAGTGATGCATTTCTGAGGCTCAATTCAAAAGACACAAAAGAATGTACAATAAAATGTAACTTTCCCTTCAATCTGTGTCCCTCAGCTGCACAATTCCCTTCCCTGCAAAGCAATTCCATTCCCTTAATCAAAGTATAGAGTTGATAAGTAGAGAAATATTTATGCATATGTAAGCAAATATGTACATATAACCTCCCAATACCTTTTTTTTTAAACAAAGATATTAATAGACCTACTGTTTAACATCTTGCTTAATTCACTTATCGCTATAGCTTGGAAATTACTCAATTACATAAAGAACTTTTTATGGCTATTTATCATGATATGGATGTAACTTAACGGATTGACACTTTTATGCTAATAGATGTATAACCAGTTTGCAGTCATTCGTTTGTTTGTTTTGCAGTCATTTGTTTTTATAAACATTATTTCATGTATGTGTGAGTATAGTAGTTGGAAAAATCCTTAGAATTGTTGGTCCCAAGGTGTTTGCAGATGTAATTTTCGTAGATTTGCCAAATTATCTTCTACATAGAGATTGTATAACGTTGCCGTTTTTACAGAAAAATGTAAAAGCACTTGTTTTCTCTATGCTCTCACCAACAAAGTACATTATATATCCATTTTTAACTTCTCCAGTATCATATTTGAAAGTTGTATCTCGTAAAATATCATTTTAAATGACTGGAATTGTAAATTAATTTGAGCATCTTTTCGGGTGTTTAAGAGTCATTTATAGTTTTCTTCCCTGGGAACTATTTCCTATGCCGTTTTTTCTGTTGGGTAGTTTTTCCTGATTTTATTGATTTGTAGTAGTTCTTAGAAAAACTATGAGCTAAAATGTATTCCAGTTTAAAGTCTGTTAACTTTGCTTTATAGTGATTTTAGCCATGCAGATTTTTTTTTTTTTATATATAGTACATTGTTATTAACCTTTCCTCTTATGGCTTCTAGATTTTGTGTCACACTTGCACCTTCCCCACTCCAAATTTATAAATAAACAAAAGTCTCTTCTATTACTTTTATACTTTCATCTTTTGCATTAAACATTTGACGCTTTGATCCATCTGAAGTTTACCTTCGTGTCAAGTGTGGATCCAGTTGCATTTTTCTTCCCCAAGTGGCCACCCAGCACTATTTACTAAATAATTTATCTCTGTTCGCATTGATTTTTATTTCACCTTTATTCTAAATCCATGGTGTTTTTTTATCTGTTTCTATATTTTTTATATATTCCTTTTGTCCACTAGTGTAGCAGAATCCTATGACTTTATTTACTGAAACTTAAAATATGCTTTAATATCTTGGAGAGCTAAGCTACCCCTCCTTCCCCTCTTCACCACCACCATATGCTCTTTTTTTTCCCCAGAGTTTTTCAGTGTTGTTCATTTCTTATATGAAAGGTAGCATCATCTTCGTGGCATTTTTATTGGGATTACATTAAATTTGAATTAACCTAGGGAGTGTTGGCACTGTATTGGGCAACTTTCTTTATATTTAAAATCTTTTATCCGAGGTGCTGGTGCCCATAGTCAAATTGTTCTTCAGTGTGTGTTAGGGGTGAGGGTAGCCTCCCCCCGCCCCGCCGCAGCAAGCACGTTGCACCTGCTTGTGATTGTGTTAATCCTGTATTTCTAAATAGCAACTTTTATTGGTACGTGTGATTTTTTCCACTTTACCGTTATCTATTAACTTCTCACTGAGGAAGAGGATTTAGCTGTCCCTGCTCCCCCACCTAACACACACACACACACAGCCTTCCCACCCACCTTCCCCATCCTTCCAATCAAATTACATACTAATTTTGGTTAGATCAACATTCAGTGTTTACAGTATTTTGACCATGTAAATGCCATTCAGAACTGAGCCATGTAATATATTATGATTATTTTCCCGTCCTTCACAACTATGATGTTTTCCCTGAAGCTAACGTTTGCCTTGTTTGTGGTTTGTTTGCTTCATTTTTATGTTTTTATTACTGATTCAGCCCAAACTCTCTGCCAGTTATCTAAAGCTCTTCTCAAGATGTTCAGATGCTTGTTTTTTGTTTTTTTTTTAAATTTCATCCTCCTACAGAAAGCTCTCCCAGAGCCTCTGGCCTGTTCTCTTCTGCTGTTTTACTCTCTCCACTTGGTACACAGCTGTCATCCTGGGATCTTCCTTCACCATCAACCCAGGGGTTCTCCGTGCTTCACTACTGTGTCACTGCTCCCATGGCCTCTGACTCCTTTTTTTCTTGTTTTATTGCCTTGTCTTGGAGGGATACTTCTTTCAGTAGCTTCCTAAGGAAGTGTGTCCAGGAGGTCAATATGTGAAGTCCTTTACATAGTCAACCCTTAACTAAATGAGTGATTTGACTGGAAATAATTTCCTTCAAATGGAAGACATTGTTCCTTTGTATCCCAGCACCCAACATTGCTTTTGAGAAAACTAAAGCCATTCTGATTCCTGATTATGACCTGCTCCCTGCCCAAATTTGTTGGATGTTATCAATCTCATAATTCTAAAAATTCACAACTGCATACCTTAACGTGGATCACTTTTTATCCATTGTGGTTGGACACAGGGTACGATATTTCATTCTGGCAATACCTGCCCTTTACTTCGAGGAAGTTTTCTTAAACATCTTTGCTAATTATTCCTTCCCTTCATTTTCTCACTTTCCTTTTCTGGAACTTTATTTTTTGTTTATTGGAACTGCTGGATTGCTGGCTACTCCTATTTTTGTTATTTTCCAGCTCTTTGGCTTTTTTGGTTCTGCTTTTCAAGAGATTTCCTCAGCTTCCTCTTCTAACCTTCCTACTGAATTTTAATACATACCACCATATTTTTAATTTCCAAGGGCTCTTTCTTGTTTTTAGAATGTTCCTTTTTTCCTAACATTTTGTTCACAGTTTTATAATATGTTCTCTTATCTCTCTGGGGATGTTAATAATAGTTTTGTTTTGCTTTTTAATTTGTCTTCACCCCTGCATAGTCCATTTCCTCCAAATTGCTTTGTTCTGCTTGTTTTTTCTTTATATTTTTGCGTTTATTTTATATAAATCACGATTCCCCAAAGCAGTTAGATCATGGAGGTTTTCTTAGTTTTTAAAAATTTTTATTGAAATATAGTTGATTTACAGCGTTGTGTTAGTTTTAGATGTGCAGTAAAGTGATTCAGTTATACATACATATACCTATACTGATACATATATACATATATTCTTTTTTACATTCTCTTCCATTATAGGTTATTACAAGATATCGAGTATAGTTCCCTGTGCTATGCAGTAAGTCCTTGTTGGTTATCTAGTTTATATATAGTAGTGTGTATATTTTAATCTTAAACTCCTAATTTATCCCTCTCCCCCTTTGATAACCAGAAGTTTGTTTTCTATGTCTATGAGTCTGTTTCTGTTTTGTAAATAAGTTCATTTGTACCCTTTTTTAAGATTCCACATGTAAGCAGTGTCATATGATATTTGTCTTGATCTTATCTCTTGTGTATGATGTATTCTGCAGATATCTGAATCTGGCGAGAAACGTTGAGACTTAGACTAAGACAAGTCTGGTAGGAAGGGGGTTGACTAGAGAGCAGTTAAAGAAATAGATATATTGAAGTTGATCACTGATTAAAGCAGGGGAAGTTAAAGAAAGGGATGGTGATTCCTGGGTTTTGGATTCACCAAGATCAGAAACACACAATGAGAACAACAGTTTTAGGAGGAAACTGTTTAGTGTGGGAAATGCTGAGTTTGAGTTTTCTGTTGCATATGGCATTTTTTCACCTGGTAAAAATATAACCAATCCTGTGTGTGGTATTTTCACATAATTCCCTGGCAATGCAAAGTGCACATTCCCTAAATCCATACCCTTGAGTCCAGAACTGCAGTCAATGTGCGCCCAGCCGGAAGATGCAGAAACAATCAGTCAGTAAATTCTGAGCCTTATGGAATGCTGCTCACTTTAATTAAGATGTGGGGATATAGCAGTGAAAACAGCGTAATATCTGACCCTGAGCTTCTATTGCCAATGGAAGACTGGTCCCATAGTGTTGGTAAAATAGAAGTTTGTACATATCACCGTGAACTACCAGAGGAGGAGAATTAGAGATAACTCCACAGGTTGGCGACTTCTGGATCTTTGTTGGAAAGTGAATGGTTTACCAAAAGGCAGTGAAGATCCAGGAGGATAATGGAGTGGAAGTATGGAAGGGTTTAATGTGGAGGGGAAGGGGATGGGGTGTGGGGAGGAGGGCAGGAAGAGGTTCTATGCTGCGGGAGATGGGAGCTAGAGGTGACAGATTTCTATCAGTGAAGTAGCCCAGATGAATAGTCAGCCATCTCTCTCTGTCTAACACACCATACGCTCACGATTCGTGAGAGGAGTAAATGGGAACATCAAGATGTCCCTGTGGAGGCCAGTTGTCTTACCCTCTCTGTACTGAGCAATAATGTTTCCGATGATGGGACAGGTTAGTCCCCATGTGGCTTGATGTGTAATATTTTTGAGTGGCCAATTAATTCTGCTCATCACATTAGTGACAATTAGCAAGATGCTCCCCTGATTAGGGGGCTGTGGTCAAGAGGCTCTTGCACGCTTGCATTTGCTGAAAAATAAGTCCCCTCTCTGCAGAGCCTGTTAATTTCTGCTAATAGGGGACAGGAGATTTAGCCCAAAAGAACCCACCCTTTCACCCTCTCTCCAGCCACCGCTGACTCCTAAAAAAGGAGAGACAATATGATATTCCATGAATATTGCTCAGATTTCATGGAAGACTAGGAGAAGGAACCTTGATGCGTGCATGTCCTGTTGGGCACTTTGCAGCATTTCACCGGGAAGGCAGCAGAGCACGGGGATCTCACGTTAGACATCGAGCTTGAAATGTTGCTGCATTGAACCTTGGCTCTAGAATTTACTAGCTGTAGAACCTCAAGCAAATTTTTCTTTGTTTTGTGTTTCTGGTTTGTTTGTTTTTTTTTCATCTCTGTGCCTCACTTTCCTCATCTGTAAAATGAGGATTGTAACAGCACCCACTTCATAGGGATATTGTGAAAATTAAATGTCAAAGCGTTTAAATGTTAGAATGATGCCTGGCACATACTGAACGCTCAGTCACCATTTTCATTATTCAGGAGTCTATTGGGAGAATCAGAATCAGCGGGCCACACTAGTGGTGGACTTTATAGGTGATGAGCTAGACCCAAATCTAGTTGTTTCGTTGTGCTCCCTACTTTGTTTCAGACATCAGTAAAGAATAAGCCATTACCTGTGAAGTCCAGGCATGGTACCCTGCGTAGTAAAGGTGTGTGGCTCTGTCTGCTTCCCTCTCTGGACTGTGTTGCAGTGAAATCAGGAGGCACGTCTGTCTTGTCCCCTGATGCACCCCCAGTGCCTCGCTTGGTGCCCAGGCTATGGGCGGTGCTCAGACTTGTCGAATGAATGAAGAGATGGAAAGAGAACCGAACTTGGAAGCACACAGTCAGTTTTCAGTCCTGAATTTGTTCCTGATGAACGGGGCACGTTGGCTAAGCTGAGCCTTACTTTCATTGTCAGCATAGTGAAGATGATTATTCCCGTGTCAGTTAAAAAAAAACAAGGGTGACATGTAAAAGTGTGCTAATTAGAGTAGATACACATAAGCTTATTTATTAACTGATTTGTTTTATTTTGAATGAAACTGAATACTCAGAGTTAGCACTCAATACATTATAATTACTACTACAATTATTATTATTATTTTACCCTTGTAAATACATAAATCATATGTGAATACAAATTCACCTTATGAAAAATTAGAACAGATTAGATAATACCAAGTCTACTTCGACCTGTGGCCCTCCCCCACTGCTTCATAGGTACCATACTTATCAATATAAAAGACTTCATCCAGTGCTTTTCATGCTTGCATATGTATCTGTAAAACCTATTGTCATGATTGAGTTTTTTTAACTTAAGATATGTGATTATATTCTAGAATTCACTTTTTTTCCCATTTATCTCTGCTTCTTGGAGAATATTTCACACAAGGGATATACCGTAGTTATTTGGTCATTAGTCCATCAATAGACATTTTGGTTGGCTATCAGTTTTTTGTTTTTAAATTAATTAATTAATTTTATTTTTGGCTGCATTGGGTCTTTGTTGCTGTGTGCAGGCTTCCTCTAGTTGTAGCGAGCGGGGGCTACTCTTCGTTGCGGTGCGTGGGCTTCTCATTGCGGTGGCTTGTCTTTGTTGCAGAGCATGAGCTCTAGGCACGTGGGCTCTAGAGCGCAGGCTCAGTAGTTGTGGTGCACGGGCTTAGTTGCTCCGCGGCAAGTGGGATATTCCCGGACCAGGGCTCGAACCCATGTCCCCTGCATTGGCAGGCAGATTCTTAGCCACTGCACCACCAGGGAAGTCCGGCTATACAGTTTTGACATTACCAAAATAAATTCTTTAATGACCCTCCCCTCACCTGCTTCTTGGGGCACAGGGCGTTTCCCTTGGGCAACTGTATAGAGGTAATGTTTTAGATTTTGTTAGGTCTTACCAAATTGCTCTCCTAGGTGACTCTACCAATTGGTGCGTCCATCAGTGGCGTAAAAGAGTATTCCTCCCGTCTTTCCCAACACTTGAACTTACAGGAATATTTTCATTTCTGCCAGTCTGTTAGCCCAAAAATGGGGTCACATCTGCCCAACTAATAGGGGGATTGAGCACCTCCTCATGTGTTTTGATAGATGCTCTGTGCCTGTCCTCATTTCATCTTGAGACAACCCAGTGAGTGAACTGTTACTGTCTTCCTTTTGCTCCTGCATCACCAGAGGCCCATAAGAGTCTCAACATCCTCATAACTCACGAGGTTAATAACGGTAAAATGTCCACACACAGGAGTGCAATGTTTCCTAGCAGGTGTGCGGAGGCAGAGTAAAGAAGGGTTGGCCGCAGAAAGTAGAATGCAAATCATGGGTGAGAATACTGGAGCTGGATAGCCTTAGGTTCGTACCTTGAGTTCCCACATTGCCAGCTGTCTGCCATTGGGTGAGTCATTTAATCTCTTGGGAGAATCAAGTTCTGACTTCTGTGAAATCAGAATAAGATTTATCTCGTGGGATTGCTGTAAGGATTAAAGATAACATTTACGGCATAGGCAGCTTTTGGAGCATTAGCTGCTCTTTTGCTTTGAAAAAGAAAAATCTGCCTGGCCTGCGGGAAGCTGTTGCTTACGAAACAGATGAATGTTGACATGCTTGGGTCACTGCCCCCCGCCAGAGCTCTCAGGCTTCTGCCTCGTGGGGCGTTTGTTTTTGCCTTAAGCCCAGTCCAGGAAGTTGTTCCTCCCTCTGAGAGATTGTGAGGAATAACCGGACTGGCCCATCTTAGTGAGTCCCCATAGCCTCCTATTGATAGACAAGGTAGGCATCTGTATGCCTAGTTTACAGACGGGGTCACTGAGGCTCAGGGTGATGACGTGACTTGTGACAGTCCCTGCTGTCTATGTGGGGCCCCTGATCTGCTCCAGCTACTCCTGGTCGCCTTGGAGTGGGCACTGGGTCTTCAGCTCCCAGCCCTTTTTGAATTAAGCCCACTTCAAAACTTACCCGGCCATGGGGACCCCAAAGAGGTGCCCTCAGTCTCTTCATGCAGGGCACCATCACCGCTGGGACCTTCCCCAGGCATTGTTACTAGTCTCATCAGCCCCTGACTCTCTCAGGTACCTTCCTCAGGCTGTGAGCCCTTTTTCTCCCCCAAAGCTTAGCACTTACGGTAGCTGCCAAAACAGCTACATGTTTTTGAGTGCTTACAATGTGCCAAGGACTTTGTTGTGTGACTTTGGGGCAGGTTCATTAACAGTCCTTTTTCCTCTGTTTTCTCATCTGCACAGTGGGGATTGACAGCAGGGCTCGCCACACATGGGTAATGGGAAGGTTCAGTGAGGTGGTGTACATGAGGTGTTCAGCGCCAGGTGCATCATGAGTGCTCAACAAGCACTAACCATGGCTGATATTACCCCTTCCATCCCCACATCATCTTATGTTGTAGGCACAGTAATTAGCCCCATTTCACAGAGGAAGCAATCGAGGCAGTGATCACATGGCAGCCAGTAAGTAGAGAAAAAGGCGTGTGCACCAGGTACAGAGGGTAAACAGCTGCAGAGTGAGGACAGGCACGGCTCTCGGCATCTAAGTCACTGGTGATAATGTTGACTAAGTGGCCAGGGTTGTTTGGGTATGGTCTCCAGCACCACAGTTCTGCGTCTTGCCCTCTATGTCCTTGTCATGCAAGATGCTGTCCTTGTGGAAATCCACATGCATGCTCTGCTGGTATCTGTTTGCCAGGGACTCAGAAGAACTCTCAGGGCCAGACATGGGTGTGGTGAAAGCTCCCAAGGAGGGGGCAATAAAGGCAGCGACAGGCTCAAATAGTATAAGATTCAAGCAAATAGAGCATGCCTGACTTTCTCTCTTATCCTCACCATTACTGGCCTGCAAGGAGGAAATGTAGGCTCCTGTCTACCCACCTTCTGTTTCCCAGGTGCGTGTAGCCCACCCTCTCCTGACCTGTTTCCCCACTCAGGTGACCCTGCCTTCCCTCAGTGCTCTGTGTGCATCTCTGTGGAAACTGCAGACATGGTCAGAGAGGGCAGCCAGCTAGTCAGAGCATTCACAGGCTTGGCAGCATGGATGAGAAGATGGACAAGCTTACAGCATTTGTTCAGCAGGAGAAGGCAGCTGATGCTCATGGGACATCTCAGTGCCACGCCCCGTGCGCCTTCACCAGTTCACCTGCACAACAGCCATCACCTTAGGTTTACAGAAGGGATCGAGGCTGAGAGATGCCACATGCCCACCCACGTGTAGGCAGGGAAGCTGGGGCAGTGAAAGCAAACACATAGAGCATTCTCCCTGACCCAGAGACTATTCAGGCACCTTAGATGTATATGCACTAAGGCATTTAATCCTCACAGCAACCTCTTGAGGTAGGTGCTATTATAATCACCCCCATTTTACAGATGAGGAAACTGAGGCACTAAGAGGTACCTTGCCCAAGGTGACCAAGCAGTAATGGTAGAGCCAGGATATCAACCAGAGTCCATTCTCTTAACCATCACACTCACTTATAGATACAGGCAAGTGCACATCCAAAGCCAAACTCACTGCCCTTCATGTCCCAGCCCCCAGCCTCTGCTGGTTGCAGGTAGATTGACTGACAGGCATCCCGGTGCCATCACAGCTCCCTCTTCAGAAAGGAGGACAAGACCTTCGAGAGGGACACCCGGTGAAGGGCCCAGGGCTGAGAGCTGGCAGTACCTCTTTTGATTGCCCAGCCCTGCACGGGAACACTGAGTTTGTGGAACAAGCCAGGCCGAATTCCTCTGCTTGATTTTCTGGAATCTAGTTAGGCTGGTGAATAGGCCAGTGACGTTTTCATCAATTTCTCAGCCTTCCCTTGGAACGGAGCCTGATTTCCTTGGCCTCCCGTAACGCTCCTTGCTGTTTACTGAGCAAACCAGCTCCCAGAACCAGCTCCACTTAAGCAATGCAGCCGGGCAACGTGGTGGAGGGAAGATTACAGGTATTAGAGGCCATTTAGGATCATTTAGAATCGAGCTGTTTCTGAGTAGGCAATTAATCCAGTTGCATTAAAGGAGCTGCTGGAGCTCCCGCACCTCTCCCTGCGTTAAGAGGGGCATTTGGGATGCTTCTGTTAAATGACTTTCATAGCTAGCTCTGGGGCTTAATGGGACATCGTTTGGGGAGGTGTAGTTCTGGAGGCCTCTCCCCCTAGAGCTATAGGTCTGCTTTAGGAAGGAAGAGACATCTGTCTTGAAAGGTTGCGTTTGTTCCTGGTGCCCATGGCTGGCCAGGCTCAAGCACCTCCTGGGGTCTCAGGACAGAAGTGCGGGGGCGGCAGGGGGTGTCTGGTCTCTGGTCTGGGGAGATAATTGGGGCCCAAAGCAGCAAATATACATCCTCAGGACCTTCTCCTTTATTTAAGATGTAACTGACCTCAGCTTTGTGATCTCTTTTATAGAAGGATGTGAATGGATGTCGGAATGGCTAGAGTTCTTCTATTCACTGAAAGCCTACTATGTGCTGAGTACTTGTGCACCCATTATATCAGTCTTAAAACAATCCTATGAGGTAGGAACTACGTACATGGAAGCTGGGGCTCAAAGAACTTAAGGAGCTTGAGACTTGAACCCATGAGCCCATGGTGGCTAACCTCATACCCCGACTTCCTCCATGTGGCCTCCCTCAGCCTTGATCCCTTCTATAAACTGAGGGCGATGGCTGCATTCCCATCCCAAGCATGAGGCAGACAAAGGGTCACAGAGCATGGCCTTCTCTCTTCCCCCACAGCCTTGCCTATTCCCGAACCAAGTATGTACCCTGTAACTCTATCACCACTTACCATACTGCAGTGAAATTGTTAGTTAGGGCATCTGTTTATCTCACCAGGCTCCCATGAGGATAAGGGACCTGTCATGATCGTCTTTCTAGCTCCAGCATCGGGCAGACAGACAAAAGCACTACTACTCAGATAACAGGTGCTTGGCTGAGTCTCTTCCCTTTTCTGTGTCTCAGTTTACCTTTCAGTAAAATCAGAGGGCTGTACTGCATGCTGAGGGCTGGGGACGCCCCCCTCTCTGACGTGCTATGAAGGTATGTGTCTGCAGGGCTGTTGGGAGGGGAGGCAACATCTATCCAAAGACGGTCTTCTCAGAATGAGCGTGTACTGGCCGGGGACACTGGGAATCCTTGCTTCTGTGTTTAGTCTCTTACAGGTGGCATTATTCTTGAGCATCTACCCATAGTCTGGATTCCACTGATGGCCACTTGCTCTCATGGTTGGCTGCATTCCAAAATGAAAGCACCAGGAGTGGGAATCAAGAGGGCCTGGTAGCCAGGAAGCGTTCAGTACATATTTGCTCAATGAGTCCCTGAGAATAGCTGTTGACTTTCTTACGAACGTTCCCTGTAGTGAGTCGGACACATCTGCTATCCCAAAGTAAAAACCATACTCAATAAGAAGGTAATCACAATAGCCAGGACATGGAAGCAACCTAAGTGTCCATTGACAGATGAATGGATGAAGAAGATGTGGCACATATATACAATGGAATATTACTCGGCCATAAAGAGAAACGAAATTGAGTTATTTGTAGTGAGGTGGATGAACATAGAGTCTGTCATACAGAGTGAAGTAAGTCAGAAAGAGAAAAACAAATACCGTATGCTAACACATATATATGGAATCTAAAAAAAAAAAAAAAAAAGGTTTTGAAGAATCTAGGGGCAGGACAGGAGTAAAGATGCAGACGTAGAGAATGGACTTGAGGACACGGGGAAGGGGAAGCTGGGACGAAGTGAGAGAGTGGCATGGACATATATACACTACCAAATGTAAAATAGATAGCTAGTGGGAAGCAGCTGCATAGCACAGGGAGATCAGCTCGGTGCTTTGTGACCACCTAGAGGGGTGGGATAGGGAGGGTGGGAGGGAGATGCAAGAGGGAGGAGATATGGGGATATACGTATACGTATAGCTGATTCGCTTTGTTATAAAGCAGAAACGAACACACCATTGTAAAGCAATTATACTCCAATAAAGATGTTAAAAAAAAATAAGAAGGTAATCCATTTATAGACGCCTCCCTTCTTTTTCACGTTCTGGTGAAGCTCTCCTTTTGACTGTTCATAATCCTTTTTAACAAAGTAGATTGCTCTTTGTCCACCACCCCACCCTCAGTAAATTTTCAATTTTCTATGATCTTTGTTCTGTTTTTCTGAATATAAAAGAAGATACACTCATTGCAAAATGCTAACATTTCAGAACATCTCAGCCTAGCTTAAACAGAGAAAGTTTTATCCTTGAAGAAAACCACTTTTGGCACTTCAGCATCTATTAATGTCTCCTTAACGTTCAGATTTTAAGTTACCGACTTTCCTAGATTCCAAAAAGATAACGTTCAAACCAAAGGTGGATGGAATCTATATGCCACCAGCCAGGGGGCAGTAGGAGTTATACTTGGTCTTAGCTCTTAAGTTGTTTGCTGCTCTAGCAAGCATTTCTTGGGTTTTGTTTTGGGTTCGAAGGTTTGGGACATTGGGCCAGGCACCGTGTCATAGCAAAGATTCTAGGGCCATGTTTCTCCAAGTGTGTTCCAGGGATCACTGGTATCAAATTTATCTTGTAAAGTGTGTTCTTATTTTTGTTCTTAAAAGCTAGTACTTGGGCTCTACCCCAGCTCTACCAAGTCAGAAGCCGTGCTTGTGAATGCGTGCCTTGTGTTACTGCAAACTTGAATGCCTGAATCCCACCCTTTATTCCCCTTTCATTTGGCCTCAGCTGACAGCTTGAGGTGATGACTGGATAAGCCAGTGGGTCAGAAAAAAGCCTTGGTCCAAAGAAGCCTTGTTCCAAAGGGAAAGCATAGGCATTCTCAGAAACATTAGGGGGAATACCAGATAGGTAACACAGAACTCAGGGGCTTCTGTTTTCCTTTCCCGAATTATCCTGGTTAATGCCTCTTCTTCCTACTAGTCTGATCCCAAAAGTCATCTCCCCATCAAAGTCTTCTCTAAGATCTCCAGGCTAAGGTAACTGTGCTCTCTTCAGTGCTCACACAGCAGTTTATACCTCACTCAAATACAGCACTTAACGTATTATGTTGTGATTGTCTGTGTCTGGCTCTCCCACTATGCTCTTCGTTCCTTATGGATGGGTGCCACGTGGCCCAGTGCCTGGCTTACAGCAGGTATCAGTAACTGAAGAGTGAATGGCTGGGTCAGTTAAAGAGGGTTCATAGGCGTTCACAGGTTGGTCTCCACATCCTATAGAAGAAGGTCATCCTAGAAGGTGTGGTCTGCCTCCAAAATTATTTATCAGTGAACCACTTCCAGTTTCTCATTGGCTCTGTGGACACTGCCTCATTAGCCTATGTACAAGACCTTTCTTTTCTCAAGATAGATGAAATCAATTAATGGCTAGAAGCAAATAGCAAGTTCATAGCCTTATAAACTCATCCAGAATCAACATAGCTCAATATGGCAAACAGGCTTGATGTGCTCCTGGACAGTGAAGGCTTCTGGCAACATTCTCTAGCCAACAGTTCATAAAGAAATGGAGGGAAGAGAAAGCACAGAGCTGGGGAGTCGGGGAGAGGAGCTAAATAAACTCATTTCACAGTAGCTCAGGTACTAATATTTCAATAAAAAGTCTGTTCCTTGCCCAGATGGCAAACCCATCAAGTCATCTTTTGGTTCTAACAAGCTGCTCAGAAGTAAAGGTAATTTCTTCACGATTTTAAAATTTACTTAGAGCTGGGCATACAGAGGGTGTTTCCAAACTTGATGGTAACTGTTATCAACAGTAGGTTCTTCTTACTCCCATCCTTCCCTCCATGGTGTGGCCGTTCTTGGCTCACAGGCATCAGACAGCTCTTGAGATGTTGACAGTCTTGGGGCACTCTCACCGGTGCCCCAAGACTGCCAACTGAGGCTTTTCACCCTTGGGATGCCCTTCCTTACCTTGGCCAAACAGATCCTTCGACTGACTTTTTTTTGGGGGATTCTGCTCTTCTTCTTTTGAATTCAGCAGTTATATTCTACAAGCCTTTACCGAGGACCTACAAAGTGCCATACACTGTGCTAGATACTGTCTAACTCCATCTTACAGGTGAGGAAACTGGATCGGGTTATGCACTGAAACTGGAGCAAGTAAATTTAGAATAAAAAAGGTCAGTTCTGTTTTTCACGCAGAGGGTTATTAACTTATCTATACTTCTTTCTACAAGACCTAGGCCTGGCAGGAAGCAAAAAAGGATTCAAAAAGAAAGTTGTGACAAACTGATGAGTGACAGGACCATAAATGGATAGTGGCCGGGTTTTATGAGAAAAAAAAAAAAGTAGGGCACAAAGCCGACAGGTGAGATACACTTTCTAAGAGCAAGAGCCCAAATATTTAAAAAATAAGGCTATCTCACAGAAGTGTAGGATATATGGCCACAGTTCTGTAATGTTGAAGTGGAGACATCTAAGGCTGTATAACCTTAAAATGCAATTGATTTTGTGTTCGTTTTTTAGGCATTTAAAACTGTGTTCCTAGAGGAATAAGATAATAAACGTTTTAAATGACTTTTCAAGAAGTGCACGTAATTGTAATAAGGGCTACTTGTAGCATTGGTCATCATGAGGGTGAAACTTGGAGTCATGTGTAACATAGATATGATCCATCTGAGACCCAGAGCCAAGTAATGGTTCAAAATCAGAGGGCCAACAGAGCCAGATCATGGGCCTGCTAGACCTTGTTAAGGATTTTGTCTCTAGCTTAAGAGTGGTGCTAAACTACTGAAGGATTTCAAGCAAGAGAGTGACATAGCTTTGCATTTTTAAACGTGCTATATTCTATTAGCTAGAACTCGCAATTCATTTTCCATAGAAATAACTTAATAAATGGTAGTTCTGTGAAGCCAGAATAATGCTATTAGCACAATGTATCCAGCTAAACAACCTATTGAAAAGCTGGCCTTGGTTGCCAACTACCATTTATAACTTGGTTTCTATAAGAAAATGCATTCCAAAATCCAGACAACCTTATTACAAATGACATTTTGGGGGACAGCCTATAATCTACTTAGACTTGTGAAAAGCCACCAACATTTTCCACATCAAAGGTTGTTAAGAAAGGTGAGTAACAGACTTCTGATTTTCTTTTTTTTTTAAAATTATTTATTTATTTATTTTTATTTATTTATGGCTGTGTTGGGTCTTCATTTCTGTGCCAGGGCTTTCTCTAGTTGTGGCAAGCGGGGGCCACTCTTCATCGCGGCCTCTCTTGTTGTGAAGCACAGGCTCCAGACGCACAGGCTCAGTAGTTGTGGCTCACGGGCCTAGTTGCTCCGCGGCATGTGGGATCTTCCCAGACCAGGGCTCGAACCCGTGTCCCTTGCATTGGCAGGCAGATTCTCAACCACTGCGCCACCAGGGAAGCCCCAGACTTCTGATTTTGAGATGGCAGAGTAAAGATCCTTCTAGCCCCTTCTGCTCTCAAGAAACTACCCCTCCATTAAAAAAAAAAAATTTCAGAAGGAAAGGAAATGCAAGTGCTGTGGTAAAACTAAGAAGAATATATATGCTGAATAATAACTATGAGGACAGGCTGTAGTGTGCTGATCAAGGATGTGGTCAGATACTGGGAGAAGAGATCTGTGGCTGCAGACCTCAAACAGTGTCAGCAGGACGGCTTATGAGATTGGTAGTGTCCACTCAGGGGCAAAACCAATCATCTCTTTGCTGTCAATGCCAGGAATAGAGTACATAAGGGGTGGGATAATCCCTGGACACAGTTTGGCACCATAGAGAAGCAATGAAGGAATGACTGCATAAAAAGCCAGGGTGGCACTGTGTTAGTGCATCAGGGTAGAAGAGGCTGAACCTTGTGACACTGACCTTTGCTGGGTAAAATAACTAGTGTACACACCCAGCACTGCACCATAAGGGATTTTACTGTGAAATAGGGAGAATTCCTGCCAGCTTAGAACATGGCCCTGCCCCACTTCTAATAAAATCTTCTACAAATAGCTAATGCAATTAAAACTCAACTCAGTCAAAGATTGGTAATAATACTTATTTAAAAAGGAACCAGTACAGGTTCTACACAAAGATAGTACAATAAAATTGAGGAAGGGAATGGAGAGAAGGCAAATAAACACATACACACACACAAACACTGCTAGAAGCTATTACCACAAATACAATGAAAATTGGGACCAAATATATCACCATTAATTTAAAAAGAAAATTAAGCAACTACCTCTTTATACCAAAACTCAACACAGAGGAAGATCAAGCAGGGGATAAAACATGATTGTGCTTATATAGCAAAATAAAACCATCACAGAAGTGAAGGAGCCGTATTTGAAACATTAAAAAGGAGAATGAACAGTCCTAAAAATATTAAACAGCATGAATAGGAGTGGGGAAAATGAAATGGAAACCAACAAAACATTAAAAAGCATTAGGGAGAGAACAGTAATCATGGAAGACAAAGGAGATCCAATATGCACATGTTTGGTGACACCAAAGGAACAAAGTGAAGAAATATAATGGAAAAAAATTCAAAGATAAAAAAACAAGAATATGCTCCAGAAATTAAAGGAAACTTAAACCTAGAGAGTAAAAGATCACACTGTGTTCTAAGAAAACATCATCCAGAATATTCAAAACAAAGATATATCATAGTAAAATTGATGGATTTAAAATCTAAACAAAGAGTCATTTGTTGGTACAAGCAAACATGTCAAGTGGCCTTTAAAGGAAAAAGAAAAGGCTTTTCCATAGAAACAGTAAATGCTAAGTGACAGTAGGGTAATATCTTTAAATGTGTCAGAGAAATAGGTTGACCCTCAAAATCCGTATCCAGCCAAACTTCCATTCACATATAAATACAAGGGACTTGTATTTGGCTCTCTTTGATCTGACACACAGCAATTCCAGAACACAGCCCCCATTAACATTTCTTGTTAAATTATTAGAAGATGAACGTCAACAGATAAGTGAATGCAGTGTTCTCTGCCTAGCCTTTTTGCTGTAATTTCTCCATTCAAAAAACCCACAACTCTTGAAATTAAAATTACAGAAATGGAAATGTGGAAATTACCCAACCGACTTCCACTATGGACAGTATTGAAAATAAGGTATTCCAAAAAGCTCCTCCTGTAGCACTTACCTATTTGTTGGAAAATCACAAGTGTGCTTTTTAAAAAGTGAATAAGTATGCTTGTGTAATTAAAGGAAATATTCAGGGACAAAAGTGAAAAGAGAGCCAAGTAAAGAGTAGCAAGCAAATGTCAAACGCTGCCTGCACAGGGGAACTTCCCAGTAAAAAGGACCTAGACTCTGAGTTTTTAACAGCCTTAAAGACAGTTAAAAGCAGGGCCCCACCCTCAATAAAGCTCACACACTAGACATGGGTTACCCTCAGTGAACAGCTGAATAGAGGGGAAAAAATATTTAAAGCATTTAAAGGAATAAAAGATGGCATAATGGCTCAAGAAAGCACCAAATGTTGATGAGGCATATTATAAAAAGCCTCAAATGTAATTTAGATATGAAATTACAAACACAGTGGACATGTTATGGAGGAAATGAGACATACATGAGAAGAGAATTAATGACGTGGAAGATGGAAATTATGAAAGTACTCAAAATGTACTCAGAAAGACAAAAAAAAAGAATAGGCAAACATGGAAGAGGAGAGAAGGGACATGAAATGAGGCTGAGAGAGTCTCACAGTTATGTTCTGTTAAGTGGAGCCTGGGGGAAGAGGCAGTGGTCAAAGAGGTATGGCTAAGGGCTAGAACCGATGCAAGACAACTCTCAGTTTCAAGATGCCCAGTTAATCCTAAGCTGGATGGATCAAATAAATTCTCAGAAAAAGAAAAAGAAAAAAGACTTACTACAGAAAATTTCAGAGCACCAAAAAGGTCTTCAAAGAAGTCAGGAAAAATATACAGATCACCTTATCATGCAGTGACCAATCCAAAACAGCTTTTCAACAGCAGTAATGGAAGCCAGTGAAAAATCTGCAAAGTGCAGAGGGAGAGAGATAAAAGTAAACTGTAAATCGAATACATAGTTGAAAATATGGATGAGAGAAAGGTATTCTGATAAATAAAAGACCAAGAATTGGCTGCCAATAAAATCTCGCTATAGGAAAGTCAAAAGGTTTTGGTTCAAGAAAAAGAACATTGATCCACCCTAGAAGAAAGGCCTAAATGCAAGAAAGAAAGGTGAGCCAAGAAATTGGTAGACAAAATGTGAAATTGAAATAAACATTGACTATATGAAAAAATAATAATGCTCAATTTTGTGGGTGTGTGTATAGAAAACGTGATAGAATTAAACTATTGGACAATAATAATATGTGAAGTGGAGGGAGTTGATTGATATAAAGTACTCTGACATCTTTGGATTATTTGGGAAGTGGAGGAACTGATAATATTTGACTTTAAATGAAATATGCATAATAAAATCTGAAGTAAAAGATACAGTAGAGAGAAAATTGAATTAAAGAGAGTATAAAACACTGTTTAGAAATTGCAGGACAAGGTAAAAATACAAACTAAGATGAAAAACTAATACCAGATTTATCAGTAACCGTAATATATGTCTCTGTTGTTGTACTAAACTCACCAATTAAGAGAGACATTGTCAGGTTAAGTAGTTTGAAAAAGAAAAGAAAAAGCTACATGCTGGTGATGTAGTTTTTGAATTTTCCCCAATCCCCTCATACGAACGGACAGACAAACTCAACAAAACAAAAACCCATGGATAGTATCTACAAAATACCTAGGTGACAGGTTCTCTTCATGAATTACAAATTGTGAGTGGGGAAGGTCAAAGCACTGACGACCAGGATGGCCAGCACTGAGATATATTCGAATAAAATCTCTACACTTTGAAAGAAAAATAAATCGTTTTGCTCAGGCAAAACAGACTAAATCACATATAAAGGAAAGATCAGATTATTATCAGGCTGACAGCTACAAGACCTGCATGGTATCAGAACTATGCAGGAGGAAGGAAAGGAAAGCAATGAGGCATCCTATGGGCTTCAGGATCAAAAAGAGCCAACAGGTACCACTGGAAAGCTTGACAATCAAATTGAGAACAGCAGCGAAAACTCGGAGGGATCTTGCACACTTCAGTAGTGGATGATTACAAGGAGTCAGCAGTAAAATCTGGACCAGTCTGGACCTTGTGAGCTCTCTAAATGAACCAGGCAAAGCCCCCTCCCAGGAATAAATACTGGGACTCAGAATCTAAGTTGAGCAGCGCAGAGACAGTAGTGACAGGAAATTGAAGGTCTGGATAAAAGAGTGTGAGGAAAACAGAGCTGGGGCATCTGAGAAAAGATGCCACCATATTGGCAAATTGTCTTTGAACATTATACAAAGAAAGCAAAAGAGAGAGCTCTGTGGAGTTAGAAATTAAAATTTAAACTACTACAACCTCTTCTAAATGCTTAGAAAAACTAATTTCACATAAAAGAGAGGACAGAAGTGATTGGAATCAGAACACCTAGAGAGGTGGGATAGGGAGGGTGGGAGGGAGACGCAAGAGGGAGGGGATATGGGGATATATGTATACATATAGCTGATTCACTTTGTTATACAGCAGAAACTAACACAACATTGTAAAGCAACTATACTCCAATAAAGATGTTAAAGAAAAAAAACAACATATACAAAGTTAGTATCAAGAAAAGGAATAGCATCCCTGCAGGCAGTAAAAGCATGCCAGAGAATGTGGCACAGAGAATGTGTTCGATCCTTGGTCGGGCAACTGGATCCCTCATGCATGCTGCAACTAAGAGGTCCGCATGCTGCAACTAAGAAGCCTGCATGGCCCAACTAAAGATCCCGCATACCGCAACAAAGATCCCATGGAAAACTAGAGACCCGGAGCAGCATGCATGCATGCATGCATAAATAAATAAATAAATAAATAAATAATTCAAAAATAAAATGCAGAGATATAGGACTTGGATCTATCAGAAATTTTGCTGTTTCAGCCATCAAATTAGGGAGCAAGGACTGATACCATTACTGTTATCTGGAGACTGCTAAATACACAATATGGGGAAAAACACATGAATGATTATATGATATTCTAATTCTCTCTTACCCTTGGCTGCTTGAGAACTAGGATCTTGGTGAAGAAAGACAATACAGATGTAAGATAGGAGAGGTGAAGTAAAAACCTTGTAATCCTGAATATTTGAATCAGAGTGTTATTATGAATTCAAGAGAGATTTTATCCTGACTTCATGTGAAATAGCTGGAATTGGTAAGGCAAGAATAAAGTGTTAAATTAGGATCAGAGGTACCAGAATGAAATGATAGATTAGACAGAGAGAGAGAGAGAGATGTGGGGAGGTGACAGAGAAATAAATATAGATGTGTGTATAAGCAAGAGTTAATATACATATATATTTCCAAGCTCTGTCTGCTAAGAAGACCTAGAAGCAATGACATCCAACAGTGAACACAGCTAGCACCCATATCTTGGTTTCTAAGTACCATTCTCAGATAAAGGGAGCCAGGCCTCCTTCAAGAAGTAGTTGATTTCACAGCTGCAGCAGAGAAAATACAAGACGAAACCAGAGCACTGTAGATCCAGTGACCTAGTATTTTAACAAATAAATTGTACTGGAAAAAAAGGAGGGTAAATGCAATTGAGGAGGAAACCTATAGGCCAGAAGAGACTTAAGGCATATCTTTAAAAACAAAAACAGGAAAAAAAATGAACTGTGGTACTTAGGGATGAACATTTGGAAGATAAAGCTGTAAATAAAAGCAGGGAGTGATTATCATAAAAGTCAGGATACTGATTACTTTTTGGGAAAAGAAAGAGGGTTTGTGACTGAGACAAGGGCTTCTAAGGTGACTAGCAAATTTTGTTTTTTGACCCAAGTGCTGATATCAAGGGTATTTGCTTCAAAAACATTTATGTTGCTCTACATTTGTTTTATTCAGTTTTCTTTATTTGTACTACGTTTTACAATAAAAATATTTTATTTTTTAAGTTCCATGCTCTTTAAGAGACATATCTCAAACATAAAGATGCAAAGAGACTGTAAGTAAAGAGATGAGAAAATGAACAGAATGTTTTTGGAAATAGAATAAGATATTATGGGCAAAAACTAGCCAAGAGAGAGCCGTTGTAGCTATAGTAATAAGAGGCAAAACTGACCTTAAGGCAAAAAAACGTTATTAAGAAAGAAAAAAGGAAACTATATGATGATGAAAGGATAAATTCACTAGGCAGATATAATTATTCTAAACTTGTATGCACCAAATAAAGCAGCTTAAAACGTGAACTAAAACTTGACTGTACTAGGAAGGAAAACGTTCAAATGCACTATCACAGTGGGAGATTTTACATGTCTCAGTAATTGATAAATTAAGCGTATAAACCATTAATGAGGATTTAAAAGATTTGAATAACAAAATTTATAAGATCTAGCAGAAATATAAAGAATTTTACATTTAGAAAAGAGAATACATATCCTTTCAAACACATATGGAAAGCTTATAAAATTGATCAGATAATGACTAAAATTTTAAAACATGGCTACAAACCCACATATATTTAGACCTCTCTCTCTCTGCTATAAATGTAATTACATATGTATTTTTTAAATTCCAAATAACCACACATGGATTAACAATGAAATTCTATTAAATTAAAATATACTTACCTACTATACATAAAACTGATATAAACATTTGTGTTCAGCTTTTTGTGTAAATAAGGTTCATGCAGAAAGTTGAATATGAATGTTCATTATAGCTTTACTTACAACAACTAACAACAGGAAACATCCCAGGTGTCCTTTAATAGGTGGCTGGTTACCCAGACTGTGGTACGCACACACCATGGGAACACCACTCAGCAGTGAAAGAGCATGAGCTGTTGATACATAAGACACCTGAATGAATCTCCAGAGAATGAGGCTGAGTGAAAAAATCCAGTCCCTAGAGTTTACATACTGTATTTTTCCATTTATATAACATTCTTGAAACAATAATTTTTTTTCAATGGAGAATAGATTAGTGGCTGCCAGTGGTGAGAAGGGGATACGGGTGTGACTATAAAAAGGCAACATGAGGAATCTTTGTGGTGATGGAGGTGTCCTGCATCTCGACTGCATCCATGTCAATAACCTGACTGTGATATTGTATCATATATTATTGTAAGATGTTAAATTGTTGGGGAGAGGGGTCAGGAAAAAGGGTACATGAGAATCTTTCTATATTATTTATTACAAGTGCATGTAAATCTGCAGTTATCTCAAATTTTTAAAATTTAATAGAAAACACATTAAAAAGTGTAGATTAAGGCATGTGTGGTACAGTGAAAGCAAAATTTATAGTCTTTAAACCTTATTTGTAAAAAGGCTGAAAATTTGTAAGCTAGTGTTTCAAACTAATACGTGAGAAAAAGAAACTATTAAGTTGAAAGACCAGAAAAGAATGGACATAATTTACATAAGAATAGAAATTAATAAAACGGAAAAAAAAACCAACAACCGTAAAGAAGATGGACCAAGTCAAAAGGAAGAGAAAGAAGACACACACGTGCATACACACAGAGTGTTAAGGGAAACAATGGTTAATCTACAGATGTGGTACAATTTAAAATATAAGAGAATGCTATGGATAACTTTATTCCAATTAATTTGAAAACTTAGATGAAAGGACAATTTTCAAGAGAAATAGAACACTATGACTAACTGAAAAAGAAGTACCTAAACCACGTTAATTGTGACCATTAAAGAAATGTAGACATATCAAACACAAAACAAGATGGTAGAAATATGTCCAGAACAAAGACAGAATTCTCCGGGGAGAAACCAAGCTTTTCCAACCAGATTTTTTTTTTTTTTGATCTAGCTATATGTTGTTTAGAGGAGTCATAATTTAAAACATAAGATTATGGAAAGGTTGAAGATTAGTGGAGAAGGGTATATCAAGAAACACTACTAAAAAAGAAAGCTTATGTTACCAGAAATAAATATAACCATATATACTGACAAATGTTCAGTTCATCTTGAGGATATAACCCATTGTAAACTGGGTATGCCACTATTAATGTGGCTTCAAAAATTCAGAGCAAATGTTGGAACTGCAAGGAGAATATGACAAATACACCGTTACCCTGGGCAAAGTCAGCATACCCTCTCTCAGTAAGTGATACTTGAATCAGAAGAAAAGCGTTAGTATGGAGATTCAAACAACACAATTACAAAGTAGTGCTAGTAACTGGAGACTGAATTTTCTTTTCAAGCATTCGTAGGAATTTGTAAAAAAAAAAATGACCATTTATGAGGCATGAATCAATTTTCAACACAAAGACTGCATTCTTTGACTATAAAGTAATTAACATAAAATCAATATAAAGGTAACTTTATAAAAATCTCTATGGAACTTAAATCCCTCTTAAATTACTCAGAGATCAAAGAACAAATCACAAAGAAAATTGGAAAATATTTAGAACTGTGTAATAATGAAAATATTATATATCAAAATGCATGAAATGGAGTTAAAGCAGTGTTTAGGGAGAAATGTAAGTAATGCAGTGTTTATGTTAACAAAGACTTCCAGTTGAAATGTAGTGGACTTAGCATCCCAGTTCAAAGTTAGAGCAAACAAAGACTATAGAAAGGAGGAAATAATTCAAGTAAAAGCAGAAACTAATTAAATGGAATACAAATGTGCAATAGAAAAGATTGACAAAGGGAAAGTTAGTTCTTTCATAAAAGCTAAAATAATTGACAAACCTCTGCCAAGATTAAGTAAGAAAAAAAGAGTCGTTACAAATAAACCATATTACACATGAAAAAAGACAATTTTAAATGCATCAGTGATATAAAAGGTAATATAATCCTTAGGGTAATCTGAAAAAAATAGGTGAAATGAACACATTTTAGAAAAATATAAAAACTGACCAAAGAAAAAATAGAAAATCTAAACAGTCCTGAAAATCTGAAATTAAAGAATTTACTTGATAATCAGTAGCTAGTATCCCCACAAAGAAAACATCAGGTCCAAATGGTTTAATAGGCAAGTTTTGTCAAACATTTAAGGAATACGAAATTCTAATCTTACATAAAATCTTACAGAGAAGAGAAATAGCAGAAACTTTCCCTGATTGGCTTTACAGAGCAAATATAAACTTTATGCCAGAAGTGGATAAGGACACCAAGAGAAAGGAAATGAGCATTCAGAAACCCAAAATTTATTTGCAAAAAATTATTAGAGTGAGCCACGAACAAAAATAACATGACGACTGAGGTGAGTTCATTTTCAGCGTGGTACCTTATTATGTAGGTAAAATTTTATATTAAAATGAATATGAGAATTTATCAGTGTTTCTATAAATAAGAAATATTAAAATGTCGAGAACAGGTTCTATTCTGACTGGATTTCTTATATACTGCAAGTGAATCGTTAAATTGCTACAGTCAATTTGGAAAACCAGAATCATATGGTGGGACCTAATAATGCTAAAGATATGCATAACCAGCAATTCTACTCCTAAAAGCAAATTAAAAGAAATGAGAGCATAAGTACACAAAAAGACATACTGAAAAATGTTCTTGGCAGCCGTAGCTCCCAAACTATTGATAGAAACTATTTAAAAATCTGTCAACATCAGGATGCATAAATTATAGTCTCTACACAAATCTGTACAGCAAAGAGAATGAACGAACTGTATAGCCACACTGAACATGGACGTGTCTCACAGAAACATAATATTATGGGGGGGAGGGGGGAAAGCTAGACATGAAAGAATACTTTCTGTATGATTCCCTAGGTATAAAAAAGATGCAAAATCGATCTGTGGAAAAAGGGGTCAGCATAGTGGTTATCTTCATATGGGGCAGTCACTGTTTGGGGAGCAGTTCTCATGTCATGGGATGTTTTGATCCTTCATCTGGGTGCTGGTTTCATGGGTGCATGCTCTTTGAAAATTCATAAAGATCTACACGTATGACTTGTGTACTTTTCTGTATATTATACTTCAATAAAAAGCTTACACAAAATTTCTATACCCCAGCTGCAAACAGAAAAGGTATTCAAAAATGATAATAAAAACAATGAAAAATAACTTTCTAGGACTGAACAACAATTGTACATGATCCTTAGGAAGCAAATTATACCATTCTATTGAAAGGCATTAAACATGACCTAAACAAAGTATATTATTGGATACCAAGACTCAATATGTTTAGGATGTCAATTCTTTCAAAATTAATCTGTTGATGCAATGACAATTAAAACTCCCAGTGCAACTTGACAAGTGGATTCTCTAGTATATTCAGAAGATGATATCCAAAAGGAGAAAATCATGGAAGGTTTTGTCCTCCCCATAGTGAAACCATACTATAAGTAACAGACATTAAGAGAATTGGTACTGGGATGGAAAAATGGAAACAGATAGAAAGTCTATAAATAGACCCATACATGTATAAAACTGGTTTGTAAATTGGCAGTAAAACAATCCATTACGTAGCAGGGGGATAATTGATTTGGATGCTACGTCTCACTATGCACAGAATTAATTTCTGGTGAATTAAGGACTCATATATAAAAAAGGAAACCTTCATTTTAAGAAAAATGTATAGAAAATACTTTATGCCTGTGGGTTAGAGAAAGATTTCTTAAACATTATATAAATAGTAATATTGGTAAATTCAAATATATTTGAACTTTGAATTTTTATCCCTCAAAAGACAGTCCAAATGCATTAAAAAGATGAGCCACACACTGAGAGAAAACATTTTCAACATACAAAGCCAACAACAAATAAGTATCTAGAATATATAGTGGATCCCAGGGAATCAATAAGATACAGGTATTTACAAAGAAAAGAAAAAAATGAACAGACGTTTTATAAAATGTGAATGACCACAAGGTATTGAAAAAGTGCTCAATTCTATTATCATAGAAATGGATATTAAAAAGTGCTATGTGATATGATTGCAAATCCTACATGTAAAAAAAATTTTTTTTAAGTCTGACATTGATAAACATGAGCCAGAGTGTGGAGCAATAGGGAGATTTATACACAGCTGGGAGCTAGGGGTGAATTGGTAGAACCACCGTGTATAAGATTTGGCATTTTATTGTTAAAGCTAAAGATGGATGTATTTTTCAGTATAGCAACTCCATTTGGAACTGGCTACCGAGATAAACTCTCATTCATGTATATCATGGGTTATGCACAGAATATTTTTAGTAAATTTATTTGTAAAAGCTAAAATTGGAAACAATCCAAGTGGCTCATCAGTAGTAAAATGAATAAATAAACTGTGATATTTACACTCATGGGATATTACACAGCAGTGAAAATGAACAAACACTAGCTACAAATATCAAAATGGATGAATTCTTAAACTTATTGTTGAGAGATAAATGCAAATTACAATGGAATGCATTTATTATGGTTCCATCAACATAAATGTAAAAAAATTAACTTTGCAATATGTATATAAGTAGTCGACAAATTAGCACAAAATTTGGAATAGTGTTTGCCTCTAGTTGTAGAGCTTTATCACTTGCCTCCTGAGGGATCTGCCATCATTCTCTCTCCAGCTGCCCCTGGGTTCTGCCCCTTTGTCTTAATTTCTTGCCCAGGGAGATAATGGGAAAGGTTTTACTCCATCCTTTGGAGCTGGAAAAATAGCTGCCTTTTTGGGCATCTGAGCTCCCCTGAGTTCAACATGGCACTTCCTGCATGACTGGTAAACACCCTTCCTCCTACCATGGGTTTCTGCTGGAAGCCCCTTTTTTGTTGTTGTTTTTGGTTTGGTTTTGTTGTTAATGCTTTATAGAGTATGAATTCATGCATGTGGAAAGTAAAATGCAGATGAAATTTAATCCAATAAAGTGCCAGGAATACATTTCAAAAGAAACAATCCAGATTATTCAAGAATAATGTAGGCTACAGTCTACTGTCCCTAGAAAAGGAAGGGCCCCCGAAATGCACAGTCCTGCAAATTTATTGACACCGCTCTGGTCCCACAAGCCATATAAGGGGAGTGGGTATTAGAAACAATGTGATCCTAGATTGATGCAAGATGATGGTGCTTTTGCACCCAGCACACATGTGTATTTGAGGTCTTGTCTCCTGTACATGATAAAATCTAACTAGAAACAACCTTCCTCCTCATCCCTGCTCTGTGCCTGGCACTATGCTGTGTATTTTCACACTCTCAACGTCTTGATTTTTAACAACAATGAGATATCACCTCACACCTGTCAGAATGGCTATCATCCAAAAGTCTACAGATAACAAATGTTACAGGAGAGGATGTGGAGAAAAGGGAACACTCATACACTGTTGGTGGGAATGTAGATTGGTGCGGCCACTATGAAAAACAGTATGGAGGTTCCTCAAAACACTAAAAGTAGAGCTACCATATGATCCAGCAGTTTCACTCCTGGGTATATATCTGGAAAAAATGAAAACACCAATTCAAAAAGATACATGCACCCCAGTGTTCATAATAGAACTGTTTGAAATAGCCAACACATGGAAGCAACCCAAGTGCCCATAAACAGACAAATGGATGAAGAAGATATGGTACACACACACACACGCGCACACACACACACACACACACACGCGCGCGCACACAATGGAGTATTACTCAGCCATAAAAAAGAATGAAATTCTGCCATTTGCAGCAATGTGGATGGACCTAGAGAATATTATGCTTAGTGAAATAAGTCAAAGTCAAATACTGTATGATATCATTTATATGTGGAATCTAAAAAATAATACAATTGAATGTATATATAAAACAGAAACTCACAGACATAGAAAACAAACTTGTGGTTACCAAAGGGGGAAAGGAAGTGGGGAGGGACAAATTAAGGGTATGGGATTAAGACATACAAACTACTATGTAGAAAATAGATAGGCAACAAGGATATATTGTATATCACAGGGAATTACAGACATTGTCTTGTTATAACTTATAATGGAATAGAATCTTCAAAAAGCATACTGAATCACTATGCTTATACCTGAAACTAATCTAATATTATAATATAGATTATACTTCAGTAAAAGAAATTCTTGGTGTTTTAGGGTAACTCTGTTGTGTAGAGGGGCTCAGAAGATGAGGTGACATGTCCCACTACAAGTGGAGGAGCTAGGTTTCTGACTGCATAGCCCATTTTCTTTTTCTTCTCAGGAATGTCTCTAATTCTGTGATCAGAGCGTCCCGGGGCTGCGGTGTCAGTGTTAATTAACACTACCAAGACCCTTGACCCCAGGAAGGAGTAGTTGAAAAGCCACAACCTGGACAGAATTGGTTATCCTCAGAGAGACTACCCTAAGTGGGTGCTCAGCACATATTTGCTGAATAATGAGAGCCGACAGTATTTTTCCATCCCTTTAGTTTATAAAATGGGAGGTACAGCCTCATTTTACACAGTAAGGAACTGAAGTTCAGAGTGATTTGCTTTCAGCAATATAATTAGAGATAATCAGATTATTTAAAATATATATCCTGAACTGTTTGGCAGAGTGAGATACAGTGAGTATGAATAAAGGTCAGTCCTATAACAGGCACTGAGAAAAGAATCTATAGAACACCTTATACCACAAGGCAGTTCTACTAGGAGCATATATTAAAGCAAAAGGTGTTTGGATACCATGTGAGGGTCAAGCAAGTTGTGTAGGGAACAGCCATGTCCAGTCCAGAAGCCAGGTCTGTTAAGTCAAAATGGGCTTATGGTACCAATAACAGCAGCAGTAACAGCTGCATGGGCCCTGGAGGCAGATTGTCTGGGTTCTAGTTCCAGCTCCGCCACTTCCTAACTGTTGAACTAGCTGTGAGTAGGTTGCTTAACCTGTGTCTTAATTTACTCATCTGTAAAGCAGGGGTATTCAGGGTACCTCTGTTGGTAAGCTTGCATTGAGCATTAAAGGAGTTAATATTTTAAATCACTTAGAATAGTTCCTGGTACATAGTAAAGGATGTATAAGTGCTTGTCAAATAGAATTACCTTTTAAGCATCTTTCTGTATCTTCATAGCACATTTATGAGGGATACTTGTATGCCATTTTACAGATTTAGAATTCAGCACAGAGGGGTCATGTGACTAACCCTCCCTTACGTGGCTGGAATTCAAACCCAGTTGGCTTGACACAAAAGCTGGGCTCTACCCCCAACCCCAGCTTGTCTACACGACATTTGCATTAGAATCCACACCCTAGAATACACCTTCCTTTCCACTATGCAGGCACTACTAAAACAAAACCAAATGCCAAAAATGGAATTTTGAGTGTTCTACCTTAGTCTTCTTTTTTTCACATACCTAAAAGCGAAAATTAAAAAGGAAACAAAGATAGTAATACAACACACACACACACACAAAGGGTAATTACTGATTTTATTAAAAACATCTATCACAGAACCACATAACCATTGTTATTTCACGCCTGGGAATACAATGCACGCTATTAAGCTATTTGATGATTAACGATAGAAGCATGATTAAATATGTTAATGAAAGTGTCAGGCTGCACTGAGATGCATGCCATGCATTGGACTCCAAGAGGTGGGCTACCTTTGTGACCCCTTTGTGAACTTTCTCTTTACCTGGGCTTTCTAGAGGGTTAGTTATTTCCTGCTTTAAAAAAAAAAAAATCCTCTGGGTAATGAAATTCTGTCTGATCCTGGGGGCCTGGCTGGCTACCCTGGCCCCCTGCCCTCTGGCTGCTGTTGCAGCCTGTTTTCATTCTCTTCTCAGTGGAATTAGAAATTGGGGCCCTGGCTTTCTTCTACCAATTAATCTATTTTCAGATCTACAGGGAACAGGACAAAATACAGGCAGGAGCAAACTATATATATTTTTTGAATTTTAGAATTTTATTTTTTTAATACAGCAGGTTCTTATTAGTTATCCATTTTATGTATATTAATGTATATATGTCAATCCCAATCTCCCAATTCATCCCACCATCACCCGCCCACACCCCCCAGCCCCGCCACTTTCCCCCCTTGGTGTCCATATGTTTGAGGAGGGAACTAATATCTGTCAAGCTCAGCCATTGGCCACGCATTGTGCTGGGCACTTCCTGTACTGAAACATTAGTTCTCATTTATCCTATCGTTATCCTCATTACTATCTTGTTTTAACAAAGAAGATGGGGGCTCAGAGATGTTAAATGACTTGGAGTGGTAGTCATTCGTGAGGCTTCTCAAATATCTTTGGTTCTCCTTCTGGGCAAATGATCAGATGACCCTTCTCTGCCGTCTTGGCTTTGGTGTAGCCGTGTGAGTATAAGTGACATGTGTCTCATCCGGGTGGAACCTTAGAGAGATTATGGATCACCGTGTGCTCTTTCTCCACACCTGTTTCATCAGTTTAACTCCACGTAATTAGGCTGAGCAGAGCCCACTTCTAAACGGCCCATGGATGTATAACACAATTGAGAAATAAAGATTGTTTGTTGTTTTCAAGCCACTAAGATTTGGACCTTGTTTTCACTACAGCATTACCTGGTCTGCCCTAATTAATAGACCTGGTCAAGTTTCTATACCTTGGGTAGATCTGGGAGCTGGGATTTGAAAGTAGTTCTTTCTGTTTGCAAAGACCTTGCTCTTTCTACTGCTCCAGACTCTTTTAATGAGACACAGTCAGACCCTAGGATCTGGGAGGACAATCTCCTATGCTAGCCCCACCACATGAGGGACATGGAAAGGGCACAGACATAGCCCCTGGTCAGAGGCTTTCTGTGGGCCCACCAAAGATGCCAGCAGGGGAAGGCATAGGGCTCAGAATTTTGGTCAGTTAAAACATATTGATTCATTCTGTAACCTTGCACCAAAATCACCTAATCTCAGTTTTTCACACATACATTGGGAATAACATCAAATAATTCAAAGTCCCTGGCCTCCAGCGAGCCTTGGTAGCAAATGAGATCCTCCTTTTCTCTCGAGTCAGGAGAGATATTTTCAGGGATTATACAAGATTACTGTACAGTATTGTTCACTACCTTGAATGGTAAAATATCCAGAAATATCTGGAACTGGGTGGCAATAATCTGGGTTTTGGACAAGGAGAGTAGGAAAGAAGAGAAGATAGGAGGAAAAGATGCTGAGAATAAATTCAGCTGAAAAGCATCAATGTCGTCACAAGGAATTAGGTCAATAAAGAAAGGCCAAGATAGGAAATGGGATTGTATGACTGAGAGGGTCCATAGGGCTGTGCTCAGAATGGTGTACATGGGCAGTCAGGCTTCCAGATCTGTCCCATAAACCAGTGGACTCATGGTTGGTTTTGTTTTGTTTTTTTATTTGCAAATCTCATCAGTAAACATTTCTGTTTTCTCCATACATACATTAACTTACTGATAAATGTATATATACATCACTAGAGTAATGTATTATGTGCATTATATACACATTTTTGTGTATGTAAAACATATACCAAAAGAGAAATGCTAAAAGGATGAATAAATAAACAGAAGTGGATGACCTAATATATTCTTTCCACACCCTCTGATGGATCACTGATGGCTCATTGAGCATGGAATAGGATATATGTAACCCTCTAATTGAGTCAACAGCTTTGTATCTTTCTGCCTGGAAGTGACTTTGTTACCACCAGTTACAGAACCCATGGGGAAGGAACACAGCGAAGCTTTTCAGCTGCCTGTTTTGACGCAACCTTTCACTGAGCTGAATGCTTTAAAAAGGACAAAGAACAAAGTAAAATATACTTTAATCAAATTCCAAGGGAAAACATAGTCAAAGGGCAAATATAACTCATGTTTCTTTTCTCTTTCCAATGTCATAGAGGATTGTGAGCCATCTGTGTCCCTTGGAAACCAGGCAGAGGGTAGACATCTTGATAAGCAGAGAAGTGTTAATTTACTCATTTAAAGCAATAGTTCCAGTTGCTCATATCAAACTCACTCTCTACCTACGACCCTAAAAATCTGTCATCTCAACAAAAAACTAAAGAGTCCAATTTGTTGCATAGCCATTTAAAATAATGAAGTCATGAACTCTACCAGACGTATTTCTGAAACTTAAGAACCCCTTGATAAACAGAGCAGTATGCTTGGTGACTGAATTGTTTGGTTGGAGATAAAACAGGGAGAGAGAAAGGGAGGAATCACCCTCAGTGGAAACTTAAAAGTGATTTCCTTGGTGGGTGGAGTTAGTATTTGAATTCCATGAGATAGTATATTGTGAGGACTCCCTGCCCAGCTCCCAGAATGTAGGACATGTTGAATGGATGCTGTATGAATGCATAAAGTTCACAGACATTTCTGCATAATTTATCCCTGATGACTTGCAAAGTCTAGCAAAATATTTAAAGATTTAAAAAAAAGAGAGGCTAGACTAATAAAATGGAATTAAAAACTCAATAAGTTTAAAGCAAAACAAAAAAAGAAGAACAAAGCATAGAAAAAGCAAGACGACATAAGATGGTAAAATATTGGATTGGCCAAAAAGTTCGTTCGGGTTTTTCCATAACATCCTACAGAAAACCCGAACGAACTTTTTGGCCAATCAGATAATTCTTAATAGTATTCTCAGCACATGCAAATAAGCTAAATTCTCTAGTTTAAACATGAAATTGTTACATTTGATTAGAAAACAAAAGTTATACAATTTTAAAAGAGATACACCTAAAACATAAGGCTACAGAGAGATTGAAAGTCCAATGTGGGAAAAAATATATCAGGAAAACAGTAATTAAAAAAAAAAAAGCTGGTGAAACCATATTAATGTCAGATAAAATAGACTGAAAGTAAAATGATAAATTTTTGTTTTACTAAAAGAGGGTTTGATTTACCCAGTTACAGAAGATTTTTTTAATCTGTGAGTTCCAATGACTCTAAACTTCTATGCACATAATAACATAAAAATATGTCAAGTCAAATTTGACAAAACTGCAAAGAGAAAATTTCAGATATGTCAGCTGGAGATTTTTGATAGTCCTTCATTCAGTCATTAAACACATGTTTGCTGAACATCTGTTTTATTTAAGGCTTCCTTCTAAGTGGTGAGGAGATAACAAATACATCAAAATTTCTGCTCTTCATGAAGCACACATTCTCCTGGATAGAGTAGATAATGAAAACCAATATATTTAATGTGTCAGCTGTTGATAAGTACAAGAAGGAAAAAATAGATGAGGGTAAGAGGACAGAAAGTGATGGAGAAAGGGGGTTGTTGTTTATATTGTGACGAAGGTACGACTCCTTCATGAGTGACCTGAATGAAGGGAGGGAGAAAGACAAGTACATAAAGTGGATAAAAGCATTCCAAGTAGTGGAATCAACAAGTATACTGGCCCAGAAGAGGCAGAGTTCTTGGCCTGTTCTAAGAACAGCAAGGAGGCTGTGAACAGAGCATGAGAAGAATGCACGGAAATAATATCAGACACACATCTCTCTGTAATTGACAGACCAAACAGGCAAATTATTAATAAAAATAAGATATTTGCATGATTAATTAGATTAATAAGATGGAACCAGTTGAAAAATATAAAATGCTTCATCCGCAGATTAGAGAATATACATTCTTTTCAAGAACACATAAAACAGTTATAAAAACTGATAAACAGTCAATAAAGCAAGTCTCAAAATCTCTGAGTCAGTATTACACAAATTAGGTCCTCTGACCACAGTGAAATTAAATTAGAAATAAAAAGAAAAATTTAACTTTATAAATACCCATACATTTGGAAATTTAAAAGCATTCCTACAAAATAGATAGGTCAATGACCATGTAATGAAAGAAACTGTGTAAACTACTTAGAATTGAATGATAGTGAAAATAATGCAAATAAAACTTGTGGTATTTGGCTAAACCCTTGTGTTGAGGGATGTTATATAGCTTTAGAGTTTACAGTAATAAAGAATATCCAAATATTTGATGATTTAAGTATTCATCCTAAGAAGATAAGAAAATAGCAACAAATTAAACCTAAGGGTAATAGAAGGAAAGAAATAATATCAGTAAATATTAGAGCAGAAATTAATTAAATAAGAAAGAAAGCTAAAACAGAGCGTATCAACTAAGCCAAAACAACTACCTCTGTCCTTTTTCTCTCAAGAAAAAAAGTTGGCATAAATAAATATTAGGAATAAAAGAGGATACCTAAAAATACAGCTGATACTAAAGTAATAAATACACTTATAATATTGGCAATAATCAAACAGCCTGACTTACCAAATGTTGGCCACTCTTTAGAACAACAGCAGCTTTTTTTTTAAGCATTCTTCATGAGAATGTAATTTCCTACAACCACTTTGATAAACAATTTGCCATTATCTATTAAATGGAAGATGTGCATACCATAATATCCAGTAGTTTCACTCACAGATATACAGCCTAGACTAGAGAAAGTCTTGCACGTGAACTCTCAAGAGATATATACATGAACATTCAGAGCAACTTTGTTTACCATAGCTAAAAATGTGCTAGTAACATAAATGTCTATATCAGGAGAATTGAGGAGTAAATTACAGTTTATTTACATTCATATTGTCTCATCTTATAGGACAGTAAAAATGAGTGAACCAACACAAAAATGAACCACTCAGTATGGATGACAGTCACAAACATAATGTTTGAGTGAAAAATAAGGTGAAGAAGAATATATATGATAATCTTCTAATCCATATGCACAGGTTATCTTTCCATTTCTTTGTATCATCTTCAGTTTCCTTCATTAATGTTTTTTCAGTTTTCAGAGTATAGTTCTTTCACTTCCTTGGTTAAGTTTATTCCTGGGTATTTTATTCTTTTTGATGTGATTTTAAACAGAATTGTTTTCTTGCTTTCTTTTTCTCATAGTTCATTATTTTGGTGGAAATGTCCCAAAATGCTTGCTTTTATGCATTTTTCTGCATGTATATGTCAATTAAAAGTTTAAATTAAAAAAATAAAAGAGTAAATAGATGAAAGCAAAATTAGGTTTCATTGAGAAAATGCAAGGGTTATCTAACATTAGAAAATATGTTAATGTAATTACCATATTAATCAATCCAAATAGAAGACTAATAGATGAATAGATGCGTAAAATCATTTGCTAAAATTAAAAACCCATTGATAATAAGAAAAAAACTCATAAATCTAGGAATAGAAAATAACTTTGTTAATCTGATAACGGGCATCTTCAAAAATCAGACAATAAGCATCATAATAAATAAGAAAATTGTAGAACATTACATTTAAAACCAAAAAAAAAAACCAAAAAACAAAACTGAAGAAGGAATACACCAACACTCTTTCTATTTAACATGATATTAGAAGCAGCCAATATGGTTAGAGAATTTTTTAAAGTATAATTACTAGAAAATTGCTAGAAAGTATGCAAAATATATATATATATATAAAACACTTGTGTGTAACATGATTGTCTAGAGAGAAAAATATTATAAATTAACAAATTTGTAATTATAGCAAATTTTAAGTAGTAAAATATTATATCAATGTTGTTAGATTTCAGATCAGTATAAAAGTTATTTACTAAAATGATAGAAGCTGCAGAAGGATACATATATAATAGCAATAATATAGTTTTCAAACCTTCACAGTAATTCTTTGTAATTCTTAGATACATATACGTGGAAAAGAAACATGAATAACTGCATGGGAATGCTAAATCTTAATTTCAGTGTTTAAGGTGCTGGGTTTGGGGGTGTTTGGTTTATTTCGACTTGTACTTTTCCATATGTCTTAAGTACCTCATTCTAAAATTATTTTTAGAGCTAAGCTCCCTCTTCCTTAAGGGAGCATTGAGACCCTGGTGACAAAGCTGAAAGAGGCTCCGCACACGTTTATCAGAAACCCACTTGGGATTGGTCCGCGTACCTTTAGACAGTGGCCAGAGAATCATTTTATTTTACCTTCTCCTTGTTAATTCTTTGGCCATAAAGGTAGGATGCCACATTTGTACATGCAAAATAAGGAGAGAAGGTGCAGCTCTTCTACTTGCCTGCCCTTCCTGCTTCTTCCAGAAACTGCGTAGATGCCATGAGGTAGGGAATGTGAGTACCAATGCAGAAGGCACTGTGCTGTGACCTAGAGAACAGGGTCCAAAGGTCTGGGTTCCCAGGAAAAGTGCTGGACCTGCCACAGCACTAATCCAATGTCATAATAAAACAGTTTGAACAAAGAAAACATGACATGGAGAATGTAACATTTTCCTGCATTATCTTTGCTGTTAAGTTTAGATAGATCACATCTGTGCTTCTCATTGTCCTCATCTATAAAAGGGAAAGTTATACCTGATGATCTTTTAAGTTCTTTTCTACTCTGACAGTTTATGAGTCTAACACTCAAGGACCTTAGATTCCAGGGAGGGGAAGACAAGTTATGCACACAGTTACAGTATTAGTATGACAAAGCCCAGTACCCAGTGAGAGGTATAAATACTTTTGGGAGATCAGAAGAGGAAGACTCACCTGTGCCTGAGGAAACAGGAAAGGCTTCTAGGAATAAATGATGCTCAATTAAACCTAATTTTTTTCTTTTTTTCCTAATCAGAGAAGGAATTTTTGCTCATTATAGGAAATTTGGGAATCACAGAAGATTGGGGACAGAGAAAAACATTTATTTCACGTGTCCATCCATTCATCCATTTAAATATTTGACTACCTGTTATGTGCCAAGTGTGAATCTAGGAACTAGGGAAAGAACAGAGAACCAAATACACAAAGTGCTTGCTCTTGTGCAATTCATTTTTCAGGCTCGGGTAGGGGAAATCAGGCAAGTAAACAGTTCTGTAAATAAATGAATGAGGTAATTTTTGCAAATGACAAGTGCCAAGAAAAGAACAAAGATCGGTGTGATAGTGACATGGTGGTTGGGGAGGGTAGTATTTTTGATTGAGGTCATGAAAGGCCTCTTTGATGACATATCACTCATGAACTCGCCACTCAGAGTTAACCATTCATATCTGCTTGGTTTCCTTCCTCTGTGTATTTTCTTTTAGGGACTTGCCTACCCACCACCCTCCCCTTCCCTCCCATCTTAGGAAGAGGTTCTCTTTCATAGCCCCTTCATTACTCTTTAGAACTAGGGCCTCCCCATGGACTGTCATAACATCTGCAGAAACTTGTTTCCCTAATTTTGAAAGAGATCAATAAAAACAAATTAAAATAGAGGATTAGAGGTGTCTTTTTGCCACATTGTTTTCCCAAGAACAAAAGATGTAGTGATCTCATCATTATCTCTCCAGAGGTCTCTAAGCATAACACAAAGACATTTAGTGCAGCTTAACGTGGTAATAACTCACTGCACTCTCTCATTACTCCAGGGAACCGTGGGGAGGGCAAAACAGCGAGTAGATAAAAAGGGTCGGGATGAGTGAGAACAGCCCACGTCTCCACATTTAAAAGGTACTGTAAGTTGTATCTGGCTTAGCAGTCCTTTTTAGGGTAGGGCTTTTCCAGGAGAAAACAGGAAAGGATCAGCAGTGTTAAGGGGGTGGGGGGCAGGTGTACATGCCTAGAAAATGGGGAGTTGAGTTGGAGGGGGTGATGAAGAGGAAGAAATGAGCGAATAGTGTGAAAGCACCTCGGACAAGGGCTAAGGGTTGCATGTAGGAGTGTGTTCGCTTATGGAAAATCAAAAAAGGATGCTGTGCTTCAGATGACAAGCAATTGGAAGAAGTGATTCCATCAAGTAAGGGGGGCAGAGGACTTCTTTCAGGAGACCCCAGAGTCATCCAGAGAACCACTGGAAGCACACTACTTCCTCCCTCTCAAGGCTCTTGTGGGGCTACATGAAATGTTGTTTGTAAAGCCTCCAGTTCAGTGTGGGAGACCTAGTGTAAGCAGATAAGTTAGGAGGTCCCCGGAGAAAGAGAACCAGGAATGGCTTTCTTGACATAAGAGAAGCCATTTTGGTCTAAGCCATTTTGTGATCTAAGCCTGGTCTCAATGGTTGTCCTTGAACAGGTCTCAGTAATTAACATGTTGTCTTTGGCTTGGTTGTGTTTATTGACTCAACAGCCATCAAGAGGTGAACCCAGTTTTCAGGTAACACTAAGTCTAGTGTTGTGATTAGGGACATAGGTCCTGGAGTCATCACCACTGAGTTCATATCCTAGCTGGGAACCCTGTCTGAGCCCTCTGTAACATTAGGATTTCAATACCTAACTTGTAGCGTGGCCATGAGGGATCATGTACATACAGTTCTTAGCACAGAACCTAGAACTTACATAGCAAGAGCTTGCCAAATATTAACTCGGACAGTGATAATGATGGAGAATTTCTTAGCCTAAAAACAAACCCTAAAGGTCCTCCGAGGATGGGGAGGCCCCCCTCCTTTTGCAAATGAACAAACTGAGTCTGAGAGTAGAGTCATTGAAAGCATGGACTTACTGGGAAAATCTGCATTGAAATGTCAGCTCTGACATTTGCTGGGTGCATGATGTAGTCACTTTGCTTCTAGACCCACAGTTTCCTCATCTGTAAAATGGAGACGTTGAGAATTATCACTGTGAGAAGTAAATGTGATATAAGCAAAGTGCTTAGTCAAGTGCCCAGGACACAGAATTTGAAACTGTACATGAAATAATGGATAAGCATTCACAAATTATGGTTGTTGATATGGCAATTATTCTTGGTGGAAGCAAGTTAATGACCAAACTAGGAGATCAATCTATTTAAGTGGAATAATATCAAATAGGCAAAAATAAAGAGAGATGTTCAAGATCTGAAATATATAATTCATAAACTCAAGCTTATTAACATATTGATAAATTGATAGTAAATCATTTTAATATATAGAACTCTATACCTAAACCAAGAAAACACATTTTTTGAGCACACACAAAACAATCACAAAAAATAGAATATGTATTAGGCCATAAAAGAAGCCCGAATAAATTCTAAAGAATCCGTATCACACAGCCCGTGTTCCTCAACTATTTTACAATAAAATTAGAAATTAATAACAAAAGGACAGCTTTAAAAATCCCATGAATTTGACAACTAAATAACATGTTACTAAATAGCACTTGGGTTAAAACGGAAATCATAAAGAATCATGAAGTGAATAATAATGAAAGCAGAGCATTTCCATATTGTACAATAGAACAGAGCTAAAACAATACTTAAAGGAAAATCTGGAGCTTTAAATTCATTTACTAGAAAACAAAAGTTAAAAACAAATGAGCTGGATATACAGATGGCAAAAAGCACATGAAAAGATGGTCAACATCATTAGCCATTAGGGAAATGCAAATTAAAACCAGGGGACGTCACTATACACCTATCTGAATGGCTAATAAAAACAATAGTGATGGCAGCAAATACTGGGGAGGATGTAAAGAAATAGGATGGCTGATACACCACTTGAGGGAAGGTAGTAAACTGGTTCAGTCACTCTGGAAAATAGTTTGTCAGTTTATTTTAAAACTAAAAATGAATATACTGTACAATTCAGCAGTCATTTAGGCATTTATCCCAGAGAAATGAAAACTTTTGTTCACACAGAAATTTGTGTATGAATGTCCATAGCAGATTTGTTCATAACAATCCCTGTGATATTGCAATTTAAAATAGGAAACATATATTTGGTCCCCATTTCTGGCACAGAGCTCCTAAAACCTTTGGAATTTCCTAAGTGATAAGGGCACTAGAGGTGACTTTTGTTATGTGAATGAGGTGACTTTGTGCTGCACCCAAGGATGGAAGATGGTTGCCAGGGGGACGGTTGCCAGGAGAACCAACCTTGTGATTAGAGGGTTGGCACTTTCCAACCTCTGGGGAGGGGAGAGGTGCTGGAGATAGAGATCAATTGCCAATGGACAATGACTTTATCAATCATGCCTATGGAATGAAGCCTCCATAAATGTGTTTGGCCAAGTGCCTGGCACACAGAATTAAACCCATAAAAACCCCAAAGGAGAGGGTTCAGAGAGCTTCCAGGTTGTTGAACACACGGAGGTGCTAGAAGGGTGCTGAGAGAGCATGGAAGCTCCACACCCTTTCCCAGACCTTGTCTTGTGTATCAGTTCTATCCGGCTGCTTCTGAGTTGTGTCCTTTTGTAATAATCCAGTAATCTATAAGTAAAATATTTCTCTGAGTTCTGTGAGCTGCTCTGGCAAATTAATCAAACTGGAGGAGGGGGTCCTAGGAACCTCTGATTTATAGCCAGTTGGTCAGAAGTACAGGTGACAACCTGGACTTAAAACGGGCAGCTGAAGTGTGTGTGGGGCGGGGTGAGGGGTATTCTTCTACAAGAAGAACCCTTAACCTGTGGAATCTGATGCTATCTCAGGGTAGTTGGTGTCAGAATTGAGTTGAATTGTAGGGCGCCCAGCTGGTGTCTGGACAACTACTCGGTACTATGTGGGAAACCCCCACCTCCACACGCTGGAATTGGTACCAGAACCTTTTTAACCACAAACCAGAAACTACCCAGATGTCCTTCAGTGGGTGAAATTGGTTAAACAAACAGTGGGACAGCCATACGACGAAATACTACTCAGCCGTTAAAAAAGGAGCCATCTATTAAAAGAGGCAACAGATTGGATGATTGTCAAGGGAATTACGCTAAGTGAAAAAGAAAATCTCAAAATGTTACGTACTATGTGATTTCATTTTTATACCATTCTTGGAATCATAAAGTTATAGAGGTAGAGAACAAATTGGTGGTTGCTAAGGGTTTCAGATGGTGGGGAGGAGAGGGTAATGTGTCTGTAAAGGGTCAGCATGAGGGAGCCTTGTGAGGAGACAGTTGAAATTAGGTGATATCAGTATTTACATGGAGCTACGCACATGATAAAATGGCATAAAATTAAGCAGTTTCTGGTAGTGATGAGTTGGAAACAAACTGCACGTCCATCAGTGGGGAGTAGATGGATAAGCTATGGAGGACGTACACCATGAAACACTGTGGAATGTGGAGAGTAATGGACTGAGGGCACATGGCAGCCTAGGGGGATGTCAAAATCAGAGTGCTGAGTGATGAAAAGGGGAAGGAGCTATAACATATTCCGACATAAATAATTAATATGCATGCATACTAAACAATTACATGCGTTTTGTAAGAACTCATTCAAGCAAAGGAACATATGTGAAACATATAATAATGTGCGTCTATGAAGGAAAGGCAATGAGAGTGAAGAGTGTGTAAAAATATAGAAATACACAGAATAATATTTGAAGGTTGTATTAGTTTCCTATTGCTGCTGTGACAAATCAACACAGACTTAGTGGCTTAAAACAACACAAATTTATTATTCTGGAGGTCAGAAGTCTAAAATAGGTGTGCAGGGCTGTGTTGCTTCTGTAGGCTCTAACGGAGAATCTGTTGATTTGCCTTTTCCAGTTTCTAGAGGCTGCCTGTATTCTCTGGCTTGTGGCTTCTTCCTTCATACTCAAGGCCAGCAGCACAGCATTCTCTCCTCTTTCTGACCTCTGCTTCTCTCTTATAAGGCCCCTTGTGAGTACACTGAGCCCACTCAGATAATTCAAGATAATCTTCCTTAACTTAATTTCAAGATCCTTAATCACATCCACAATGTTTCTTTTGCCACCTAAGATAACCTATTCACAAGTTCTGGGTATCAGGATGTGGACATCTTTGGGAGGTCATTATTTTGCCTATCACAGGAGTTTTGATTTGGAGCAAAAGATAGCAGGGGATTTGGAGGGATGTGGTCTGAGCCAGTATTTGGGAGGTGAGGACAGGAATGAATTACCTGACCAGTTTGGCTGGTGGGTCAGAAGGTTCGTATTGAGATTGAGAAGGGACTTCAGAATGCCAGGTGTATCCTCCAGGTGTGTCTGTTAGACTTCTGCCCCTCTCTCCCTGGGACACATCACAGAATAGTCCACATGGAGGTAGAGCAGGCAACCACATGTGCCTTGTGTTTTCAGCAGAATCTTCCGGCTCCCTAGAGACCAGACTCAAAGTCAGACTTTCCTCCCCTCAGGGGACCAAGTCTGTGCTATGTGAAGTGCTGGCTGGTCATGTTAACGAAAACATGAACCCATATTGATCTGTGATAGTTGGAGTTATCATTCAGCAAATATTCACTTCCTCAATCCCCACTTCCCCACTGTGGGAGGCTCAGCCCCCTTGATGTTGGGCTTGCCTAGACACTTGCTTTGGCCAATATGGTGGACACATCCAATACTGGACATGATATGAAGGAGGCCTTACGAACTCTTGCATGGGTTGGCTTGGCTCTGGTGCATCTGTTGTAGAAAGAACATGCCCTGAGTAACTGCTGCCCTTTCAGCCTGGGCCCTGGAATAAACACACATGGAGGAGGCCTGAGCCCAGCCTAGATCAGACAAGAGCTCATGGACAAATGTCTCTTGTTATAAACCAGTGACTTTGGGGGCTGTTTGTTACACAGCAACATCCCACTAGTATATGCACATATAATTTCATTTTAATCTCACAAGAATCCTAGGAGATATGGATCATTAGCTTCACTTTAGATATTATAAAACTGGGGTTCAGAAAGGGTAAAAAGATTCATTCAAGGTCGTGCAGTTCGTAAATAAGTTTTAATGGGCAGGAGAGAGAGAGTGTGTAAATTTCAGGCACCTGAGCAGGAGTATTTACAGGTGGAGGGAAGATGAAGTGTGGGAAGGGCATTTGACTGATGACCCCTAAGAAAAAGCTTACATTGTGCAGAGGCAGCTTTAGAAGGGTAAATTGACATAGAAAATCCGGAGGGAAGGATGGTGACCTCTCCAGGATTCTGAGGTGAAGGATTATCATTTGGCGGCTTATGTAAGAGCCTGTGCTAGGATTGTGTGTCACAGTGTCATGGCCAGGAGCCACCTTCTATTAGAAGGATCATCCAGGAAACACCATGTATACATTTTAGCCCCTCACCTTTGCTGAGAGGTACTCACCGAGGCCAGAGGGTGCTTCCCAAGTGAGTGAGGCAGATAATCGGGGGTAGATGGGTCTTCTAGCTTCTGTTCTCCTGCCCCTGCTCTTCTGCTGGGGTTCTCTTCTTGGTGTTTTGCCACAAGGTGACTGGGATAGAAGACTTTTGCTTCATCATGTGCCCTTTCTCCTTGCGTAGGTGAGTCTCAAATGAGACTTGGCAGAGAATAAGCCACCTTTCACGGACAGTGGTTTTTGTTTGAAATTCTTCCTTCAATGTAATGATACTCTTGTACATTTCCAAAAAAAATAAATAAATAAAGTGTTGGACATCATAAGAAAACTTGGTAGGCATTTCTGGGGCTGCTGACACAGCAGGCCTCTCCAAGGTCCAGCAGTCCTGAGCAGTGTCTACAGATAAATGTGATTCCTTGGGAGATCAAGAATGTCCTGGGGCGGGGGCTTCTCTGTTGCGGGCAGACTCCACTTTGAAAGACCTTAGATCCGAATATAAAAAGCTGAACTGTCCAACTGAAAGGGAAGGTGGTAGTTCTGGGAGAGGAGCTATCAGAGTCCAATCAGGAGATATTACTTTTGTTTGTTTGTTTGACATATTCTGGAAATAATTTGATTTACATTACAAATGGCTTCTCACCAGCATCACAGCAATGGCAGATTAGCTACACTACAGACTGTTTCCTAATTCCAGGGCCCACATAGTTCACAGCCAGACTGTTTGTCCCAAGGAGAAGCAGTGTTCGGAATGCTAATACCTTACCTGGGCTCAGTGCTAGGTGGCTTTGAACCATCAAAGATGTTTCAGGTTTTATTCTTTCTCCAGCTTTTTTTCCCTTTTCCTTTTTTCTTTTTTTTCTTTTTTTTATAACAGACAAGGGGACTTGCCACGAATTAAGTGTAAATTGAAGTGAAGCCCAGAAGGTGCTATGGGCTCACCTTCTCCCCCCGCCCCACCCTGAAACTCTTTCTCTGGAAACTGAAACCGTGTAATTTAGAAATTGCTTCTCTCTTTCCAACCCAGTTTCCTCGGCCACAAAAGTAATTTTTAAACATTCTACAGCTTTTATTTCCAGGCTGCAATCTTGTGCTGCTGTCCATTTAATTCTTCCTGGCGTTTGAACACCTGAGCCGTTGATGTGACAGGAGGTGTGGCTGGCCGCCCTGTTCCTCGCTCAGCAACCGGCCAGGTGGCTGCATCTGGATGGGGCAGCGAGGGAAGAGCCAGGTCTGTGCCAGAGCTGGGGAGCAGAGTGCGGCCAGCTAGAACGTCGGATTTGTAGGCAGGGGGTACCAAGGCAGAACGGAGCATGGGGAGAGGGAAGGTGGGAGACGCCAAATGATCAAGTTCAGGCGTTGGGGTCCTGCATCTAGATCAGTCAAGGTCGAGTTCGGAGATTCATCACACCATTTACTTTAACAGAGAGGATTGCCTGTTATGAGTTGTTAACTATCGTGATTCTCCAACTGTGCTGAGGCAGCCCAGGCCACTGCAGTGAACTCACCAAGGCACCACGTGAGGGCATTTAGAATTTTAATTTTACATGATCACGACAAACAGTGCCATCTGTCAGACATTGTACAAACTACTAAGTTGAGGTGATCCACAGTTTCAACATTAGATTGGGCTGCATTCCTTTCGGTGACATCATATCTTTGCCAAGCTAGCCTTCCTGTTGTTACTGAGGTGAAAAGCAAGTATTGCAGAAAAATCAACATGGCGCAGGCAACAAGAACAGCGATTTCTAATCGGAATCCACAGTTGGAGAAGTTGTGTAGGGCTTAACAGATGCACGTATCCCATTAGTAAGCAACCGTGGTTATTTAAGAATGGAATTAACGTATTTTTTCTTTTGATTTGTGTGTATTGTTTTCTCAAACCACTATTAAGTGGTTAGGCTATAAATACTTACTAAGTTGTTTGGACTAACGAATAAATGAAACTATTAGGTATTTCTTTGGTTAGGAACTCTGTGAAAAAATTACCAAAACACCAAGGTCACCATGAAAGTTTGGAAACCTCTGGTTAACTATATATAAAGAATTGGCTGGGAAACTGCAAAGGTAAAAAGAGAACATGAAAGTATTATACCAGTATAGCAACCGTGGGAACAGGTACTGCTAGGCTTGGGGAGGGCAAGGGAACAGACTGGAATTAGAAGCATTTTAAAAATTGGAAGAGGGAGCTCTTTTTGGCTGGTGCTGGTGTCTCTGAGGTTCTGCAGTGAAGCTTGCTCTTTCAGTGCTGGAGAAACTGCAAACTAGATCCAACTGCTGTGACAGAATGAACTTCCCTGGGGGGTGAAGAAGTGATATTGGAGTGACGCCCACAGGAACAGGAAGCACTCTCTTCTTCCTCCTAGAGCCCTGCAGTCTCCCTCTATCGCCCCCTACTGGCAGAGACTAGCATAGAGCCAGCTGATGGAGCAGAGTTGTGATTTATGGAATACCAGCCCCAGCATCATGAAACAGGGCGTAGAAGGGGTGTTGGAGCCGAGAGACAATGGCTTAATAACTATCCCAGGGTCCTTGGATTGCAGCTGTCATGCTCACCCTTGGCCTGAGGTCCGTTGCCCCCAGTGCATAGGTTGCCTCTTGAACCTGGGCCGTATCTGACTCTTGGCTCCCCATGCATACCCCAAGCTGCTGAACGGTAGCGCCCACAGGATAGGGCTGTTGCACCAGCCCTGGTTTTACCCTGTGTTACATTCCGACCAAGTTCACTCCTCCGTTCAATGTGGGGATGTGGAGCGGGACACCCAGCCCAACGATGGGAAAGATAAGCACTTGAGAGAAGGCTTTCCCAGAACAACTAAGGTTCAAAGAATGAATGGAAGCTGGGAGAAAGGAGGGACTAGAGAGAGGAGGGAAGGGTGATAACATTCGGTCAACATGTCAGCTCTGCAGAAGTATCTTCCTGACCATCATACCTACAGGCCCTAATGGCCATTTTTATCCAGCTTACCCCCATCGCTTTCCTTCAGAACACTTATGACAACATGCAGTTTTGTCAGCTCACATGTTGGGTTGTCATTATGATTGTTTCACTCTGTGTCCCCCACCAGATTTTAAGCTCCAGGGTGGCAGGAACCATGTCTGTTCTTGTTAACACTTTGTCCCCAACACTTAGCCTACCATTCCATAGGTGCTCAATAAATATTTCAAGCTAAGCCGTGTCCAGGGAAAGAGTAAGGATTTTAGTGTAAAGAGAGAGGAAAAATCAAGAAAGATCAAGGAGCTGGTAGCAGGACCTGAAATCAAAGAAGTGAAATTTTAGACCCAACCTTCCCTGAACCCCCTAATCTCCCTTCCCTGCTTGATTTTTCTCTAGAGCACTTACTGCCATCTGACATTCTCATATTTTGATTATCTCATATATTATTTAATCTCCCATGTCCCACGAGAACGTAAGCCCCTTAAGGGCAGAGAGGATTTTTGTTTGGTTCACTCCTGCATCTAGTGTAGTGCCTGGTACATGGTAGGAACTCAAAAATATTCATTAAGAGAATGAATTTGTCCAATGCTTGACTTTTGGCAAAGGATACTTGCATCACTCTGTTACAACTACTTTAGTTGCTCTTCTCACTTACTTCTTAGGAATAGTGGGAGGGACCATTACTGTAGTGTGTAACACTCAGACTGGCCTGACACGTCACTGCATGGAGTGTGCATTTGCAGTGGGAGGGAGGGGATTCCTGCTTCTGTGGCATGTCCATTCGTGCAGCAGAATCTTGACGGCCATTTGCTCCTTTATTCTTGTATCTTGGACTTTAAATGTGCTGACTCCTTTGCCTGGGGCTTAACCTTCCCATTCCCTACTCTCCATTCTCCTTCCCCCGCAAACCTTGTACCTTTACCTCGTTGAATCCCATCCATCCTTTGCCCAAGGCCCCCTCCTTCAGGACAGCCTTCTTGGCCTCTAGACTCCACATTACACTGTTGGTGATTTACTCTCAAATATTTACCAGTGGAATGTTATGGATGAGTTACGGGTTAAGCTGTAACCCAGTGCTGCCAGCCTTCCCATCAAGACCGTACTGGTTAGGGGAAGTCCCCTGGTACTCCAGTTGAGAAGCCCCTTCTCCAGAGACAACGCTACATAGCCCAGGTGTTTCTGATACCACGTCTTGATCCATAACCTTCATTTTGCTAATCAGTACACTCAGTGCCAGAAATTGATTGTGGTGGTTGAAATCAGGGACCTGTCCACTAGCATAAGTATTGTAAATGGACTCTAATTGGTGAAATTGAAAGTATTCAAAATATGTGGGTTGGCCAAAATATTGTGAAAGCGCTTTCCAAATGTACATAACATAGGAGAACCCAGTAAGGCCTCTAGCTCTTAGCCTTAGGGATGGTATCCAAGCCTTGATTCCTAAACAGTCCTGTGTTACCTGATGGGTCTGTAATGGTACTTGATTTGCCCCTAGACCAGGAGTAGGCAAGGTACAGCCCACAGCCTAGGCTATCTTTTTTTTTTTTTTCATGGAAAGGCATTTTATTTTAAATATAGCAGTGTGTACATGTCAATCCCAAACTCCCAGTTTATCCCTATTTTTGTAAATAAACTTTCATAGAATCACAGCCATGCCCATTTATCTACACATTTTCTGTGTCTGCCTTTGCATTACAACAGCAGAGACAAATAGCTGAAACAGAGACTGACCCACAAAGCTTAAAATATTTACTATCTAGACTTTTAACAACAACAACAAAAAGTTTGTCAACTCCTACTTGAGAATACTGTCATAACTGCCTTAAATGAGCCTACATGCAAGATAGGAACGACGTCACCTAAAAAGACTAAGACAGGTTGCTGAGCTTCATTGAGCTTTATGGAATGGATAGTATGACCTATTTTGTGCCTGCTTGCTAATAAACATTTGTGTAATAAATGCTCATCTGTGTAGTAGAATTTAGCCTGAGACTTGCTTTTATTATAACCTAATAATGCAGTTATGGAGGAATCATTAACCCTCACTCACCTCAGATTTCTTTGGTGGCTTCTGGTTTCTATGAAAAAGAATGTAAGGTTGTGCACGAGTCATGCTTAAATTGGCTCAGATGAGTTTCCAGCGTAAGGCTGTGTCTTTCTGACATGTGCTGCCTGGAAGCCCAGCACTTTCCCTGCAAAAGCTCCTTCAGGCTTCATCATTCCATCCTTCACAATTGTCGTGTCTGCATCCCCCTCTAGAGCATGAATCTCATGAAGGCTAGAACATGCCTGTCTCATTCCCCTGCATCCCTAATGCCTGTCCCATCTCAGAGGCCCAAGACATGTTTGTAGAAAGGAAAGAATAGATAGAGCTATATCTGAACATGCATTAATGGGACCTTGCTAACTCCAAACTACAGTTGGTTAAAAAGCATGAACCCAGCAGTCAGCTGGACTGAGAACCAGGCCAGGGGTCCACGGTCACCTGCAGGACTTCTATTTTATCTCAGTGGCTCCCCTGCCTTGCCTCCCTTCTGGAGGTGGGAGCTGTATTTAAGGGAATACAGCTGGGTCAAGTACCGTCTGGGAGCTTGGTGGACACTATCTCCTTAATTCACCTCGTAGCCCTAAAAGGCAGAAGTACCATCCCCGTGTTACACATGAGAAAAATGAGGCAAAGACGCAGATGGGCCAAGTGACTTGCTTTAGTGACCCAATACAGATCCAGCACTCTTTTTTACCATGTCTTGATGCCTCCCTGCTCAAGAGTATTTTTTCAGTATTGGGTAAGCCAACGAACATGTGAATGACATACCTTCTCTATGACATCGCTGCAAGAGGGTGACAACAGAGTCACCTGATTCTAGTGGTCGGGGTAGGTAGGACCCAGTGACCTTGGATGGTGAGGGTACCAGTATCCCTAAGTGAAGCCTCTGGATTCCTGTCCTTGCCTACCTTCATAAGGATGTCTGTGATAATATGCAACAAATTCCTGTCCGCCAAACATCTGTAATAAATTAGAGGAGGTGGCAGAAAGGAAGCAAGAGAGTAGGTTTGGATGATGCTGAAAGAAGATGGATTTTATTTTTGTTCCTTTTACCTTTTTCCCTTCGTGTAGCATTTCCATGCAGAAATTGCAAATTAATGGTCACATCGAACTATCTGTCAATGTATTACTGCTCTTGCAGTATCAAATTATGTCGGCAATAATGTTTCCAGCTGCCTAGGACTCCATTGCAATTTAATTTGAAAGGAACTCAAATTGCATCTCCAAATGGATAAAAAATTAATTTTACATACAAGCTATCCACCTCCACAGCCCCATGCCCCAAATTATCTCAATTTAGGTTCAACTTTGAATAGTATGTATGTTACAGCCAACTCCACGTGCAAAGATGAATACATAGAAAATTCATGAATTGGAAATCTGCTTTGCTGCTCCTTTGTTTTAATAAGATGTTCTGCCTTGATTAAGGTCATTAGGAGATTCTACAGCTATTGCCTTTGACAGCAGGAATGGAGGCTGGGTCCATAAAAAACAAGAGGCTGGAATTCTAACTTAACCACATGATTACCTTAACAATTGGAGTATAGAGAGAGCCCTGATTCACCCCTTCACTTACTGCATTTCCCCTGCAGGATGTTAAGGCCTTGGTTCTGGTTTGGTCTTCAGTTATCCCCTGCTTTCTGTATTTACTCATTCTTCATTTATTAATCAGCTATATGTCCAGTTATAAAAATGAAGAGATCTAGGTGCTCACAGGTTAGCAGGGGAGGTGAGCATGAACCAAACATCCAAACATTAATCTGCAATTTGATAAGGACTATGGGAGAAGTATTAAAGAAAACAGATGATGATTCATTCTGCCTGGGCAGGAAAGGCTTTTGGAGAAAGTTACAAAGAAAGGGTGGCATTGGAGCCCGGCCTTGAATATATTGAATAGGGATTTGCCAGTGACAGCCCAAGCAGAGGGAAGCACGGAGGTGTAAAAGGATTCAGGATGCAACACTCACTCTGCTTTAGGAATGTAGGGTTCAAAGAGTGAGCAGTGGAAAACGAGGGAGGGAATTTGGAGGTGGAAGGGTACATGTTGCAGGTTGGGCTCTGGTATTAGGTTGAAAACGGTACTTGAGTAAGATCTAAAATGGGAAGGAGAGGCGTGATCAGTGATCAGAAGTGAGGAGGCCCACCCTACCTTGCAGCGGCAGCTGCAGAATAAAGAAGCTTCTGAAGATATGAGTTAGTCAATCACACACACACACATACACACTTGTCCCTAACATATGTAAGAACACAAATGGGTCTGGGACAAGATACACAGACCTGCAGCCTCTTTCCTTCTCCTTTCACCTGACTTCATCCCTCCCCACAAAGGTCTCCTCCTCCAAACAGCCACGCTCTGGTCACCCGTTGGGCCTAGGGGTACACACATGGAATAGGGTCTGACCTTAGATGGCCAAACCAAGGGAAGAGGTTCACACAGGCCCCTGAAATGAGTTTGGAGCCACTGGGACAGGGAATTCTAGGGTGTCAGGTGTCTGGAGCCCGGTCCAGAATGGGGAGCACAGGGACCAGGTAGACATGTTGGCCCATTGACTCCTGCTTCAGGAGGAGGGCAGAGTCTGCAGATGGCCGGAGTGTGCTCGCCAATTCACAGGGCTCGGGACAGGGCCCTCATTGCCAAGTCTAAGGGCATAGAGACAGTGAACCCAGAGGCCAAGCCACTCTGCTTGTCCACCAGAGGAAGACTTTCCAGCTTCCCAGATAAGCCACACTCTCTTCCCACTGTATGCCATCTCGGTGGCCTGTAGGCTGTTACTCAAGAAGGTCATATGGACGGAGTCTTATCTGGAGGCAGAAACCATAGGCTCTAGGCTTGAACATATTTACACAAGGGATGTAAATTCAACAAACCAATCTCCACTGCACACACAAGGCTTTCTCAGCAATTTCTAACTTGTTTGTACGAACCGGAATGTAAACCTGAGACTCTCCCTGCTGTAGGCAATTACCGGAGCAGAAGCTGGGTTTGGCATCTGAGGTTTGGTGGGGGGGCGGTTATAGTGAAAGCATGAATGCCTCCATCATGCATTTTGAAAACTAGTTTCCATCATGTAGGATTTTAGGACGTTCTCTTGCTTGAATTGACAAATAGATAAGTTCACCTTAAAGACTCGGTGATGTGCTAGAGGGGACAGAACAGGGGACTGTGGAGTCAAGGGGGTCCAAGCTCAGTGTTCAAAAACAGGTCACCATCTGTTCATCTCAGTTTAAACAACATGAACTGGCCCACCAACAGACTCAGTGCCACGTGCTGGGGTTGCTGGACAAATAGCACATGGTCCCTTGCAGCCTGGGAGGAATGATGTATAAAGGAACAAGCAGTTCCTAGAAAGCGTGACGGATGCTGAGTGGGCTGGATAGCTGTGCAAAGTGCCGTGGGAGTCCAGAGCTGGGGACTTAGCCGTGTGGCCCTGGGCAAGTCATGTCCCTTCGTTGGCCTCAGTTCCCTATGTCGGACAGTTGTTTTCAGCACACAACTGCCCAGCCCATAGTTACTGCTTAATAAAGAGCCACTGTCTTGCGCTTTCTTGAATGTGAGTTCTCGAACTTACAGAACACTTTCACCCACATGTATCTAACCCACAGGGCCACCAGAGGTCTTGTCTTTTGCACTTGAACTGAGATGTCCTTGAACCTCTTAATTCCATAGCCTGAGAAAGCCCGAATCATCTCTCAAGGTGTCAGTAACACACATGGACATATCTTCCAAGTTCCCTTTGCCTCTGGTCCCTTTGTTCCCATGCGACATTTTATTTGGCCCAAGTGAGGCATGCAGATCTCAGAAGCCCCAGGAAATCCAATCACAGCTAATCATTTTGTGGTATTTTGAGGACCCTATTGAAGACTAGGAGTCACATGAGAACAGTCCCATTGGGCTCCACCCAAAAATACACCATCTTGTTCACCCCCATCCTCTCCTATTCAATCCCAGCAGCCAGGGAGTTCATTTTTCTCTTCCTCTAAAGGCTAAGCACAGCCGATCCCAATGCCCTGGGACTGCAGCATCTACTCCAAACAAGCTTCTTAAAGCATTTCTCCAAGAAGGGCCATTCTCTCTAAGAGGAATGCCCACTGTTAGGCAGAGACAATTTTCTCTCTCTCTTTACAGTTCATTTTATACACATTAACGGCCCTCTGGGATTAGCGCAATAATTTCCACTTTATAGACGAAGAAATGGAGGCTCAGAGATGCAGTGCCCTTGCCCAAGGTCACACAGCTAGTGAGGTAGCATGGTGGGCGGGGCGGGGGGGGGGAAGTACATCATGCATGCATGATTGAATCTCTAGCCTGTGCTTAACTACTCCCAGTGAAGAGAGTCTGACAGAAGAACTTATGGGGAATGCTGATCATAAAAGAAGTTACGTTTCTATCGTAACAAGTGCCTAAACCTTATAGAATGAGCTTTACATATGGGGATTAAAAAAAGAAAAGTTTTGTTTTTTATTATCTGTTTTGCACAAAAACATCTATTTAATTTGTGTAAAGTGTAAATAGAATATTCATAATAAAATAAACATAGCCAGTGTTATATATGGGGGTCTGGGACCAAGATCAGCACTGGGGTGAGAAGGCATGATCAGATCTGTTTTTATTTTTTATTTTTTTAACTAAAAGTATAGTTGATTTACAATGTTGTATTAGTTTCCGGTGTACAACAAAGTGATTCAGTTATATATATATATTCCTTTTCATATTCTTTTCCATTCTGGTTTATTATAAGATATTGAATATAGTTCCCTGTGCTACACAGTAAGACCTTGTTGTTTCTATGTATAATAGTGTGCATCTGCTAATCCCAAACTCCCAATCCTTCCTTCCCCGGAACCCCCTCCTCCTTGGCCACCACAAGTCTGTTCTCTATGTCTGTGAGTCTGTTTCGTAGGTAAGTTTATTTGTGTAATATTTTAGATTCCACATGTAAGTGATATCATATGGTATTTGTCTTTCTCTTTCTAACTTAACTTCACTTAGTGTGATAATCTCTGGGTCCATCCATGTAGCTGCAAATGGCGTTATTGCTTTCTTTTTTATGGCTGAGGAATATTCCATTGTATATATATACTACATTTTTTTAAATTAATTAATTAATTTATTTATTTTTGGCTGTGTTGGGTCTTCATTTCTGTGCAAGGGCTTTCTCTAGTTGCAGCGAGCGGGGGCCACTCTTCATCGCGGTGCGCGGGCCTCTCACTGTCGCGGCCTCTCTTGTTGCGGAGCACAAGCTCCAGACACGCAGGCTCAGTAGTTGTGGCTCACGGGCCTAGTTGCTCCGCGGCATGTGGGATCTTCCCAGACCAGGGCTCGAACCCGTGTCCCCTGCATTGGCAGGCAGATTCTCAACCACTGCGCTACCAGGGAAGCCCCCTACATCTTCTTTATCCATCCCTCTGTCAGTGGACATTTAGGTTGTTTCCATGTCTTGGCTATTGTGAATAGTGCTGCTGTGAACATAGGGGTGCATGTATCTTTTTGAATTACAGTTTGTCTGGATATATGCCCAGGGGTGGGATTGCTGGATCAGACCTGTTTTTAGAATGATGCCCCTGGAGGGGCCTGTCTGGAAAAAAGTGGAGAGGAAAGAAGGAAGGGTTGAGGACTGTTGTGGGAGGCTAGGAAAGGACGAGTTGTGTTGTCAGTGAAAGGAAGGGAAATTCCAAGGCATTGTCAATGGGTCACAGTGACCTGTTGAGGACGCTGTGCGTTGAGGATGCGATTCGATTTCTAGACTGTGCACCTCAGTGTAGTGAACTAAAGAAATGGGGCTGGTTTCTCAAGAGGAGGGGATGTGGCCAGATGAAATGTAAAGAGGTAGATCAGAACTCCAGCATCCTTCTCAATTAGTATTTCCCCAAAGTGTTTTGTGTGCTGTTAGTGGTACCCAACATGGTTCTTGGTGGTACCCTGATGAAGACAACTTTGCATTGTTTTACATGGTAAACATTTATTTATGGCAAGTGCTTCAGGTTTTCCCTTTAAATAGTTATGTTTTCTTTTAGATGCCTTATTTAAAAAAGAAGAAGGAGTTTGATTTACAGAAAAATGGTAATTAAATTACACTCTAGTTGGCGAAATCAGGAAGGCAGTGGCTGAGTGATTGGGATGAGTTGAAAGCGCTGTTCTGCCCTGTTTTAGCGGAGCCTCCACCCCACCTTCCTGACAGCCTCCTCAGAGCCCCGTGTCTTGCGTGTGTGTCTTGCAGACCCGGTGCACGGCCCGCAGAACGTGGAGATCGTGGACATCCGAGCCCGGCAGCTGACGCTGCAGTGGGAGCCCTTCGGCTACGCGGTGACCCGCTGCCACAGCTACAACCTCACGGTGCAGTACCAGTACGTGTTCAACCAGCAGCAGTACGAGGCCGAGGAGCTCATTCAGACCTCCTCCCACTACACCCTGCGGGGCCTGCGCCCCTTCATGACCATCCGGCTGCGGCTGCTGCTGTCCAACCCCGAGGGCCGGATGGAGAGTGAGGAGCTGGTGGTGCAGACGGAGGAGGATGGTGAGTGCAGCGGTGCGCATGCTCCCTCGGGAACGGGGAACGCCAGACCTGCTGGGGGCGGGGCCATGCCTAGCGGTTAGGAGGTTTTCTTTTTCCTGCGTCTTTCATCTCTCTGTTGGTATATCAGCCCCTTTTCTAAGCTCTTCAGTAAAGCACCACACAGGCTGTGCAGTGCACAACTCCAAGGGGTGCTGTCCCCCTAGACAATGGCAACGCTGTCGCAGACACACGCTCAAGTTTGACCTTTCTACATCCCCATCTCTCGTCTCACTTTATACCACCTGCTATGCCAGCGTTTAACCACACTGATGCCTCCCGAAAGAGAAGCTGTGTATTGATAGGATTGTTGAAGCATGTTGAGTTTGGGAGTCAGACGGCTCTGGATTCTGTAAGAATAAGGATCAGAAAATACACTTAAAGAAATTGGCACACACATCGAATGCACCCAGAACCGCATATTCACCTGCGTGTCCTACAGGCGTCTTCAAAAGTACCCAGAAACGAACTGTCTCCTCTTCTATATGGGCTTCTCTCCCTGTGTTCCTCTCGTCAATGAACTGCATCTACTAAGTCAAGATAAACACCTGAAGTCAGCCTGGGTGCCTCCACCTCTCCCTCCCCATCCCCCAGCTCCACGCCCACAAGGTTCCGATGAGCTTGCTTTCTGCAGTTTATCTTCCAGCATGCCTCTTAAGACTCCAGGAAGAGAGAGCCACGTGTACTTTCTAGAACACATCTCTTTTTCCCGCCCTTGTCTCCTTGCCTATGCCACTCTGTTTCTCCTGCTCAGAATGACCTCTCCTCCACATTTGTGGGACAAACTCTATTTATAATCTTTCAAGTCTTTGCTCACGTGCTGCTTCCTCCAGAAGCTTTCCCTGAGTGCCCCAAGCCAACTTGGGTGTTGCTTCTCAGACCCCTGCTGTATTTTGCATGTAACTCCGCCACGGTGGTTATGTTATTTATGGTAGGACAGGACTTGCTGGTTCTAGGACTTATCTAAGAAACACTTCTCTGTGGCCGTATTTCAGTTTTCCTTCCGGCCAGACTGCTTCTGGCCTCGAGGGGTGTCTTTAGTTAGTTTCCTGGCATCAGACTCATGTGGATTGGTCTGCAAATGATCGATTAAGGAAGGTTTCCCAGGGGAGACTGGGAAGGGAGTGGGGGAAGCAGGACAGTGAAGGGGAGGAAGCCCAGGTACAGCTTCAGGCCAAATCCAGGGGGCTGTGACCTGGGCCTGCAGGAGAACTCTATAGGGCAGGTTATGTATCACTATCGTGCCAAATCACGGCTGCCGGCCAATGGTTAGGTCTGGAATGGGGATGGAAGATTGGGAAGTAAATTCTCAGGAACTTTTGGCTTTCTACACATGCAGACAAAAAACAGAAGGGCACAAAATGGCATAAAGTGATTAGAAGGGATCCGGGCAGAACTCTGTCATCGTTACTACATGAGGCAAATCCTCACACTTGACCCAAAGCAGAGCCTCTTCCATGGCGGTCCTGTCTAGTACTCTTATTTCATATAAGCAAGTCGAAGGACCCCTGAGTGATGACCCCTGGTGGGATCAAGACCCACATCCTCAGCTGCAGAGTCCCACAAGGAGATAGAGAAAGGAGCTCCAGCCTCTCACCTTGTCTCCCAATTCTCACATCACCCCGTCCCATCTTAGACCTGGAAGTTTTATCAACTCTGCCTTCATAACAAACCCTTCCTGATCCCCTTTAAATTCATCCTCACAGCCACTCTGTTCACAGCCCCTGTAGACTGTGCTTCTAGGTAGCAGTAGCAGTGGGGACTCGGCCTGTGTCACCTTGTTCCCCCATCTTCCTATCTTGTAATGAACCTCAGTCTTCTGTGGGTACAGCTCTCCCCAAGACCAGCTTCTCCAGAAGATCTGAGTGCCCTGTGTCCTATGAGCCTGTTCCCATCCAGCCTCCAACAGAGAGGGTCAGACATCTCATCTTGGCTTCATTTTGCAGCCCAGGACATGTGACCCTGGATTTAGCTTCTGCTGAAGCTGCCAAAACTTTCCCAAGATCTGGCTCCATTGTTTCAAAAATGTACAGCCCCTTCCTCCAGCAGGTAGAATAATGCACTCTTTGAGAAGGCAGACTCTGGAGCCAGATACGCCTGGAGCAAGTTGCTTAACCTCTCTGCCTTGGTTTCTCATCTATAAAAAGGAGATAGTAATAGTACCTACCTTACAGGTTGCTGTGCTCATTAAAAAGGATGGTGTATATAGAAATTGGAATCATGCTCATCAGATTGTAAGTTTTCATTAAATGTAGCTACTACATTTGCACTAAATAAAAAAAATTCTTGACAAAGAATCCTCTAGCACAACCAAACCAGAAGCCATCCACCCATCTCTTCAGAGCTATAGACGTCCACTGTAACTGGTTGTAGATTATGACATCGACTTTCAAGGAGTGGCGATGTGGTCAGTGCCTGGTTGGAGAAGCAGAGTTGGGGCAAGTAGGGTGGTTTAGTGCCAAGTGTTCATGAGGGACCTGGTTGTTAGAGAGGGAGGAGCCACTGTTGAGAACCAGCATGAAAACTCAGGATGCAGAAGATGAACACGAGGGTTTGGCCCAGGAACAGCTCAGGGCATTTTTTGCCAAGATGCTCTGCCCACCTTGGGCTGCTTTTTGAGGATTACCTACATGTGCAACAGCAAATCCCAAATCCCATCCTTAAGGCACGCCTCAGCCTCTCCCTTTCTTCTTCTCGTCATCAGGAAAAGAAACAAGCACAAGGTCTTTATCAAAACAAATTGAGAGCAGCAAAGCTTTGAAATTACATTTTAATCAAACACCATTAATATCATATCCATTCCTTCTCTACCGAGATGTGCGGCCATTATCACAGTAAACACACCAACATTAAGACACCAGGCCTCCGTCTTGTAGCCCTCCTGAGGCCCCACCTCAGGAACCACGGGGCTGCAGCAAAGCCTCAGAAGAGCACAGCGCCCTCTGCATGCCGGGATGAGGTTCCATTTCTCCTAAAGAGGGGAGAGGCACCATCTCTGTTTGCTGGGAGCTCATTCACCTCAAGGTCGAGCTGGGGATGGAGCTCAGCTGTAGTCCATTAACCGAAACCCCCTTTGGGGAACCAAGGAGCAGCCTTGCAGATTGAGCTGACTGGACTCACGCTGCTTTCGTCTGTGCTACAAAATTGTCTTCTGGGGAATATACGGAATTTGTAATTTCATCACCCCAGTGCTTTCGTGAGCGTGTGAAGCAATCCACCGCTGGTGAGAGGAGGTCATGGCCACTGAGCCCTGTTGTTTCATCTGGGAGGTCATCGTTAATAGGAGACTAAACAGGTTCTTTATTTTCCTCCTTTTCTTCACAAATGTCTCATACAAAACCGTGACTTATTTACTGGGTGGTTACTTCTCTGCCTTCAACCAGACCACAGCCAAGACTGTGAAATGGAATCTAGACACTCATAGGCATGTTATATTTTATACAATGACTCATACCCAAGATCTTACTTTGAAATGTTTCAAAACCATAGAAAAACTGAAAGAATAGTACAAACGAGATCTGTAAACCCTTCACTAGATTCAACATTTCTGAACACCTTGCTATCTATTTTTTCATATAGATGTATGATACCTAGGTATGATATATTTGATATGGAAATATATATAAACATACATATAATATTTTTAACTCTTTGAAAGTAAGTGGCAGAAATCATGATACCTGACCCCTAAATTCTTTAGCATACATGACATGACCTAAGGGTAAGGACATTCTCCTCCATACCCACAATACCATAGAACATCTAAGAAATTTAGCATTAATTTTAAAATAATCAAGTAGATAATCCACATTCATATTTCCAATAATATTAAACCTGATTTTATGTGACAAACCAGAATATGAGACATGTTTGGCAAAAATGCTATATGGGTTGGTGATGTATATTTCTCACTGTATCATGTCAAGAGGTACATAATGTCAGGGATCCCCTTTACTGATGTTGCTGCATTGGTCCCTTAGATAAGATGGGGACCACCCAGTCCCTCCACAGTAAATGCAGCACCTTTTCTCTTCGTAAATTAGCTCACCTGTGCAGTGATGCTTTGAGATCCTTGAGGATCCTATTCCCCAAGAACTTTTTTTTAAATTTTATTGAAGTATAGTTGATTTACAATGTTGTGTTAATTTCTTCTATACAGCAAAGTGACTCTGTTTTACATATATATATATATATATATATATATATATATATATATATATATATATATATATTCTTTTTCACATTTGTTTCCATTATGGTTTGTCACAGATATTGAATATATCAATAGTTCCCTGTGCTATACAGTAGGACCTTGTTGTTTATCCATCCTATACATAGCAGTTTGCCTCCACTAATCTCAAACTCCCAGTCCTTCTCTCCCCTACCCCCTTCCCCCCTTGGCAACCACAAGTCTGTTCTCTATATCTGTGAGTCTGTTTTTGTTTCATAGATATGTTATGTTATCTCAGATTCCACATATAAGTGATGTCATATGGTATTTGTTTTTCTCTTTCTGACTTACTTTGCTTAGTATGATAATCTCTAGGTCCATCCATGTTGCAACAGATGGCATTATTTCATCCTTTTTGATAGCTGAGTAATATTCCATTTGTGTGTGTGTGTGTGTGTGTGTGTGTGTGTATCACATCTTCTTTATCCATTTGTCTGTTGATGGACACTTAGGTTGCTTCCATATCTTGACTATTGTAAATAGTGCTGCTATGAACATTGGGGTGCATGTATCTTTTCGGATTAGAGTTTCGTCTGGGCATATACCCAGGAGTGGGATTGCTGGATCATATGGCAACTCTCTTTTTAGTTTTTTGAGGAACCTCCATACTGTTTTCCATAGTGGCTGCACCAATTTACATTCCCACCAACAGTGTAAGAGGGTTCCCTTTTCTCCATACCCTCTCCAGCACTTGTTATTTGTAAACTTTTAAAATGACAGCCATTCTGACTAGTGTGAGGTGGTACTTCATGGTAGTTTTGATTTGCATTTCTCTAATAATTAGTGATGTTGAGCATCTTTTCATGTGCCTATTGGCCATCTGTATGTCTTCTTTGGAGAAATGTCTATTTAAGTCTTCTGCCCATTTTTTGATTGGGTTGTTTGTTTTTTTTGTTGTTGAGTTGTATGAGCTGTTTGTATATTTTAAAAATTAAGCCCTTGGTGGTCACATCATTTGCAAATATTTTCTCCCATTCTGTAGATTGCCTTTTTGTTTTGTTTATGGTTTCCTTTGCTGTGCAAAAGCCTGTAAGCTTGAGTAGGTCCCATTTGGTTTTTTGTTTGTTTTTTTAAGAGTTTTTTGATGTGGACTATTTTTAAAGTCTTTATTGAATTTGTTACAACATTGCTTCTGTTTTTTTTATGTTTTTTTGGTTTTTGGCCATGAGGCATGTGGGATCTTAGCTCCCTGACAAGGGATCAAAACCACACCCCCTGCATTGGAAAGTGAAGTCTTAACCACTGGACCACCAGGGAAGTCCCAGGCCCCACTTGTTTTTTGTTTGTTTGTTTTTGTTTTTATTTCAACTGCCTTGGGAGACTCACCTAAGAAAACATTGGTATGACTTATGTCAGAGAATGTTTTGCCTATGATCTCTTCTAGGAGTTTTATGGTGTCATATCTTATGTGTAAGTCTTTAAGCCATTTGGAGTTAATTTTTGGTGTGAGGGTGTGTTCTAACTTCATTGATTTACGTGCAGCTGTCCAACTTTCCCAGCGCTACTTGCTAAAGAGACTTTTTCCCATTTAATATTCTTGCCTCCTTTGTTGAAGATTAATTGACTGTAAGTGTGTGGGTTTATTTCTGGGCTCTCTATTCTGTTCCATTGATCCGTATGTCTGTTTTTGTGCCAGTATCACACTGTTTTGATTACTGCAGCTTTGTAGTATTGTCTGAAGTCTGGGAGGGTTATGCCTCCTGCTTTGTTCTTTTTCCTCAAGATTGCTTTGGCAGTTCCGGTTCTCCCCAAGAACTTTTGACCCAACGGTTTTAACGCTCCTTGATAGTCCTCTCCTGAATCAATTATTATGCTGATATTTACAAAAGGGTGCTGTAAATCTAGCATTCCCTCTACATGTATTAATTTGCATTCTTCTTTATAAAAGAGCTTTTCTCTCCTCATCCCCCTCCCCATTTTTTTTCCCTATTGACTCATGGGTCATTTTTTTTTCCTGAATGTATTAAAGTCCATTACTATCATTATTCTTTTCAATGCTCAAACTGTCTCAAGTATGGCTAGTGGGAGTCCCTTCAGATTGGCTCCTAGGTCCTTTGGACATGGTCTCATTAGTCTTCCTTGCTTCTGGTGCAACAAAATATTCCAGACTCTCCTTGTAATGTCTCTGCCCCAGGCCTGGAGTTAACCACTTATCTGAGGATATCTGGTTGTTTTCAGAGATGCATCTTAGTTGTGCTCAATGGGGTGTTATTGCCTCTAGGCTCTTCAAGAAGGTAGAGCTGGGGAATATAATTTTATCTGTTTTAAATCATGAGCTCACACTAATTCAAATCCAACACCTCAGGATTCTTCTGCACTTGCCCTCAATCCATATATATCTCTCTGCCTCCTCCCACAGTGAAAACCCCAACATTCACATATTTTTTCATTTGCTCCATGCTACAATACACACAAAGTAGTCTCAGAATTACAATACCAGTCCTCCTAACAAACAAGGAAACTACTAAATTAGGTTAAAGATTTTCTTTTTAGTTTTTCTCTCCTTGAATAGTCACGATACCATATCCAAAAGTTCATTCTTTTCTCTGGATGGTTATATTATCAATTTGATACCCTATTAGGTTCATTTATTTCAATTTTAAGGTCTGCCTTCCCCCCATCTTTTTTTGTTTAATGTCATTGTTTCTAACATCAGAACAGTTTCTTGGTTCAAAAGTCAAAACTGTATAAAAAGGTACACTCAGAGAAGAATTGCCAGCATCTCTCTTTCACACTGTTCTTATCTGCACCTGGAAGGTAACCATTTGTATTTATTTCAGATACATCTTTCCTATAGTTCATTTTGTAAAAAAGTAAAAATTATCTTTATTTCTCTTATTTTTATATAAAAGATAGCATAGTAGGTATACTCTGCATCTTGTGTTTTTGTTCACTTAATATATCCTTGAAATCAGTCCATGTCGGCTTGTACAGATTTGTGTCATTCTTTTTTATAGCTGTGTGGGACTTTCATTATGTGGATATACCATGGTTAATTCAAGTAGGGTCCTGTGGACACTTGGTTGTTCCCATTATTTGCTATGACAAATAATACTGTATCCAGTATTGTGCATGTGTTGTTTGGTATTGTGGAGATGTATTTTCATGAGAAGTTCCTGAAAGTTGGATTACTGGGGTCAGTGGGTAAATGCATATGCATTTTTGTTAGATGATGACAGATACTCCTCCATAGAAGTCCTTATCATTTTACATTTTCATCAGCAGTGTAGATTTGTTTAATCTTAACACCAAACATGAAAAAGCAAACAGAATCATTTTTCTTATTTTGCAATAAGGAATGTAGATTCCCATATAATTTATAATAATTGTATAAAAATCTAATTGATTATAATTAATCATATAGTATATAATATTTTAACATAATATGCTTAATCACGTATAATAATATATCCTTAATCACGTATAATACGTATATTATTGCATTTAGTATAAGACATGTACTTTCATCATAGAGAAGACTGATATTTTAGGAATGAGTGCTTGTATTTTATGTGCGTTTCTAACAAGGTTAATTATCTGGTTTCTCAGGTCACATGAAACTAGAAGGAGGCTGCATGTTGCTAGGGATATGTACTTGTACAGTAACAAGATACAGTAACAAGAGGCTGCATGTTGCTAGGGACGTGTACTTGTACAGTAACAAGATGCAGTAACAAGAGGCTGCATGTTGCTAGGGATGTGTACTTGTACAGTAACAAGATGCAGCACATAAAATCTGGAAAAGAGGACAGTGAGAAGAAAAGTATAAAAAGCAATAACAACAAGGCAATAAGTAATGAAATCCATAGTCATTTCGTTAAGGATAAAAAGCTATACACATCTTAGTAAGTGCTGAGCCATCATTTAATTAGAGCTCAGTACATTTTTAATGTTTTCAGAGATGACCTTGAGCTATCATAAAGGGTAAGGAGAAGTGCAATTACAGTTTTTGAATATGCATTATGAGCTAGGTGTTGTGCTGATATTCTTCATTCATACAGTCAGTTGCCAAATACTGTGATGTAGATGCTACTGATACTGGGTGGAAGAGAAATCTGAGGCTCAGAGAGTTTAAGGAACCTGTCTAAGGCTACTGAGTAACAAATGGCAGAGCCAATAAGTAGATCCCAAAATCTTATCTGTGCTTTTCCCCCAACCCTATCTAAGATACAATCCTATTCCTGGCCAGTATCTCCCTAAACACTCTCTCTGTTTTATCCTTTTCTGTAGAACTTATCATTATCTGAAATACTGTGTGTGTGTATGTGTGTGTTTATTGTCTGCCTGGCACATAGTAGATGCTCATTAACTATTTGTTAAACGAATGAATAGCTAATATCGAAACCCATGCCTCTTTCATGGTATCATGGGGCCCTGCTTATATATGCTAAGAAGGTAAAGACGTGTATAATATATTTTATTTACACTCAAAACCAGCTGATACTGGCTTGATAGAGCTAATCATTCGCCTCTCTTCTAACCTCTGAACCCAGTGATATCACATTCACTGCTTAAAATCAACCATGGTGGAGATATTTATACCATGGAGATCAGGAAACATATTGAGGTTTTATTTTGTTTTGTTTTCCTGGAGAGCTGGCTGTGAAACATTTACTAATACACCACTGTATAGTTCCATTAAAAAGGTATGTCTGACACCTTAATATATAAAAATTTATCCAGAAAAAAATTACCTTTCCTCCAGCAAGACTGGAAATTACAAAGTAGAGTGAAATTGTTTAAATCTATCTTGTCTCTATAAGACTCACAGACTCCTCTGAACCATTTTCAAATTATTTCAACTTTTAAGTTAGTTCTGAGCCTCTATAATGAACAACAACCAACTAACCAACAAATATGGCACCTGGAATGGAGAGGCAAAAAATAAATAAATTAAAAAAAAAAAAAAACCTAGACAAGATGATAGGAAGGGAAACTTGTGCTGACTGTGCAGGGCTCTGTGCTTTTACATAAACTGACTTATTACTTCTCACAACTACCCTCAAAGTTCACCATTAGCCCCACTTTTCAGATATGAAAATGGAGGGGAAGAAAGAAGAGGAAAGGATAAGACAGGAGAAGAGAGGAGAAAACTTCCCTTGATAACACTCTGTCCTCCTTTATGTTGAAATGAAAATTTCCCTTAAATTACCACCTGAGTTTTAGGCACAAGAAAACATCTGGTTTAATTACAGTGAATTTACATGAACCTACTGACAAGAAGCACAGTTAAAATTAGCAATTTTAGTGTGCTTTTTTTTAAAAAGAGAATGAAATTATAAAGTAATTAACCTTTGTTGTAGAACTCTATCAAAGGGATGGAAAGTTCCATGCTGTTAGATAGAAAAAGAAATGAAATTGTGGGGAGGGAATATGTGGATCCACTAAAGAATTATGAAGAAAAAAAAGAAGGGTAAAGCAACTTAGAAGATAAGACAAAACAGGAATCTTTCCTCAAGAAGTCTTTTCACAGTGAGTAAGATGGGGAAGAAGAAGACCTAGTTGAATCAAAAGAAAGTACAGTTAACCCTCTGTATCCGTGGGTTCCGTATCTGTGGGTTCCATATCCGCAGATTGATTTCGAAATCAATGCACGGTTGGTTAAATCCTCCCACGAGGAACCCCCAGTGTGGAAGGTCAACTGTACTGCGCCGTTTTATATAAAGAATTTAGCTTCAGTGGATTTTGTTATTTTGTTATCCTGGATCCAATTCCTGTGGACACCGAGGGTCGACTGTTAGTCGGCTTCATGGAAAAGGACTTCTTGACTTGTGGAGTGGTAGTGTGATGTGGTAAAAAAAGCCTCAGCCTAGGGTCGAGATGTGCTGATTTTTCCACTAGTAGGTGACTTTAGTGTGACTGTCTTTCAGCTTTTCTACACCCACATGTCTACCAGGTGATGGAAGAAAGGGGTGATTCAGAAAATACTTTGGAGTCAGAGGGATCTGGGCTATATCTAGGCTCCATTCACTACTTTGTTGTGTAACCTTGATTAAATGACTTGCATTCTGTGCATTTTAGTGCCCCCATCTGTAAAATGGGGATGGTCATCCCACCAGTTTCTATATGGTGTCCTACATGAAAGTCTATACATAAAGCATTTAATTTACTCTCCGCCAAGAACTATATTAAGTGGTGTGTGGCCAGTACCAGACTCAGCAGACTGCTTTTTAACCGAGGGTGTGTGACTTGGAAAAACCAAACCAGTGATCTATGCAAGATTTCTGTTAGTTATGGGCAAGGGACCATCTTAAAATTACCTATAATACCTCTGTAATCCCAATTTCAAACATCTCACTCTGACCGTAGAAATGAATGGGTGTGGCAGTGTTCCAGTAGAATTTTATTTACAGAACAAGCAGCTGGTTGCATTTGGCAGTGGCCATAGCTTGTTGACCCTTGAGCCACACTCATTCCTGTAATTATTTCCTCCAATCCTTTGGCTTTAAAATCTATCCATATGCTAATGACTTCTCCAGTGGACATCTCCAGGCCAGACCTCTCCCCTGTCCTCCGGAGTCATTTATCCAAATTATCCAGTCATTTATCCTGTCAGACCTATCCACCTGCATTGCTAATCAGCCACTGGAATTAAACACGTCCACAGCTGGTGGCCTGATCATCCTTCAGCCACCACCAAACTCATTCTCCTCATGCTCTTCTCCACCTCAGTTAATGGCAACTCCATTTTATCAATGGCTCAAGTCAGACACCTTGATTCCTCACTTTTGTCACATCTAAAGCCCTGGATTGCAAACTCCAGGGAACACACCTATTCTGTATGATTGGCGCCCCCTTGCTTTGTGCAAAGCATCCCTATTCACTCCCCACATCCCATCCATAAGCACATTCTTTTGACTCGTCCTCCAATATATAGCAAGACCTTGATCATTTTTTACAGCCTCTACTGCTAGCTCTTTGGTCCAAGCCACTGCAGTCTCCAACCTGGATTATTAGAGGGGTCTCCACAATGGCCTTTCAGCTTTAGCCCTGGCCCCTGCTCTGTTTTCTCAACACAGTGGCCAGAAGGATCTTATTAAACCATGAGGCAAATCACAACATCACCCCTCTGTGCATAACCTTCCAGTGGTTTCTTGTGTTACTGAGATTAAAAGCACAAGTCCTTAGGGTGGCTCACAAGGTCCTGTGTGACCACACTGATGCGGAAAACTTGGCCTCTGTGCACTGGTGCCAAATCGAATCTCAGAGTTTTGGGTGAAGTAGAAAAGAGTAGCTTTACTGCTTTGCCAGGCAAAGGGGGACACAGAGGGCTCATGCCCTCCAAAATCTGTGTCCCCCAATCCAGGAGGATTTGGTGAGGAGTTTTATAGCAGTAGTTCAAGGGTGGGGTTGCTGATAAGATTAGGGTGTGTGCAGGGCCTGCACCCCTTTAATCCGATTTCAGGTAGTCTCCTCCTAATGAGCCTTTCTGGTTCCTTTAATTTGGCCTCAGGTGGTCTCTTGATGAGGTTATCAAACTGTGATCTTCTTTGGAATGAAGAATGCTAACATCTTATATTTGTTGGGGGTTTTAGTTCTGTAAAGAGCTCAAAGATATTGTTCCGTGCATCCCTTGAGGCAGAACCAGGACCCTGCCCCAAGGCTGCACTGTTGTTTCTTGACTGCTCCTCCCTTGTCTCTGTCTGCATCCCCTCCCTTCCCTGATTATTACCTGTTTGAAGCTGCCCTTTGGAACTCAGGGAAGGTCAGGGAGGCTAGACTCTGTTCCCTACAAACAAGGAACAGGGGGCACAGAAAGGCTTCTGTGCCCAGGAGCCCCAGAGGGTCCTGCCTGGTTTTTTTTTTTTTTTTTTTAACTTCTAATTTTTAATTTAATTTAATTTATTTATTTATTTATGGCTGTGTTGGGTCTTCGTTTCTGTGCGAGGGCTTCCTCTAGTTGCGGCAAGTGGGGGCCACTCTTCATCGCGGTGCGCCGGCCTCTCACTATCGCAGCCTCTCTTGTTGTGGAGCACAGGCTCCAGACGCGCAGGCTCAGTAATTGTGGCTCACGGGCCCAGCTGCTCCGCGGCATGTGGGATCTTCCCAGACCAGGGCTCAAACCCGTGTCCCCTGCATTAGCAGGCAGATTCTCAACCACTGCGCCACCAGGGAAGCCCCTGCCTGGTTTTTTTTTTTGTTTTGTTTTTTTTTCCCTGCCTGGTTTTAATACTACCACTTTTCTGGTTGCCTGTCTGACCTCATCTTCTTCTACGTCTGCCTTACTACATAAATCCAGTCACTGTTCTCAAATGTGCCAGGTGTGTCCCTGCCTCAGGACATTTGCATTTGCCATTCCTTCTGACTAGAATAATCTTCCCACAAAAAAAACAGGGCTGGTTTCTTCACCTCCTTCATGTCTTCACTCAAATGTCACCTTTTAGGCGAATCTTCCTCAGCCTTTCTATTATAAACTGGACTTTTCTAACACCAGACTCCTTGTTCCTCTTCCCTGGTCTGTGTATCTCCCTAGGATTTATCATTTGACATGCTGCCTATTTCACTCTACATTTAATTATCTCTCTTCTCCCGCTTGCATGTATACCAAAGAGACAATGATGGTTTTTTTTCTATTTTTGTTTACTGGTGCTTCTAAGCACTTAGAACAGTGCCAGGTAGATAATAGACATGTGATAAATATATTATTGAATGAATGAATCATGAGAATCTCCTCGAAGACAAAATAGATTTTTAAATAATTTACCATAGAAATCAGAAGAAAATTTTAGAAAACTGTTAAATATGCTCAGTAAGCTATGAGAAGATACGGCTTCTATGATTAGCAGTATGACGCTATTCAGAGACTATAGATAGATGGAGGGACACCAAGGGAAATAGTAACAATTCTGATTTTGCAAAAGAATCAAATCGGTGATCTCCAGGCTGCACTAGAGCAGTTCTCAGAGAATGTGATGGGACCGGGGGGAGGAGCAAACACACAGAGTGTGAATCACCACAGTAGCTATGAAGGAGGTACTATTTTAATCCTCATTTTAAAGAAAGGAAACTGAGTCATTTTAAAGTAAGAAAACTGAGTCACAGAGAGGTTAGGCAACTTGCCTCAGGTTGTACAACATATAAGTAGTGAGAATGGGACATAAACCCAGGCAGTCTGGCTCAGCCCATGATGTTAGTACTACGTTACAGGTCTGCATGATGAAAATGAGAGTTTTGATTCAAGATGGTCATCTGATCATTCTTCTTAAACTACCTTCCCAAAGGAATAGAAAAATGCCTTTCATTCTGCCCTGAGAACTTTAAGAGGATGCCATACCCATGCCAGAGGAATTAATGCAGAGCAATGTTGGGGGAGGGGGACCTACATGGAGAAAAGATGACGGAGCTGTGACTTCACTGAAAGAAACCACCCCCTCCACTGCCACCCAGTCCCTTGGGGCACAAGAAGAAGGAACTTCTAAGCCCAGTTGCATAAATACCCTCAAACTCTGCCCAAGGCTAAAGGCAAGGGTGGGCTATGGAGCTGATAGGAGTTGGGGGGTCAGGGGTTCAGGAGACTTAATGTTGAGGCATCTTTATATGCCAGTCCACAGAGCAGAGGATGAGAGCCCTTGGTTCAAGCCTGCAATGTGGTAAATCAGGAAAGCAGAGGAATTTGAGGAAAGAATATTTTTGGGAAGAGACATTCCAGTTAAAGGTAGGGGCAGTGCTCCAGGTAACTTCAGGCTGCTCCTTCAAAAACCAAAATAAGTCCTCTTTTTGAAAAGAAGCTTCCTGTTGTGTGGTCATTTCTTTTCCCTAACCTTCCCTCACCAACCCTCACCTCCAAGCAAGCGGACCCCTTATCTGGCCAAGTAATGATGGGCATATCTAAATTTTCCCTTTCCCTCTGGGTTAGAAATATTTAAAACAGGGGCTCATATAATCACTAGCAGAACATCTCAGCCCACCAAACTAGACTGGCCTGTTCCAGCTCTTGTAAGTTTGCATAAAGAAAGGTTACTGGACATATGGAAAAATGCTGTCATTCTTATTAAAGCGGAACAATCTTTTAATGCATAGCAAATGTCCCTTAAGAATTACAGCAAGAAACAAGATTTTAAAACACAGTAAAATCCACATTCTTTACAGAATGTATAAATAAATGCTGGGTTAGAACATGTTCATGGAATGGAAATTAGTGATGTAAAGAAAGAGGTTAGTTCTCCCAGACTGGTCTTTGTAAAAGAGTTTAGCACTATTTATTATATTTATTATTTTTATTTAATAATAAACTCCATAGTGCTTAGGGATGTGTGTTTAAGGAAGAAAAACTATAATGAAAAGCAAGGTCATGATTATTAAGAAGTTAAGAGAGCCCTTACCTTTTGCAGGTATGAAGTTGTCTGTTGATAAATTAATGAGATGTGTATTTGTTTTATATGCTTGTATACTAGTTCTTTCACAGTAAAAAAAAAGATAAAATGTGGATATTAAATATCCTTTTAGACCAGTAAATTTGACATTTATGGGCTATGAAAAAGTTCCTAGCAAAATATAAATATAAAAACTTGACTAAAGGGGGAAAATGTATATAATTCTACAACAAATAGAGAAAGAGAAATAGAATCAGTAGTTTAAACTTTTCCAACAAAAACACACCAGTCCTAGATGGTCTTACAAGTGCAATCAGACAAATACTCAAGGCACTGGTAATCCCAGTCTTGCATCTATGCTTTTAGAGAGAAGAAGAAGAAGGAACACTCCTCTCCTCATTTTAGGATACCAGTTTATCCTTAATATCGATACCAGACAAGCTTATTATGAGAAAAAGGACAATTAGATTCAAATCCCCCAAACAAAATATTAACAAACAATCCAGCACTGTGTACAACTAGGAAAAAAAATGGTTTATTTTAGGAAATTAATATAATATTTGTTCAACATTAACAAATACATTACTGCAATTCACTTCTTTAACAAAGTAAGAGAGGGCAAAAACATATCATTACTACAATAGATACAGAAAAAGCTTCAGTTAAAGCTCAGCATGACTTAAAAAGAAAATATCCTTGTATACCAGGAATAAAAAAGACCTTCTTACCCGGATAAAGGGTAACTATAAGAAACTTACAAGCACCACACCCAAGGATGAAATAATAAAATCATTTCCTTTAAAGTTGGAAAGCACACAGATGCTTATCATTATCTCCACTAAATATTGTATTGGTGGCTTTGGTAGAAGGCAAGAAAATTAAATAAATAGTGAAAAGATTGGAAAAGAACAAAACTATCATTAACTGTAGATGCTATGGTTATTTATTAGATAACCCAAAGAAATTTACACACAATTCATTAGAGTTAATAAGAGAATATAGCATGTTTGACAAAAGAACTCAACATTAAAAAATCAATTGCATTTCCATTCACCTAAAAAGTATGTGTTTTTCTTAAGATACTATTTATGATACCAATAAAAATATATGGTTTTTAGGAATAAACCTAACAAAAAGATTTCAAGATGTATAGTATATGTAAATGTATAAAGCACTGAAGGACATTAAAGAAGACCTGAGTAAGAGATACACCATGTTTATGGATAGGAAAACCCAATTTATAAAGCCATAATATATAAAGACATTAATGGTCTCCCAGTTGATCTATAATTCATGCGACTTCAATAGAAAAATGAGACTTTTTTTTTGAAAATTTACACGCTAGTCCTAAAATGTATATGCAAGGAGAAAAGACAAGAATAGTAAGACAGCCCTGAACAAAAAAATGCATATTTGCAGGCCTTGCTCTACCAGCTACAAAACTTACAAATCTTTGTTAATTAAGAAGACATGGTTTTTCTAATTCAAAAAGATACATGCACCCCAATGTTCATAGCAGCATTATTTACAGTTGCCAAGGTATGGAAGCAACCTAAGTGTCCATCAACAGATGAATGGATAAAGAAGATGTGGTATATACACACAATGGAATACTATTCAGCCATAAAAAAGAATGAAATAATGCCATTTGCAGCAACATGGATGGACTTGGAGGGCATTATGCTAAGTGAAAGACAGACAAAGACAAATACTGTATGATATCACTTATAGGTGGAATCTAAAAAATACAACAAAGTAGTGAATAGAACAAAAAAGAAGCAGGCTCACAGATATAGAGAACAAATTAGTGGTTACCAGTGGGGAGAGGGAACGGGGAGGGGCAATATCAGGATAGGGGGAAAAAGGGGTTATTATGGGATTATATGAAATCATGTGTGTTAAACTTTTGAAAATTGTAAAGCACTATAGAATTTAAAGAATCATTCAGTTAATAAAAAGACATGATATTGACACAGGAATAGTCTAATACAACAATTGAAAAAATAGAGAGAACCTAGAAATAGACCCATACATATGTGGAAATGTGATGGAAGGCAGAGGGAGTGTATGGCAGATCAGTTAAGTAAATAAAAATTTGTTTTCATTAAGTAGTGATAGGATAGAGAGGAAGAATTGAAATTAGATCCCTACCTCACGCTATACGTGAAAACACAATTACAGATGAGTTGAAGACATTTTATAAAAGGTATGACTTTAAAACTGAAGAAAGTTTAAGGGAATATTCTTATGACTTCAGGGTGGAGAAAGTATTTCTTAAATAAGAATATTTTATTTGGATTTATTATTTTTGTTTGCATTTATCTGATCCTGAGATAAGGATTCAAATGCAAGTACTTTATTTAGGAGATGGTCCAGGACACACTGGTAAGTAGAGAGAAGTGAATCAGGGAAGGGAAGAAAGCCAATAAAACATGCATTATCAAGAAAATTACCACGGGAATCACTGGGTTTTAGAGCAGTGCCACTCCACCTGTAATCCAGAGACCAGCACTGACTCATGAACTCTTTCAGGTCCTTGACAAGATAATTACAGAAAAAGAGATTAAGTATTTTAAAGGAGGAGCTTGCATTTTCTGTGTTTTTATATTTCACTTTTACTTTTTGATTTTACTTTCCTATTCTTTTTAAAAATTTTATGATAGTATCGGTCCACAGTGGGTTGAAAATAATATTAAGAAAATTAATAATAATAACGATAACAATAACAAGGGTTTCGGTATTTGAGGTAGTTTGAGAAATATTACTAGAACATATCTCAGAGTTAACCCAACCAATGGTGAAGAGACCAGAATATTCATACATTAACTTCCTTTCATTGCTTGAAGAATGTTTTGGGGACATTAACTGTGGCACTTTTTGCTTACCCTGTGTGGAGACCAAGTTTGCTTCCACAGCCTTCAGGTAGAGTAGCAAGTGTTTTGCAGTGAGCATCAGGATATGGGCAGTAAGCACCCACAGCATCTGCTGCTATTTTTTTCCCAGCTTTGTTGAGGTTTATTTGATAAATAAAATTGTATATATTTAAGATCTATAACATGATGATTTGATATAGATATACATTGTGAAACGATTACCACCATCAAGTCACTAATGTTTCTTTTCCCCATACCAAAAAAAAGAAAAACTGATAAATTTGTCCACAGCAAAATTAAGAACTGATCTTTATCCAAAGGTAACATAAAGGGATAGGGAAGACACAAACCAAGAGAAGATTTTTATAACACACATAACCAATAAAAGGATCCATAGCAAAGATATGCAAAGAACCTCTACAAATCAATAAGAAGAAGACAATAATGTCCAAAAAACACTAAAAGATGCTCATCCTCTTTAGAAAACAGACAAAAACAAATAAAATTTCAATGATCTATCATTTCACACTTACCAGATGGTCTAGAATATAAAAACCTTACAATACCAAGTGTTTGTAAGGATGTAGAGACGTAGGAGCTTTCAGAACATTGTTGGAGGGAATGTACATTGCCGCCGCCACTTTGGAAAATCATTTGGCATTACTCAGGAAAGCTGAAGACAGATATTGCCCTTCGTCTACCTATCCTATTTCTAGGTATACCTTAGTGAAATCATATATATTTTCAACCAAATGTACAAAAATATTCATAGGAGCAATGCTGTAAGATAGCCCCATTGGGAAATAGTCTTAATGTCTGCCTATAGTAATAAATAAGAAATATAGAAAATAAATAAGACTCTATTCATAAAATTTAGAAGAATGAAATACAACTACGTGCATTAGTGGGGATGAATCTCAAAACAGCATTAAGTGACAAATGCAAATCATGCAATACAAACACTCAGTTTTATCTATATAAAGGAAACCAGGAAAAACTAAATGATGTTTTGTCTTGAGATAGATGTATATACTTATAACTCCAAATAAAGAGAAGGATTAACATAAAATTCAGGATAATATGCATTTTTTTTGTTCATGGGGGGGAGAGTAGGAGACAAGAGTGTAAGGCCCAAAGGATGCTCCAATGGTACAGCGATGTTTTATTTCTTTCTTTCTTTTTTTTTTTTTTGTAAAGATTATGTGTTCTGGGCTTCCCTGGTGGCACAGTGGTTGAGAGTCTGCCTGCCACAACTAGAAGAAAGCCCTCGCACAGAAACGAAGACCCAACACAGCCATAAATAAATAAATAAATTAAAAAAAAAAAGATTATGTGTTCCTCAGTGTGTGTGTATATATATATATATATATATATTTTTTTTTTTTTTTTTTAAATTTATGGCTGTGTTGGGTCTTCGTTTCTGTGCGAGGGCTTTCTTCTAGTTGTGGCAAGCGGGGACCACTCTTCATCGCGGTGCGCGGGCCTCTCACTGTCACGGCCTCTCTTGTTGCGGAGCACAGGCTCCAGATGCGCAGGCTCAGTAGTTGTGGCTCACGGGCCTAGTTCCTCCGCAGCATGTGGGATCTTCCCAGACCAGGGCTCGAACCCGTGTCCCCTGCATTAGCAGGCAGATTGGAAAACCACTCAACCACTGCGCCACCAGGGAAGCCCTGATGTTTTATTTCTTAGATTGGATAGTGGGTACATGCATGTTCATTTCATAATTATTATTTAAATATACATTTGTTACACATAATTTTGTCTTATGTTTCATAAGAGAAACTCCTTAATGTAATGCAAAAATAATATGAACAAAAGTAATAAAATCCTAGGAATACAGTTTGTAAGAAATGAAAAAACATTTTTAACTGGGAGACCTAAAAAGAAAACATTAAGAAATGAGAATTAATACAATATTACTGGCAGGAGGACTTGTTATAAAAAAGGTGTCATTTGTCCCCCAGAAAAGTGAAGAATGCAAGGGAAATAAAGATTCTGACAGAACATTTTTGAAGTTTTGTAAAATTATTCCAGTATTCTTCTGGAAGAATACATTGGTAGTGGTAGTCCAGAAAACTTTGCAAAAGAATGATGATATTTGGAAAGGACCTGTTCTACTGAATATTAAAACATGCTATTTCAACACAACAGAGAGATACTGTCACAATAGAAGCTATGACTCAATGAAATAGAGCAGAAAGCCAACAACATATGCTAGAATATAAAATAATTTAATGTGATAATAAAATGGCATTTTAAATCACTGGGGAAAGTTTTGACTGGTCAATTTATTGTCCTAAGAATATTGTAAAGAACTCCAGTGAGATTTCCATTTTGTACAGTACATAAAATTGATCCCAGATGGATTAAAATGTTAGGCTTAAAAAGAAAAAAGTTGGGAATAAAGCATAAAATAGAAAGCAGAAAATACAGATGACTATTCATCTGATGTTGGGTAAAAAAGAGAATTTGCTCTGAGCTAGTATGAAAGGAGGAGCCCAGGTGGTGGTCCTAGCTTGATACTCCCCATCCCAGCCTGCATCTGACACAGCCTTCTGAGAGAGCAGCACCAGCACCTCCCTTTTCAGCTCACCTTTCACCTCTTAAAGCTTCTCCAGATTCCTGACGAAGCTCCTCCTGCAGGACACTTCTGGCAGATGGTTTCACTCTCTCTTCTCAAGAAAGTAGAACCATTAGAGGACACCTCAACCTCCCTCTCCAGAGCACTTGCACATTTTCTTCCTCTTATCTCACAGAGGGAAGGATGCTCTCTTTCCACCCACCCCTGCCCTGGCATTTTCAGGACCCTACTAATGTCAGTTGTTTCCTCTCTCTTTCCCATCCTTCTACCTCTTAACGTCGATTTTGGATTTTTCCTGGTTGCCTTTAATCATGCTATAACCTCTCCCTCTTTGGGAGGGGCAGTACTTTAGCTCCATGTCTCATTCCTGTTCCTTCTTGCATTCGCCTCCCCTTCACAGCCAAAATGTTTACTCATCTCAACACAAGTAAACATTTTGTTTGTTTGTTTACTCGCCTCACCTTCCACTCTCTTCTCCACCCATTAAAGGATGACTTATGATACCAGTGTTCTCCCTAAATTACCCTTGCTCGGTTCACAAGTAACCTTGAAGACACTACATTCAATGAGCAAACAGAAGGTTGCATCTTACCCAGCATCCACACCTGTCACTGTTAACCAATACCTTTTTGCTCCTCCCTTGGTTGCTTCAGTGACAGCCCACCTTCCTGGTTTTCTGTTGCTTCTCTGAACACGGCCTCCCAGTTTCTGAGTTTCTTTGTTTTCCTTGTTAAGTTTGGAGTTCCTCTTGCCTTAGTCCTAGACTTGCTACTTTTGTTTTCCTCTGCACTCTGGCTACAAGATCTATTCCCTGCCCATGGTTTCAGTGCCTAAACATCGCTACCCACTGCCCCCACCCCACTGCTACAACATTGCCCCCTGGGTGTCCTGTATACTTGTCCAATAAATTATGACAGAACTGAGCTTGCCAGCTTCCTTTCCAAGACTAGTCATCCTCTAAGGCTCCCTTTCTATGAACAACCTCTGATCCACCCCATTGGTATGAAACAGAAGAGCTGGGGTTTTCCTTGACACGTCTCTTTCCTCCATCACCACCAAATCACAGGAGCTCCCCCAAATCTCTGACACAGTCTAATTCTCTTCTACACTACCATCACCCTGGTCCAAGCTACCATCTTCTCTCCTTAGGATGGCTTTTCTCCTTCCACACTTTCCTCCACAAAGCCATCCACCACACTCCAACACCCACCCTCCCCAGGATTGTCCTAGTAGCTTCTACTTATCCATCGACCCTAACTTACTTTCTACTCATTATCCTGATTTGCCAGGCTAGATTTTCTCTGCTGGTTATAATTCTTCCAACACCTTATGTGTTTACCTCAAAGTCCTGATAACATTAAAAAACTAATTATGGGTGCAATTATTTACTTAATGTAGTCTCCCTTTCCAGAATACAAGCTTTATCAAGGATTTGACTCTATCTTTCTTTGTCCCTGGTGTATCCGTAATGTCTATCACCAAGTCCTTTGGTCGTATTAAGTATTCAATAAATATTTGTGGAAAGGATGACGGGATAAGGAAAAGCAATAAGAGATCTGAATACTTAGAAGTTTCTACATACCTAAAAGATTTAAAAAGCAAATGAAGAACTGACCGAAACTATTGTAACCTATGCAAAAAAGCTTAAGTTCTTAAAAACAGATTATAAATCATAAGACAATGATGAACAGAAATGAAGAGCCATCCAGGAAAATGAGCACAGGGTATAGAGAACATGTTCATAAAAGAATCAATGCAAATGGCCAATTAAACTGAAAAACAAATCTGCGCTCTCCAGTATTCTAAAAAAGATACAACTACATATGCTTAATCTTTTAAATAGTCGTTGTTGTCATGGATTGGGAATTGGCATATCCTTCTGTTTGGGGAGCCCAGAATTGTGTGAACTTTCTGAAAGGCAATCTGGTAATATGTGTCAAAAGCCTTAAAGATAAAATAGTTCATCTACTTTGGCCCAATAAATTAATTTCCAAGAATTTATCTTAGGGACATCAGCAGAGTTGCATTCAAATACTTATTTGTAAGAATGCTCATTTCAGTGTTATTATAATCATAAAGAATTCAAACCAACTTTAATGCCCAATAATAAAGGATTGGTGACTATAATGGGGCATATCCTGCTCTAAGTAGCCATTAAAATGCATGACCCCAAAGAACATTTAAGGATTTTTTGAAAACTGTTATCTGTTTAGCGATAAAAGAAGGTCACAACAAAATATGCACAGTAGGAGTTTAATTTTTAAAAATAAAATATGTATATGCATAGTCATGTGAAAATACTGGAAAAGTATCTCCAGTTACAGGGATTATGAGTGATTTTGTTCTTTTCTTTTTTAAAAAATCTTTTTTTGTAGATTCTTAATATTCAACAAATTCTGTGTATCATGTCCGTAATGAGAAAAACTAAATATATTTTAATTTAACAATAGGGAACTGATTGCAACATATGGCCGTGGCTATATCTAGAGAGGCATAGCATGATGATTAAGAGTATATGCTTTGAAGCTCACAGACAGGTGTTCACTTCCCTCTTTGCAACTTAAGAGCCATATGACCTTGAGCAAGTTATTTAATTCTCTTAGCCTCAGTTCCCTTATCAGCAGAAAGGAGATAATACATACTGGGCAGAGCTGTTTTGTAGCTTAAATGAAATAATGTATGTAGAATTCTAATCACAGAGTAAGCACTTAGTAAAAATACCTGCTTTTATAATGCCAAAGTATAAATAGATTCTGTAATGACTTACGTGAATTCATGATCCTCTAAGGGGTTATAACGGGAAGTTGGGGGAATCATTATTTTATGGTTCAGCATCATCCAGACTGTCATAATGATGGTGGGATTCAGCAGGAGGATGCTGGCAGGAAGACTTATCTGGGTACAGAAACAGCCCAGGAAAGGTTTTGCTCATTAGGGCAAAATGCTAGCATAGGTCATTGACTCATCTATTTGTCCAACCAGCAAATGGTTATTATGCATCTACCATGTGTCAGGCATCGGAGACTCAGCAGCGAGACAAATGATCTGCCCTCTAATTAGACTGAAGTTTCAAGGCACATAGTTCCTGGTAGATTCAGGGATTAGGAAACTATGGAAGCACTTCCTGTAGCTGGAGAAAGCTTGACAGGTTTGGGAAAATGATAGTGACAGTCACGTTGCATTGCTCAAATACCAATCCTAAGGCAAGAGTCTAATTCCAGAATCCTGCTGCTGGCAGGGCTGGGACCTACAGATGTCCTCTTTACCCTGGTCAGTTTTAGTTCCAGAATAAACTTGCTCAGAGACTGCAGATGAAAAGTCATCGGCCTTCCAGAAAAATGGTTAGCCAACTATGGCCCATGGGTCAACTCCAGCCCTTGCCTGTTTCTAGAAATAAAGTGTTTTTGGAACACAGACATGCCCATTTATTTGTGGTTGTCTATGGATGTTTTTGTGCTACAGGTGCCAAAGTTGAGTAGTTATAACAGGGACTGTATGGCCCACAAAGCCTAAAATATTTATTATCTGACCCTTTAATTTTGCTGGATAATTTTGCTGACTCCTGTTCTAGCTCAATGAGGCTGGAGAAATGAGATGGGAGGTGACATCAAGTTCCTAATTTTTTCCTTCTGTAGTTCCAGGAGCTGTTCCTCTAGAGTCCATCCAAGGGGGTCCGTTTGAGGAGAAGATCTACATCCAGTGGAAACCTCCCAATGAGACCAACGGGGTCATCACACTCTATGAGGTAAGGAGGCCCCTTTGACTATATCACTTGGCTTGGCTTTATTCAGTTTACTTCAGCCTGAAGTTGGCAAATACCTACTGTGTGCATAGCTCCATCAAGGGCACAAAGGTGAGTGAGACACAACTTACTGGAAGGTTTCTGATAATACAGTGGGAAAAAAACACAGGGGCATCAATTGAGCTGTCTTGCTAGCCCTAGTGACAAAGAAAATTGGGCATTGAAAGGATTATTGATCTCTTCAGCAAAGGCATTAGGACTCAAGGAGTCAGGTAGTCCTGGCACAGCTGAGCAGACCCAGGCCTGGCAAACAGTACTTGCAGTTCCTCTGGAAAATCACAACACTCACATGATTCTCATGGTACCCTTATCAGTCCCTGGGCTTCCAGAAGGATCCCAATGTCATTCTCTAACTGGGGGTACATGATTCTTGAGCTTTAACGTTGCTCTGTGGCTAAGGCATATGGTGATGCCTTGGCCACAGAGCCAAGGTGATGGTGTTGAAAGCCCTTCTCCCAGGAGTAGCAGGGTCTTATATCAGAGATGGAGCAGAATGTCCTTGGACAGGAATGCTCCCATCAAGCCAACACAATGTGGCTTCACTGAAAACTTTCAAAATTAGAATAAATGGTATAGAAGCTCATTGCAGAGCAAAAGCAAACAAACAGTAAAACTTCAATAAGGCTGATATAGGTAAATGCTAATATTGGGATATGGGCGAGATTGACTTTCTTCCCACCCCTTGTGTTCTGAGACACCACAAGATTGTTGATACAGATTATAATAAGAAAACGTAGCAATGCAGAGAAAGGGCATGGAAACTGAAGCTGGAAGGATGGAGTCTGGTACCCTAGTAGTCCTACCACCATCTCAAGTGACCTTTAGCAGGTTCTTCCTCTCTTCAAGCCTCAGTTTTCTCATCTGTAAGATGGGAGAGGTTAATCGTTGCTTCAGGGTTTCTCTAGGGAGTCTGAGGTGGGGAAAGGTGATAAGCATCCCAGGCTGAAATACACTATAGGCTCATGGAGGGACTAAAGACTCTCAGTGCTCATGCAGAAAGGTACACCTGTTGAGAGAGAGCTTGGGGAAGAATATCCCCGCCATAAGAGAGGATGAGCTCTGGAGAGGAAAGTCAAGGAGTATTGATGAGGGAGAAATATTCAGGGTAAATCTGATGGGCACAAATTCGCTAGAGAGACCTGGACGGACCTCAGAGCTGAGGGAAGAGAAAACTGTCTTATCATGTACAGGGTGCTGGAGAAAACACCTTCAGGAAACACCTTATCTCACTCCATCCAGCGTTCCTCAGAGGCAGAGCTGTCTAACATTTCCATCTTGGAACATGGGCTTGGGAGAAGCATCCTTCCCAGGGTTGCTGCTAAAGGAGAGGAGGTACTCATACTGATAGACCTTGCCTGGGACCCATTCAAAACCTTATTAGGGAAGAGAGGGACTGGAAACTCAACTGAAACAAAACCCAGTCATTTAAAAGCTACACACTGTTCTTTGTAAAGCACCAGCTGCGATCATACACACTCTCATACACACTCACATACACACAGATGAGATAGACGTCTACCCACCTGCCCTTTGTAAAGCAGAGGGAAAGGACCCAGGACTTAAGGTGTTAAGTTGCTTGGTGTTGTTATCTAAATGGCTCTCAATGCCGGATGTTGAAGACTTTTGGAATTCACAGGCCGGTAACATTTCAAATGGTTTGGGGGAACCAACATAGAGTACTTTACCATCTTTTATTAACATTGTTTCATAAAAGACAATTTCAAAAATATAGAAAGGACATAATCTCAGAATAAAAGGCAGTCCTTTAAATCGAATAAATTTAGCTTTATGGGTAACTCATGACATTCTCCTTCGTTTTTCCTCATTTTGCCTTGAATTGAGGGCAGCTCTGGTGTGAAAAGACCCTGGTTCTTGTACCTACCTGCCTTTGGAAACCACTGGTCTAGGCCATGTTGCAGGTAGAGTCCTGTCTCTACACAGATTTCTTCCATAGGAGCAGTATCCCTCTTGCTCTAATAGGATTATGCACTGCACTGGGCTAGGAAACCCTTGATTGTGATTCCACAGTAAGAAGAAAGAAATAGATGGAGAGAGAACAAGAGTGCAGACATAACTGTGAGTCAGACACACTGAGCAATAGCTCCCTGAAGGTGCTGCTGAGCTCACGTTTGGCTGGCTGCTGCTCGAAAGCCAATACTTGAGAGACAGACGTTGGTTGGAAAGGAAAGTTTGCTCTATTCAGGAGGCTAGCAACCTGGGTAGAAGGCAGACTCATGTCCAAAAGCCAACTCCCCACTGCCAATCAGAGGGCAAGAGCTTTTAAAGGGGAGTTTCAGGGGTGTATAGGTGGAGGGAGGGGGTTAAGTGCAGCAAAGCGCAGTGAGCTCTGACAGTCGTCTTGGAATTGGTCATAGGGTGGTCTGATCAGCATCATACTGATTGTTTTAAGTACAGTTAATCTTCAGTTCTGGGGTCAGTTTGTTCCCATTTCCTTGAGGTTAGTTCTCGGAATGGTGTCAGATGGAGCAGCTTATGTCATGGCTACAGTCTGGTCATCGTGCAGTTAACTTCTTCCACCTGGTGAGAGTTTCAGTATCTGCAAGATAGCTCGAAGAATGTGGCTCAGAATATTATCTGTAGCCCTTGAGGAAGAACTAAAGGTCTTTGACTTTGTTTAATGGCTAAACTATTACTACTTTATTTGACTGCTTTCATTTGTTTCTGCATTTCCTCCCTTTAAATTTATTCTTTGGCTAAAGTTTTTCTCCAGACAAGAGGCAGGCAGAGGACATGGGGGCTGGTTCTGTCCTGAGAAGGCCCCATAGGGTCCTGCTCTGTTCCAAAGGTGGACTCGTAGATGGTATGCTGTCTGGAACTCTAGGCACAAAGGTGCACACAGATTAAGACATTGCACCTTTCTTCTCACTTCTCTGTGAACCCAGTGCCTTGTGGATATTCAAAGACCAGTTGCTGGGATATTGGCATTCCCATGAGGGACTCTACTGGAAACAGCTGTGGTGAGACACCTTCAGGTAGTTTCTTGGCTGCTCCTTGGGCTGTAATACAGAGAACCAGAGCCAGAAGGCGGCCGCTGTCTGACTTGTTTGAGCATTTGAGGTTACCTTTTGGGAATATGCCAAACTTCTTGGATGACGCTGTGAAGGGACCTAAGGAGGTCATGGGCTTAGGCCTTATATTTTGACCATAAACATGGCTGTGACCATGTGTGTCACAAACCAGTGAGGCCTCAGAAGGGAAGAATGTTGACTTTTGAGGTCAGGCAGCCTAGATCTGAATCCCAGCTCTGCCACTTCCTTGCTGTGTAACCTTGAGTATATTAAGAAACTGCTCATTTATATTTATTAATAAACATAAATATATGTTTAGTACTGTGTTTGGCATTTAGAAATAGCATTGAAAAATATTAGCTCTTACCATTACATAAAAATGAGGCCACTGAGACTTGGAGAGGTGAAATGTAAAGACCAAGGTTATGCAACTCATGGGTTCTGAATTCAAGTGCAGGTGTCTTGCCCCTTATTCAGTGTGGTCCATGGACCAGCAACATTGGCTTTACCTGGGAGCTGGTTAGACATACAGCATCTCGGACCCCACCAGACTTCCTGAATCAGAGTCTTCATTTTCCCAAGATCCCTGGGTGATTCACATGGGCATTAAAGTTTGAGAAGCACTGCTCTAGACTGCACTATTCTTCAGAAGGTTTCAGCAGGATGGGGAGTCTCCCCAACGCTGGGCTCAACCCAATCCTGCCTCAGGTAGTGAGCAGGAGACCTTGCTTTTAAAGACATTTATAACAGAACATGTGTTTATGAGGCAATTTCCAAATTTAATTAGATGAAACCAATTTGATTTTTTAAATTAGGTTCTGGTTATCATTTCTAGAGAGAAATCCATAAATTACAAATCGCCCTCTTCTGATCTCAGAAAGTACATTTTGTGGCAAGGAAAAATCAGACAACACAAATGGAAGAGAAATCCAGGATTGTCCGTGCCTTCCTATGTACAACCTTGGACTCAGCAAAGTCAAAAGCCAAATAGGAGGGAGTGAAGAAGAGTTATAACTTTGTAAATATTGTAAAAATTGTTAAACACAGCAGGCCTAAGTAGTATGTCATATGTTAAGATTAAATTCCCTTCCCCGTGGGTCCAAGTCATAACCTGTGGGCCCACCCTTGGACAGTTCTGCCCTCCAATATCGGAATGGCTTTGATTATGTCCCATTCAGTCTCTGGACTTCAGTCGCCTCTTTGTAATATGAAGGTGTCGGACTGTTCCAAGCTTCTACTGGGTAAAAATCAAAGGAAAAGTAAATCCATGCCAATCCCACAGAACCAGAGTTTTACACCTCATTTTGGATTTGCTCTGCTGTTGAAACCTTGCCTATGGCCAGAGACTTCAAAGGCAAAGCAGTGATGACACTTGAAGGAAAACAGCTAGTGTAAAGACCCTGCAGTAGGAATGACTCTGGCCTGTTTGACAAGTAGGAAGGAGGTCAGAGTGACTGAAGCCTCGTGAGCACGGAGGACAGTGATGAGGCCATGTGGGGAGTGGGTGGGCAGAGTCAGGTTATACAAGGCTTCTAGAGTTTGCGCTTTCTCCTGAGAGGAATAGAACACCCTAGGAGGATTTTAAGCAGAGGAGTGAAGGAATCATATTTACATTCTTGAAAAATCACCTGGCTGTTTCGTGGCTGGTGGCTGTGAGCACAGAAGCATCTCAGGGACACCTGGAAAATGTGCCAGGAGGCAAGGACATTTAACTCATCTATGATGCTGCAATGAGGGCTCAACTATTTGTTGGAAGCCCTTGCATCCAGGTGGAAGAGGTGAAAACTTTGTCACATCTGCTTCTTCCTTGCTGCCTCTTTCTGGACTTTGACACCTTCCTTTCAGTCAGGAGTTCTTACCTTGAAGAGCTCCCTGGAACCATGGACTTAGATTCTGGCCTCCCATCCCTAAGGGCTGGGAGTCTAGCCCCCTACCCTGATGCCACCCCAGGGCTGTGAAACGGCCTGATTCTCCAACAGCCACGACCTCTGTCCCTGCCCACTGAAGGGGGAGCTCAGAATGCTCATCAGAGCCCGCTGAAGCCAGCCTCGCCTCTGCTGCAGCCGGACGCGTCAGGATGCATAGCCCGTGGCCTCAGATCTTCGGGAATTTGTATCTTAGTGGAGATGCGGGGTGCACTTCTGTGGTCACTTCCCCAGCAGGGTGACAGACGACAGTGCATGAAGAGAGGTCACGTCAAAGGCCTCATGCCTATGCACCAGCAGATCAGCGTCACCTGGGAGCAGGTCAGACATGCAGCATCTGGGGCCCCAGCTCATATCCACTGCATCAGAGTCTGTGTTCTAACAAGGTGACTCACATGCACATGAACATGGGAGAAGCACTGGTGTAAGACACACCCTAAAATGTCCTAATCTGGCTCTGGAAAGCTCTGCTTGATGCAGACACTGCAGTCCTCGGATGAATAATGTGACTGCTACATGAACTGAGGGATATCTCTGCTCACATGGGGTCCAGAGAGCTGAGGATTTGCACCAGGGATGTGGAAAGCATGCTCTTTGCATAGACTCTTCTGGAGCCCTGCTTGGGTTTGATGGGATATCAGGGTGCTCCAAACAGGGCCTGTACGTGAAGAGGGTTGGCGTGGCCCCTTCCACTCTGACTCTGCTCTTGTGAACAACAGGACTCCCTAAAAGCAGACCAGGCAACTGCAGACAGGCCCGCACAGCCAGAATGCGGTCACAGGGGAAACAATCCAGTCAAACAGTTGCCTAAAAACTCCTCAGTAAAATCATTCAGAGACAAGCTGTTCAGAGTTCATGAAAAACAATAATCAATATGTGTTTCAATTCAATTAATTGTTCTCATCTCTGTCCAAAAATAAATATCACACAGTGTGAGGGAATTGGGCCAGAAGATGTTACACTGGCAACTGGATTAACGACGTGTGAAAATATTTAAAATTCAGACATGTGAAGCTTCCCAATAAGCCTTTATGTTTAGCAGTCAAAATCACCAAGTTTCTAATTACAGTGTATAAATCTGAGAAGCTTAAAGGGAATGAGAGGACCCTAATGAGGCAGGAATGGGTGTCTTGATTATGCTAGAGTTGATTGACATTTATCCTGCAAGCTATTCTAGGCGCCGGGCGTTCAGAGTTAAATAAAACACAGACTTCGCCTCAGGAAAACAAGGTGGCATTTCTGTGCAGAAGCCCCTTTAAAAGGCAGGATAGGTTGGAGGGTCATCAATATTTTTCCAGCATACAGACGGTTGCATTTGATCTGAACCAAAAGCATGGGCCCCAGGAATCAGCATTCCATCAGAGTGCATTGCAGGAAGGCCAGGCATGTGTTCTGAGCCAGAGAGGAGTTCTGCGCAGGACCGGTGCAGACAAGCACTGATGGAGAGAGGGGCCAGCTGCGTGATGAGCTCAGAGCAGGCTCTCAGAGAAAGGCCCGGGGGAGCTGCTGCCTCCTTTTGGATGTTCATCCTCCTCCTTTCTCTTGGCTTGGCTGTAATGGCCTCTCAGGGCTCGCTTGCCCCAGACAGGCTTATGGCTCCAGTCCACAGAGGGTCAGTAGGGAGGATGGGATGTGGTCCTTGCTGGGCAGGAGGTAGTAGAGGCAGGAAGTGACTAGCACAGCCCAAAGCAAGAATTTGCATAATTCAAGCTGGATCTACATTAATTACGATGTACAATTTGCATAATGCAGGCGGCTAGTGGGTGTAACATGAACCAGGCTGGTAACTAGGAAAAAGGCTCTTATTTCTTTTGAATCGTTTAAGCCATAAGTATGGGAATCATCCATTCCTCCCACCTGCCACACATCAAATACTCTAGAAAGTTCCATCCAGGCCAGGTCATACGACACCACCTCCACCACCACTGTGTTCTGAGCACGAATCTGATGCCTGGACCACTTCAGAACCTCCCTGCCAATCCCCCATCCACACTTCCCCTATTCCACTTCCCCACATTGCAGCCAGACAGAGCATCTTGAAAAGTAAATTCAGTCCTGTTACTTCCCTGCTTTGGCTTCATCTCAACTTTAGAGCCCGGGATGATCTGGCCCCTCTAACTTCATCTCCTGCCTCTCTTGCCACTGTTTTCTGTGCACCAGCCCCTCTGGCTTTCTGACACTTGCTCCAGCTCATCCAGTTCTTTGCAGCCCATGTGACTTTGTGAATGCTGTCCCTTCTGCCTATAACACTTTTTACTTTATGTTTCTTGGGGCTGGTCCCTTCCTATTCTTCACCTCCAAGAGGCTTTTTCCCTGGACTGTCCATTTTATCCAGCAATTTGCTTATTTCTCTCATACCATTTTTACAATCTGCACTTACTTTGTTTGTGTGCTGTAGCATCATCTAGTCTCCTGCCGGACTTTTAGCCCCATAAGGGTATGGGCCATGTGATGGTTATTTTATGTGTCAACTTGGCTGGGCCACGGTGCCCAGATACGAGGTCAAACATTATTCTGGACGTTTCTGTGATGGTGTTTTTGGATGAGATTAACATTTAAGCCAGTGGACTTTGAGTAAAGCAGATTGCCCTCCATAGTGTGGGTGGGCCTCACTATGGAGGCCCTCTGAGTTGAAGCTCAGAATAGAGCAAAAGACTGAGCTCCCCTGAGCAAGACGGAATTCTGCCCACAGACGACCTTCAGAACTGCACCGTGAAACTAGCTCTTCCCTGGTTCTCCATCCTGCTGGAGAACTGATCTTGAACCGACACTGGCCATATTTATTTTTGCTTTATAGTGTGTCCTCAGGACCTAAAAGAAAAGTTTGCACATCATATGTGCTCAATAAATATTCCTTATATGAGTGTGTAGATTTGTACTTTATCTTAATAAGGGGTAATGGTGAAATTTTGTCTAACAAGTTTAGTGGTTCTCAAGCCTGGCTGAAAATTAGAATCATACCTTGAGAGCCCCGAAACATATCATAAATACATAGGTAGGTGGATACATAAATAGATGGATGGATGGATGACTGAATGTTTAGGCATCATTGTATTCCAAATAAATCAGAATCTCTGGAGGGGAAGTTCTATCCATGTGGATTTTTTTTTTTTTTAAGTACGTTGGGAAATTTTAGTGTACATCCAAGGTTGGGAAGAAGCATTACATAACATGAATCCAGTCAATCCACTCTGATATGTTATCCTAGCTAAGTACCTGCTAAATAAACACAGTCATGACTCTGGCTTTACCCTGCCTTCATTTTCACTCTTCTGGAATACAACATTGTCTGATGTTACACTATAGCCAGCTCAAAGTCATGCATGTGCAGATGCTAGGCACTAATTATGTTAAGGCTCAAATTCAAGAAGCATTGGCTTTTTTTTCCCTCAAGTTTGCTAAACAAACAGTTTGTGGAATAATTGAAGACACACAAGGCCGGATCAGTCCGTCAATATCCCTTTGCATTTCATGAATGGCATCTTGCAGCTCTGACGGCAGAATCCACCATAGACTTTACCTTACAAATACTTTCCCCTCTCCTTTTACAGTAGAAGTTAGTTCTGTTGTTTATTTGTGAGATTTAAAAAAAGGCATACGCACACACGAAGCTTCATAGATTTGCCCAGAGGCTTTCCCTAAGTCTTAAAAGTCAGAGCCCTGGGATGTGAAGGAGCCATTTTTCCTAACCCTCAGCCCATTACGCAACCTCCATAGGATGTTCCTCTTCCAGAGACTTGAAAAATGCAGGGATCCCTGGGTAGATGCTATATACAGGTCTGCTGGGCTGACAGGCTGGTTGACAGGTGTTTCAGTAGAAACAGCTCTGGATTGAAAGGAATGATTTCTGGCACTCTGAGTCTGGAAGGAAAGGAAGTTGCGTTCTGATGTGAGTAAGTTGCATTTATGTAAGTGGGACCATTAGAGCTGCCTGTCATCCACTTTTAGCATACCAAGAATGCCTATATATTTGCCTCGGGGTGTTTCTTTTTTTTCTTTTCTTTTTTTTTTTTTTATTCCAACGCAGATATTTGTGATAGAGCCAGGTAATGTGACAGTAGGAATCAACAGATGCATAGCACTTGTTACCTAAAGAACAACAGCAAATCATGTTCTCCTGGCAATAAAAACGTTTTCACAATAAACATTAGTCATTCAGCTTAGCTGTGAGAAAGCAGTAGATGTTACTGCATGGAAAATATTCCCACAGTGAGCACACGTGGATCAGTACATTTGTCTTGGTGTATGTGTTTATAAGCATGCAGGTTTGTGAGTGTATGTAGCTGTAACATGGCACGTGTATGCACATATGTATTTGTTTGTTCACATGTGCGTGTGAAGCCTCTACTCTGGGGCTGTACCCATAGTCTCCATTGCATCCTTGGAATTGCTCTACTTTTTTTGGAGAGTTAACTATAGTAGATTTCAGAGGCACAGGGCTATGTCTGTTTTCTCCTTGCCTGGAGAAACTCCAGGTCACTTCCTATCCATGTCATAGGAATGCCTCGATGGGCTCCCAGCTGTTGCTCAGGAACTTCTGCCGTAATTCCTCTCCAGAGCTTTGGCTAAAGGAAAATTTTGAATTAAAAAAAAACCCTGCAGGTTAAATTTAATCCTGTGCATTTACAGTTGTCCTAAGAGAGTGGAGGGAGGCAAATGAAAGGGTAGCTCTGCATTTGGCCAGCCGGGCTCTCCTTCACGTTCCTTACGTGGGAGGGAAACTGCGTTTTGATGCACTGTGCACCCGGAGGACTTTGTGAAGAGTGGCCTGTACACACAGCCGCGTGCCTACTGATGGAACCCTCTCTTTAGCCACCTGGTCCTCTCAATAAACTATGCCCAAAGGCGGTGTTTAAGCTGCCGAGTGTCTCCTTAAACATCAGAAGTTGTTCTCTTTTCATCTCAGTTGTTTTACCTTATTACTCCTGTTGGATTTCCACCTGGACAGGGCAGTGTGGCATGGATTTGGCGCTTTTAACTGGCTGGCTCTTTCCTTTCTGTTTTGGTCAGAACAGCTCTTTGTTTGGGACTAAAAAATGAAGGGGGGTTGTGAGTGTTCATCTATCATCAGGGCATTTGGAGCCTTCATCCTGAAGTCTCTGGAGGCTGGAATTCAAATTTATGATTCAGAGATTATCCTTTCATGGGTCTCAGAAGATGGCAGGTGGATTTCTTCCCCTCACTCTGATCCTCTTCTTTGGCTACTTTTTCTTCATTCTTCACCAAGAGAAGAGTAGTAGTTCCTTAAACTTTACACCCAAGTATGGGACGTTGGCCTATATCATTATGGACTCAATGCATGCATTCATGCATAGCAGGTCTTTTTCAGAGCCCTTCAAAATACATGTCATAAAAATCACCATTGCTTTGCTTTCTTGGTGTCCCTTTTATTTTATGCATTGTTTTAGCATACGTGTATCATTGCAAGTCAAATAGTGAATTATGCTATTAGGAAATTTAAGGTCGACTTTTAGCTTGCGATAGCCAAGTAATATATTTGAGTGAGTCCCTTTTCCTACCTGGTCCTTGGTCTCTATATCTCTGACCTAGGAGAATTGGACCAGTTAGATTCAAAGGATCCTTCCTACTTTGACCTACCACTCAGGTGTCCAGAATTGAATTAATCTTACTCTTTGTTTCATGAAATACTTTCCTCATTGGTCTGTGCATGACCCCTTTTTGTATTTATTCATTATTTCATTTTGCAATTACACACCGCTACCGAGACAACCAGAACTTTGACAGTATCTTATAGACTTACGAACTCCTCCCACCCCAACCTACTGATTCCTCCCACTAACCTGAATGTTATATACAATTCCTTTGTATTTCATATAGCTTTACTATTCATATACGTTCCTTAAAGGCATATTATTTTGTTAGTCCTTTAACTTCAATAAAGGATTTTCCGTTGTATATAATCTTTTAGCATTTTTATCCCATATTATGTTGCCAACAGTCATCCCTTTGATGAGTGCGGCTGCAGCATGCTCATCTTGACTGCTGTATAATATTCCATTGTGTGCAGGTAGTACCACACATTTATTCATAAGCCCTTGATGGGCATCAGAGTTACTTCTAGGATGTTGCCCTTATCAACTGTGGAGATATGAGCATCCTTGTACATATCTCCTGTTGCATATGTGCAAGATTTTCTTTTGAGTTTATATCCAGAGACTAAGTCATATGGTAAATTAATGTTCAACTTTACAAAAAGAAAGCGGAATTATTTTCCAAACTAGTGTCAACGATTTACCCTCATGTCAGCAAAGTATAAGAGCTTCTACGATTCCAAATCCTCTCCAGTATTGGTCTGGTCAAGATTCTTAATTTTGACCAGTTAAATAGGTATAAAATGGCATCTTTTTGTTGTCTTGCTTCGTATTCCCTCAGTCATTAACAAGGTTGAATATCTTTTCAAATATTTGCTACTCATTTGTATTTACTTTTTGTGGGAGGTATATTCATGTATTTTGCCCATTCTCTACTGGATTATCTGCCCTGATCTTATTGATATGTAGTCTTTCTTTATATACTTTTTATACTGTTTTGTCAGTTATGTGTATAACTTGCCATTTTTACTTCCTGTAAGGTATCTTTTGATAACAGAAGCCCTTAATTATAATGTAGTCAATTTTATCAGTCTTCGCTTATCTAATTAGCACATTCTGTGTCCTTAAGTAACTATTCCCCAAACCAAGGTGAGAAGGATGATTCCTTATATTTCTACTAAAAACTGTATAGTTTTGTTTTCTAAATATAAGTCCTTTGTTTATCCACAGTTAATTTTTGTGTATGGTGTGAGATGAGGTGCAAAATTCATTTTTTCCTCTGTGGATAAATACTTTCCCCAGGTCCTTTTAATAATAGCCCTCCTTGTCCTTGTTCTACCAGGCCGTATCTGACATATGCCGAAGTTCCTTACATGCATTCATCTGTTTCTGAGCTTTCTGTTCCAGTGGCCACCATCTATAACAACCACACTCAGTCAGAGTTATTAGAGCTTCACAGTTAATCCTGATCTCTAACAGAGCTCGTCCCTCCTCCTCATTCTTCTTTAGAAATATCTTGGATATTCTTGCCCTTGGCTCTTTCATTTTAGAATTTAGTTATCCAATTTAATGACAGCCCCTGTTGTAGTTTTGATTAGAATTACATGGAATATATGAAACAACATGGTGGGTAATTTACATCTTTACAGTCTTAAATCTCTTTATATTTATGTAAGTTTTTGTTACTGTCTTCCAAAATTTTATTACGTTACCTGTAGAGATAATGCATTTCACATTAAATCCCAATTGCTAACTTAGGTCTCAAAGACCTTGCACCTTGGATTCTCTTTTCCTCTTTAGTCTGGTCTCACTGGCCTTCTTTAACATCCTCCAACAAGTCAAGCTCCGTCCTGCCTCAGGCTCATTGCACGTGGAGTTCTTCGTTGACAGAAAGCTCTTCCACCTCCTTGCAATAGCCAACTCATTCTCATACTACAGGGATCAGCGAGTATGCTCCTTCCTCAGAGAGGCCCTGCCTAACAGTGTTAAAGCAGGACTCCACCCGCTCTCCATTATTCTCTATCACTGCTGCCATTTCCTGAAAAACATGTGTCACAATTCATAGTTATTGTGTATTTAATTATAAATGTATCTCCCTATATTGTAAGTGCCATGAAGGCAGGATCCACATATATATTACTCACCACTGGAGAACCCAGTGCCTTACGCACTGCCTGGAAAACAGCAGGTGAAATATGTCTATCTATGTCTGTGTCTATGTCTATATCTATATCTATATCTATATAAATGAATGAAGATTGGAGAGGTTTCCTTTGATGGTAGGAGTACAGTGATAGTTATGAGTCAGTTTGCATCAGTTAGCCTACAGATATGACCTGACATGACCATGTAAAATTGTAAGATTATGCCCTAAGTCCTATAATAATTTATAATAGGCCACATGAGGTTCCAATGACCAATGAGTTTACATTACACTCATCGAACTCAGCTGATAATGGTAAACTTGTCAAGGTTAGGGATCCTATTTTTAACAGTTGCATCTCAGGTACCTTAAACAGTACCTGGCATAAAGTAGGTACTCAGTAAGTATTTGTTTAATGAATAAAACTGTATTCCAAACTTGAATCAAGGTTAAGGCAACAGCTGCAGTAGATATTGAAATATCTAATTCCTTATGATTTCTTGATTTTTAAAGGGAATTTATTCTTTGTTAATGTTAGTGACATTACAACAGCAGTACATGGTGTTAGAAAGATGGGGGATGGAAAGTCACCCCCAATTCCCACTCCCTCACAGACCAACCATTTTCACAAGGGTTTATTTTTTTTCTAGCCCTTATGCAGTGACATCTTTTGCATGATTATGACCACGCTGCAAAACTTGGGTTTTCACTATGTCAAACATTTTCCAGTTTCAATATAATCTGCTTAACTATCCCATTTAATGGCTCTCTGCTCCCCTGAGCATATAGGCCATATTTTACTTTCTAATCATTTTATTTTGGGGTATGTTGATTGATCTTCCCAGAATGTAAGACACAATTTTTAGCATAGGGTAAGAGGGACCTGGATCTTTTTAGAGAGCTGGTTAGCAATGTTCGAACTTCTGCTTTCCTTTTCCTTCTCAGTAGGTTTGTCAGTAGCAATCAGAGCCAGTCACATGCCTTCCATTGATTGTAGAACTGTGCTCAAAATAATAGCTCTCTCTGTTCAATAGGAATGGATCTAAGGGAGCAGAGTAGAACAATATGTACAAATTCAGATAGAAATCTATAAACCCAGAGTTAGAAGCGGTGATCATATTTTCCTCCTTATTTTAGAATTTAAGTCTCCATTTGCTTATTTCTTAACAAACGGAGGTGAATATGGGGTATGTGTGTGCTCCCACTCTTCCCTAGTACCATCCCTATGATAGGCATCCACAATCGATCAGGGTACACTCTTCCATTGAACTCTGACATGGCCTCAGCATCCCTCTTGATGTGGCATTCTGGGTGGTCATGGTGTCATTTGTGATGCTTAACTGCCATCTTTGTCCTTTCCCACCTTCTGTGTAAATGTGCTCTCTGCAGTTCTGGAAGGCAGTTCTTTTTAATAACTGTGGGACTGCCTGGAATAAGGGGCCAGTGCTATGGAGTCCTTCCCGAGGAAGGTGCCAGAGGTGAGAAAGTCTGCGCTAGAACAGCTTATCTAGAGAGTTTTCATGACTGTGTCTAAAACACAGAGCCACAGGAAGACAGGAGCATGTGTAGAGGTTTCAGGACCTTACTGGAACTTTCCCTAAGGACCTTGTGTATATAACCAGCTCTGTGCGCTCCCTGCCAACACATGCGTTCTGTAACCTTAGCCTTCCCCAGCCATTTTTTATAACTATATTACAGAAAGTTTGGATATCAGAGAAAAAAAATCACCTGTAATCTCCCTGTAGCACAACAATTATTTTGCCTTGTATTTTTTTTTTAATTTATTTTTGACTGCATTGGGTCTTCATTGCTGCACACGGGCTTTCTCTAGTTGCGGCGAGTGGGGGCTACACTTTGTTGTAGTGCGCGGGCTTCTCATTGCGGTGGCTTCTCATGTTGCAGAGCACGGGCTCTAGGCGCACAGGCTTCAGTAGTTATGGCACGCGGGCTCAGTAGTTGTGGCTCACGGGCTCTAGAGCGCAGGCTCAGTAGTTGTGGCGCAGGGCTTAGTTGGTCTGCGGCATGTGGGATCTTCCCAGAACAGGGCTCGAACCTGTGTCCCCTGCATTGGCAGGCAGATTCTTAACCACTGTGCCACCAGGGAAGTCCTTTGCCTTGTGTTTTATCTTTGTTAATGTGCATACATCTTTTACCTAACTATAATTACATAAAATTTGCTATCATAATTTTTTATTAAGCATTTTATCACAACCATGATGCTTTTATAGCACCATGGAAACAGCTTATCTTTTCTAATGATTGCATAATTGTCCATTGAGTGTATATGCCCTAATTTACTTATCCATTCCCCTCTTTTTTTCCATATTTCTGACAACACTGTAACGAACCTCACGCATATGGTGATGATATATCATGATGGAAGGAACATGGCCTTTCGATCAGATTGACCTGGATCTAAAATCCTGGTTCTAACGTTACCTGGATGGAAGACTTTGGGGGCACATTAACCACTCTGAAATTGCGTTACTGTATATGCTTAAATTTTAAAAAATGCATGTAGGAGAAGTAATATCAAGCCTATGATTTGAGAATATCATAAGAATTAGATATATGTTGCCAGTAGCCATTCAATGTCATGGCTGGTTTTCTTTCCCCTCTTTTTGGTGTATTTCTATTTTAGACATTCACCCACATGAAATTACAGGGTTGAATAGAATGAAGACTTTTGTAACTCTTGATACATATTGGCAAATTGTCCTCCAGCTGGATTGCAGCAGTGTGCATGTGTGCTTTGAGTCCCGCGTTGAGCCAGTCACCGTGTCTGGGAAGCAGGACTTCGGCAGCCCAGCAGAGGTTTATGTCAGCTTTCCCGATCCCCTCAGAGCAGGCTGATGTGTGAAGAGCTCATCACACATGTTGGCAGAGCCATTTGCACTCTCCAAGGATGTGCTGGAAACGCTTTGGGCTCATCAATTTATTGTTCACTACTCCTCCCCTTTGCCTTCAAGTAGCAAGTACGGCGCCTGGCTTCCAAAAGTCTGCCAGAAGGTCCTGGGGACTCCGCCAGAGCTCTGAACTGGGGGACTCAAAGCTAGTCCCTGTAGGCTCCACCACTGCTTTACTCTGCTACACTACCCGGCACGCCCTCTCATGGCCTCTGTTAGCTCATCTGTAAAAGAGAAAGTTGAGGCAGTTGGCTTCTAAGGCTGAACCACTCAGTGTGTTCTTCTGTCATCAGCATCATCCGGGAGCTCTTTAGAAATGTGCCATCTTGGGCTCCACCCCAGATCTGCTGCATCAGAGTCTGCATCGTTATAAGATCCCTGGGTGATCCCGTACCCATTAAATCGTGACAAGTACAGCACTAAATTATCTTCTGCCCAAGATTTGCTATCATGCTAGGAACATTTGCTGGGAGCCTCAGTTTTAGAACCCTGCTCTCCCTGCCCTATGCCTGCACTATCTCAGGATTTCCCTAACCTGCAATGAGGTTCTTCCCCTGCCTAGTTACATCTGTGGACCTCGATGCCAGTTCTTATGGGTCAGGGTCATAACAACCAATACCTTCTTCCTTGAGGTGACCAAAACCATTTTTTTTTAATTAATTAATTAATTTATTTATTTTTGGCTGTGTTGGGTCTAAGTTTCTGTGCGAGGGCTTTCTCCAGTTGGCGGCAAGCGGGGGCCACTCTTCATCGCGGTGCGCGGGCCTCTCACTATCATGGCCTCCCTTGTTGCGGAGCACAAGCTCCAGACGCGCAGGCTCAGCAGCCGTGGCTCACGGGCCCAGTCGCTCCGCGGCATGTGGGATCCTCCCAGACCAGGGCTCGAACCCGTGTCCCCCGCATTGGCAGGCAGACTCTCAACCACTGCGCCACCAGGGAAGCCCCCAAAACCATTTTTGATGAAACACAGACCTTACTAGTCACTCCACTGTTTAAAATCCAGCTGTAGATCCCAGTGGCTCTCAAGATAGAATCTGAACTCTTCTTTAACCTAGTAGGTCCCTCTATGAATGACCCAGCCCTGGCTGGCCTCCCTGGCATCCTTCCCCTTTTTTTCATACCCACCTCGCCAGATCCGTAGGCTTTACCTAACAGCCACATCACACTCCCCCTGTTCTTGTCTTCCTCTGTCCGGGATGCTCTTTCCCAGTGCCTCCTTTCTTGCTTTTAAAGGCTGTGCATCCTTCAGCACCCTCGAGGGCTCAAGAATCCTTTCAGGACCACTGTTTTTCTGAAACACCTGGTTTAGAGGTTCCTTCTTGTTGTGTTATAATAGCATCTATTGCCCTATACTGTGATCGTTTATTTCTACATATGTCTACCAGTAGGCTCAGAATTCATAGACTTCTAAGAATGTATTTCGTTCCCTGTTGAGTTTCCAGGAGCTGGCCTATGGCAGGTCTTCCATGAATGGCAGTGGCCAGTGGTGCAGCTACCTCCCCTTCCTTCCCACAGGTCTCTCCATCCCGCTCTACCTGCTCTCTGGCTCAGGAGATTGACTCTCAGGCATCACTGACCTGCCTTGCCTTCTTGCCTTCTGTTCGGCAAAAGGAGTGCCCTGCTACAGATAGAAAGGGCAGGCAGGGGCGGGAAAGAGGGGTCATTACTGCTCCAGCAACCTCAGGGAGGGTCACAGCTTTTCTCCAGGTGACCTTTCAGGTTCTTGAACTGCTCTCTCCCTTACTAAATCCCCCTCACAGCCTGTGGCCTTGCTCCCATCACCTCTCCTACAGTGTAAATAGTTCCTTCATTAAACTCTGCTTGGATTACCCATCTGTTTTTTCGCTAGGACCCCAGTGAGACCCTTGGACCATTTATCATTACCGTGGACCACTCAGAGCGCTTGTCATCATGGACTTTATCTCAAGCCTCACAGCCCTTCAAAGTGAGGATCATTATCCCTACTAACACCGAGGCTTAAAGAAGCAATATAACTTGCCTGAGATCACCTAACTAGTAATTAGGTGATAACTAGTAATTAGTAATTCCTGCCAGGTTTGATTCCAAAGCCTGTCCACTTAACTCGTTAGCCACTGTGCTTTCTCCAAAGGCACTCGATAAATGATCGTGAAATGGATCTGAATTTCCCAGTCTTGCTCAGTCCACCTGAGTGGGGTGGCCCTGAGCTGGTAGATGGGGGTTAAAGAGGCAGCCTTGGGACAAAAAGGGGGGACTGAAGTCTGGAACCAGCCTTGGCCTAGAAACCCTCCATGTTGTATCTTCCAACTAAAGCTGTCACAGCCTTGAGGCATGGTGCTCAGTCAGTATTGATGGGCTGGCTGACACAGGGAGGCGGGTGGGGGAAAGCAGGTGCACCCAGCTTGGGAGGAGAACAGAGGTGGCTTCATCATCATGCTTTTTATTGGCAAATCCCGTTCAACTTGAACATTTCTGCAGCTGAGCAGAGGTATTCAAAGCCCTGCCCCTCCCCGTCTTATGCAGCTGAATGGCCTGCATGACCCAGTGGCTTTTGGGGGTGTGGTTCTGACATGAATTTCTGACACAAATATGCACCATCTGGTATGTCAGTATCAAAGGAAAACTGCAGAAGGAAAATTAAGATAATATTTTTCAATACTGGAAAAAAGTTTTCCATTCCAAATCAATTTTGAAAAAAAAAAATCTTTTCAAACATCTAGCAATGTCAGAATAGGCAGGGCTCTCTATAAAGCAACCATGGCATTTTATGAAGTTTCACATTTTCAAATCAATTATTATCTTTAAATATAAAAGGACACCTGTCCTGAGCCCCAGGATGATGATTTCTATAATCATAATGTTGATAGGAGAGCCCAGTGACCATGTTCAATTTGAAGTTTCAGTTGCTGTAGAGCAGATCCAGCCCCTGATATTTTATGATGCTCAAGGCAGTGCTTCTCCAACTAGAGTGTCTGGAATCCTGCAGCATGGGGTACCCACACGTTTATGCTTCAGGGTATACAAGTTCTTCAGTTTGAGGAACACAGAAAGGATGAAAGGCCTTTTCCTTTTTCTTTCATCCTCTACTTCTGTGGTACTTTTTAGCCTTAATGAATCCTTGTTCTGTAGGAAGTACTTAATAGACAGTTCTAGAAAGGAAGAAAGGGGAGAAGGGAGAATAAGAGGAAGATCAGACCTGACAGTCCATATCAGCTGCTTTCAGACCTGGCTTTCAAACCCTGGAGTTTTGCAGAGACAGGGAGGTCCAGGTCCTCCTCAAAGCTATTGAATTAGAAACTTCAGAGGGCAGAGCCAGGCAATGCATATAATTGGAGCCCATAAGAGTCCCTTGTGCAGCCAGATTTGAGAGCCACTGCAGTCTCTATGAATTTTCCCCTGCCCCCTACATGGCCCTGGTTGGGGTCTCAGCTTCTCCAAGACTCCTGTCTCCATCAACTGCTAGATCTTCCTGTGCTTGGTCATCTCTCTCCAAGCTCCACCCTCCACATCAGCCGTCAGAGTCACCAATCAAACACGCAGGCCAGCGAACATGGACAACCTTCCACCAGCAGAACATAGCGTGAGCTCCTTACTGTAGCACCTGGGATACTCCCTGTCCCCCATGACCTCTTTCGTCTCCTTTCTGGACGTCTCCTGCTTCTAACTCAATATTCCAGCAGCTCCAAACTATTTACTGGCAGCTCTTTACCGAAGCTGCTCTTGACCTCTTTTCCTTTGTGCACTTTGATACTCCACCTTCGGGGCCCCTCTGCTTTACCCACTTCCTGTTTGCTGGAGTGATGCTTGCTCCCCAGTCATCTCAATCACGACCTCCTTTTGAGATTTCCTCTCACCTCCTCCAGCTGGTTTAGACACTCCCTGTACAGCATTCTGGAGTATATTTGTCATTGCGTTGTAGTGACATGTGGCTGTCACTAGACCTCAAGGCAAGGACTTTGTCTTATTCACCAATGTTTCCCCAACATCTGTAACAGTACCTAACACATAATGTACGCTCAAGGGATGTTTGACAAATGCGTGACTTTACTGAGCCTTTCTTCTCCCTCTCTCCCACCAAAACCAACCTATTCAATTTTAGCTGCAGCACTAAGTTACTTAATGTCAAAGAAATATGGAAAAGGAAGAGTGCCTCACATTTTCTTTTGCTGTGTTCTCATCTAGTCCTTGTCTGTTTGCCTAAATCCATCCTCTTTCATGCACATATCACAGACCTGCCCCTCTCTTTAACTTAGGATTCTTACTAGAACCATCTCCCTGTGTAATATCTTGATGCCATCCTCGATTCCCTCCTGTATTCTTGTCTTGGGAAGAGAGATGTTGCTACAGACTGTTTTATATGTGTCCTCACCTGAAAAAAAAATAGGCTCATGGCGGCAATGGCAAAGTCTATTTCACCATGCCCAGGAGTGCTGCAGTTTGCTGTAATTGCACTGCACTTGGTGTGATCTCATGGCTGTCGCACCATTCCCATAGACACTGAATCCAATGACACCAGTTAATCATGCCAGAACTTCAGTCACGTGCGTAAATGAGAAAATCATCCCCACATGAGGCCCTGAGTAGGTCAACTTGCTTGCTGTTTGAGGCTTTTGAGACACAGAATTCCCCCTCTACCAACCTGCAAACTCCATTGGACCAGTGTACGCAGCTGGAGAGCGAGATGGAAGTGTGAGCCGTTAATGATTAACCCTAGTGTTTTTTGCGAGGGTCTCAGGAGCCCACCCGTGGGAGACATATATCCTGACCTATAGGAGTCTTAGGGTGACAACACCCTTGGTATAACCTTGAAAGCTGCAATTCTGGCTTTGTTAAGTCTCCATCAGTAAACTGAGAGTGTTTGCACAGAGAAAGTGCACCTGTGACTTTGGATTCCAGCTGAGGAAAGCAAGGTTTTCTTTGTTGAGGTTTGGAAAAGCCTGGGTGTCCAAAGTCCCTGATAGAGCAGCAACAAAAATATTTTCTGGGGCAAAAAAAAAACACTTTTAGGTTGATCCCTCCCACATCTCCAAAACATTTGGTTAGTTCAGCAGATGGGAAATGAACTGAGATCCATACAGGGCTGTTAAAGTCAGAGTTTAGCACAAACCTTAAATTTGTAATCAAAAGTTAGTGGTTTATATTTGTAAAATGTAGTAATAGTAACAGAGAAAGAAAACACTTCCCGTTACTCAGAATCTCACGTTGTTCTTTTTTCCAGGGTTCCTTCTGGTCCCTGTCTATGTACATATGAAATTTTTACGTAGTTGTAATTACTGCATCTCTGTAGTTTTTAATGCTTTTTCCCTCACTGAAAAGTATCTCATAGTTACAACATTATTAGCATTTTAATGGCTGCATAATGTCCCATCAAGTGGCATGACCACGATTTACTTAACCGCACTGTCTATGACATTCACACAGTCTCTGGTATTTCTCCAGTATAAGTGAGGCTTCAAAAAACAGCTTCAGGGACTTCCCTGGTGGTACAGTGGTTAAGATTCCACCTGCCAATGCAGGGAACACAGGTTTGAGCCCTGGTCCAAGAAGATCCCACATGCTGCAGAGCCGCTAAGCCCTTGCGCCACAGCTACTGAGCCTGCGTGCTGCAACTACTGAGCCTGCGTGCCGCAACTACTGAAGCCCATACACCTAGAGCCCATGCTCCGCAACAAGAGAAGCCACTGCAATGAGAAGCCCACGCACCACGACAAAGAGTAGCCCCCACTCGCCGCAACTAGAGAAAGCCCGTGCACAGCAACGAAGACCCAACACAGCCAAAAATAAATAAATAAATTTATTTTAAAAAAAAACTTAAAAAATAAAATAAACAGCTTCACGTATTTGCTTTTTCCTTTTACATCATTTCCTTTAGATACATTTCCAGAATTATGATTATGTCAAAGAGCAGAGCCACTTGATATTTTTCCGGGTTTACACTGCCCCCTTTAGTGGTGGATCGTATCAACCTACACTCTGGTCAAAAGGGCTGTCAGCCCAGAGGCCTCAGCTGGAAGGAGGCTGAGGCCAGCGAGGTGCCTGGAACAGGGTGAGCTCTGCAGGTTAGGACAGACTGAGGGTTCTGTAGAAGGGACAGTGGACTAGGAACCATGTAAATAGGAGAGACCCAGTCTGACTTGACCACAGCCCCTGGGTGACGTTGAGTCAGTCATTCTTTGGGGCCTGGACCTGGCCCGTATGTGGGAAGCAGAATTACGACTCTCGCCTGTTGGTAACCCAGTCATTGCCTGTGCTGGGGAGAGGAACCTGACGTAAAAGTACCTGGCACGAAATGAGCCCATCTCTGATTCCCTTTCCACTCTCTGCTTCTCCTCCACACACAACACAATCCATCAGCAGTCTTCAAAGTGCCCCTTCAGTGTGTTCAGGAAATCTGCCCTCATTACCACCCTAGTTGCTGCCACCACCATCTCTTGTCCCAACTACAATAATTTCCTAGCTGTTCTTCTTGCCTCCATGCTTGGCCCACACCCAAGAGTCCATTCTCCACGGATCGACCAGAGTGGTGTTTTTAAAATGCCACTTGGTTCATGTTACTCTCCCGCCTGAAAGCCATCAAAGGAAATGGTGGTGCATTCAGCAAGCCAGCACACTCCCGAAGCCCTCCAGCACCTCCCCACACACATGATTTATTTGTAGGCTTGTTGGAAACACACCATCAATAGCTTAACCAAACCCAGGTGAACCTGGACGGCACCCAGGAGCTTCTGTCCCTTCTTTGTGAACACAGTGGGGAAGAGACCTAGCACGCCACACAGTTGAATCAAGTTCTTGCTCAGAGGACATCTGCTGGACATTAAATGTCAGTTCTTCTTTGGTTGTGAAGGATGAAGGGACCTGAAAACTGACTCAGTGATGGTGTATTAGTTTCTGAGGGCTGCCATAGCAAATGGCCACAAACTGTTGGCTTAAAACAAGAGAGGTTTATTCCCTCATAGTTCTAGAGGCTAGAAGTCCAAAATCAAGATGACGGCAGGGTTGGTTCCTTCTGGAGGGTCTGAGGGAGAACCTGTTGCATGCCTCTCTCCTCACTTCTGGTGGTGACCAGTAATCCTTGGCATTCGCTGGATTGGGGTTGCATAACTCCAGTCTCTGCCTCCGTCCTCATGTGGCCTTCTCCCCTCTGTGTCTCATTCTCCCCTTGTCTTCCTCTGGTAAGGACAACTGCTGTTGGATTTAGGGCTCACCCTAATCCAGGATGATCTCGTCTCGAGATCCTTGATTTAATTACATCTGCGAAGACCCTTTCTTTCAGTAAGTTCACATTCACAGGTGCCAGGCAGACCTCTCTTTTGGGAGGACTACCACTCAGCCCGCTACAGATGGCAGGTCCTTTGAGAAAGCATGGAGTAGGGAGAGCTTTCTGGAATACCATATGTAGATGTCACTGGAAGAGCAGGGCAGTCTGCAGCTCATTTTCCAGGAAAATGATATATAATCAGACTCTTCACTTTTTGAGGTTTCATACAGGGGTGGGGTCTGTCTACCTGACTCCAGGGAGAATCAGAATAAAGGGCATTTCTGGGTCTACCAGGAGCAAAGACCTGGGCTAATTCTGACCCAAATCTGGGAGAGCCAGGTATGGCCTGGGGCAGGATTGGATGTTCAAACTCAGCAAAAAGCAACAGCAAAATCCTCCTGGAGGAGGAAACACTTCTCTAATCAAGGTCAATTACTGCTCTCAGGGTCCCTTCAGCCTTTGCCAGGAAGCTCCTCTACAGCTGCCCCGCTTTGACTCAGCAGCCAGCAGCCTTCACGCCAGTCACCATTTCCCAAAACGCCCCACACATCATAAAATGTAGGAGGTCCTAGACGCATGCCAAGGAGAGGCTGGTTCTAGAATCAAACTCCCGCCAGTTTATTGGGGCACTTCACACTATGGGGACAGACCATGACAGACCAGAGCACCCTGCCCCCATCAAAAGGTGGGGACTTGGAAAAATCCCTCAGTGCCTCGGGCATCAGTGACCATGCCCACTGGGTCAGGTTCATGAGCAAAGCTGAGCTGCAAGGCTAGTTGAAACCTTTGTGAGCTAAATCTAATGGGCAAAGAGAAAGAGAATATCAACAGTGATTTCCTGGGAGAAGGAGATGGAGGTGAATCATTTCTCCCTGATGCTTTGTTTGCTCTCTCGCTCTCTGGGTTTTCTGCTGTTTCTAACAAGCGTGCATTTTGTTCGTAATCTGAACAAAGAATAATCATTTGCATGGAGTGGGGGGAGTGTGAACATGCCAGAATAGAGCACAAGAGCTCAGACATTTCTCTATAAGTGGAAGCTAGCTCAGCCTTCCATGATCACGGTAACTCCAGACTTCAGATATGAGAGGAATTGGACGGTCGTATTCAGACCCTCAGTTAAATGTATTCACATTACAACTCACTTTTCCTCAGCAAAAGTGTGCCTGTTAGTAACGAAGCCACCTGTAATAGCTGAAGACACACACACAATCACACACACTCACACAGCACCCCTGTACTCGTTGCTTGGGACTGCCATAACAAAGTACCAGAAACTAGGTGGCTTTAAACAACAGCAATGTATTCTCTCACAGTTCTGGAGGCTGGAATTCCAACATCAAGGTGTTGACAGGACCATGTTCCCTCTGAAGGCTCTAGCAGAGAATCTGTCCTGTGTCTGTTCCTTAGCTCTGGGTGTTGCCGGCAGTCCTTGGCATTCCTTGGCTTGTAGCTGCATCGTCCAGCCTCCACAGTGATCTTCTCCCTGTGTGTCTTGTGTCTCTTCTCTTTTTTTTTTTTTTTTTCAAACATCTTTATTGAAGTATAATTGCCTTACAATAGTGTGTTAGCATCTGCTTTATAACAAAGTGAATCAGTTATACATATACAATATGTTCCCATTTCTCTTCCCTCTTGCATCTCCCTCCCTCCCACCCTCCCCATCCCACCCCTCTAGGTGGTCACAAAGCACCGAGCTGATCTCCCTGTGCTATGCGGCTGCTTCCCACTAGCTATCTATTTTACATTTGGTAGTGTATATATGTCCATGACACTCTCTTACCCTGTCACATCTCACCCCACCCCCTCCCCATATCCTCAAGTCCATTCTCTAGTAGGTCTGTGTCTTTATTCCCGTCTTGCCACTAGGTTCTTCATGGCCTTTTTTTTTTTTTTTCCCCTTAGATTCCATATATATGTGTTAGCATACTGTATTTGTTTTTCTCTTTCTGACTTACTTCACTCTGTATGACAGACTCTAACTCCATCCACCTCATTACAAATACCTCCATTTCATTTCTTTTTATGGCTGAGTAATATTCCATTGTATATATGTGCCACATCTTCTTTATCCATTCATCTGTCGATGGACATTTAGGTTGCTTCCATGTCCTGGCTATTGTAAATAGAGCTGCAATGAACATTTTGGTACATGACTCTTTTTGACCTATGGTTTTCTCAGGGTATATGCCCAGTAGTGGGATTGCTGGGTCATATGGTAGTTCTATTTGTAGTTTTTTAAGGAACCTCCATACTGTTCTCCATAGTGGCTGTATCAATTTACATTCCCACCAACAGTGCAAGAGTGTTCCCTTTCCTCCACACCCTCTCCAGCATTTATTGTTTCTAGATTTTTTTTTTTTTTAAAAGGTTTTTATTTATTTATTTATTTATTTATTTAATTTATGGCTGTGTTGGGTCTTCGTTTCTGTGCGAGGGCTTTCTCTAGTTGCGGCAAGTGGGGGCCAATCTTCATCGCGGTGCGCGGGCCTCTCATTATCGCGGCCTCTCTTGTTGCGGAGCACAGACTCCAGATGCGCAGGCTCAGTAATTGTGGCTCACGGGCCTAGTTGCTCCGCGGCATGTGGGATCCTCCCAGACCAGGGCTCGAACCCGTGTCCCCTGCATCGGCAGGCAGACTCTCAACCACTGCGCCACCAGGGAAGCCCTAGATTTTTTGATGATGGCCATTCTGACCGGTGTGAGATGATATCTCATTGTAGTTTTGATTTGCATTTCTCTAATGATTAATTATGTTGAGCATTCTTTCATGTGTCTGTAGGCCATCTGTATATCTTCTTTGGAGAAATGTCTATTTAGATCTTCTGCCCATTTTTGGATTGGGTTGTTCGTTTTTTTGTTATTGAGCTGCATGAGCTGCTTGTAAATCTTGGAGATTAATCCTTTGTCAGTTGCTTCATTTGCAAATATTTTCTCCCATTCTGAGGGTTGTCTTTTGGTCTTGTTTATGGTTTCCTTTGCTGTGCAAAAGCTTTTCAGTTTCATTAGGTCCCATTTGTTTATTTGTGTTCTTATTTCCATTTCTCTGGGAGCTGGGTCAAAAAGAATCTTGCTGTGATGTATGTCATAGAGTGTTCTGCCTATGTTTTCCTCTAAGAGTTTGATAGTGTCTGCCCTTACACTTAGGTCTTTAATCCATTTTGAGTTTATTTTTGTGCATGGTGTCAGGGAGTGTTCTAATTTCATACTTTTACATGTTCCTGTCCAATTTTCCCAGCACCACTTATTGAAGAGGCTGTCTTTTCTCCACTGTATATGCTTGCCTCCTTTATCAAAGATAAGTTGACCATATGTGTGTGGGTTTATCTCTGGGCTTTCTATCCTGTTCCATTGATCTATATTTCTGTTTTTGTGCCAATACCAAACTGTCTTGATTACTGAAGCTTTGTAATATAGTCTGAAGTCAGGGAGCCTGATTCCCCCAGCTCCATTTTTCGTTCTCAAGATTGCTTTGGCTATTCGGGGTCTTTTGTGTTTCCATACAAATTGTGAAATTTTTTGTTCTAGTTCTGTGAAAAATGCCAGTGGTAGTTTGATAGGGATTGCATTGAATCTGTAGATTGCTTTGGGTAGTAGAGACATTTTCACAATGTTGATTCTTCCAATCCAGGAACATGGTATATCTCTCCATGTATTTGTATCATCTTTAATTTCTTTCATCAGTGTCTTATAATTTTCTGCATACAGGTCTTTTGTCTCCTTAGGTAGGTTTATTCCTAGATATTTTATTCTTTTTGTTGCAATGGTAAATGGGAGTGTTTTCTTAATTTCACTTTCAGATTTTTCGTCATTAGTGTATAGAAATGCAAGAGATTTCTGTGCATTAATTTTGTATCCTGCTACTTTACCAAATTCATTGATTAGCTCTAGGAGTTTTCTGGTAGCATCTTTAGGATTCTCTATGTATAGTATCATGTCATCTGCAAATAGCGACAGCTTTACTTCTTCTTTTCCGATTTGGATTCCTTTTATTTCTTTGTCTTCTCTGATTGCTGTGGCTAGGACTTCCAGAACTATGTTGAATAATAGTGGTGAGAGTGGGCAACCTTGTCTTGTTCCTGATCTTAGTGGAAATGGTTTCAGTTTTTCACCATTGAGGACAATGTTGGCTGTGGGTTTGTCATATATGGCCTTTATTATGTTGAGGAAAGTTCCCTCTATGCCTACTTTCTGCAGGGCTTTTATCATAAATGGGTGTTGAATTTTGTCAAAAGCTTTCTCTGCATCTATTGAGATGATCATATGGTTTTTCTCCTTCAATTTGTTAATATGGTGTATCACATTGATTGATTTGCATATATTGAAGAATCCTTGCATTCCTGGGATAAACCCCACTTGATCATGGTGTATGATCCTTTTAATGTGCTGTTGGATTCTGTTTGCTAGTATTTTGTTGAGGATTTTTGCATCTATGTTCATCAGTGATATTGGCCTATAGTTTTCTTTCTTTGTGACATCTTTGTCTGGTTTTGGTATCAGGGTGATGGTGGCCTCGTAGAATGAGTTTGGGAGTGTTCCTCCCTCTGCAATATTTTGGAAGAGTTTGAGAAGGATAGGTGTTAGCTCTTCTCTAAATGTTTGATAGAATTCGCCTGTGAAGCCATCTGGTCCTGGGCTTTTGTTTGTTGGAAGGTTTTTAATCACAGTTTCAATTTCAGTGCTTGTGATTGGTCTGTTCATATTTTCTATTTCTTCCTGGTTCAGTCTCGGCAGTTTGTGCATTTCTAAGAATCTGTCCATTTCTTCCAGGTTGTCCATTTTATTGGCATAGAGTTGCTTGTAGTAATCTCTCATGATCTTTTGTATTTCTGCAGTGTCAGTGGTTACTTCTCCTTTTTCATTTCTAATTCTATTGATCTGAGTCTTCTCCCTTTTTCTCTTGATGAGTCTGGCTAATGGTTTATCAATTTTGTTTATCTTCTCAAAGAACCAGCTTTTAGTTTCATTGATTTTTGCTATTGTTTCCTTCATTTCTTTTTCATTTATTTCTGACCTGATCTTTATAATTTCTTTCCTTCTGCTGGCTTTGGGGTTTTTTTGTTCTTCTTTCTCTAATTGCTTGAGGTGCAAGGTTAGGTTGTTTATTCGAGATGTTGCCTGTTTCTTGAGGTAGGCTTGTATTGCTATAAACTTCCCTCTTAGCACTGCTTTTGCTGTGTCCCATAGGTTTTGGGTCATCGTGTCTCCATTGTCATTTGTTTCTAGGTATTTTTTGATTTCCCCTTTGATTTCTTCAGTAATCACTTCGTTATTAAGTAATGTATTGTGTAGCCTCCATGTGTTTGTATTTTTTACAGATCTTTTCCTGTAATTGATATCTAGTCTCATAGCGTTGTGGTCGGAAAAGATACTTGATACGGTTTCAATTTTCTTAAATTTACCAAGGCTTGATTTGTGACCCAAGATATGATCTATCCTGGAGAATGTTCCATGAGCACTTGAGAAAAATGTGTATTCTGTTGTTTTTGGGTGGAATGTCCTATAAATATCAATTAAGTCCATATTGTTTAATGTATCATTTAAAGCTTGTGTTTCCTTATTTATTTTCATTTTGGATGATCTGTCCATTGGTGAAAGTGGGGTGTTAAAGTCCCCTACTATGATTGTGTTGCTGTCAATTTCCCCTTTTATGGCTGTTAGTATTTGCCTTATGTATTGAGGTGCTCCTATGTTGGGTGCATAAATATTTACAATTGTTATACCTTCCTCTTGGATCGATCCCTTGATCATTATATAGTGTCCTTCTTTGTCTCTTGTAATAGTCTTTATTTTAAAGTCTATTTTGTCTGATATGAGAATTGCTACTCCAGCTTTCTTTTGATTTCCATTTGCATGGAATATCTTTTTCCATCCCCTCACTTTCAGTCTGTATGTGTCCCTAGGTCTGAAGTGGGTCTCTTGTAGACAGCATATGTATGGGTCTTGTTTTTGTATCCATTCAGCCAGCCTGTGTCTTTTGGTGGGAGCATTTAATCCATTTACATTCAAGGTAATTATCGATATGTATGTTCCTATTCCCATTTTCTTAAATGTATTGGGTTTGTTATTGTAGGTGTTTTCCTTCTCTTGTGTTTCTTGCCTAGAGAATTTCCTTTAGCATTTGTTGTAAAGCTGGTTTGGTGGTGCTGAACTCTCTCAGCTTTTGCTTGTCTGTAAAGGTTTTAATTTCTCCATCGAATCTGAATGAGATCCTTGCTGGGTAGAGTAATCTTGGTTGTAGGTTTTTCTCCTTCATGACTTTAAGTATATCCTGCCATTCCCTTCTGGCTTGCAGAGTTTCTGCTGAGAGATCAGATGTTAACCTTATGGGGATTCCCTTGTGTGTTATTTGTTTTTTTTCCCTTGCTGCCTTTAATATGTTTTCCTTATATTTAATTTTTGACAGTTTGATTAATATGTGTCTTGGCGTGTTCCTCCTTGGGTTTATCCTGTATGGGACTCTCTGTGCTTCCAGGACTTGATTAACTATTTCCTTTCCCATAATAGGGAAGTTTTCAACTATAATCTCTTCAAAAATTTTCTCAGTCCCTTTCTTTTTCTCTTCTTCTTCTGGTACCCCTATAATTCGAATGTTGGCACGTTTAATGTTGTCCCAGAGGTCCCTGAGACTGTCCTCAGTTCTTTTCATTCTTTTTTCTTTATCCTGCTCTGTAGTAGTTATTTCCACCATTTTATCTTCCAGGTCACTTATCCTTTCTTCTGCCTCAGTTATTCTACTATTGATCCCATCTAGAGTATTTTTAATTTCATTTATTGTGTTTTTCATCATTGCTTGGTTCCTCTTTAGTTCTTCTACATCCTTGTTAAATGTTTCTTGCATTTTGTCTATTCTATTTCCAAGATTTTGGATCATCCTTACTATCATTATTCTGAATTCTTTTTCAGGTAGACTACCTATTTCCTCTTCATTTGTTAAGTCCAGTGTGTTTTGAGCCTGCTCCTTCATCTGCTGTGTGTTTTTCTGTCGTCTCATTTTGCCTATCTTACTGTGTTTGGGGTCTCCTTTTCACAGGCTGCAGGTTCGTAGTTCCCGTTGTTTTTGGTATCTGTCCCCAGCGGCTAAGGTTGGTTCAGTGGGTTGTGTAGGCTTCCTGGTGGAGGGAACTAGTGCCTGAGTTCTGGTGGATGAGGCTAGATCTTGTCTTTCTGGTGGGCACGTCCACGTCTGGTGGTGTATTTTGGGGTGTCTGTGGCCTTATTTTGATTTTAGGCAGCCTCTCTGCTAATGGATGGGGTTGTGTTCCTGTCTAGCTAGTTGTTTGGCATAGGGTGTCCAGCACTGTAGCTTGCTGGTCGTTGAGTGAAGCTGGGTCTTGATGTTGAGATGGAGATCTCTGGGAGATTTTTGCCGTTTGGTATTACGTGGAGCTGGGAGGTCTCTTGTGGACCAGTGTTCTGAAGTTGGCTCTCCCACCTCAGAGGCACGGCCCTGATGCCTGGCTGGAGCACCAAGAGCCTTTCGTCCACACGGCTCAGAGTAAAAGGGAGAAAAAATAGAAAGAAAGAAAGAAAGAGGCTATAATATAGTGAAGTAAAATAAAGCCATTGTAAAGCAAAGCTATACAGACAAAATCTCACCCAGAAGCATATACATATACACTCACAAAAAAAGGAAAAGGGGAAAAATTAATATCTCCTGCTCCCAGAGTCCCCCTCCTGAATTTGGGATGATTCGTTGTCTATTCAGGTGTTCAGCAGATGCAGGCACATCCAGTTGTTTGTGGAGCTTTAATCCGCTGCTTCTGAGGCTGCTGGGAGAGATTTCCCCTTCTCTTCCCTGTTCGCACAGCTCCTGGGGTTCAGCTTTGGATTTGGACCCGCCTCTGCGTGTAGGTCGCCTGAGGGCGTCTGTTCCCCGCCCAGACAGGACGGGGTTAAAGGAGCAGCTGCTTCGGGGGCTCTGGCTCACCCAGGCCGCGGGGAGGGAGGGGTACAGAGGAAGCGGGGCGAGCCTGCGGCGGCCGAGGCCGGCGTGACGTTGCACCAGCTCGAGGCGCGCAGTGCGTTCTCCCGGGGATGTTGTCCCCGGATCCCGGGACCCCGGCAGTGGCGGGCTGCACAGGCTCCCGGGAGGGGAGGTGTGGAGAGTGACCTGTGCTCACACACAGGCTTTTTGGAGGCGGCAGCAGCAGCCCCAGCGTCTCACGCCCGTCTCTGGGGTCCGCGCTGATCGCCGTGGCTCGCGCCCTTCTCTGGAGTTCGTTTAGGCGGCGCTCTGAATCCCCTCTCCTTGCGCGCAGCGAAACAAAGAGGCAAGAAAAAGTCTCTTGCCTCTTCGGCAGCTGCAGACCTTTTCCCGGTCTCCCTCCCGGCTAGCTGTGGTGCGCTAACCCCTTCAGGCTGTGTTCACGCCGCCAGCCCCAGTCCTCTCCCTGCGATGTGACCGCAGCCCGAGCCTCAGCTCCCAGCCCCGCCCGCCCCGGCGGCTAAGCAGACAAGCCTCTTGGGCTGGTGAGTGCTGCTCGGCGCCGAGCCTCTGTGCGGGAACCTCTCCGCTTTGCCCTCCGCACCTCTGTGGCTGCGCTCTCCTCCGTGGCTCTGAAGCTTCCCCCCTCCGCCCCCCGCAGTCTCCGCCCGCGAAGGGGCTCCTAGTGCGTGGAAACCTTTCCTCCTTCACGGCTCCCTCCCACTGGTGCAGGTGCCGTCCCTATTCTTTTGTCTCTGTTATTTCTTTTTTCTTTTGCCCTACCCAAGTACGGGGGGAGTTTCTTGCCTTTTTGGAGGTCGGACGTTTTCTGCCAGCGTTCAGTGGGTGTTCTGTAGGAGCAGTTCCACGTGTAGGTGTATTTCTACTGTATCTGTGGGAAGGAATGTGATCTCCGCGTCTTACTCTTCCGCCATCTTCTCTATCCGCTCTTCTCTTTTTATAAGGACACTCGTCATATCGGACCGGGTCCCACCTTAAAGATGTCATCTTGACTTAATTACATCTCCAAAATCTTATTTGCAAATAAGGTCAGATGCACAGCTAGAAGGGGTTAGGACTTTGACATATCTTTCTGGAGAGACACAATTCACCTACAACAAACCGCTAACCCAGTCTATCTTCCAGGCTCACTCTGAGGCCTGCCCCACCAGACAATGGGTGTAATTACTCGGGAAACCGCCTTTCCCTCAGACCTCCCACATACACCCTGCAGTCAGCACACCTGTGGTTGCTGCTTCTCTGTCACTGAGCTACAGACTGAGGTGAGCCCCCCCCACCAGCGACATGGTCATGATTACATTTTACACAGACACACGTGGATTTGCACGGCCAGTTACCCTGCAAAACCACATACACTGCCTGTGCTTAGGCAGCAGGAGAGCCGCCAGCATCCAGTTCCAATCCAAGCAAAGCAGCCCCTTCCCCTCAGGAGGGCAGAGAGGGGGATGGTTCTTTGCCAGTGCATCCACCTGTCGCATCTTAGACCCCAGCCCCCTCGCACACCTCTGCTCTGTTGGTCCTCAGCTGACCCTCCACTTCCAGAAGAGGGACCAGAGGGTGAGGTGGCCACATCTGGGGGTGGGGGGACCTGGAGGAGAGGAAGTTGGAGGAGAGGGGCCGGGGGGAGAGGGTGTCAAGCTTCCAGTTCAAGAGTCTACAGCATCAACCTCTAAACCACATGCCGGGGGCTGAGACGGGGAGGAGGGGTGTCTTGGGATGAGGCTAAGTTCTGAGGGAGGAGAGGGTCTAAAACAGAGCTATGCTAAAACAGGAGAAACCCTAGATATACACCCCTCCCCATGCCCACCCCCCAATCTGGCCCTTTCCTGCTGTCCCTGCCCTTTGCCGGTACCTGGCAACTCCTTCCTCCTCCACTCGATGCTGAGTTGCTGTTGTGCTCAGGCAAATCATGTGCACGTGCAGCTGGGCTTGGACTTGATTCCAGCCTGAGCATGCCGGGCTGGACCTTTGGCTGTGACACACATTGGAGAGGGTGGACCCGCATGAGCAGTTGTAACGCTGAAACATAGGGGGGCCTGGTGCCCATACATGATACAAGCACACACAGAGTCACACCCGTGTACGGTCACAGCAAAACCCAGCCTCACTACAGCCATCACAATCTCTCCCTGTAGGCAGCACCCCATGGGATGTCATATTCATTCTTTCATTTGCTCACTCACTTACTCAGTATTTATTGAGCAGCTACTACGTGCCAGGCACTGTCGTAGGCCATTGGGCTATATCACTGGACCAAACAGACACAAATCTGTCTCCTCCTGGACCTGATGTTTGAGTCATAATAGGAGGCAGCCCTTGTGAAGGCCTGGGGAGCCTTTGTCAAAGGCAAGAGGAGGCAGATTAGAGTTTTGTTTTGTTTTTTTTTATTTTAACGTCTTTATTGGAGTATGATCAGATTAGAGTTTTTAATGGCCTCTGCCTCCACCTCCCAGGGCCACATGGTGGTGTCCCCCAGCCAGGACAGCCCTTGCCATGATGGGGCTGGGGTATGTGCCCTGAGAGCAACTTCCCTGACTTGGCGTGCTGCTCCTGGCTGCCAGACCCCTCGCCCTGTCTGAGCCTCAGGCTCTTTTTTCCCACGTGGCCCACTCCTGACAGTCTAGGAGCCCTGCTTCCCCCTCCAGGTAATCTGTATGCCTATGTTCTGATCTGATTTGGACATTGATTCTGAGGGCAAGCTGATAGCCACATTCCTCTCATTTTTCATTTTATCAGCTACAAACTGCACGCATTGATCGCGGGCTAGGTTAATTTCTCCCTATGTATTTGTTAACCATTTGTACATTATTTCTGAAACACTGTTTCCTAACTCGGGGTCTTCACTGTGGAGGCAGAGACCTAAGGGGGAAACACACGATCAGTTTTGGGGTCCTAATTCTGGGTCTAAACTAGACTCTCGTCTTCTCTGCTCTGTTGTGTTAGAACGACACCTTCCAATAGAAGAACAACGGGAGCCATGGGTATAATGTAATTGTTTCTAGTAGCCACGTTAAAAAAAAAAAAAAAGAAACAGAAAAAAAATTTTTAATTTTAGTAATATGTTTTCCTAACCCAATAGGTCCAAAATAGTATCATTTTAACATGTAGTCAATATAAAAATATTGAGATATTTTACACTCTTTTTTATGCACAGAGTTTGAAACACAGTATATATTTTCCACCTATAGCACATTTCAATCTGTACTGTCCACACTTCAAGTGCCCAATAGCCAATTTTCAGTTTCCTCACTTGTACAATGGGAATATGAATACCTGTTCTATATCACTGTGAGGATAAAATGAGTTTGTATATGAGAACTCCTGGAACATTGTAGGGGATCAATAAATGTCAGACTTCCCTCACCTCCATATTATTCATCCATTTTGAGTGTGTTGGGCAGGAACTAATGTTTGCCTCAAAATATAAATGAGCTTTTAAAACATAATAGGTTGTCCATTATTTTGGACAATCTATTGTCCATTAATCAATAGATTGTCTATTGACAAAATAACGCTTGTCCATTATTTTGTGCTACTTTGTTACTTTTCTCCAGCTGTTATTTTCTTCTTATTTAATCTCTAAAAGGTCCAGGAAGCTCACTCTCTGTGGTAGTTTGAATTGCATCCCCCCAAGAAAGATATGTTGAAGTCCTAACCTTTAGTACCTATGAATGTGACTTTATTTGGAAATAGGGCCTGTGCAGATGTAATTAAATTAAGGTGAGGTGATACTGGATTAGGGTGGACCTAATCCAATGACTGTTGTCCTGGGGAGAAGAGGGAAGTTTGGACACAGAGACACACACGGGGAGACCACGTGACAACAAAGGAAGAAATTGGAGTGATGTATCTACAAGTCAAGGAATGTTAAGGTTTGTTGGCAACCATTAGAAGGATCCTCCTCTAGAGACTTCAGAAAGAGCATGGCCCTGCCCATCTTGATTTCAGAGTCTAGAGTCCAGAACTGTCAGAAAATAAATATCTGTTGCGGAAGTCATCCAGGTTACAGTAGTTTGTTACTGTAGCCCAAGGAAACTAACACACTCTCAATGAACTACTTCCGCTTCCTCTCCCTCCCATTCATTCCTCAACCCATTGCACTTGGACTTTTGACTCCATCACTCATTAATACAGTGCTGTCGAGGTCACCCTGCCCTTGACATCACCATAGGCCATGACCTGAAAGCCTGGCTGCCCTGAGGTCCTTTGCCACTGGTCTAGGATATTAGAGATGCAAGATCAGGGAAGCTGGCCAGTCTCCATGATTTTGAGCTCCATGTGGCCTACTGGGACGGTGCATCTTTAGAACTCAGTGTCTTATCTGCACAAAGCCGAGATTTCTTCTAGAAGCACACCCAAGAAATGAGTCTGACCAGAGAAATCTCCAAAGACTTAAGGATGGGTTTGCACTCAAGCTGAGCCTTGAAGAATGGCCAGGTAGCTTGTTTGTTCCAAAACAGGAGAAGGGATAAAGGGACAGCCCTGCCCTTTTTGTGTGTTTTCAGGGAAGAAAAAAACAAGGGATGTCTGGGAACTAAGGAGGAATCTTCATGAGGAGGAGCACAGGTGTTTGGGGTGGGGGTGAGATCCCAGAGGGCCAGGTTATGGACGGCCTGGGACATGGGGTTGCCTGCGGATTGTGTCATACCCAGCGTTGGTAAGATTTACTAGGTATTTGCTGATCCAAGCTTGAGCCTCATTCAAAAATACAAGACTCCATACTGTAATACAAGGTGCCCAGCCCTCCTTCAGGACAAAATTTGGTAGAGCTATGGAACAGAGCCCTTTGCTTTGTGACGTTTTACCGCTTCTTCTTTTTTTTTTTTTTTTTAACTAGCTTCTGAGGCATTCAGGTAAACTGTAGGCTCTGGTGACCATTTTGTTTTCTTTTTCACTCTAGCATAAACGCCATTACATCCCTAAGACTCTAAGTGAAAGAAAGAAGAAGTACACCCACCATCCCAGGGCCCAAAAAATCAAGCTGTTTTAAGTCCTCGCCCACATGTAGGAAGAATTTTTTTCATACTTCTTATTAAACTGTAGATATGATCTGATAACGTACTTTCTTCCACTTAGTGTTATGTCAAAACCCATTTCCCCCCCCACGTTGCTAGTCTTTATCACTATCTTATTCAGTGACTATGTAATATTTCATCAAGTTGATGGACCCTAATTTACTTACCCATTCCCCTATTATTGGACACCGTTGCTCTAATACAGATAACACTATTATCTCTATAACCAGTGGATCAAAAGCTGACAAAGCAGATACAGGCAGAGTCAGGCATGAATTATGCATAGGATCAGGTCGCAGGCAGTTTCTTCTGTTTAATTTAGGGGCAGCAAATAGAAGACCAGTGGGGTCCTGGGGGGTGGGGCAAGGAGCTGAAGGACATGGTGAATGAGAGGGGATTTTCAAAGACAAATAATGGGATTTGACGAAGTTGGGAAGTATATTAGTTTTCTGTGGCTTTTGTAACAAATTACCACAAACATCATGGCTTAAAAACAGCAGACATTTATTCTCTCACAGTTCTGGAACCTGAAGTCCAAAATCAAGGTATTGGCAGGGTTGGATCCTTCTGAAGGCTCTGGGAAGAATCTGCTCCATGCCTCTCTCCTAGCTCCTGGTGACCGCCCACAATCCTTGCATTCTCCAGTTTGTATTCGTGTAACTCCAGTCTCTGCCTTCATCCTCACGTGGTCTTCTCCGCCGTGTGTCTTACACCCCTCTCTTCTTTCACAAGGATTCTTGTCATTGGATTTAGGACCCACTCTGATCCAGGTCAGTCTCATCTTGAAATCCTTAACCTGGAAACATGTGCAAAGACCCAATTTCCAAATAAGGTCACAGTTCCAGCTTCCCAGTGGACATATCTTTTAGGGGTCATCATTCAACCCACTATAGGAAGAGAAGGCATTTAAATTCATGAACACAATTGTACATTGTGGGTTCGTGTTACCTGTATGTCTGCTTGTCTTTATTCAACAATATGTTAGGAATATCGTTCCATACCAAAGTGTAGAGATCCCCCAGGTTCATTTTCATTGACTGCTGAGTACTACATAGCATGCAGGTCACTACATGTACACTTATCACATTTTTCTTAATCTTGTGAATTAATAATATTGCGTCATTATAAATAAGGGTAGAGATGAATGTTCTCATGAATGCATCTTAAGCACATGTGCAGTTTGTCCAAGATATATAACTAGTTGTCTTAACACCATACCTTTCCTCTTTAAACTTATTTATAGATATATATGTGTGATATATATATGTGTGTGTGCTTATATGTATTAATATATATGTATGTATATGTATAATAACATTTATTGAACATTTATCAATACTAAGTGTCAGATGTCAGGCCCTATGGTAACATTTTTATACATTATTTTATTTTATTATATCAAAAGCATTTGAGAAAGACTATTGTTACTCTATTTTTCATCCACTACATAGGAGAAGAATACTTTACAGAAAAGTTAAGCAACTTCCCTATGATCCCATTGCTAGAAGAGGCAGGGCTGGGATTTGAACCTAACACCCAACCATTTAACCACTAACCTCTACGGTTGCCCTTTACCCTGAATTTTATACACACAAACATACACAGATACACATATATATATATAAAATCCTGTTCTATTTTTGGAATCTATTCCATTGTATTGTCTCTTGGTTTATTCTGCACTATCACTATACAGTTGTTGTTGTTTTTTTTTTAATTAATTAATTTATTTATTTTTGGCTGTATTGGGTCTTCATTGCTGCGCACGGGCTTTCTCTAGTTGTGGCGAGCCGGGACTACTGTTTGTTGCGGTGCACGGGCTTCTCATTGCGGTAGCTTTTCTTGTTGCAGAGCACGGGCTCAAGGCTCACAGGCTTCAGTAGTTGTGGCGTGCAGGCTCAGTAGTTGTGGCTCGCAGGCTTAGCTGCTCCGCAGCATGTGGGATCCTCCAGACCAGGGCTCGAACCCATGTCCCCTGCATTTGCAGGCAGATTCTTAACCACTGCGCCACCAGGGAAGTCCCACACCATATGGTTTTAACGTTGAACTTTTACAGGACACTAGTAATATCTGATAGACCTATCTCCCTTCACTTTTTCAAAAACTTCCTGGGTATTCTCACCTATTTATTTTTCCAGATATGTGGTAGAGAATACTGTTAAGTTGCAATATAAACCCTATTGAATTTATATTGTACCTGCGTTGAATTTATATATTAATTTAGGAAGAATTGATACCCTTATAATACCGAGTTTCTTATCCAACATCTAGTTATGACTCCATAAAATTTTTTTATATTTCTGCATAGAATTGCATAGCTTTATTCATGTAGGTACTTTACATTTCTATTTAAGCTTGTTCCTAGATTTCTTTTTCTGATGACTTATAGGATTTTTCTTGTATTACATTTTCAAACTGATCATTACTTCCATTACATTTTCTGTTTGTTGTATATTGTGAAGCTATTGGTTGTTTTATATTAATTTTGTAACCAGCCACCTTAGTCAATTTTTTTTTCTAATATGTTTTTCAGCTGATTCACTAAGGCTGACTTGCAAATAATAATCATTTTACCTCGATGTTAGCAACAGACTTACCCTGTATTTCAACCTTCTGTTTAATGGCTTTGGCAGTTATGTCCAGAAGAGAGGACACTCTCATCTGATTCTAATCTAACGGAGAATCTGGATTATTTCAACATTAAACATGAGGCAAGATTTGGACTTGAGTTACCTTTTTTATCATGTTAGAAAGCAGCCATTTATGTCCATTTTACCAAGCCTTCTATCAGGAATGGATGTTGAATTTTTTTCAAGAACTTCGTAGGTAGCTATTGACATTCATGCAAGTAATGATTGATTGAGTGGGGCCAGGCACTCCTGTAAGCAGTAAACAAAGTCTCTGTCCTCCTGGTGAGTGACAGTGCTAGACTAGAAGGGAGGTGAAATTTCAAAGAATATAGTTTGACAAACTTATGGTGCCCAAAGGGGAAAGGGAGGGCAGGAACGGATAAATTAGGAGTTTGGGATTAACATATACACAGTACTATATATAAAATAGATAACCAACAGGGACCTCCTGTATAGCACAGAGAACTATACTCAATACTTTGTAATAACCTATAATGAAAAAGAATCTGAAAAATAATATATATATAAAACTGAATATATATATATAATTATATATATATATATATATAAACTGAATAACTTTGCTGTACACCTGAAACTAACAACATTGTAAATCAGCTATACTTCAATTAAAAAAAAAAGAAGAATATAGTTTGAGAAGGCTGTGCTGAGGGGGTGCTATTTAAGCAGAGTTCAGTGTGGGGGGAGCTGTGTGAGATCTGGGGAAACATGTCAAACCTTGGAATCAGGAAAGATCAGGTGGGACCTCTCTGGTGGCGCAGTGGTTGAGAATCTGCCTACCAGTACAGGGGACACGGGTTCGAGCCCTGGTCCGGGAAGATCCCACATGCCACAGAGCAACTAAGCCCGTGTGCCACAACTACTGAGCCTGCACTCTAGAGCCCGCGAGCCACAACTACTGAGCCCGCTAGCCACAACTACTGAAGCCCGAGTACCTAGAGCCCGTGCTCCACAATGAGAGAAGCCACCACAATGAGAAGCTCGTGCACCTCAATGAAGAGCAGCCCCTGCTCGCCGCAACCTGAGAAATCCCACACGTAGCATTGAAGATCCAATGCAGCTAAATAAATAAATAAATAAATTTATTAAAAAAAAAAAATAGATCAGGTGACCTCTCTGACCTCTTAATGTTATAATGAATGAAGGCACATTTCCTCATATTGAATCATCTTGTACAGTCATATAAACCTCATTTCATCACAAGGTAGAGTTATTTTAATGGATTGTTAGGTTGACAGTATTTAATTTAGAATTTTTTGCATCCGTATCTATAAGTTTGGGCTGGGGGTTTTTAAGTCTAACTTTGTAAAATTTTGCTTTGTATGTTAGACTGGCTTAAAAACAGGAATTCTTAAGTTGTCTTTCCTTTTTCCATGGCTTAGTACCATTTCATTGATGTACACATTATGTTTCTTAAAGAACTGAAAATAGTCATTCATAAAAGTATATGTCCTGGTGCTTGGAGGAGGGAATAGGAGGGGAACACAAATCATATGTGGTTTAGTTTAGTTTACAGTTATTGATTTATTCAGGGTTTCCTTTTTTAAGTTAAATTTGTTAGTTTCTGGTTACTTAGAACTTCATTGAGGTTTTCAGATAGAATAGTGATAGAGTTGGGGAAAGTACTGTGCTGTGTAATTTTAGTTCCATCTTTGTCCACATTATTTGGCTTTTCTCATAAAGTATTTTGTGTGTATTAATTTAATTAAGGTTTTTAAACTATTATTTGCATATAATAAAAGATACCCCTTTCAGCAGGACAATTTAATGAGTTTTTAAATGTGTACAGTTGTATAACCACCACCACTATAGAGATATAGAATATTTCCCAAACCCCCAAAAGTTTCCCCATGCCCTTTTGTAATCAATTCCTCCTTCTCCCCAGGCCCTGGAAACCACTGATCTGATTTTTGTCCCTATAGTTTTGCTATTTCCAGAATGTCATATAAGTAGAATCCCACAGGATGTAGCTTTTTGAGTCTGATTTCTTTCATGAGGCATAATGTTTTCAGGGTTTATCCACATTACTGTATGTCTCAATAGTTTATTTCTTTTCCTCTCCAGTTTTATAGAGATATAATTAACATAGAACATTGTATTAGTTTAAAGTATCCAACATAACGATTTGATACATGCATATATTGCAAAATGATTACCAGAATAAGTTAACACTCATCTCCTTTGTTTCCTATTTGTTGAGTAAAGTTTTACTGTCTGAAAATACTGTGGTTTATCAATTATGGGTGGCAATGTAGGTGGCTTCCAGTTGTTGTTTACTGTAAACACAACTGCTATGAATATTTGTGTAGAAGACATTTGTCCTTATTTCTCTCATTTAAATATCCAGTATTGGGTGTGTTGGGTCATATGTAAAGTATATGTTTAACTTTATAAAGAACCACTATTATGCTTTCCACATCAGCTCTACTATGAATTCCCAACAGCAGCATATAGGAGTCCCAGTCATTCCACATCCTTGTTAGGACTTTGCATTGTCTTTCCCTCTCCTTTGGCCATACTAATAGGTGAGTGGGTAAAGGCTAAGATCTCATGATTTTAATTTGGGTTTCCCTGACTAATTAATGGTGTTGAGTGTTTTTCTTGGGTTAATGCTTTCTACATATGTTCTTTGGTGAAGTGTTTGTTCACATCACTTGCCCATTTTAAAAATTGGGTTATCTTCATGTTATTGAGTTTCAAGAGCTCTTTATATAATATTCTGGATACTAGTCCTTTTTCAGATAGGTGTTTTGCAAATATTTTGTCCCTATCTGTGACATCTCTTTTTACTTCCTTGACAGCATCCTTGGAAGAGTAGCAGTTTTTAATTTTTTTTTTTAATTTATTTATTTATTTATTTATTTTTGGCTGCATTGGGTCTTCGTTGCTGCACACGGGCTTTCTCTAGTTGCAGCGAGCGGGGGCTACTCTTCGTTGTGGTGCATGGGCTTCTCATTGCAGTGGCTTCTCTTGTTGCGGAGCACAGGCTCTAGGCATGTGGGCTTCAGTAGTTGTGGCATGTGGGCTCAGTAGTTGTGGCTCGCAGGCTCTAGAGTGCAGGCTCAGTAGCTGTGGCGCACAGGCTTAGTTGCTCCGCGGCATGTGGGATCTTCCCGGGCCAGGGCTCGAACCCGTGTCCCCTGCATTGGCAGGCAGATTCCTAACCACTGTGCCACCAGGGAAGCCCGCAGTTTTTAATTTTGATGAACTCCAAATAATCACAGTTTTTTTTGTTTCATGCTTTATGTGCTTTGTGGTCAAAAAAATGTTGACCTAACCCAGGGTCATGAAATGTTTTTCCTATGTTTTGTTTTGAGTTGATTATTGTATATGGTGTGAGGTATGGGTCAAGGTTCATTTTTTACACATGGATGTCTATTCCAGCATCACTTATTAAAAAGCTACAGTAAACAAGACAGTTTGGTACTGGCACAAAAACAGAAAAATAGATCAATGGAACAGGATAGAAAGCCCAGAGATAAACCCACACACATATGGTCACCTTATCTTTGATAAAGGAGGCAAGCATATACAGTGGAGAAAAGACAGCCTCTTCAATAAGTGGTGCTGGGAAAACTGGACAGGTACATGTAAAAGTATGAAATTAGAACACTCCCTAACACCATACACAAAAATAAACTCAAAATGGATTAAAGACCTAAATGTAAGGCCAGACACTATCAAACTCTTAGAGGAAAACATAGGCAGAACACTCTATGACATAAATCACAGCAAGATCCTTTTTGACCCAACTCCTAGAGAAATGGAAATAAAAACAAAAATAAACAAATGGGACCTAATGAAACTTAAAATCTTTTGCACAGCAAAGGAAACCATAAACAAGACCAAAAGACAACCCTCAGAATGGGAGAAAATATTTGCAAATGAAGCACCTGACAAAGGATTAATCTCCAAGATTTACAAGCAGTTCATGCAGCTCAATAACAAAAAAACAAACAACCCAATCCAAAAATGGGCAGAAGACCTAAATAGACATTTCTCTAAGGAAGATATACAGATTGCCAACAGACAAATGAAAGAATGCTCAACATCATTAATCATTAGAGAAATGCAAATCAAAACTACAATGAGATATCATCTCACACCGGTCAGAATGGCCATCATCAAAAAATCTAGAAACAATAAATGCTGGAGAGGGTGTGGAGAAAAGGGAACCCTCTTGCACTGTTGGTGGGAATGTAAATTGATACAGCCACTATGGAGAACAGTATGGAGGTTCCTTAAAAAACTACAAATAGAACTACCATACGACCCAGCAATCCCACTACTGGGCATATACCCTGAGGAAACCATAATTCAAAAAGGGTCATGTACCACAATGTTCACTGCAGCTCTATTTACAATAGCCAGGACATGGAAGCAACCTAAGTGTCCATCATCGGATGAATGGATAAAGAAGATGTGGCACATATATACAATGGAATATTACTCAGCCATAAAAAGAAACGAAATGGAGGTATTTGTAATGAGGTGGATGGAGTTAGAGCCTGTCATACAGAGTGAAGTAAGTCAGAAAGAGAAAAACAAATACAGTATGCTAACACATATATATGGAATCTAAGGAAAAAAAAAAAAGGCCATGAAGAACCTAGTGGCAAGATGGGAATAAAGACACAGACCTCCTAGAGAATGGACTTGAGGATATGAGGAGAGGGAGGGGTAAGATGTGACAGGGTGAGAGAGTGGCATGGACAAATATACACTATCAAATGTAAAACAGATAGCTAGTGGGAAGCAGCCGCATAGCACAGGGAGATCAGCTTGGTGCTTTGTGACCATCTAGAGGGGTGGGATAGGGAGGGTGGGAGGGAGGGAGATGCAAGAGGGAAGAGATATGGGAACATATGTATATGTATAACTGATTCACTTTGTTATAAAGCAGAAACTAACACACCATTGTAAAGCAATTATACTCTAATAAAGATGTTAAAAAAAATACTCCATTTCTCTTGTATTATTTTTTTCCTTAAATTTTTGGTAGAATTCTCTAATGAAACCATTTGAGTCTGGATTTTTATTTGTGGAAAGGTCTTTAAATTACAAATCCAACTTATTTAATAGATAAGGGGATAACTGGGATTATCTACTTCTTCTGGAGTGAGGTTTTGTTTTGTTTTTTCACAATTCACACACACACACTGTATTTTATTTTTACAAGAGATAAATAAACTGACACCAAGCATTGTACATGGATGACCACAACAAAAGCAACAATGATTGCAATTACCAAACATGAAACACACTCATACTATGTCATAATATTGACATTCAGTCCAGTAATCCTCCACTGTAACAGCTCCTTTACTTTGCAGTGAAAATTGATTTGTATAGTTTTTGCCTCTGAGTCCTTGTGGGATTTTTTTTTTCATTCAAACAGAAAGTCACAAAAATTATAATCATCCTCATCAGTTCACTCAGTCCCATGTAATTAATTTTTTTTCCATCTTGATCTTTTGTTAGCACTTTTATGAATTCATCAGTTTTCCATTAGAGTTCTCAAAATGCTTATTCATTTATTTCAGCAATATAGTCAGTTACCAGAAACCTGTACTTGTCAGGGTCCTTTCCATGAATTCCTTGAAGATGAAACCCTTTTATAGGAACATTTTTGCAAAAGCATCAGAGTGCACCCAGAACTGTCTGTAAATGACAAAAGACTTAAAAATGACCACGGTTAAAGATTTCATGAAAGTTCATAATAATGCAGTTGACAAGGAAATTTAGTTATTTCTGAGATATACATTTTAAAGTAATAACTAGAATTATGACTTATTATACCAGAACATGTAAGATTTTTAGAAAGTTCATGTAATGTCTGAAACATTTATATTAACGTATTTCCATCCAAATAACCGAAAGAAAGTTTAGTATTAGTTGTTTTTTTGTTTGTTTTTTTATACTGCAGGTTCTTATTAGTAATCAATTTTATACACATCAGTGTATACATGTCAATCCCAATTGCCCAATTCAGCACACCACCATCCCCGCCCCATCGTGGTTTTCCCCCTTTGGTGTCCATATGTTTGTTCTCTACATCTCTGTCTCTACTTGTGCCCTGCAAACAGGTTCATCTGTATCATTTTTCTAGGTTCCACATACATGCGTTAATATATGATATTTGTTTTTCTCTTTCTGACTTACTTCAGTCTGTATGACAGTCTCTAGATCCATCCACGTCTCAACAAATGACTCAATATCGTTCCTTTTTATTGCTGAGTAATATTCCATTGTATATATGTACCACTACTTCTTTTTTTTTTTTTTTTAAAGGATTTTTCTTATTTTATTTATTTATTTATTTATTTATTTTTGGCTGTGTTGGGTCTTTGGTTCGTGCGAGGGCTTTCTCCAGTTGCGGCAAGCGGGGGCCACTCTTCATCGCGGTGCGGGGACCGCTCTTCATCGCGGTGCGCGGGCCTTTCTCTATCGCGGCCCCTCCCGTCGCGGGGCACAGGCTCCAGACGCGCAGGCTCAGCAATTGTGGCTCACGGGCCCAGCTGCTCCGTGGCATGTGGGATCTTCCCAGACCAGGGCTCGAACCCGTGTCCCCTGCATTAGCAGGCAGACTCTCAACCACTGCGCCACCAGGGAAGCCCTGTACCACTACTTCTTTATCCATTCATCTATCGATGGGCATTTAGGTTGCTTCCATGACCTGGCTGTTGTAAATAGTGCTGCCATGAACATTGGGGTGCATGTGTCTTTTTGAATTATGGTTTTCTCTGGGTATATGCCCAGTAGTGGGATTGCTGGATCATATGGTAATTCTATTTTTAGTTTTTTAAGGAACCTCCATACTGTTCTCCATAGTGGCTGTATCTATTTACTTTCCCACCAAGAGTGCAAGAGGGTTCCCTTTTCTCCACATCCTCTCCAGCATTTGTTGTTTGTAGGTTTTCTGATGTTGACCATTCTAACTGGTGTGAGGTGAGACCTCATTGTAGTTTTGATTTGCATTTCTCTAATAATTAGTGATGTTGAGCAGCTTTTCATGTGCTTCTTGGCCATCTGTATGTCTTCTTTGGAGAAACGTCTATTTAGGTCTTCTGCCCATTTTTGGACTGGGTAGTTTGTTTCTTTAATATTGAGCTGCATGAGCTGTTTATATATTTTGGAGATTAATCCTTTGTCTGTTGATTCGTTTGCAAATATTTTCTCCCATTCTGAGGGTTGTCTTTTCATCTTGTTTATGGTTTCCTTAGCTGTACAAAAGCTTTGAAGTTTCATTAGGTCCCATTTGTTTATTTTTGTTTTTATTTCCATTACTCTAGGAGGTGGATCAAAAAAGATCTTGCTGTGATTTATGTCAAAGAGTGTTCTTCCTATGTTTTCCTCTAAGAGTTTTATAGTGTCTGGTCTTACATTTAGGTCTCTAATTCATTTTGAGTTTATTTTTGTGTATGGTGTTAGTGAGTTTTCTAATTTCATTCTTTTACATGTAGCTATCCAGTTGTCCCGGCACCACTTATTGAAGAGACTGTCTTTTCTCCATTGTACATCTTTGCTCCTTTGTCATAGATTAGTGGACCATAGGTGTGTGGGTTTATCTCTGGGCTTTCTATCTTGTTGCATTGATCTATGTTTCTGTTTTTGTGCCAGTACCATATTGTCTTGATTACAGTACCATATTGTCTTGATTACAGTAATCAAGTATAGTAGTAGCTATAGTAGTAGCTTTGTAGTATAGTCTGAGGTCAGGGAGTCTGATTCCTCCAGCTCTGTTTTTCTTTCTCAAGACTGCTTTGGCTATTCGGGGTCTTTTGTGTCTCCATACAAATTTTGAGATGATTTGTTCTAGTTCCGTAAAAAAATGCCATTGGTAATTTGATAGGGATTGCATTGAATCTGTAGATTGCTTTGGGTAGTATAGTCATTTTCACATTATTGATTCTTCCAATCCAAGAACATGGTATATCTCTCCATCTGTTGGTATCATCTTTAATTTCTTTCATCAGTGTCTTATAGTTTTCTGCATATAGCTCTTTTGTTTCCCTACGTAGGTTTATTCCTAGGTATTTTAATCTTTTTGTTGCAATGGTAAATGGAAGTGTTTCCATAATTTCTCTTTCAGATTTTTCATCATTAGTGTATAGGAATGCAAGAGATTTCTGTGCATTAATTTTTTATCCTGCAACTTTACCAAATTCATTGATTACCTCTAGTAGTGTTCTGGTGGCATTTTTAGGATTCTCTATGTATAGTATCATGTCATCTGCAAACAGAGACAGTTTTACTTCTTCTTTTCCAATTTGTATTCCTTTTATTTCTTTTTCTTCTCTGATTGCTGTGGCTAGGACTTCCAAAACTATGTTGACTAATAGTAGTGAGAGTGGACATCCTTGTCTTGTTCCTGATCTTAGAGGAAATGCTTTCAGTTTTTCACCATTGAGAATGATGTTTTCTGTGGGTTTGTCATATATGGCCTTTATTATGTTGAGGTAGGTTCCCTCTATGCCCACTTTCTGGAGAGTTTTTTATCATAACTGGGTGTTGAATTTTGTCAAAAGCTTTTTCTGCATCTATTGAGATGATCATGTGGTTTTTATTCAGTTTGTTAATATGGTGTATCACATTGATTGATTTGCGTATATTGAAGAATCCTTGCATCCCTGGGATAAGTCCCACTTGATCATGGTGTATGATCCTTTCAATGTGTTGTTGGATTCTGTTTGCTAGTATTTTGTTGAGGATTTTTGCATCTATATTCATCAGTGATATTGGTCTGTAATTTTCTTTTTTTGTAGTATCTTTTTCTGGTTTTGGTATCAGGGTGATGGTGGCCTCCTAGAATGAGTTTGGGAGTGTTCCTTCCTCTGCAATTTTTGGAAGAGTTTGAGAAGGATGGGTGTTAGCTCTTCTCGAAATGTTTGATAGAATTCACCTGTGAAGCCATCTGGTCCTGGACTTTTGTTTGTTGCAAGGTTTTTAATGACAGTTTCAATTTCATTACTTGTGATTGGTCTGTTCATATTTTCTATTTCTTCCTGGTTCAGTCTTGGAAGATTATACCTTTCTAAGAATTTGTCCATTTCTTCCAGGTTGTCCAATTTATTGGCATACAGTTACTTGTAGTAGTTTCTTGGGATGCTTTGTATTTCTGCAGTGTCTGTTCTGACTTCTCCTTTTTCATTTCTAATTTTATTGATTTGAGTCCTCTCCCTCTTTTTCTTGATGAGTCTGGCTAAAGGTTTATCAATTTTGTTTCTCTTCTCAAAGAACCAGCTTTTAGTTTTATTATCTTTGCTATTGTTTTATTTGTTTCTATTTCATTTATTTCTGCTCTGATCTTTATGATTTCTTTCCTTCTGCTAACTTTGGGTTTTGTTTGTTCTTCTTTCTCTAGTTCCTTTAGGTGTAGGGTTAGATTGTTTACTTGAGATTGAGGTAGGCTTGTATAGCTATAAACTTCCCTCTTAGAACTGCTTTTGCTGCATCCCATAGGTTTTGGATCATCGTGTGTGCATTGTCATTTGTCTCTAAGTATTTTTTGATTTCCTCTTTGATTTCTTCAGTGATCTCTTGGTTATTTAGTAACGTATTGTTTAGCCTCCATGTGTTTGTGCTTTTTACGTTTTTTTCCCTGTAATTGATTTCTAATCTCATAGCGTTGTGGTCAGAAAAGATGCTTGATATGATTTCAGTTTTCTTAAATTTACTGAGGCTTGATTTGTGACCCAAGATGTGATCTATCCTGGGGAATGTTCCGTGCACACTTGAGAAGAAAGTGTAATCTGCTGTTTTTGGGTGGAATGTCCTATAAATATCAATTAAATCTATCTGGTCTGTTGTGTCATTTAAAACTTCTGTTTCCTTATTTATTTTCATTTTGGATGATCTGTCCATTGGTGTAAGTGAGGTGTTAAAGTCCCCCACTGTTTTTGTGTTACTGTCGATTTTCTCTTTTATAGCTGTTAACAGTTTCCTTATGTATTGAGCTGCTCCTATGTTGGGTGCGTATATATTTATAATTGTTATATCTTCTTCTTGGATCGATCCCTTGATCGTTATGTAGTATCCTTCCTTGTCTCTTGTAACATTCTTTATTTTAAAGTCTATTTTATCTGATATGAGTATAGCTACTCCAGCTTTCTTTTGATTTCCATTTGCATGGAATATCTTTTTCCATCCCCTCAGTTTCAGTCTGTATGTGTCCCTAGGTCTGAAGTGGGTCTCTTGTAGGCAGCATGTATATGGGTCTTGTTTTTGTATCCATTCAGCAAGCCTGTGTCTTTTGGTTGGAGCATTTAATCCATTCACGTTTAAGGTAATTATCGATATGTATGTTCCTATGACCATTTTTTAAAGTGTTTTGGGTTTGTTTTTGTAGATCCTTTTCTTCTCTTGTGTTTCCCACTTAGAGAAGTTCCTTTAGCATTTGTTGTAGAGCTGGTTTGGTAGTGCTGAATTCTCTTAGCCTTTGCTTGTCTGTAAAGTTTTTGATTTCTCCATCGAATCTGAATGAGATCCTTGCTGGGTAGAGTAATGTTGGTTGTAGGTTCTTCCCTTTCATCACTTTAAGTATTATCATGCCACTCCCTTCTGGCTTGTAGACTTTCTGCTGAGAAATCAGCTGTTAACCTTATGGGAGTTCCCCTGTATGTTATTTGTCGTTTTTCCCTTGTTGCTTTCAGTAATTTTTCTTTGTCTTTAATTTTTGTCACTTTGATTACTATGTGTCTCAGTGTGTTTCTCCTTGGGTTTATCCTGTATGGGACTCACTGTGCTTCCTGGACTTGGGTGGCTATTTCCTTTCCCATGTTAGGGAAGTTTTCTACTATAATCTCTTCAAATATTTTCTCTGGTCCTTTCTCTCTTCTCCTTCTGGGACCCCTATAATGCAAATGTTGTTGTGTTTAATGTTGTCCCAGAGGTCTCTTAGGCTGTCTTCATTTCTTTTCATTCTTTTTTCTTAATTCTGTTCTGCAGCAGTGAATTCCACCATTCTGTTTTCCAGGTCACTTATCCGTTCTTCTGCCTCAGTTATTCTGCTATTGATTTCTTCTAGTGTAGTTTTCATTTCAGTTATTGTATTATTCATCTCTGTTTGTTTGTTCTTTAATTCTTCTAGGTCTTTGTTAAACATTTCTTGCATCTTCTCGATCTTTGCCTCCATTGTTTTTCCGAGGTCCTGGATCATCTTCACTATCATTATTCTGAATTCTTTTTCTGGAAAGTTGCCTATCTCCACTTCATTTAGTTGTTTTTCTGGGGTTTTATCTTTTCCCTTCATCTGGTACATAGCCCTCTGCCTTTTCATCTTGTCTGTCTTTCTGTGAATGTGGTTTTTGTTCCACAGGCTGCAGGATTATAGTTCTTCTTGCTTCTGCTTCGAGTGAGTTTTGGTACTTTGTGTCTTTCAAACAATTTATTTATTTAATTTATGCTGTCAGATTTATTGGCATAAAGTTGTTCATAGTGTTCCCTTTTTATTTTTAATATCTCAAAGATATATAGTGATGTGTCCTCTCTCATTCTTGATATTAATGATTTGTATCTTTCCTCTTTTCTTTCACGGTCTGTCTGGCTAGAAGTTTGTCATTTTTTTTGTTTTTTTTTTTGGTTGTTTTCTTTTTTAAGAATCAGCTTTTGATTTTATCGCTTGTCTCCACTGGTTTTCTGTTTTCAATTTCATTGACTTCTCTTTATTCTTTGTTCTGCTTCCTTTATATTTAATCTGCCCTTCTTCTAGTTTTTTAATGTTCAGCTTAAATTTTTGATATGAGAACTTTCTTATATTCTAATACAGACAAGTTAATGCTGTACATTTCTGTTTAAGTACAGCTTTCACTGTCTCCCCCTATTCCACATAGCTGAGCATACTATGTTTTCATTTTCAATCAATTCAGTATACTTTAGCTTCCCTAGTGATTTATTCTTTAACCCATGGAAAGAATTTGGAAGTGTTTAACAAATATTGGGGGACTTTCAGGTATCTTTCTGTTACTGATTTTTAGTTTAAATCCACTGTGATCAGAAAACACATTTTCTATGTTTGCAGTTCTTTTATATTTGCTGAGATTTGTTTTATAGACTAGTTTTGGGTTGGCCAAAAAGTGCCTTCGGTTTTTAAGTAAAAATAAAAGACACAGTTTTCATTTTCACCCGGAACTTTATTGAGCAACATATTCACCCTTTTATTCCACTTCCTTCTGCCATTTTCCAGGCAACTTCATAATTCCATCTTCCCAAAACTTTTTATGTTTTGGAACAAAGAACTGTTCCAGGTGCCTTTTACAGTCTTTCAGGGAATTAAAATGTTTTCCATTAAGAGAATTTTGTAAGGACCTAAATAAATGGAAATCTGAAGGTGCAATGTCTGGTGTAATTGGTGGATAAATCAGAACTTCCCAGCCAAGCTGTAATAATTTTTGCCTGGTCATCAAAGAAACATGCAGTCTTGCATTATCCTGATGGAAAATTATGCGTTTTCTGCTGACTAATTCCAGACACTTTTCGTTGAGTGCCGCTTTCAGTTTGTCTAATTGGGAGCAGTACTTGTTGGAATTAATCATTTGGTTTTCCAGAAGGAGCTCATGATAGAGGACTCCCTTTCAATCCCACCATATACCCATCACCTTCTTTGTATGAAGACTGGCCTTTGGTGTGGTTGGTGGTGGTTCATTTTGCTTGCTCCACGATCTCTTCTGTTCCAAATCATCGTGCAATATCCACTTTTTATGCCTTGTCACAATTTGTTTTAAAAATGGAACATTTTCGTTATGTTTAAGTAGAGAATCACATGCAGAAATACTGTCAAGAAGGTTTTTTTCGCTTAACTTCCGTGGAACCCAAACATCAAAGCGATTCACATAACTAAGGTGGTGCCAGTGATTTTCAGTTCTTGATTTGGATATTTTGAGTATGTTGGCTCTCTCCTGCACGGTGTAACATTGATTGTTCTCAGTTAATGTCTTGATTTGATTGCTATCAACTTCAACTGGTCTACCTGACCGTGGAGCATCGTCCAGTGAGAAATCTCTAGCACGAAACTTTGCAAAACACTTTTGACACGTTCATTCAGTCACAGCACCTTCTCTATACACTGCACAAATTTTTTTGGCATTTTGGTTGCGTTTTTACCTTTCTTGAAATAATAAAGCATAATATGCTGAAAATGTTGCTTTTTTTCTTCCATCTTCAATATGAAAATGGCTACACAAAAATTCACCAGTTTTGATAAGTCTTTTTTTGTTTTTTTTTTCATTTATTTTTCTAAATTTTTATTTATTTACTTTTTATTTAACATCTTTATTGGAGTATAACTGCTTTACAATGGTGTGTTTGTTTCTGCCTTATAACAAAGTGAATCAGCTATACATATACATACATCCCCATATTTCCTCCCTCTTGTCTCTCCCTCCCACCCTCCCTATCCTACCCCTCTAGGTGGTCACAAAGCACCAAGCTGATATCCCTGTGCTATGTGGCTGCTTCCCACTAGCTATCTATTTTACGTTTGGTAGTGTATCTTTGTCCATGCCACTCTCTCACTTCGTCCCAGCTTACCCTTCCCCCTCCCCATGTCCTCAAGTCCATTCTCTATATCTGCGTGATAAATCTTTTTTTAAATGCACACTGATATTACAGCTGTCACATGCAATCTAACAAAATTGTTTGGAATGAAGTTAAAGACAACTAAATGCTACTAGAGCCATCTTACAGAAAAAAACTGAACAAACCTTTTGGCCAACCCAATATATGGTCTACTGTGGTGAATGTGCCAGGTGCACATGTAAAGAATATATATTTTGCAACTGTTAGGTATAGTGTGCCAGAAATGCTAATTAGGTCAAGTTGGTTTATAGTTTCACTCAGATGTTCTCTAGTTTTAGTGATTTTCTTCTACTGTTCTATCCATTACAAGGAGAGGAGTATTGATGTGTCCAACTATACTTGTGGATTTGTATATTTCTCTTTTCAGTTCTGTCAGCTTTTGTTTTATGTATTTTTGTTGGTGGATGTAGTTTTCTTTAGTTTTATGTAGCTCTGTTGTTAGGTGCATTTTTAAGTATTTTTATATTTCTATTTTTAATTGATTTTACTAGCTGTGGGCTCATCCCATCCTATTATCTGTTTGCTTTCCAACAAATTCAATCTTAAATATATCTTTTGAGTCTACTTCTTTCTTTTTCTTTTTTAATTCCTCCTTCTCCTCTCCTTAACTCAGATTTTCATGCTGTTTTTTTTTTCATTTTGAATTAACTGCCTTCAATAATTTATTTTCATTCTTTTTGTATGTAATGAATCAATGAAATATGCAGTTTTGGTAGCATGTTTTTGTATGAAGCATAATAGGTATTGCTCTTTTCTGAAATTCCTGGTATAAACTGTGGTTTTGATTTTTTCTTTGAATTAAATTTTGATTAGATTTTTTAAAATTTCCTAATGGTTTGGGTTTTTGTTTCTTTGTTTCCATTTTTGTAATTTCTTTCTAAATTTATTGAGTTGTCAGAGACTGTAGTCAGCTCTGTTTTTAAAATTAAACAAGTTTTCTTTTAACCCAAATACATAAAAATATGACTGTGAAAGCAGTCATAAACAATAGGTAACAAATATGTATGGTCATATTCCAATAAAACTTTACTTATAAAAACTAGGGAAGGTAGTGTTTGGCCCATGAGCTGTGGCAAACCCTGATCTGAAGGGCCCAATAAAACACTAACTTGCATTATTAGTTCTCCTATTTCCTTTAGCATTTCCTTCTGAAACTAAACCAGAAAACAAAACAAAATACAGTCACAGATGACTTGAGGCTGCTTCACCTTTCAAATATTTACCTTCCAGCAACATATTGGTACTTTTGTAACACATAAAATTGTTAATTCATCCATTTTTATGAATACTACATTCAATTTGACATTATTCCTGATTTGGTTCCAATTTTTTATTGCAATATTATAACTCCATCTTAGGACAATAATGTTAGTACCCTTAGATTTAATGGATCTATCAGTTATCATCTTTTTCCCTATCATGTTATTGTTGTATTGTAAGATAAATTGGTCTATTATCAGATTTAACTCTCTGGCCACCCATGTATAGTCACTATATAATTTTCTCTTAACAGGAAAGAAATTCAGACTGGATTTAATACAAAGGGACCGGTTTCCTGTCTAAGGGAGGGTCGGTTCTTTTGGAGGGATCATTCTTGATGTGCCTTGCAGATTCTCCATTTCCTAATTCTTTTGCCAAGAGAATAGTTTTTCCTTAAGTTTATCAAGAAAACTTCATCTTACATGATAACCAGACTTCTTCAAATAAAATATATTTATATTTAATGTTTCACTGAATTCACATTCAATCTTTGTCACTTATTACGTGCTCATATACAGTTTGGATCCACTTTGGAAAACCTGTTCTGTTCCACTGAATTATTATCTGGGCCAATAACATACTATTTTATTTAATAGTGACTTTATTGTAAGTTTAATAAAGGAAAATGGTGATTCCACCTTTTTATGTTTTTTTTTAAATTCCACTTAATTCCATATAAGTGATAACCATGCAGTATTTGTCTTTCTCTGGTTTTTTTGCCTGGTTTATTTTACTTAGCATAATTCCCCCCCAGGTTCATCCATAATGTTGCAAATGGTGGGATTTCCTTCTTATTTTAAGGTTGAATAATATTCCATTATGTCTGTGTGGATATATATATATTTTCTTCTTTGTCCATTTTTCCATCAGCAGACACATTGTTTCCATACCTTGGCTATTGTGAATAATGCTGCAGTGAACATGGGAGTACAGATATTTCTTCAGGATAATTATTTTATTTCCTTTGGATATATACACAGTAGTGAGATTTCTGGGTCATACGATAGTTCTATTTTTAATTTCTTGAGGAATTGCCATGCTGTTTTCCATAGTGGCTCTACAGTTTACACTCCCACCAACAGTGTACAAAGGTTCCCTTTTCTCCACATCTTCACCAGCATTTGCTATCTCTTGTCTTTTTGATAACAGCCATCCTGATAGGTGTGAGGTGATATCTCATTGTGGTTTTGACTTTCATTTCCTTGATAATTAGTGATGTTGAGCACCTTTTTATGTACCTGTTGATCATAAGAATACCTTCTTCAGTAAAATGTCTATCCCAGTCTTTAGCGCATTCTTAAATTAGATTATTTGTTTTGTTTGTTTGTTTTTTGCTGTTGAGTTATAAGAGTTCCTTATATATTAACCCCTTATCAGATCTGTGGCCTGCAAATTTTTTTTGGTGGAGTCGTTAGGGTTCTCTATACATAAGATTGTGTCGTTTGCAAACAAAGACCATATTACTTCTTCCTTTATGATTTGGATGCCTTTTATTTTTCTTGCCTAATTGCTCTGGCTAGGACTTCCAGTAGAATGTTGAATAAAAGTGGTGAGAGTGAGCATTCTTGTCTTTTTCCTGATCTTAGAGGAAGAGCTTTCAGCTTTTCACTGTTGAATATAATGTTAGCTATGAGGCTTGTCATATATGGCCTTTATTATGTTGAGGTACATTTTTTCTATACCTAATTCCTTCAGAGTTTTTATCATGAAAGGATGGTGAATTTTGTTAAATGTTTTTCTGTATCTACTGAGACAATCATATGATTTTTATCCTTCATTTTGTTAATTTGGTACACCACGTTTATTGATTTGTGTATGTTGAACCATCCTTGCATCCCAGGAATAAATTCACTTTGATCATTGTGTATTGACCCTCTTAATGTACTGTTGAATTCAGTTTGCTAATATTTTCTTGAGGATTTTTGCATCTATGTTCATCAGGTATATTGGCCTGTAATTTTCTTTTCTGGTAGTGTCCTTGTATGGCTTTGGTATCAGGGTAATGCTACTCTAGCAAAATGAGTTTGAAAGTGTTCCCTCTTCTTCAGTTTTTTGGAAGAGTTTGAGAAGGATTGGTATTAATTCTTCTTTACATGTTTAGTAGAATTCACCATTGAAGCCATCTGATCCTGGACTTTTATTTGTTGGGAAGTTTTTGATTACTGATTCAGTCTCTACTAGTAATTGGTCTGTTCAGATTCTCTGTTTCTTCATGATTCACTTTTGTTAGGTTGCATGTTTCTAGGAACTAACCATTTCTTTTAGGTTATCTAATTTGTTGGCATAAGTTGTTCATAGTAGTTTCTTCTGAACCTCAGTATTTCTTTGTTATAAGTTTTAAGGTCTCCTCTTTCATTTCCAATTTTATTTGAGTCTTCTCTTTTCTTAGTTTGTCTAGTTAAAAGTTTGTCAATTTTGTTCATCTTTTCAAAAAACTAGTTCTTAGTTTCATTGATTTTTTTCTATTGTCTTTCTAGTTTCCATTTCTTGGTTTCTTAGACATATAGTCTTCCATATAAACTTTAAAATAATTTGGTAATTCATTTTAAGAATTAAAGTCAAAAATTCTGAATGAAATTATGGTCCATTAATGTATTAGTTTAGGAAGGACTGATATATTTATTGAGTTTTCTCATTCATACATATGGTATTTCAGTTTGTTCAGGTCATGTTTTCATGTCTTCAATAAAGTTTATTGGGATTTTTTTTTCAATATAGATCCAGAACCATTCCTGTCAAATGTATTCTTACTTGTCTCATATTATTTTAGTCTCTTTTATGAAAGGACTTTCTGCTTATTATTGCTATTGATTTTTGTGTATTTAGATCAGTTCTAGACAAATTAGCAGCTCCTGTATAAATTTCAGTAGTTTTTATAATAGTCTCTCATATTTTCTAAGTTTACTGTCACGTCATTTGCAGATAGATACAATTTTGTCCCTTCTTTCTCAGTATTCTTCCTGATTGAGTATTTCACTTCTTGACTAAGTGCATTGGCTTAAACCACCAAAACAACATTAAATAGAAATGGAGATGGTGTGCCTGCCTATCTTCTTCCTGATTTTAAAAGAAATGACTTCCGTATTTTACCCTTTAATATGAGGTTTACTGAGGTTTATTTTATTTTAAACAGCCTTTATTATATTTAAGAAATGCCAGTCAATTCCTATTTTAGAGTTTTTGTCAGGATGTCTACTGGATTTTATCAAATGTATCCTGGCTTACATATCAATGACGACTTCCTCTGTGACAAATGCCAAGAAATTGCAACTCAAATTTGCTTAAGCAAAAAGTGAATGCAGGGACTTCCCTGGTGGCACAGTGGTTAAGAATCTGCCTGCCAATGTAGGGGACACAGGTTCGAGCCCTGCTCTGGGAAGATCCCACATGCCGCGGAGCAACTAAGCCCGTGTGCCACAACTACTGAGCCTGCGCTTTAGAGCCCACGAGCCACAACTGCTGAGCCTGTGTGCCACAACTACTGAAGCCCGTGCGCCTAGAGCCCATGCTCCGCAACAAGAGAAGCCTCCGCAATGAGAAGCCCACACATTGCAATGAAGAGTAGCCCCTGCTCGCCACAACTAGAGAGAGCCCACTCACAGCAATGAAGACCCAATGCAGCCAAATAAATAAATTAATTAAAAAAAATTTTTTTTTAAATGAATGCATTGGCTTTTTTTTCCTGGTCCCTTAAAAAATTTTTTTTATTACAGTATAGTTGATTTACAGTGTTGTGTTAGTTTCAGGTGTACAGTGAAGTGAATCAGTTATACATATTTATATCTCCACTCTTTTTTAGAGTTTTTTCCCATATAGGTCATTACAGAGTACTGAGTAGAGCTCCCTATGCTCTACAGTAGGTCCTTATTAGTTATCTGTGTTATATATAGTTTATAACTAAAAATACTCAGGATGAAGTTGACTTGAGGCCAGCCTGATATCAGGGCTGAAACTGTGTCACCAAATCTGGTAACTCTTACAGACTCTCCCCCTGTGACCACCTGATAGGCTGTAGCAACTCTGAAACTCATGTATTTAGCTTCAAATCCAGTGCTGGGGAAGTAATAGGTATTCCTAGGATTCCAGAAAGTATCTTATTTCTTCTCACTGGCTTTGGGAGGGCCATAGGCTTGCCCCTGAGTCAGAGCATCATTATCCCTAGGGTCATGTGATGTGCTGATTGGCTCATGTGTAGAGCACAGGCTTCACTCTTGAACTGAGTAGAGTCCCATCCAATACTCATTCACTGAGAGGAGAGGAGCAGGTGCATCCCCAGAGGAAAGCTTTGGTTTCAGTTACCAGAACAAGAGAAAACAAATACCGGGAGGCACAATACCAGATGTCACTTCAGCATCTATTGATTCAATCATATGGCTCTTCCCATTAATTTCTGGTTGTAATACATTGTCTTGATATACTTGTTGGTGATAAACCATCCTTGGATTCATCCTTGCTTAGTCATGGCTTATCCTTTTGATGCACTGATTGATTACATTTGCTTAAAAATTTCCATCTGTATTTGTAAGTAAAATTGATAGCTGGTTTTATTTTTTGCATTATATGTACCATGACTGGGCATTAAGATTATGTTTGAAAAAAAAAGATTATGTTTGATACAAAATGTGAATGAGAATGTCTTCTTCATTTTTATATGGACTGAAATAATTTAAATATTATTAGGATTATGGTTTTTTTTAGAAAGCTAGATTTTAAAAATCAGATGGAAAAAAGATCTAGGCCTGCATATTTTTTTAACATCTTTATTGGAGTATAATTGCTTTACAACTGATATGGTTTTTACAAGAGATATTTAAGTAACTTTCTTAGACTCTTCCATGGTTTTCTACTCCTTGGTTGAATTTAATTCTTTTTTCCTAGAAATAGCATCAAAAAAATTTTTGCTTTAAAGTTACACATAATAATCTCTTTAAAACTATAAATGCATTGAATCTCTTTCCTATTTATGGTTATACTGCCTTTTCTAGTATCTTGTATTATACTTTATCTTTCTTTCCTCACCAAATGTGCGTATATTTTTTGAAGGGCCAGCTTTGGGATTTTATTTATATACATAGTTTTTCCTTCTTTATGATATTATTTTCACCACTCATATTCTCCTAATTTCATTTGGTTTGTTTTGTTACTTTTTTCCAGTTCATAAATTTGAAATTCTTGGATCATTGTACTTTGAGTATAGCTTTACCTGCTGCCACATGTTTTGGCATAAAATAGCCTCTTTTATTTTAAACTCATTACTTTCTCGGTAACTTATAATTTCCATTTGGAGCTCCTGTTTGATCTAAGGTCTGAGTATTTAGGATAAAGTTTCTCACCTTCTGAGAAATTAAGGTTTTCATTTTAATTTGATTAGATTATGACTAGACATATATGACCTATAAAAAATTACTCCTGACAAAATTTATTATGACTTTCTTTTCAACCAAGTATTCATATATATATTCTTTCCTTACATCATATATACATGTATGTATACATATAAGGAAAGAATGTAAATTCATAGAACTTCAAGTTCTTTAAGTGCATAAGTGTTCTGCATGATACATTATATATTTGCATATGTGTACATATGTAAGCATATATATAATTTTATTAATTAATCCTGTATGTGATGCATAGTTTTATATTTTATCTGTCAAATTCTGAAAAAAATCTATATGAATGGATGGTCTCATATAGGTGAAAACTGGAAATAGTGACAAAAAATATAGTTTTTGGTCTGAGACAAATAAGTGAATGAATGTTGGAGAGTGTGTAGGTGTGAGATCTTCACTCAGTCATTCAGGGACCCAGGTTCTTTCTACTTGGTGTCTCTACCATCCTGTAGGGCATCAAGTCATCCGCAGGATCTGGCGGACAGACAAGGAAAGAGAGAGGGGGATGGATTCTACATGAGGTTTTATGAGCCGGACCTAGGAGTGGCATACTTCCACCCACTTTCCATCACCAGAACTCAGGCATATGCCACAGCTAAGTGCATAGCTTTCTCTAGCTGTGTGGCCAGGAGAAGAATGGAGCTTGGCAAACATCTGGCTAGCATCACCGCATCTTGTCCTCGGATGGAGAATAGCATTGAATATGGATGTAGGGAAAGAAGCTCAGTGGAGCCCAGGGCCCCTATTGATCTGGGGATCACCATGAGGTTCCAAACTGAGTTTGGAAAATTGAGCTTTTCTTGCAAACTGGGGAAAAAGCCTAGAGGACCCAGAAGGGTGAGAAGGTGGAGTCCCATACAATAGAGACAAAAGAGCCTGGTGTTTCCTTAGGTACAAAGGCATCAGGATAACTCCCTGCACCATCAATTGTGAGACTAGGTCACCTGTCCCAACCAGGCTGCTTTGGATGTGGCCGGGCCAGAAGGTTAAAGACATCAGTACTGGGAGTGAATGATGGGGGAGCTGGTGTGAGGAGGAGAGTGGTAGTGAGAGAGCTGAGACACATAAGTCCCTTTTCTGTAGGACTTTTTTATGGTTCCAGTCACTGAATAGGGTAATCTTGTCCCAAGATATCACTTAAGATGTTCGCATATTAAAGGGAGCAATTGAAGATTGAAAGTCTTCGGGACAGAGGGGACCTTCAAGATGGCAGAGAAGTAAGACGTGGAGATCACCTTCCTCCCCACACATACATTAGAAATACATCTACATGTGGAACAACTCCTACAGAACACCTACTGAATGCTGGCAGAACACCTTAGACTTCCCAAAAGGCAAGAAACTCCCCACATACCTGGGTAGGGCAAAAGAAAAAAGAAAAAACAGAGACAAAAGAATAGGGACGGGACCTGCACCTCTGGGAGGGAGCTGTGAAAGAGGAAAAGTTTCCACACACTAGGAAGCCCATTCACTGTCAGAGACGGGGGTGGTGAGAGGGAAGCTTTGGAGCCACAGAGGAGAGCACAGCAACAGGGGTGCAGAGGGCAGAGTGGAGAGATTCCCGCATAGTGGATCGGTGCCGAGCAGCACTCACCAGCCCAAGAGGCTTGTCTGCTCACCCGCCGGGGCAGGCAGGGGCTGGGAGCTGAGGCTCGGGCTTCGGAGGTCGGATCCCAGGGAGAGGACTGGGGTTGGCTGTGTGAACACAGCCCGAAGGGGGCTAGTGCGCCACGGCTAGATGGGAGGGAGTCTGGGGAAAAACCTGGAACTGCCTAAGAGGCAAGAGACCATTGTCTTGGGGTACATGAGGAGAGGGGGTTCAGAGCGCCACCTAAACAAGCTCCAGAGATGGGCACCAGCCGTGGCTATCAACACAGACACCAGAGATGGGCATGAAACGCTAAGGCCGCTGCTGCCGCCACCAAGAAGCCTGTGTGCCAGCACAGGTCACTATCCACACCTCCCCTCCCGGGAGCCTGTGCAGCCCGCCACTGCCAGGGTCCTATGATCCAGGGACAGCTTCCGTGGGAGAACACACGGCGCGCCTCAGGCTGTTGCAATGTCATGCTGGCCTCTGCCACCACAGGCTCGCCCCATATTCCGTACCCCTCCCTCCCCCTGGCCTGAGGGAGCCAGAGCCCCCTAATCAGCTGCTACTTTAACCCCGTCCTGTCTGGGCGGGGAACAGACGCCCTCAGGTGACCTACACACAGAGGTGGGGCTAAAACCAAAGCTGAACCCCAGGAGCTGTGTGAACAAAGAAGAGAAAGGGAAATCTCTCCCAGCAGCCTGAGGAGCAGCGGATTAAATCTCCACAATCAACTTGATGTACCCTGCATCTGTGGAATACCTGAATAGACAACAAATCATCCCAAAATTGAGGTGGTGGACTTTGGGAGCAACCGTAGACTTAGGGTTTGCTTTCTGCATCTAATTTGTTTCTGGTTTTATGTTTATCTTAGTTTAATATTTAGAGCTTATTATTATCACTGGTAGATTTGTTTATTGATTTGGTTGCTCTCTTCATTTTTATATATATATATTTTTTTTTCCTTTTTCTCTATTTGTGAGTGTATATGCGTATGCTTCTTTGTGTGATTTTGTCTGTATAGCTTTGCTTTTAACATTTGTCCTAGGGTTCTCTCTGTTTTCTTTTTAGTATAGATTTTAGTGCTTCTTATCATTAGTGGATTTGTTTTTTGGTATGGTTGCTCTCTTCTTTCTTTCTGTCTTTTTTTTTATTACTTTTTAAAATTTTGAATAATTTTTTAACATTTTATTTTAATAACTTTATTTCCTTCCTTCCTTCCTTCCTTCCTCCCTTTCTTTCTGTTTTCTCCCTTTTCTTCTGAGCTGTGTGGCTGACAGGGTCTTGGTTCTCTGGCCTGGTGTCAGGCCTGAGCCTCTGAGGTGGGAGAGCCGAGTTCAGGACATTGGTCCACCAGAGGTCTCCCAGCTCCACATACTATCAAATGGTGGAAGCTCTCCCAGAGATCTCCGTCTCAACACTAAGACCCAGCTCCACTCAATGACAAGCAAGATACAGTGCTGAACACCCTATGCCAAACAACTAGCAGGACAGTAACACAACCCCACCCATTACCAGAGAGGCTGCTTTAAATTGTAATAAGTTCACAGACACCCCAGAACACACCACCAGATGCGATCCTGCCCACCAGAAAGACAAGATACAGCCTCATCCACCAGAACACAGGCACCAGTTCCCTCCACCAGGAAGCCACCACAACTCACTGAACAGACCAAAACAACCCACTGGGGGCAGACCAAAAACAATGGGAACTACGAACCTGCAGCCAGCAGAAAGGAGGCCCCAAACACAGTAAGTTAAGCAAAATGGAAAGACAGAGAAATATGCAGCAGATGAATGAGCAAGGTAAAAACCCACCAGACCAAACAAATGAAGAGGAAATAGGCAGTCTACCTGAAAAAGAATTCAGAGTAATGATAATAAAGATGATCGAAAATCTTGGAAATAGAATGGAGAAAATACAAGAAACATTTAACAATGACCTAGAGGAACTAAAGAGCAAATAAACAGTGATGAACAACACAATAAAAGAAATTTAAAATTCTCTAGAAGGAATCAATAGCAGAATAACTGACGAAGAAGAACGGATAAGTGATGTGGAGGATAAAATAGTGGAAATAACTATCGCAGAGCACAATAAAGAAAAGGATGAAAAGAATTAAGGACAGTCTCAGAGACCTCTGGGACAGCATTAAATTCACCAACATTCAAATTATAGGGGTCCCAGAAAAAGAAGAGAAAAAGAAAGGGACTGAGAAAATATTTGGAGAGATTATAGTTGAAAACTCCCCTAATATGGGAAAGGAATTAGTCAAGTCCAGGAAGTGCAGAGAGTCCCATACAGGATAAATCCAAGGAGAAACACACCAAGACATATTAATCAAACTATCAAAAATTAAATAAAAAGAAAAAATATTAAAAGCAGCAAGGGAAAAGCAACAAATAACATACAGGGGAATCCCCATAAGGTTAACAGCTGATCTTTCAGCAGAAACACTGCTAGCCAGAAGGGAGTGGCAGGACATATTTAAAGTGATGAAAGGGAAAAACCTACAACCAAGATTGCTCTACCCAGCAAGGATCTCATTCAGATTCGCTGGAGAAATTAAAACCTTTACAGACAACAAAAGCTCAGAGAATTCAGCACCACCAAACCAGCATTACAACAGCTGCTAAAGGAACTTCTCTAAGCAGGAAACACAACAGAAGGAAAAGACCCACAAAAACAAACCCAAAACAATTAAGAAAATGGTAATAGGAACATATATCAATAATTACCTTAAGTGTAAATGGATTAAATGCTCCAACCAAAGGACATAGACTGGCTGAATAGATACAAAAACAAGACCTGTATATATGCTGTCTACCATAGACCCACTTCACACCTAGGGACACACACAGACTGAAAGTGAGGGGATGGAAAAAGATATTCCATGCAAATGGAAATAGAAAGAAAGATGGAGTAGCAATTCTCATATCAGGCAAAATAGACTTTAAAACAAAGACTATTACAAGAGACAGAGAAGGACACTACATAATGATCAAGGGATCAATCCAAGAAGAAGATATATCAATTGTAAATATTTATGCACCCAACATAGGAGCACCTCAATACATAAGGCAAATACTAACAGCCATAAAAGGGGAAATCGACAGTAACACAGTAACAGTAGGGGACTTTAACACCCCACTTTCACCAATGGACAGATCATCCAAAATGAAAATAAATAAGGAAACACAAGCTTTAAATGATACATTAAACAAGATGGACTTAATTGATATTTATAGGACATTCTATCCAAAAACAACAGAATACACTTTCTTCTCAAGTTCTCATGGAACATTCTCCAGGATAGATCGTATCTTGGATCACACATGAAGCCTTGCTAAATTTAAGAAAATTGAAATCGTATCAGGTATCTTTTCTGACCACAATGCTATGAGACTAGATATCAATTACAGGAAAAAAATCTGTAAAAAATACAAACACATGGAGGCTAAACAATACACTACTAAATAACCAAGAGATCACTGAAGAAATCAAAGAGGAAATCAAAAAATACCTAGAAACAAATGACAAAACATGACAACCCAAAGCCTATAGAATGCAGCAAAAGCAGTTCTAAGAGGGAAGTTTATAGCAATACAATCCTACCTCAGGAAACAAGAAACATCTCAAATAACCTAATCTTACACCTAAAGCAATTAGAGAAAGAAGAACAAATAACTTCCTAAGTTAGCAGAAGGAAAGAAAGCATAAAGATCAGATCAGAAATAAATGAAAACAAAATGAAGGAAACAGTAGCAAAATAATTAAAACTAAAAGTTGGTTCTTTGAGAAGATAAACTAAATTGATAAATCATTAGCCAGACTCATCAAGAAAAGGAGAAGACTCAAATCAATAGAATTAGAAATGAAAAAGAAGTAACAACTGACACTGCAGAAATACAAAGGATCATGAGAGATTACTACAAGCAACTATATGCCAATAAAATGGACAACCTGGAAGAAATAGACAAATTCTTAGAAAAGCACAACCTTCTGAGACCGAACCAGGAAGAAATAGAAAATATAAACAGAGCAATCACAAGCACTGTAATTGAAACTGTGATTAAAAATCTTCCAACAAACAAAAGCCCAGGACCAGATGACTTCACAGGTGAATTCTATCAAACATATAGAGAAGAGCTAACACCTATCCTCAAACTCTTCCAAAATATAGCAGAGGGAGGAACACTTCCAAACTCATTCTACAAGGCCACCATCACCCTGATACCCAAAACCAGATGAAGATGCCACAGAAAAAGAAAACTACAGGCCAATATCGCTGATGAACATAGATTCAAAAATCCTCAACAAAATACTAGCAAACAGAATCCAACAGCACATTAAAAGGATCATACACCATGATCAAGAGGGGTTTATCCCAGGAATGCAAGGATTCTGCAATATACGCAAATCAATCAATGTGATACACCATATTAACAAATTGAAGGAGAAAAACTATATGATCATCTCAATAGATGCAGAAAAAGCTTTTGACAAAATTCAACACCCATTTACGATAAAAACCCTCCAGAAAGTAGGCATAGAGCGAACTTACCTCAACATAATAAAGGCCATATATGACAAACCCACAGCCACCATTGTTCTCAATCGTGAAAAACTGAAACCGTTTCCACTAAGATCAGGAACAAGACAAGGTTGCCCACTTTCACCACTGTTATTCAATATACTTTTGGAAGTTTTAGCCACAGCAATCAGAGAAGAAAAAGAAATAAAAGGAATCCAAATCAGAAAAGAAGAAGTAAAACTGTCACTTTGCAGATGACATGATACTATACATACAGAATCCTAAAGATGCTACCAGAAAAATACTAGAGCTAATCAATGAATTTGGTAGAGTAGCAGGGTACAAAATTAATGCATAGAAATCTCTTGCATTCCTATACACTAATGATGAAAAATCTAAAAGAAAAATTAAGGAAACACTCCCATTTACCACTGCAAAGAAAAGAATAAAATACCTAGGAATAAGCCTACCTAAGGAGACAAAAGACCTGTATGCAGAAAACTGTAAGACACTGATGAAAGAAATTAAAGATGATACAAACATATGGAGACATATACCACGTTCTTAGGTTGGAAGAATCAACATTGTGAAAATGAATATATTACCCAAAGCAATCTACAGATTCAACACAATCCCTATGAAACTACCACTGGCATTTTTCACAGAACTAGAACCAAAAATTTCACAATTTGTATGGAAACACAAAAGACCCCGAATAGCCAAAGCAATCTTGAGAAAGAAAAACAGAGCTGGAGGAATCAGGCTCCTTGACTTCAGACTGTACTACAGAGTACAGTAATGGAGCCAGTATGGTACTGGCACAAAAAGAGAAATATAGATCAATGGAACAGGTTAGAAAGCCCAGAGATAAACGCACACACATATGGTCACCTTATCTTTGATAAAGGAGGCAAGAATATACAATGGAGAAAAGACAGTGTCTTCAATAAGTGGTGCTGGGAAAACTGGACAGCTACATGTACAAGAATGAAATTGGAACACTTCCTAACACCATACACAAAAATAAACTCAAAATGGATTAGAGACCTAAATGTAAGGCCAGACACTATCAAACTCTTAGAGGAAAACATCGGCAGAACACTCTATGACATAAATCACAGCAAGATCCTTTTTGATCCACCTCCTAGAGAAATGGAAATAAAAACAAAAATAAACAAATGGGACCTAATGAAACTTAAAAGCTTTTGCACAGCAAAGGAAACCATAAACAAGACCAAAAGACAACCCTCAGAATGGGAGAAAATATTTGTAAACGAAGCAACTGGCAAAGGATTAATCTCCAAAATATACAAGCAGCTCATGCAGCTCAATACCAAAAAAACAAACAACCCGATCCAAAAATGCACAGAAGACCTAAATAGACATTTCTCCAAGAAGATATACAGATTGCCAACAAACACATGAAAGGATGTTCAACATCACTAATCATTAGAGAAATGCAAATCAAAACCACAATGAGGTATCACCTCACACCAGTCAGAATGGCCATCATCAAAATATCTACAAACAATAAATGCTGGAGAGGGTGTGAAGAAAAGGGAACCCTCTTGCACTGTTGGTGGGAATGTAAATTGATACAGCCACTATGGAGAACAGTATGGAGGTTCCTTAAAAAACTAAAAATAGAACTACCATATGACCCAGGAATCCCACCACTGACATATACCCTGAGAAAAGCATAATTCAAAAAGAATCATGTACCACAGTGTTCATTGCAGCTCTATTTACAATAGCCAGGACATGGAAGCAACGTAAGCGTCCATTGACAGATGAATGGATAAAGAAGATGTGGCACATATATACAATGGAATATTACTCAGCCATGAAAAGAAACGAAATTGAGTTATTTGTAGTGAGGTGGATGGACCTAGAGTCTGTCATACTGAGTGAAGTAAGTCAGAAAGAGAAAAACGAATACCGTATGCTAACACATATATATGGAATCTAAAAAAAATGTGGTTCTGAAGAACCTAGGGGCAGGACAGGAATAAAGAGGCAGACATAGAGAATGGACTTGAGGACACGGGGAGGGGTAAGTGTAAGCTGGGACGAAGTGAGAGAGTGGCATGGACATATATACTCTACCAAACGTAAAATAGATAGCTAGTGGGAAGCAGCCGCATAGCACAGGAGATCAGCTTGGTGCTTTGTGACCACCTAGAAGGGTGGGATAGGGAGGGTGGGAGGGAGACGCAAGAGGGAGGAGATATGGATCTATATGTATACGTAAAACTGATTCACTTTGTTATAAAGCAGAAACTAACACACCATTGTAAAGCAATTATACTCCAATAAAGATGTTAAAAAAAAAAAAGTCTTCAGGACAGAAAGGAATTAATATCTCTACTATTAAAATTTAACCCTAGGCCACAATGCTTTAATCCCACCGGTCCCAAAAATGTTATCCACAAAGCGTGTCACCAGTCACTCACGTGTTGTTAGTAGATGTAGCCATCTAGCCAGCACTTGAGAAAGGTCATTGTTTGTGATACACTCATCATTACAAGTCCAGCATAGGCTTAAAACAAACACTTGTGCTAACAAAGCTAAGCATTGTGGTATCACTTACAATTGTGAAAAAATGAAACTACTGAAAAATCAAGAAATAGAAACTTGTTAGGTAAATGATGATACTTGGCATGATGGAATATTTCAGAGTCATCAAAAATGTTTATTAGGAAGTTCAAGAATCGAGGATGCAGGTTTTATATAATAAAATAACAAAAGCAGAATGCAAATTGTTTATCTGGAATGATGGAAACTATGTAAAAATGAATAGGAAAAAGGAAAAAAGTAGAAGAGATGCGTAAAAAAGTAAAAGAGATGCGTAAAAATATTTAGAGTGGCTGCTCGGATAATAAGACCAAGGCTTTTTATATTCTTTCTTCTTTTATGTGTTTTCCAAATACCCTAAGTATTGCATTTAGGCTAATGAAACAAACATCTTTTTAAAAACTGTGTCATTGCTGGAGCTGCTTATTTTCACCATTCATGAAGTGAAATGTGGTTGCATTTCTTTCAAAACTCACATATTCATGCATGAACACACATAAGCGCATGTGCAGACACATACACACACAGACACACAGACACACAGACAAACACACACACACACACACACACACACACACACACACACACATACACACACACATGCCACTGTCCTTCTGAGACAGCCAAGACCCAAGGCAGCATGAATAGCAGATGTTCTTGCAAGTTCCTGAAGACCAAATGCCTTATAATCCACACTGTGCATTATTATCTCTTTTGCTTTGTTGGAAACCAGATTGTTGAGTCCCCTTCTCTCTTGTTCTCTCTCCCTTTCCCTCGCTCTCTCTCTGCCCCCCTGTCTCTCTATCATAAAGGCTGCATATTAATGGATATAGGCCATTGGGTCGGACTCAGTTCCATTCAGAACTGACTCAGTACTGTTGCCAACTCCCTTTTTTACTGCTGTATCTGCCATGAGAAAATAAACCATCTTTCTGAGATGCATGTAAATTTCTTTGCATTTTTCACAAATATGTTAGTTGTGTGCTTGCCTCCAGCCTCTTGGGCCCAATTATCTGAAAATAGACCCTCATCTGTTTTAGCCCAGCCTTGGTTAGTTGCAAATAATAGAAACCTACTCCACCTGGCTTAATCAAGAGAGGAAGATTTGCTGGAAAGGTACAAGGATAACTCACAAATCTCAAGTCAGTGAAGCTTTGGGGAACTAAAACCTACAACAGTAATGGATGCAGCAGCTGGTTCTGTCTCTCGCCATCCTTCTCTCCTTCTCCCTTCACAGCTTCTCTGCTTCGTCTGCAAACCTGCTTCATTCTCACCACTGATCACTTTTCTCTGTGCTCCCCCCACTCCTTCGCATGGCGGAATGTACCATTCTAGCCCTTTATAACTGTTTTTAGCTTGATTCGAATCATAGGGACCCAGTTCCAAATTCTCAGGACAAAGGGTCTGATTGATAGGCCAGTTGTCCACCAACTGTGACCAGTGGGACAGATCGAAGGCTCTGGATAGCAAAGGACTCCTGCTGCCCAGCCAGTCAAGAGCAGTAGGTATGAAGTATTTCAAATGGGATCTTAAAAAGTGACACTGGGATAGTCCATTCCAGTGGCTTTGGGTTTGTTCCGGTGATCTGCCTCCACTCCTGCCTGCTCATCGGCTGACTGTGACAGCGATGGTGCCTGGGATTTGAACGTCCTTTAGTTAAGCCTGTGCTGGGCACATCCATTGCAGCGTGTGATCCTCACAGCAACACTACTAACCCCATTTTATAGGACGGGCTTGGGGCTTGGAAAGAATGATGACGCGTCCAAGTTCACACGTGTGCACCATCTGCAGAGATGATGTTTGAATGCAGTTCTAATTTAGTCCAGGCTTCTTCTCACACCCCATGGCTGCCTTTGTTTGTTATTGTGTGTGCGTGTTCTCATCTGTAAAATAGTGGTTAAGAAATAATCCTCGTATTTTCCTTCCTGGATTGTTATTACGGTGAGATGGATTGGGTAGAAGTATTTTGAAAACTACAGAATATGATACAAATATTACTATCACTTTACTTACCTAGCTCCCTACTACCCTGCCAAGGTTTACATTAAGTGATGGCTTTATGTGGCAAAACTTCCCTTGTGTATTGTCTGTTAGGGGATATTCAGAAGGGATGATGGGCAGAGTGGGGGGGGGGGTAAAGAGACTAAATCAAATAAGCTTCTGAGATATTAGGCCAGTGATGCATTAACATGTCAACCCTGATAGAAGTTTTTGGTTTGTTTGTTTTATTTAAAATAAAAGTTGGGTGCTTTTTAAAATCATCTTAACATTTTTAGTTATTCCAAGTTGAAATCTGAATCATCAAAACTGCTTCTCCCCTGTATTTCTGTCCTGGTAAAAAGTAGATCCACCATCCACAAGCCAGAATCCTGAAAGCACCTTGGACTCCACCCTCTTCCTCAAACCTTACATCCAACTGGCCACCAAATACCTATTCCCTCAGTATAGGTCCATCATCTAAAATCCAAATCATCCCTTGCCCCAGCTATATAAATAGCCCTATACTGTTTGGCTGCCTTACTTTAATTTATCCTCCTAGATTGCTACCAACTTTCTAAGATGTGCATTTGTTTGCATTGCTCTACCTGCTCAGACCCCTCCAGCGGTTCCCATTCTCTAAAACCCAAGCACTTAGTGTGACTTGCAGGGCCCTTACTTTCTCTTCTCAAGCATCAGAACGCATGGAATGCCCTGAATGTACCATGAGCTTCCAGTTCTGGCCTTTGCAAAGACAAATCCTTCATCCTCTCTCTTCACTGTATAGTCTTCCTTATCCAGTAGGTTGTGACGACTTCTTTTTTTTTTTAAACATTAATTAATTAATTAATTAATTAATTTTTGGCTGTGTTGGGTTTTCGTTTCTGTGCGTGGGCTTTCTCTAGTTGCGGCGAGCGGGGGCTACTCTTCATCGCGGTGCGCGGGCTTCTCATTGTTGTGGCTTCTCTTGTTGCGGAGCACAGGCTCTAGATGCGCAGGCTCAGTAGTTGTGGTGCATGGGCTTAGTTGCTCCGCGGCATGTGGGATCTTCCCAGACCAGGGCTCGAACCCGTGTCCCCTGCATTGGCAGGCAGATTCTCAACCACTGCGCCACCAGGGAAGCCCTAGGTTGTGACTTCTTGAGAGCATCTTTTCTGACCCTCTTAGAGAGGGGGTAGTCCTATCCTCATCTGGACTCCTCTGGGCTCCCCTAGTTTTGCAAACACCTTTGCACTGTCCCTTCTGACAACACATAGCAGTGATTTAAATATCATCTCCTCTCCAGACTTGAGCTTCTTGAAGACAGAAATTACAATAGCTGTACTTGTATATATAGGACCTAGCACAAGGCCTAGAAAAAGATGCGTTCTCAATAAAAATGAGTTAATCAATCAACTGTGCCCATCTAAAATGAAGCTTCCTTAGAGGAAAATAAACCGTATTAAAGCCCCATTTAATTCTAACAAAGATGGCCCTGAATCGGACACTAGAAGAGTTTTGCCTTCAAAGTCAATGGTCAGTTTTGTTGCATTGCTGTCTCTTTAATGAAGAGAAAAATGTAATCCAGCCTTGGAAATGTGCATGGCTCTGACTAGGGTTAAAGACAATAAGACAATATGATATATCTTAGGACCATGTCAGGTGTTGATGTGGACAGTACTGAAGGGTGCATTCCAAAGTGGACTGAGGCTATTTCTTGTCTTCCTGGAATGACCATCTGGATTCAAATGTTAATGTTCAATCCAATTTGTTGCTAAGGCAACCAAGTTACAGGCCATCTTCAATTTACAAAAGGTGATATTGCCAAAGTCATTTTGTAAGTCAGATATTTGAAAAATACACTACATTTTCCATGATGAAAAGTGATGTAAATGGTGGCTAGAACCTGCTGAATTGTATTTAACCCGTATTGTTGCATTACTTGTGCAAGATGAGTCAGTAAAAATATCCCGTATCTCGCAGATCACAGCAACCTGCGATCTGGCTGCACACCCAAGAGCTAGGGGAAAAGCAACCCCTCTTCAATGTTCCCCACAACTAGTCTGAGCCCTCAGGATACCCTGTGTTTAGTCCAGAAATTCTAAAACCTGGTTCAGCATCCGGATTACCTGGAAAGGATTTCATTAAAAGAGTCATTGGTTCAACTTCAGACCCATCCCATTAAAATCAGAATCCATAGTGGGTTCCAGGAATATATACATATTTTTTAAAGCCCACCCCCCGCCCCCAGTGATTCTGGTGCTATTTGCGAACTGCTAACCAGACTTCTTGGATAGCACTGCCATTTTTCCTCCTCTGATTTGGTACTGGGGGTGGCATCTCATATCACAGCCCAAGGTCAAAGCTGTAGTTATGTGGGTGACGACCTCTGAGGGTACCATAGCTCCTATTGCCAAAGAATGATATTGGATATTCTTGGAAGTCATTGACACTGAACTAATCATGACTTCTGGACCAGTACTGCTGACGCTCACAGGGGCAGGCTCTTCCATCCCTGCTAGAGAAGGATAATTGTTAACCTGGACACTGAGACCAATGATAATATTGGTAACATTATCAATATCCTGGGAATCCATTTAAAAATAATTAAAATAGCTCTTTTTTTCTCCTCTTCCTTCTTATCCTAGGAATTAAGCATGAGTCTCTGGGGCAATCTGAATATAAAACATCATATCGTACTCAGGATAACTCCTCCCCAGACACTAACCCATGATCACTGGGTATTACATCTTTTCTGTAACTGTCTTTGCTCTTATAATAAGCTACAATGATGAGCCCACTATGCCTTTTGTGCGTAACAAAGTCCTGATGGATCCATCTTACCATTGCCCAGAAAATCCCAGACAACTAAATCCAAAAATGAACCTAAATTGGGTTCAAGAGAGGATCCTGAGAAGGCCTGTTGAGTTGGGGGAAAATTAAATAATTTGTTATAGTTAATCTGTTAGATTTCTTTGAGTGTTACAATAATGGTTCTCAGTGAATCACACCTCCCTGTGCCCATGCCCCTTTGTAATGTGACATTGCTACTCTTCCCAGTAAGAGGTGGGATCTAGTTTCTCCACCCCCTTAAATTTGTGGATTTCTTTGACCAATAGCATGTGGGAGAAGTGATGACATGCAAGTCTGGAAACTAGGTCTTCAAAGGCCTTGAGTTGAAATGTCCATTCTTAACCTCCTTGGGCCCTGAGGCCACCATTCTGTGAAAAAGCCCAGTCTGGTCTTCTGAAGAATGAGAAATCAAATGGGGAGAACCAAAGTGTCCTAACCAGTAGTGAACACTAACTGCCAGACCTGTTGCGGGCGGCGGCTATCTTGGAACCCCCAGCCCAACTAAGCCTTCAGATGACTAACAGCAGCCATGTGGTGATGCTGAGCAAGTCCAGCAGGACAAGTCTAGATTGCCAACTCACAGAAATATGACAAATAATAAACTGTTTTCTTAAGCTGCTAAATGTTGGGGTACCAAGAGAGATCTGATTTGGTACTATGTTTTTATATAAAAAATACGGGCTTCCCTGGTGGCGCAGTGGTTGAGAATCTGCCTGCTAATGCGGGGCACACGGGTTCGAGCCCTGGTCTGGGAAGATCCCACATGCCGCGGAGCAACTGGGCCCGTGAGCCACAGTTACTGAGCCTGCGCATCTGGAGCCTGTGCTCCGCAACAAGAGAGGCCGCGATAGTGAGAGGCCCGCGCACCGCGATGAAGAGTGGCCCCCACTTGCCACAACTAGAGAAAGCCCTCGCACAGAAACGAAGACCCAACACAGCCATAAATAAATAAATAAAAATAATTAAAAAAAAAAAATACATAAATGTTGAATTGAACATTGTCACACATAGTCTCTCTGTGCAGAGATAATTATTATTAAAACTCACATCCTTCCAGAATTCTAATATTCAAATAGAGACATATACAAAGTGTTTTTGTTCTTATTGGAATTCCACTGTCATCCTATTTTGTAACCTGCATTTTCCATGTCATAATACACTCATCATTTTCATATCTCATAAATACACTTTTATATCATTTTAATGACTACATAATACTCCATCATTAAGATATGCATAATTTATGTAACAAGCTTCTGTTACTGGATATTTTTTCACAGTTATAATCAATGCTGTGATGAAGATCCTTACACATAAATCTTCCCACACATAAATGATCATTCTGTTAGCATATTATGGGTATTATTGCTTAATTCTTTTTGCCAGTATAATATGAAAGGAAGAATATCTCACTGTTTTAATTTTGTTTCATTTTGCTAACCACAAGTTAATTAGATTTATACATGTCTGATGGCTGTTTTTATTTATCTGTTGTTTTATTAAGGAATGGCCCTTTCATCTATGCGAAAAGATTTTTTTACAATACATATACACAACTTGAAGGAGTGAACCACAGAACATGGGCCTTCAAATTAGATAAAATTGGGTCACTTCCTGCTGCTTTGTTATTTTCTAGTTATTTAACACAGAGTAAATTAACTATATTTCCCAAGCTTCAATTTCCTCATATATAAAATGGAGATACTAGTACCTATTTTCTAGGACTGTTGTGATTTTGATGAGGGATGAAAGTGCTCAACAAAATAACTGGTAGAAAGTGTTCAATAAATATTGCCTTTCATATATACTTGTTTTACAAAATCAGGACCATATATATTTATTTTTTTCTGTCTTGTGTTTAAATGAACAATTATTTTTATTCATTCAATGAATACTTACTTAAATATACACTGTGTGTCCGGCATTGTCCTAGGCACAAAAATAGCAGTTGAAAAATAGAATTTCTGTTCAATAAGCCATTAAATGTATAGCATACTAAATGGTGATAGAACTATAGAAAAAAGAAAGTTAAAGAGGATATGGCATGCCAGGTGTCTATGTGAGAAATCTTCAAAGGTGGCATCTGAGCAGAGATGTGATGGAAGGCAAATGTCTATCTGGAGAATAGACTGTTCCAGGCAGAGGTAACAGCAAGTGCAAAGGGTCTTATGAGGGAGCATGGCTGGTGCATTCTAAGAATTATAAGACCTGTATGGTTGGAATAAGTGAGTGAGGTAAAGAGTGGAAGAAAAGATTTGACTTTTTTTAAAAGGACCACTTTGTGTGCTTTGCTGAGAATAGGGTGAAGGAGAATAAGAGTAGAAGTAGGAATACTGATTAGGAGGCAGTTGCAATAATACAAGTGAAAGGTGGTGTCTTAGATGAAGGTAGGACAGAATGATGAGAAGTGGTGGAATTCCAGATCTATTTTGAAGGTAAAGCCAGTAGAGTTTGGAAACAAGCTAGATTTAGGATGTAAGGGGAAAAAAAGAAAGGAATCAAAGATGACTCCCAGTGTTTTGGACTGGGTAAACAGGAGGATGAAGTTGCCATTGACTGAGATGGGAAAGACAATAGAAGGAACATAATTCGGGGAAAAGATTAGGTTTAGATTTTAGGGTATGTTAAGTTTCAGATTAATGTTAGATATTTGGGGTGAGATGTCAAGTAGGCAGTTGACATCTGACGTTCAGGGAAGAAATTCAGTGTGGAAATGTTAATTGGGGAGTCAGCCTATAGATGACTGATTATAGTAGCCTATAATTCACAGCTGTGAAACTGGAGGAGATCACAGTATCGATTAAATAGAGAGATCTTGGCATTGAGCTTCAGGATAGTTGGCTTTTGGAGCTGGAGAATTTGAGGCAGAATAATTAAATGAGACTGAGAAAGATCAGCCAATGAGGTAAGAGGTTCAACAGAGACCAGGGTCCAGGAAGTCAAGTGAAAAAAGTTATTCAAGGAGAGAGGGATGAACTGGGTGAAAAGCTGTTTGTAGTTCATATAAGCTAAGGACTGAGAATTGGCCATTGGATTCAGCCATGTGGAAGTCACTGGTGACTTAACATGAGCAGTTTCTATAGAATGGAGAGTAGTGAAACCTGATTGCAAAGGGTCCTTGGCAGAACAGGAGGAGAGGAATGGGGTAAAATGAGTGAAGAGGGGAACAGAGACATGAGAGAATAGCTGGAGGTGATCTCTGGTCAAAAGGGGAGAGTTCTGTGTATTTTTAATAACAGGAAAAATATTAGAGCTGATGAAAATGATCCAATGGAAAGGGAAAAATTAATCCTGTAGAGGTGAACTTTGCTGTTGAAATATCTTTTGGCAAGGGGAGACTCATGCACGTGTGGAGCTGGCCTTAGACATGGCATAGACTGTTCTTCCAAATAGGAGGGGAGTCAGAGTGTGGGCAGTTAAGCTGACATACGCCATGGTTAGAGCTGTGGAACTTCCATTTTCTCAGTGAAATAGGAAGCACAGTTATTAGCTAAGAGGGAGGAGAGAGCGGAGGTGTTGGAAGTTTGATGAGATTCTATAAAGCAGAGAATGGTTTGAGAATCCAAGAAAGTGACTGGGATAGGAGATATCAAAGGATCTCCAAGAAATACTAAGAGATCACTTGAAGTTAGAGGACAGGGGTTATGATGAGAGCAGTTAGCGTAGTTCAGTGTTTTTCTCACTTTTGTTCGGCCGACTCAGAGTAGGTGGGAATTTGGATTACTTAATGTTAATGTTAGTTAATGTTTTGACAAATGAGTATAATGAAGGAAGAAGGGACAAGAACATTTTGAACATTACCAACTGTCAATACATTTATATCATCATAAATCTAATGGTTTCAGAGGATTCCATAAAATGAACTCAACCTAATTTAGCTGATCTCCTCATCTTGGACATTTAGTTTTCCTAGTCGCTCATTATCACAAATAATGGTTCAATGAATTCCCTTTTATATCAACCTTTGCTTGTATTTTCAATTATTTCTTTTGAAAATAGTGTTGCTAAACAAACAGGATAATAATCAGGATACTTTCTGCTGTAAGTAACAGAAAAGCCAACTCAGAATGGCTTAAACAATAAGGAAATGTGTAACATCATATAACAAGGGATCCTGTGGTATCCTAAGCTTTGGAATTGCTTTATTCATCATTTTAAAGACACCACCATGGACCCAGAGTTTTCTGCTCTGTCAACTCCAGTGTGCCAGCTTTGTCCTTCAGGCAGACTGTCCTCATAGTCAGAAAATAGCTGCCATGATCTCACACATCACATGTGGACATGACAATATCTGTGAGCAAATGTTCTTTTTATAAGTGAGCAAATGTTCCCAGAGGCTCAAAGTAAACCTCTCCTCTCATCTCATTGGCCAGAGCTTGGTTACATGCCCATATATAAACCAATCACTAGTGAAGGAAATGGAGTTTTCAAGATTAACAGATTATTCAGTGTTTATCCCTGAAATGGGTATAGGGCCCCCTTTACTGAGTTCATGGCCTTATAGAAAAGTTCAGATACCCAGCCCGATCAGTCTTTGCCAGAATGGAAGAAGAGAGGGCAGAGAGGAAGATGAACATTAGATAAATGTGTCTTGTGCTTAGAAGATATGTATCTTTATGGTTTTTAAAGGTATATTATCAGATTTCCTATCAGTCTTGTACTCATTTTTTTGTCCTCATTCCAACTTTGAGGAGTTTAATTTTTTTAACTGACTTGTAACATCGTCACAGCCTTGGTGCATTTTTACCCTCCTGCTTATCATTTGGGAGCAGTCCTATCCTACTGGGCACCCTGCAGCTTGTAGTCACAGCTGTAGTCTTCCCTGACTCTTCCAGTGGGATTCTATTGATGTCTTCCCACCTTTACTTACCTGGCACTTGGGAATGTAGTCAGTTCTGATGTAACGTGACTTACGTATCCCCAAATATCACTGTGCTATGCAAAATTGCAAAATAAAAACCACAAGGATTAATGGAAAGTTGGGGTTAGGGACATAACACTCAGAAACTTTATCAGTAACAATAAAAGCCCCACTCAGAAGCATAGGAACCTAGTAAAAAATAGTAGCATAGCTTTACACATGTTAAATGGTTATGAAATACACAACTACTACCACACGTGATACTTTACCTTGAAAAAGATGAAGCTTGTGAGTTATTGCGGGGTGGTGGAAGGAAGGTCATCTGAAATCAGAGGGGAAGTTGGAACAGCAGATGTGGCTGATAACCTGCCGTGGACGAAGGATGCAGGCAGGTGTCGGAGGCATGTGTGTGTGCATTTTGTGTATTCCTACATGATTCGGTTCATTCGGGTACAGTTTTCTGCATCACCTAGTGTTTCTCTTATGCATAATGACACATAATCAAACACTTGTGTTATATTCAAAATTTTCCCTAATACGGAAGTTTGCATTTTCAAAACAAGTGTGATAGAGCTGACTATACTGAATTTGCCATCCGTGTCCCTTTCGAGCCACGTGCCTCTGCATCCCACCTCATGAAAGTTCATCAAAGTTCCTTACATGTGGATGGTACCCTCTCCAAGTTTCCAAGGCCCATACAGGCTTTTTGCTGTCATTCTATTGTGAAGCCCAGAATCTCTGGGGTTATGAAGAGAACTAAGCAGCTGTGATTGTGTTGTAATTTTTCTAGACCCCAAACCTACTTCTGTCTGACTCTGTAGCATCTCTCTTCTTTCTATGCCAAGCCAAGTGACTGTAGGTCACCACAAAGTGGCAGTTAAGTTTTTAAAGGTAAATATGTGGGCTAAGATGATTTTTAATCAAGTGGAATTTTTTTTTTTGAAAAAGCATCCGAAGAAAGATTAGTAAACATCGTCCACTGGAAAAAAATGTCAACCTCTATTCACTTATCAAAAACATATTATTTTACTTTTTTCCCCTTTTCTTGAAATATGCTGACAACCCTCTTACCTTTCAGGTCCTTAGTTGACTCACAGCTAGAACAGAGGGAGGGAACCAAGACATTTCACACAAGGCCTCAGAAGAGGTAGGGGAAGAAATGTTTATCTGTGTTAGAACTGAATGTGTATAAGTAAGATGGCCTTGGTTGGAATTAGCTGGAATGGAAGCAAGATAAGAGGGAAAATGTAGAGCCTGTTGGGAACAAATGAGCCATGAGGGTGGAGAGGTGGCATCAGATGTAAGAGTGGGATAGAGCCACTGGGAAGCAAGAGAGGGGATGGGCAGGTGGAAGGGGCAGGACATAGTGTGGTGGCGAGGGCAGGATGCCCCACTCTGGCCGTCTCCCATCGGGACAGGAAGAGCGCAGCCCAGTGGAGCCCTGGGCAATCTGTTGTTGACACATGTAGGACATCAGACAATTAGAAGCTTTTCTGTTGAGGAGAGCCTAGACGGTATCATCAATAATTAACATGCTTATGCTCAGCGTCTAAAAGAAATCCAATGGCATTTCGTTGTGCGACAGGGCATTTAAATTGTTTTTCAACATGTATGACTTGCTCAGTGATACCCAAGGGCAAGACATACCAGGTTTATTGTACTTTACTGAAATCAAACGAAACATCTCAACTTCCACCAGTGTGGCTGGCAGCTCATCCAAGTCCATTTTTGTTGCATTTCCCTCCTCTCATCCTTTAGGATCTTAAAAGAACCTCAGGCTGACCCACTTACTACAGCAAGGTCCAAGAAGGGCTCTGGTCTTTGGTCCCTCTGGGTTGCCTCTGAGACCTGAGTTGTCTGGGTCCTACGTGCCCTGGGACCTTTGCTGGCAATGTCCTCCCAGCTCACCAAGTTTGGCAACCAGGACACCGATCAGGGCTGAGATATTCCTGAGTCTGCTGAGCTTGGTGCTCAGAATATCTTCATTCTAGCATTAGGGGATCGCATGTGTATCTTTGCAGCTCAGATAGTCCTGCTCCAGCCTTCCAGGCTTTTGCACTTGTGTTCAGGGTCACCCCTGAACCCCTTTCCACTTCTGGCTGCAGCATGAATGTATCCTCTTCCCTCTCTGTGAAGTATAGTTAAGGGGTATTAAATAGAAACTTTTCATTCCTCTCTGATTGAGGGAACTCTGAACTCACACTCAAAAGGACAATTGCTTTCAATTCTTCTTTTAAAGATTTCATAGTAACCCCCTTCTCTTTTCCTTGCCCCAAACCCAAATACCTCTTAATTTATGATAAGACAGCCTACTATGTATTATTCCATTTATTTATAATTGTAACCCTTAAAAGTGGGTATTATTCTTACCTTAAAAGTAATGGGACAAGCTAAGTAGTTTGCTTAGGGTCAATTACAATGCAGGAGTAATTTTAAATAAAAAACATGTTCAAACTCAGGCATGACTCTACAACTCAATTTCTTACCCCTACACGGCAACCTCCTGGTCAGTACTTGAGATAGTCCCTTTGGTTAATTTTTTTCCCCCATGTAAAACAACAAACATCTATTATCTGACGCAGTTTATGAAGGTCAGAAATGTGAGAGCTGAGTGGTTCTGACTCAGGGGTCATAAGGTTGCAGTCCAGATGTCAGGGGGGCTGTATCATCTGAAGGCTTGACTGGGGCTTGGAGGATGTGTTTTCAAGATGGTGTCCTACATGGCTGTAAGCAGGAGACCTCAGTTAAGATCATCACATGGACCTCTTCTCACAGCATGGCAGGTAGATTCCACCAGAGTGAGTGATGCAGGAAAGGGAGAAACCACAATCTGTTTTATGACCTAGGCTTGGAGGTGGGAGGGGATTACACATGAGTGTGATTACCCAGAGATAGAGACCACTGGGGGCCAACTTGGAAGCTGACTATCTCAGGACGTTTACTTTGGTACATTTTAGTACTATATGTATTTGCCACACCAGGGTGAAAAATGATTCCTGGTTTATATTTTTTAATTAACTAATGTATTAATTTATATTTTCCATTAATTTTCCCAACTGAAGTGGTGGAGAGGTGGATAATTTCAGAGGCACAACCCACCAATTAATTGCATTCCATCTCTCATTATGCAGTTCATTCATCAACTGTTTATTGTTCCCCTACTATGTGCCACTGTACTAGCTGCCTGGATACAATAAGTAGGTAAACAAATGCTCTCCCAACTCCCTTAGAGCTGTCAGTCAACCAGGGGAGAAAGCTATTAAATGAATAATCACACAAATGCATAGATCACTGCAAAATGGGATGAGTGCTATGAAACAAGGGTATAAGTTGCTATGGAAACATATAAATTATGGGGCTCTTATTTAGTTTGAAAATCAGGGAAGGGCCTATAGCAGGGTTTCTTGACCTCAGAACAGTTGATGTTTCAGACTGGATCATTCTTTGCTTTGGGGGCTGTCCTGTGCGTTGTAGGATGTTAGCCGCATCCCTAACCTTCATCTATTACATGTCCTCCACTGCTCCCCTAGTTGTGATGACCAAAAATGGCTCCAGATATTTCCAAAGGTTCCCCGAGGACAAAATCTCCTCCAGTTAAGAACCACTGATTTATAGGAAGTTTCCAAATGAAAAGTATTAGGGGGAGGGGCATTTCAGGGGAAAGAATGTGGATGTTAGTGAAATTTTTTTGTTGACAGGAAATAAAACATCCTGGTTTCCTAATTCTAATTCTCAATTTTAAATTCAGATTGGACTCTTTCCTGTATGACAGGTTGGTGCCCTTTAAACAGAAGTTCACACTCTGTAGCCAGCCTGCTTGTGCTGAATAAGGTGTCCCCATATAATTGCCAAGGAAAAGACAGGTCTGGCGTGAAGCTCTTTTCCAAAACGTATTTTAACTTATTGAATCTCTGGGCTAGCTAAAGTTGTTTGGCCTTCAGCCTGCTGGTTTATATCACTGCCCGAAGCAGGGTATTATCACTCAGAAATACATGGCCTCACTTTTATTGGAAAACTATTTATAGGTACTGCTTATACTCTATATGAATATGTTTAATGTGGAAGGAGTATATAACCAGGCCGGGTATAAAGTCAGATTATTTTCGCCAAGACTTGGCTTATTTCAATCCTGAACAGACAAGAATTAGCCGTGTGTTTAGAATCCTGAAATCTCGAGTGAAAAAGAAACTTAGAGGATCTTATGGGAAAAGCATGGTTTTTGGAACGCAGGCACTTCTGGGTCAGATTTGGCCTCAGCTTTATGATCGTGAACACATAAAATAGCTTCAGTTTCCTCATATGTAATGAAGATAATAATTTCTTACCTCACAGGTTTATTATGAAGATATGGAAGAGTAAAGCAATGTCTGGCATACGATAGATGTTCAATACATGAAATGCCCCTCTTGCCCTTTAGATTATCCTCTCAGCATCCCCAAGAGATGGTCCCCTGGAAATCTGGGAGCTAGGCTATCCACACCTCTTCCCTTCCCTTCCACATCCATAAAATCATCCTATTCCCCCAATTTTATCTCCATGTTTTAGTTAGGCCACCATAATTTGTTTGGACTCTTGCAGTGATTTTCTAATTAGACGACTATAGCCACAGGTGAAGTCTAATCATGTCACCCCTTGATTGCTACTTTTTATTGGTCCCACAGGCTTCAAAGTGGGATTAGTTCAGGCTTCAGACTGGGATTCTGGCTCACCTCTCCAGTCATCTCTCTTAGGTCCTGCCTTTCATCCTGTTCTCTAGCAATGCCAATCTTCTGACAAGAGTCCTATGTGCTGTTTCATATCCTCATGCCATTTTAGAAGTTGTTTCCTTGGATAGAGATTCGTCCCTCTCCCACCCTTATCCACGCATCAGAGTTTTACTGATCCATCCTCAAGGGCTAGCTACCTGCCATACCATCTTCTGACCTCCCACCGGTCTCCCCTCCAGCACCTCTTTGGTTTGACACAACCTCGTGTACATTTCTACTCTGACGTGTGTCACACCTCATTGATTTAAGTATTTGTTTATGCATCTGTCTTCTCCACAGCAGCATGAATTACTAGAAAGCAAGAACCATATCTTATTAACCTTTGTGTTCCCAGCTATTATCACTGACCCTGTACTGGTCCATGTTCCATAAGCACGTGATAAATGAATCCACATTTAGCTGGAATCCCCACCGTGATGGGAACTCCCAACATTTCAAGGCAGCAACCTGATTTTGACCCTGTGTCCCATGTCAAACCCAGATTGATAAGACTTCCATCGATATTGTCATATGTACCTCTCTACCTGCCTCCATCCACTGATCCTACTTAGAAAGAATACGTATAATCCCTGAAGGTGGCTGCCATTTGAGTATTAGAATGCAGCCAACATCAAACAGCAACAAAATTTCTTCTTCTTAAAGGATTCTTCTAATTATTCCTGGTGTGATATGATGTCCACTGTCTTCACCTTACCTCCCTGATCAGGATCTGTTGTGGTCACCATGTCTAGAACTAAACTCAGGATGCTTGATGGATTCTGACAGCATGGAGAACCTTTGTCCTAAATATGATATTGTGGCAAGAAAAGGATAAAATAGAATATGCTTGCATTTATTCTTATATTTTTAAATATTTATTTATTTATTTATTTATTTGTATGTATGTATTTTGGCTGCGCCAGGTCTTGGTTGCGGCATGCAGGATCTTTGTTGCAGCACGTGGGATCTTTTAGTTATGGCATGTGGACTTCTTAGTTGTGACATGCGAACTCTTAGTTGCGGCCTGTGGGATCTAGTTCCCCGACCAGGGATTGAGCCCAGGCCCCCTGCATTGGGAGCACGGAGTCTTACCCACTGGACCACCAGGGAAGTCCTTATAATAGTTGTAATAGTAGCTAACATTATTGAGTTCTTACCACATACCAAACACTGCAGGACCAAAGGTGTAAGATGGGTTAGCCTCTCTTTAGTCCCTGAGCTCAACTGTTTAACTGTACTCTTGTCCTCTCAGATACACCAGCTCTCTGGTGAGTCATTCAAGGTCATCAGCCAAAAACCAAACAAAAGGGTTGGTTTCTGTCTAATAGTTTAGGAGCATCCTTCTACCCATCTGGCAAAAATAAAGCTGCATGAGCTCACGGTGCTTCCAGTCACTTGAGACACTAATTAATTGAGCACCTAGACAAGGCACCAAGGAAGCCAGAAGGTGCACCCTCAAAAATCACTGCTGAATGCATCATTCAAGGGTCACTCAGGTCGGAGACCCCATATTCCATTTCTCCATTGGTGCTCCTTTGGTTTTCAGAATGGCTCATTTCAGATGTCCTGTGCACCATCCAAATTGCTAGTATTTTAAACCACCCAACTTTAATTATACTTATCACTCACATGTATTGAATGCCTTTTAGACCCTGGGAATTGCATTTCACTCTTCACATGCGTGATCTTGCCTAGTGCTTCCAACTACCCTCCAAGCAGACACATTTTTCAGTCTAGGAAACTGAAGTTCAGGGAGCTTAACTCACTTGGCCCAATACACAGAGCTTTTACTTAGCAGAGCGTTAGGATTTGGACCTAGACATAACTCCAGTGCTCAAACTCCTAAACATCACACCACACTGCCTCCTGAGTCACTTTGTTGTCATACTGAAGGGGTAGGTGGGGATCCCATGAGCAATACGCAGCTGGAAGCCTGGGTCAAGAGAAAACTTCAAGCACACCTGTGGGTGAGACCATTTACGCATGGCGGGAATGGAGACAAGACAACTGGAATAGCAGTTACCATCCTACTGGATTTCATCTGGGTGCCATGCCCACACCCTCTGGCTCCTCTGATACCCACCGTGGTACCCCAGTTATCCCTTCACCCCACCCTGCTGTTTTTCTGTACACTTGATTGCCATCACGTGTGGCATCGTTTGTTCTGCCTTATCCCCCATATACAACCTTTTCCTAAGCTCTAGAAGCATCCATTTGTCCAAGCATTTTTCCTCTCACCTTTGCTCCTAGACATATTTGATTGAAATCCTGCCTCCCTTCTCTTCTGGACAGACCTGGCACCCCTCCCCCCATGACACTCCCCACCTGGCCCAGGCAGTCCATCCTTCTGAAACCCACTTCTTACATCCCAGTTCCAAGATTGCTCCGTCTTGTCCGCAAGGACCATGAGAGCTATTACCAAGTGTTGTCCGAGGAACCGGAAGTAGCCTGCCAACAGTGTACCCATGCAGGAGGCACTGTGGACCTCTGGTATCAGAAACATTTGGATGCTTTAGAACACGCTCCAGTCCAGGGAGACAGAAAAGCCATTTCTCCTAGTCAGAAAGTATCCCTGAACCCCAGCTCCCCGGCAAAGGCCAACTCAGGCCCAGAGTCCATCAAAACTTCAATTATATCAAAATCTCCTATATAAGAGGCCATTTTATGTGCTATTAAACAGAACAATGCAGCTCGCCAGTAAAAAATCATCTGCAATAACAGCCCATTAAAAGCTTTCCTTTAATATGGAACTTTCTAATTAATGTAAATGGGTTGCAAAGCTTGGAAAAGCTGAGTTGATTCTAATGTTCAGAAAGTAGGTAAAATAAGAAAGGGTCTTATTTCTCATTAGCCATCTATTAGGGAATCTAATGAAATCTTTATGGCTTGGATGTATTACCAAAAAAGTTACAATTGCTTTGTTTCCTGCCTCATTTCTCTGCCACTTTTGTCTATAAATATTGCTGTGCTACACATTAGATTGGGGAAAATAGAAGTCTGCATGGATTTTGTGTCTGACTCTGTCAGGTTCTCAGAGTGCTGGAGATGGAAGGCACAGTCATGATTAACTCTAGTTTCCAGATTTCTCAGTTGGAAACTGAGGCCCAAAGAGAGTTGAAGACTAATGTAGCCATTGACTTCCTTCCCCCTGCCTCCCCATTTGCTCCTTCCTTCCTTCCTCTTTCCCTCCCTCCTTCTCTTCCACCACTTCCTCCCTTCCTTTTGCTCTCATTGAACTATTTATCAAACACTCCCTCCATCAGGTTAGGCTGGGTTACACTACAATAACAAGCAAACCCCACATATCAAAAGTGTAAACATCAAACGTCTTTCAACCGTACTGTGTGATAGAACATCAGCATTTCAACTCTCACCTGCATGGCGTGGTCCATTATGGGTCAACCGGGGAGCAGAGTCACTCAGGGACCCAGAATGATGGAACAGCAGTCATCATGCCAGAGGGAAAAGAGAAAGTGGGCTCTGGCTCTTGAAGCCTCTACCTGGATACAACAGGTGACTTCTGCTCACGTTTCATGGCGCAGAGTCCGTTTGGCCATGCCCAACTTCAAAGGGATCCAGGAAGTAGTATCCTACAATGAATCCAAAGGCTCCTCCTATGAGCCAACTCATGGAATAACCTGTGATGTCAAAATGAGTGAGAAATAGAAATGCTGAGAGTCCAGTAGGAGAAAGAAAAAACAAACACATTCAAGACAGAGCGTGGTAAGTGGTGTGAGAGGCTGTACCCGCAGCCCGAGGGCCAAGTAGGCTCACTCTCTCCCTACTTTGCCGACCTTCTCGTGGGGCTTTGCTGCAGCTTGTTGTGTAACCACCTTCCTCTTTCTTATTGGGGTCCAATATCCAGGAGGGAAACCCATGCTCAGGTCCTGTTCCCCAGGTACCTGTCCTCAGTTTTACAGACCCTCGATGCAGGGGCTTAGGAGAAGGGGAAGCATCTGAGACCAGCCAGCCCAGGCAGGCCTGGGGCTAAGGGAAGCGAGGAGCCCAAGGAGGGAATGCCCAGGTTCCAAGGCAGCATCATGGGTGTCAGCTACACCTGACATCGTCATAACCTGCTGCTCCGTACCTTTTTGCCTCGCAGTGCCAGGGAGTCAGGCATTTTAGGTTCTGTCATCTGGAGGAGGTGGCAGAGTGATTTAGAGCAGGGATCCGGACCCCTCAGGGAGCTGGAGAGTGGGCTGGGGAAACTGAGGCAGGAACCCAGCAGACGGCATCCGTGAAGTCGAAGCTTTTCCTTTTTTGGGGGGGGGGTTATTTATTTATTTATTTATTTATGGCTATGTTGGGTCTTCGTTTCTGTGCTAGGGCTTTCCATAGTTGCGGCCTCTCTTGTTGCGGAGCACAGGCTCCAGACGCGCAGGCTCAGTCGTTGTGGCTCACGGGCCCAGTTGCTCCGCGGCACGTGGGATCTTCCCAGACCAGGGCTCGAACCCGTGTCCCCTGCATTGGCAGGCAGACTCCCAACCACTGCGCCACCAGGGAAGCCCGAAGCTTTTCCTTAATCAGCCTGCAGTTAGCACTTTGGCCCCAAACCTCTCTGCTGAAGTTGGACTTAAGTTCTTAGAGGACTGCTGATCACACATACTCACCCTTCGGCAGGATTGACAACGGAACTCAGGGGAGCAAGGGATTAAACCTTAGGAAGGAAGAGAGTCCTTGGCTTTGGTGGGTGTACATGGATAGCCAGACATCGTACACTTTATGTCCCTCTGCAACAGGCCTTTTAAAGCCTGAATGATCTGGCTGGCTTCGTAATCATGTTCCAATCAGCTTTACAGAATTGTGAAATTGATTATCCTGCTGGCCTCACACAGGCTTTAGAGCGAGGCAGAGGGGCACCTTAATTCTTTGTTGAGTTCCATAGACTGATTTGAGGAGACTTTTACTTTTCCACCCATCCCCAAGAGGAAGGGAGTTCAAATTACCTTGAAATTACAATTTAGAGCTGTCAAGCCTTGGCCAGTCTGTTTCATTTTCCCGATCACCCAGCCGGGGCCAAGGCCGAGAAAGGAGGTACCTGGCATATTAACTCCTCTTTAGGTACATGAAGAAGGGGAGTGAGGGAGCGTGAGCTCAGGGTGCCCCACGCGGGCTCAGGCGGCTCCGGGAACGACAGAGTGAGAGGATCTGGGAAGCATGGCTGTGGTCTCCCAAATTTGGGTCCGGTAGTACTAGGTCTCCCCACAAGATGGTGTGATTGGGGTGTCAGAGTCAATTGAACTGAATATACTTTTCCTTTGTTTTCGTTTTCTGTCTTGATGAAATAGTTGGGATTTTTAGATCGCTGCAGGGAAATGAACAGAGCTTGGTGATGCGTGTTTCACCAGCCTAGGGGTTCAGAGAAGTCTTCCTGCGATACAGGGGCCTGACGTGGGTCTTGAACAATGACCAGGAATTAGTCAGTTGGAGAAGAGTGGAAAGTCCATTAGAGACGGAGGGGGCACCATATGCCAAAGCCCAGAGGCACTTTACTAGGATGAGAAGAGTGAGGGAAAGAATGGTGGGCATGAGACTACGGAGGTCTGACACACTAAAGAGATTAGAGTCTAAAGGCAGAGGCAAAGGCTTTGCGGGTTAAAAATGAAATACAAGATTCCAAGTGGAAAAGTGGAGGTGTGGATGGTACAGCAGAAGCACAAAGTGTGGAGTGGTCATCGTGGAGGCTTGCTGGAGCAAGTTGACTTAATATCACATCTGTCAACTCATGTCTGGAATTCACAAGGAATTTCTTCTTCCTCTAAATTACCTAGTTAATTATTAAGCAGTGACAGTCCTGTTATAATGGCTGGTAGGTAGTGAGTGCTTATTATACATCAGGACTATTCTAAGAGTTTTGCATGAGTTATGTCATCTTTTCACAGTCCTATGAGGTGAATATCATTAGTATCTCCATTGTGCAGGTGACAAAACTAAGTCTCAAGGAGTTAATCAATTTGCAGAAGGTCCTGGAGCCAGTAAGTGGTGGGATTGAGGTTCAAACATAGGCAGTCTGAACCTGGAGCCTATGACTTAATCACTATGCTGTGATGTCTCCTGTGATCTTAAGAAAATAGAACCCACCATTCCTTCCTTCATTCAACAGATATTCACTAAGTGAAGACATACAACAGGCTTAGTGCTAAGTGTTGAGAGGACAGGGTTGAGCAAGGTGGCAAGTTACGTCATCACATGGGGCATCAGCCTGGTGGGGAGACAGGAAGTCAGTGACCAATTAATGATCAAGAGAATATCAGGTTGCAAAGAAAAAGTAAACTAGGGCATCAGGAGAGGAAATACCAGAGCTTGAAAGCATCTTCAATGCCAGATGAAGGAATGGAAGCCAAGAAAAGGAGAGTGATGTGCTCAGAGTCATACAGTAAATTGGCATCAGGTTTGAGAAAAGACTCCAAGACCCCTAATATATTCAGTAGCTACTTAATCTCATGCCTGCGCTATGCCTTCCACTGTTCTAGGCACCAGAACAAGATGGCCACGGTCCCTCCCCTCACAGACCTTACATTCTTTCCCAGTGCTCTGCTGCCTGGATATCTGAAGCTTTGCAATACACACTTTATTTCATCATTTGTTGATTCTACTAAAAAATGTCCTCCACTTTATTTCTCCTATGCTCAGCTCATGGCAGGAAAATCTGAATAGGAGTATTTCCTTCTTTGCATAGCCCAGATTCCCCTGCCATGAGTAAAACATTTGGAGAAGTAAGGGTCAGGGGCCTATGCCTTCCTCCAACTTCCCAAAGAGGGGAAATCTTAACAGTTATATAAAATAAGATGTTTCCTACCTGCCACACCATTCCTTTGAGGCAATCAACAAGTACAGAGTTGATTATCTTGTTTGAATGGGGGGAACAGAGAAAGGGGCCCAGAAGAGTAAAGGGACTTTGGCTAATACTTCAAAGCTTTTCCCTCAGGTGTATAATGACTTTTCTTTCCTTCTCTTCTGCTCAGCCAAGGCAAAAGGCACTGGACCCTGGCTGAGCCTACAGCTTCCCAGATGCCCTGCTGAGGTCCCCCAGCCCTAAGACTACATAGGGCAGGCTGCTAAGGCAGAAAATAACGGATTCCTGTAGATCTAATTCCTACTGTCGTGGTGCAGCAGGGCACTGCAGATCCAGTGAAGGGAAGTCTATTTCAGCATCCTTCTTTGGATATAGAATAATTCATATCCTGTCTCTAAGAGCTTGGTCCCTTTCCCTACACCTTGACCTCTCTATTGTATATATTACTCATTTAATCTTCACAACCACCCTACAAGATAGGTACCAGTATACAAACAAAGAAACTGAGGCACAGAAACATTAAGCACCTTTCCTAAGGTGACACAGCTAATCAGTAGAAGACTTGCTATTTAAATTCAGGCGGTTTGGCTCCAGACTCTGGATTCTTAAGCTGTGAGATATGCTGTATCTGCCACTCCTTCTATTCTGCCCTCACCCCTGCTGCTGACACTGTCCTACTGCTAGTAAGGCCCCTAGTACTACTTCAGTACTATTAGTTATGACAATACTATTTTACTTCTGCTTCTCTACAGATGCTGCTATAGGATTTGTAATACTAACACTGCTGGTCCTGCCTGTATTACTATTATTGAAAATAATAACATTACTGCTGCCACTTCTGCTTTTTCTCCTCCTCCACTTCTTCCTCCTTTGCCTCCAAAACCCCCAGTATTTATTGCCCTGATCCCAGATCTTCTCCACGCCTTCTACAGGCATTATATACAGACGGGGAATTGGGGCACAGAGGTAGGAAATGTTTCATGTGTAGTCACAAGACTGACAAGGCACGGCACAGGATTGTAGGTCTGGGTCATTTATTTCAAGTCCAGTGTCCTTTCAAAGTGATACCAAGAACTTGCAGCTGAGGACCTGCTAGTGTTTAGAACCTCTCTGTGCCAGGGATGGTCTATGGAGCACCTGGGAATGTGTTAGAAATGCGGAATCTCAGGCCCCACCCCAGTCCTGGTGAAGCAGAGGCTGGTTTGGTGGCGTGTTAAAGCTTGCAAAGCACTGAAAATGCCCACAAATCCGTGATGGCATTGAATCCTTACAACCCCACAGGAAATAGAGCAGACGGTGCTCTTCCCTCTTGGGTCGGGCAAGTGGTTCAGAGCCACGAGTGTGAACTCAGAAACGTGAGTGTGAACAGCAAGCTAGGATGGCGCCTTCCTTTCTCTGGGGGCCAAGAGAAAGCTGTGCGAGGCAGGGACCTGCAGGGAGAATGTGGAGCCGGCCGGCCAGGTATCAGAGGTGAATCTGCATTTGTGGCCTTTGTACACTAATTTATGGAAGAATATTTGTTGGTATTTTAAGTAACCTGGTGGGGGTGGTGTGTGTGTGTGTGTGCGCGTGCAAGTGTGCATGGGTGTGTCGTGGGACGTACAATGGGGGACAGTAGACCAGCACCTGCCCCGGGGAACCATGGTTTGGGCATCTCTTCCCCCTGGGAACGCTAGACTTGGGTTCCATGCCTGAGGATTTCTGGCCTTAGTGCATACCCTGAGCCCTGGTGTACCATGAGCCCTGAGCTCACAGATAGAAGTCCTTGGCTTTCTCCTCCTCCGTGTGCAACTCCGCCCTGCGCCCGACTGCTGTCACCCATCACTGTTTCCGGTGAAGGCTGTTACGCACAGGTGAGGGATGTTTACTGTTAGTGCCCTTGGAAGCTTTCTCTCCATGGCCTTGTGTACAGTGAAATGCACTGTACACTGTTTGCTGAGAAGGAAACACAGTGGTAAGAATGGCATTCATCCAGGGTATCAAAGGAAGGTGGTAATTGCAGAACGAACCCAGAGACAAGCAGCTCACAGCCTTGCTTCCTCTCTTGCTCTGTGTCTTCTCTTTATAGGAATCCAAATAATCACCGTTGTGTTCTTTCTTTAAAAAGGAAAATACGATAATGTCACTGTCTGGTTTAATTCCTGAGTTGGTTTCCCACTGCTTCTGTCCTAAAGCATGAACCCCTTATCTTGTCTTTTAAGGCCCTTCATTATCTGACCCCAACTCACCACTGTGTCTCATTGCCCCTGCCATATCCTCCACTGCACAGAATTTCTCATCATTCCTCAAACTCCCTGGGCTTTTGTGACTCGTGGTCTTTCCTCGGGCTGTTCCTTCTATCTGGAATTCTTTGCCCCAATCTGCTCTGAAGCTTCTACTCCCATTTTGTATCATAAGCAATGCCAGCATCTGTCTAACACCAAAGTCTGGGCTCCTAACCCTTGTACCTCCTGAGACTTGCCTTTCACCAGGGGCTAGTGAAAGAGTGAGGTTCTCTGATTGGGGTGAGGGTTAGGGCTCCATGTGAATTCCCCCCAGAGAGCAGCCAGGTCTGTGCCCAGGAGCACCTTGGCGTGTCTGTTCCAGACAGGCAGCTGGACTGTCTGGTGGACGAAATGGAACAAAAAACAAATCTACGTAATGGAGCCATTGATCACTGTCACAACACGCAACCAGCTGTGGCCTGGAGAGAATATGTTTTTCGGAGACGTTCTCCTGGGGAAAGAGTATTCGTTGATATGAGGCTCTTAAGAATATGGTGAGGGTTAGTCAGTGTGAGGAAGATTCTTTCGTGGTGACATTTTGGAGATGGTTTTGCACAGAATCAAATTAAAAATGTCTCTCCGTCTGCTCTTGGAACTTGGGATTGCTGTTTCTTCCCTGCAGGGTGGGAGCATTCCGTCTCCCATCCGGCAGTCTCCTATCTTTTCAGCCCGTTCATCACAGTTTTCTAGTGGAATGGGGGATGCAGTTTTTTTCCCCATCCATTGTGATAGTTTGCTGTTGGCAAAATCCAGTCTCTAGATTCTGGAACTATTTTAATTTTTATAGCTTTCACACTTCTCTTTCATAATATTTCACAATCTTTACACCCATGCTGCTTTATTTGTTGCTGCTGTTGTCTGCCTGTTTATTTAATTCTGAGTGCTTGCACTTTGAGAGCAATGTTGAATTGTGGTCTGAGCAGCGCCCTCCCCTTTCCATGGGTCTGACTTTTATGGGACTGTCCTGACTCCTTCACCACTGAGTGTGAAGTTGGCTATTCATCTCTCTAAGCCTTCATCCTGATTTCCTTTATAGCACCTATCACTCACTTTAAAAACAAAAATGTTTTCACTCAACTGTTTCCTTGGTTACCACCTGTATCCCTCACTTGAATGTAACCTCCATGTGGGAAGGCACTTTGTCTGGCTCCGGTTGTATCCCCTGGCACACGGTGGGTACACAGTAAATGATCATGGATATAATACATGATTTTCCCCTCCCATTAAGAAAGCCTTCTTTCTTTCCTAGATTACAAATACATTGCTTTTTCTACGTAAATTGATGTTGAATTTTATCAAATACGTTTTGACGTCTTTGGGGGTAAACTTCGACCTATGGATAAAATTAATGACTTTAGGAGAAACTTAATTGTATTAATTCTTGAATTTCTGGAATAGGTTCTTCTTGGTAGTAGTATATTATTCAAATATATATATATATTTATAAAATACAAACATACATACATATATGCTGGTCTGTAGGTTTGGTTTGATTTGGTTATTGATTTGGTTTTGTTATAGTTCTGCTCTCTGTCAGCCTCTGGTCTTACTAACTTCTTAAGTGAGGCTGCCAGCCATGAGCTCAACCCCAGAAAGAGATTAACAATCCCACAAGCAATGTTCAAAACTGCCCATTAACTCTCACTCTAACAAGATTCTGTATTATCATTTTAAATTCTCCCTACTACTTAGGAAAGTAAACCTAGATATGTAAATTTGCATGTACTTGATTTCTAGTGAGATTGAATCTCTTGTCTCCCTACTGATATGTATCTTTGTGAATTTCCTATTTATGTCATTTATCATTTGTTTCCTGTTTGCATGTTCATCCTTTTATTGATTTGTAAGAACTTTTTCTATATTAAGGACATTGACTTACTCTGCTGTATCTATTTATATAGTTCCCATTTTGTTCGTTTCTCTTTTAATAGTATTGATGGTAGATTTTAACATTTTTATTTTTTTATTTCTTCCCCCAATATTTAGTGATTGATTGATTGATTGATTAACATCTTTATTGGAGTATAATTGCTTTACAGTGGTGTGTTAGTTTCTGCTTTATAAAAAGTGAATCAGCTATACATATACATATATCCCCATATCTCCTTCCTCTTGCATCTCCCTCCCACCCTCCCTATCCCACCCTTCTAGGTGGACACAAAGCACAAAGCTGATCTCCCTGTGCTGTGCTGCTGCTTCCCACTAGCTATCTATTTTACATTTGGTAGTGTATATATGTCCATGCCACTCTCCCACTTTGTCCCAGCTTACCCTTCCCCCTCCCTGTGTCCTCAAGTCCATTCTCTACATCTGTGTCTTTATTCCTGTCCTGTCCTGCCCCTAGGTTCGTTAGAACCTTTCTTTTTTTTTTTTTTTAACATCTTTATTGGAGTATAATTGCTTTACAGTGGTGTGTAAGTTTCTGCTTTATAACAAAGTGAATCAGCTATACATATACATATATCCCCATATCTCTTCCCTCTTGCATCTCCCTCCCTCCCACCGTCCCTATCCCAACCCTCTAGGTGGTCACGGAGCACCAAGCTGATCTCCCTGTGCTATGTGGCTGCTTCCCACTAGCTATCGGTTTTACATTTGGTAGTGTATATATGTCCATGCCACTCTCTCACTTTGTCCCAGCTTACCCTTCCCCCTCCCGATGTCCTCAAGTCCATTCTCTAGTAGGTCTGCGTCTTTATTCCCGTCCTGCCCCTAGGTTCTTCATGACCATTTTTTTTTAGATTCCATATATATGTGTTAGCATACGGTATTTGTTTTTCTCTTTCTGACTTACTTCACTCTGTATGACAGGCTCTAACTCCATCCACCTCACTACAAATACCTCCATTTCGTTTCTTTTTATAGCTGAGTAATATTCCATTGTATATATGTGCCACATCTTATTTATCAATTCATCTGTCAGTGGACACTTAGGTTGTTTTCATGTTCTGGCTATTGTAAATTGAGCTGCAATGAATATTGTGGTACATGATTCTTTTTGAATTATGGTTTTCTCAGGGTATATGCCCAGTAGTGGTATTGCTGGGTCGTATGGTAGTTCTATTTTTAGTTTTCTAAGGAACCTCCATACTGTTCTCCATAGTGGCTGTATCAATTTACATTCCCACCAACAGTGCAAGAGGGTTCCCTTTTCTCCACACCCTCTCCAACATTTATTGTTTGTAGATTTTTTGATGGTGGCCATTCTGACTGGTGTGAGGTGGTATCTCATTGTAGTTTTGATTTTCATTTCCCTAATGATTAGTGATGTTGAGCATCCTTTCATGTGTTTGTTGGCAATCTGTATATCTTCTTTGGAGAAATGTCTATTTAGGTCTTCTGCCCACTTTTGGATTGGGTTGTTTGTTTTTTTGATATTGAGCTGCATGAGCTGCTTGTAAATTTTGGAGATTAATCCTTTGTCAGTTGCTTCATTTGCAAATATTTTCTCCCATTCTGAGAGTTGTCTTTTCATCTTGTTTATGGTTTCCTTTGCTCTGCAAAAGCTTTTAAGTTTCATTAGGTCCCATTTGTTTACTTTTTTTTTTAATTTGCATCACTCTAGGAGGTGGATCAAAAAGGATCTGGCTGTGATTTATATCATAGAGTGTTCTTCCTGTGTTTTCCTCTGAGTTTTATAGTGTCTGGCCTTATATTTAGGTCTTTAATCCATTTTGAGTTTATTTTTGTGTATGGTGTTAAGGAGTGTTCTAATTTCATTCTTGTACATGTAGCTGTCCAGTTTTCCCAGCACCACTATTGAAGAGGCTGTCTTTTCTCCATTGTATATTCTTGCCTCCTTTATCAAAAATAAGGTGGCCATATGTGCATGGGTTTATCTCTGGGCTTTCTGTCCTGTTCCATTGATCTATATTTCTGTTTCTGTGCCAGTGCCATACTGTCTTAATTACTGTAGCTTTGTAGTAAGGTCTGAAAGCTGGGAGCCTGTTTCCTCCAGCTCCGTTTTTCTTTCTCAAGATTGCTTTGGCTATTTGGGGTCTTTTGTGTTTCCATACAAATTGTGAAATTTTTTGTCCTAGTTCTGTGAAAAATGCCATTGGTAGTTTGATAGGGATTGCGTTGAATCTGTAGATTGCTTTGGGTAGTATATTCATTTTCACAATGTTGATTCTTCCAATCCAAGAACATGGTATATCTCTCCATCTCTTTATATCATCTTTAATTTCTTTCAGCAGTGTCTTATAGTTTTCTGCATTCAGGTCTTTTGTCTCCTTAGGTAGGTTTATTCCTAGGTATTTTATTCTTTTTGTTGCAGTGGTAAATGGGAGTGTTTCCTTAATTTCTCTTTCAGATTTTTCATCATTAGTGTATAGGAATGCAAGAGATTTCTGTGCATTAATTTTGTATGCTGTTACTTTACCAAATTCATTGATTAGCTCTAGTAGTTTTCTGGTAGCATCTTTAGGATTCTCTATGTATAGTATCATGTCATCTGCAAACAGTGACAGCTTTACTTCTTTTTTTCCAATTTGTATTCCTTTTATTTCTTTTTCTTCTCTGATTGCTGTGGCTAAAACTTCCAAAAGTATGTTGAATAATAGTGGTGAGAGTGGACAACCTTGTCTTGTTCCTGATCTTAGAGGAAATGGTTTCAGTTTTTCACTATTGAGAATGATGTTGGCTGTGGGTTTTTCATATATGGCCTTTATTATGTTGAGGTAAGTTCCCTCTTTGCCTACTTTCTGGAAGGTTTTTATCATAAATGGGTGTTGAAGATTTTAACATTTTTAAAAACCTGATTTTAAACTCTCTCTCTCTTTTTTTAAGGTACCTTTTCTTTACTTACTTGCATGTTTAAAAAGTCCAGACCAGAGATCAAACAACTAGCCACCTTTATTTACTTCTAATTACTTTATGATTTCATTTATTTTAAATTTGACTACTTAATTGAAGGAGGTTTCTCGTTGTCTGCAGATCATACCTAGCCTTCTCTTTGAACCTCAAAGCACAGCAGACCCTGCCTCTGTAAGGTTTATGAGGGAAAATAAACGGGTGCTGAGAGTGAGACAGATGGGGCAGGGTAGTACAGGGATGCTCTGTACTGAGGAAAGCTGCAGGATTTCCTGGGGCTGGACGGAAGATGCATATCTTGTGAGATCACCACATTCTTGTTCAGGTGTGATGGACTGGGGTGAGGCAAGTGAGGTGCCCAGGGCACAGGATTTAAAGAGGTGCTTACTCTTGGGTGCAGACTTGCAGTAGCTTGCAATTCTGCTTCCTGGACTATTACTTGTACCGCTATATCCTCACCCCCACCATGCTCTTGGTGAGAGCAGCTCTCCAAACAGGGGCACTGGACCCTCCCCACCACCCCTGAGGTACCCCTCTGGCCTCAGCTGGGAATCCTCCCTGGGTACTGCGTGACGCCTGCTATGATGTGGCCTCGCTGTCATCCTTGGTCTGCAGCTCCTTCCGTCATGGGTTTCAGGAAAGGTGTGGGCTGGTGCCCTGAGCCCTGAACTTGGAATCAAATGGTGTGCACGTGAGATCTGACCTCTCGCCTCCCGGTGGTGGCACATCCATGGCTTTGTCCTCCCCATACTCTGTCATGTGGTGTCACCGGCCTGCCACCTAGAACCATGGTCAAGGTCAAGTTGGGTCTGTACTTTGCAAATGGCAAAGCTCTGTACGTATGTCCATAATTTCTATTATTGCTCCTGCAACTTAATATTGGCATCAGCGGGTTCATTTCACATCAGAGGCCGCTGCTGCTGGCCAGTGTTAGCATCAAAGCTGTAAGAAGCATTGACACAGCAGAGAGGTCATCTGGGGACGTGACAATCAAAAAGGAGTGAATGCTCTTCCCTCTAAGAGTTCCTGTCAGTGGCAGAGTCCTGCAAGTTTACAAGTGAAAATCTAAATATTTAGGAAGCCTAAGCCCCTGCCTGAAAATAAAGATTAAAAATGAATATTTATGAGCTAATAGTTCTGTAATTCTGTCTTTGAATGTTTCCTTCGGTGACACATCCAAGCCTATTGTCGCCTGCTCTTTGGGCAGGAGCCAGAGCCCAGCTGGGGAGTGTATCACTAGCTCTGTGACCTAGATGAAATCACTCACCCTCTCTGAGCCTGTCTCCTCAGCAGTAAATTAAAAGAGTAATACTTACAGTGCAAATTAAATAATACAACATATACTGGGAGCCTAGCATAGTGTCAGGCACATAGTAGGTGTTCAAAGAATTTGAGTGTCCTCTATGTGTTCTTCCTTGGCTGGGATCACTATCATTTTTTTCTTACCAGAATTTGTCTGAAGACTCAGTGTTTCTTCCAGTTTTTTTTTTTTTTAATCATGGTAAAATACACATAACAAAATTTACCATCTTAACCATGTTTTAATGTACAGTTCTTTGGTGAAATACATTCACTACATTGTGCAACCTCACCACCATCCATTTCCAGAATGCTTTTCATCTTGTAAAACTGAAACTCTGTACCTGTTAAATGATAATTCTCCATGTCCCCACCCCCTCACCCCCTGGTCACTGCCATTCTACTTTCTGTCTATGAATTTGACTACTCTAGGGACCTCATATAAGCGGTTCCACACAATATTTGCCTTTTTGTGACTGGCTAAGAAAAGTTAGCAGAATGTCCTCAATGTTCACCCATGTTGTAGCGTGTGTCAGAATTTCCTTCCTTTCTAGGGCTGAATAACGATCCATTGCATGTATAGACCACATTTTGCTTATCCATTCATTCATCAATGCACTTATGTTGTTTCCACAGAAGTCTCAGTGGTTTTTTTATATTCTATTTAGACGTCCTCTAAATTGAATTAAGAACCCTTTATCAAAATGGAGCAGAGCCTCTCTCCTTTTTACCAAAATTCCCGACTTGCTTTTTCTCTCCAGTCCAGAATTTCTGTTTCCTGACCAACTCTCTTGCTGATCTGTCTGTAATTATCTTTCTTCAGTTGGGAACATAGCCAAGATCTGAGGGAGCTTCTCATCGTTGAAGGTTGGACTCACTATTCCTTCACTGCATCTTGGATTTGTAGGGAAGTAGAGGACCTTTGGAGCCTCCTGGTGCCAGGTCTGTCAACTATCCTCCTTCTCCAAAAACCTGAAGGCAAACTGCACCAAAATCCCAGCAGTAGGGCAGGCTTGCCGAAAATGCTGATACCCTGGCCATGTTCTAGACAAGCTTACTTGGAACCTCAGCTTTGACCGCCCCTATCTGATTCTCCCAGGGTGACCCTCGCCTTGCTTTCTGGTCCACCTAGGCAGGGGTAGGATGACTGAAGCCCAGCAGCTCACCTCCACACAGCTGTCAGCGCCTTCCTTGAGGAAAGGACCAATTCTGGAACTTATGAGCCAGTGCGATTGAGGCTCCTGACTCTCTTTCCCTCAAACCAGGGGCTAGGCTAGAATTTCAGGAACTGGGCTTGGCATTTTGGGGCTGGAAGAGAGACCTGGGCACTGAAACTGAGGCTTATTCATTCATTCACTATATATCGGCTTGGCCAAAAAGTTCGTTCAGGTTTTCTGGTTACATCTTACAGAAAAAGCCAAACGGACTTTTTGGCCAACCCAATATTTATTGAGGGTCTAGTCTGTGCCCTTGTGCTAGGACCACTGCCGTGGACATAGCAGATATGATCCCTCTTTGCCTATTGCTTAGAGTCTGGCTGGAGTGGCAGGTATTAATCAGAGAAGCAAACAAATAAATGTGAAGTTGCATATGTAAGATGGGCTATGAAGATTTGCTTCCAAGGTGGTTTTAGGAGAGGGTTTGAAGTACAGTGTCAATTGCTTTTTCTTAGTATACTCTCTGTAAGTGGTACCTTGGCTGTAGATGTTTAGACTGTAGTGGAAAGGTGGTAAAAGAAGCCATGTGAGACATAAGACTGGGTCATCAGTGCTTAGGTCCTGAGTCACAAACAAAATATTGGCCAGTGGTGGTGTCTTTTTAATGTCCTTATTCCTTCACTGTCCAATGGTACAGTGCTGTGCAGAGGGAACAGCATGGGCACAAGCCCTAAGGTGGGAGATGCAGGGCCAGTACCTGTAGGGAGAAGGCTAGTGCATCCGAATGCAAGGTCAAGGGGGCATGTGCTCATTGAGATGGCAAGGGAGCGACAGTAGCACCAGACCATGCCGGATCTGTGGGCCATGGTGTAGATACTTGTTTTATCCTACGAGCAATGGAAAACCACTGATGGACTTTAACATTTTCACAGTAATAATAGGGGATGCCTTTACTGAGTGCTTACTATGTCCCAGACACTGTTCTAAGGGCTTTATGGTATTATCTCAATGATTTCCTCAATCAGACCTATGAGACAGGGACTTCATTATCCCCATTTAACAGATGAGGAAATCTAGGTACCAGGAAGCTAAGCAACTTGTCCAAAGTCTCACAGCTAGTAAGTGGCAAAGTCCACCTTCTTAACCACTGCAGAAAGCTGTCTCCCGCTTTGAGAAGAGGTGAGTAGGAGCTAGTATTCTTTTGGGGAATAGCAGGATAAACCCAACCTCCTGAGGGAATGCCCAGTCCTCTGCCATGGACGTGGCCAGGCAGGGACATGTAGTGTGTCTGTGTGTACATGTGGCTCAAGGGGAAGACTTGACACCTGGCACAGGTGTCGGCCGTGTCACTGGCCCTTATCTGGAGCTGGTGCCCGAGAACTCTGACAAGGCAGAGGAGCCCTTATCGGCCCACATAGCTGCCTCTTGGGCAGTTTCCCGTGGGAGATTACATGGCAGCAAACATTCAGTTTAAATGACACCGACATTCATTTCTGCTTCCTGCACAGGCTGTTCTGCATTGGGGAACACCAGGTGCCCCCTTGAATGACTATGGTCTGGAGTGTGCACTTTGGATGAATCCATGGCTCATAGCGGGCGGGGTGCGGGACTTGGGACGGGGTGGAACAGACTATAGATACAGACTGAGAAGGGGACACAGAGGCAGCTGCTGAGCTAAGGGGGCCACATTCTTTGGGCTGTTTGCTGAGGGAAGAGCACGGTAAGGATGGAAAATCCAAATGAGCTGATTATTTAGATGAGATCTTCTCATCAGGGAAATATACTTTTAAGGAACCAAAGTCCATCAGAATAGTTCAGATTGGCTTTACAGACAATCCTGGGCAGTGGATGAGAAATGATTTTGTGTCATGGACATGTTAACTGGAGAGTCAGGCGCCCAGCTTTCTCTCTTTCCTTCTCTTCTCCGTTGTCTTTGCCTCCTGCTTCCTTTGGTCTGACTGCCCCCATCCTCCTTTCTGCACACTGACTTCTCTCTTGGCTTGGTTGTTGATTTCCCTGCCACGTGCTTGGAAGAGTGTATTTCTGCAGCCTGCAATGGGACTAACTCTGGCCGCCACCAACTCTGGGCCTTTGAGCTCCAACCCACCCTTTTGGCTCAGCACAGTCTCTATCCTCCGAGCAGTTGAGGGCAGGTTGGCAGGTGTGTCCGTGGCACACGGACTCCATTGACTCAGAAATGGCAGCTATGGTTCAGGGAACTGGGGGAGTAGCTTTTAACACACAGCTTCAGGATGGAGAGGGCATGGGACATTATTAAAATTCTTCAGGGGCACCCAGACTGAGAGACAGGTAGGGTAACCTCCTTCTAAGGGTCCCGTGTATTGTTGGAGCATTCTTATAGTTCCTGATTATTTCTTTGGAGGCAAAATCTGAGCCCCTGGATTGTTTGTCATTGAAGGAAAGAGCCAGACGTAGAGGCAGTAGCTGATGGAAGACTCCCCCACCCCTCACCCAGGTTAGGCAGCCCAAGGCAGTATGGCTGAGTAGCTCCATCAGCCCATCCGAGGCTGGCAACGAACCTAGCACTACAGTGATAAGACGAGAAGCTAGACAGAACAGTCTCCATGGGAGTGTTTCTATGTTTGTATTCAGAGTGCTTCAAAGAGTATTTCAGTTGCTATTACTGTAGCAGATGTCTTTCATGCAAATTTTGATATCTTTCGATGAAGAAGGCTTCATCTGAATCAATGAAATGATTCTTTCCGCCTCCCCCATGAAACACCCAGTGCTTTTTAGGCGCACACCTTGTACATGCTGCTCGCATACCTTGTACATGCTGCAGAGAGAGTCTTTAAGTTGCCTTCTTCACACTTGAAGGATTTGTGAGTTCTGCGTCTCGATGGGAGGCTGGAATGCCAGGAGTGGACCTCGTAAAGAGTTTGTGTTACTTTAAATATTAGCCCAGCAGGATACCTTGTCTCAGAAGCTGTGCTGGGCTCCTGGCCCTGATCCCTCTACCTGAAGACCAGTGGGTTTCAAGATCTCAGGCTTCATTTGAAGCTAAAACTAAGGACTATACTTGTCAAAGCTTTGGGGTCACTGCCTTCAGAGAGCACTCCTTATAATAACCTTTGACATCTTTAAATCAGCTCCACATTCCTGGGATCCAGCTTGGGGATGGCCATGTCAGGTGGGCAGTGGGCATCTTCCTAGACACCTCTTCAACATCCCGAATTTGTGTTCATTTTTCCTGCCCAGGGCCTAGGGCACGTTCCCTGTTCTCCCGACTCACCCAGCAGGGGCCCTCGGAGGAAGCCTACTTGGGGGTTATTGCACTAAGCAGCTGACAAGGAGGCAGGGTCCAAGGGCTGGGCCTCTGCAGTACCCTGTGGAGCCAGAGGGCGTGGCGGTAGGACCAAGGCACCAGCCTGTCCTCCCAGGTGCCCAGGGCCCAGAGCGTTGGCCGAGGAGTCCCAGGGAGGCATGGGCTCCTGTGTCTCTGGCCTGAGTTAGAAAAGTCATTAATCACCATTACAGACAGAGAATTCAGTCAGTACAGCCAGTCCTCACCACCAGGTCTGTCTCAGGGGCTGAGTCCCAGCCTGATGCTACTCATGACCTACAGTGGCCTCCACTCCACCTGGACCAAAAGCCTCAGCCTTGCAGGGACTCACAGAGGGTCTACACGGCCCCATTCACCACTCTCGCCCTATCTCCCATCCTTCCCCCCTTTGCACACTGGCCTCCAGCCACACTGGCCTTCTTGCTGTTCCTCAAATCAACCAGACATGATCCCTGACTGAAGCCTGTCCTCAAGGTGTTCTGTCTGCCTGGAAAGCTCTTCTCTTTGGTACCCACTTAGCAAACTCTCTTACCTCTGCAAAGTCCTTGCTCAAATCTTACTTTCTCAATGGGACCTGCCCAGAGGTTAATATCACAACCTGTATCACTCTCCCCCAGCACTCCCGCACCCCTTACTCTGCTGTTGTTTGTTTTCCTTTTGTTTCTTTTCCATGGCACTTATCATCTGCTAACATATTAAATAACTGACATATGTATTATGTGTTTTGTAATTTTCTCCCCTCCTCTCACTGCCCTGCCAACTAGAAGGTAAACTCAAGGAGGGCAGGGATTTGTGTTTCTTTGTTTACTGACATATCTCAAATGCCTAAGATAATGGCTAGTTTATATGACCGCTCAATACGTAATTGTTTTTGTGTGTGTGTCTTTTTTTTTTTTCTTTTAAGTGTTGGAAAAAAAACAATTTTAGGGCAAATCTGAGATACACACAGACACATATATACACACTTGTTATATACCAGAAAACTCAAAGTATATATTTACAAATCGAATTTTCTAAGTTTTATAGATTTAAAATTACATACATATAAATCTAAGGGGTTTTTTTTTAATTTTTGAATTTTATTTAATTTATTTTTTTGTACAGCAGGTTCTTATTAGTCATCAGTTTTATACACATCACTGTATACATGTCAATCCCAATCGCCCAATTCAGCACACCACCACCCCCACCCCCCGCCGCTTTCCACCCTTGGTGTCCATACGTTTGTTCTCTACATCTGTGTCTCAACTTCTGCCCTGTAAACCGGTTCATCTGTACCATTTTTCTAGTTTCCACACACATGCGTTAACATACGATATTTCTTTTTCTCTTTCTGACTTACTTCACTCTGTATGACAGTCTCTAGATCCATCCACGCCTCAACAAATGACTCAATTTTGTTCCTTTTTATGGCTGAGTAATATTCCATTGTATATACGTACCACACCTTCTTTATGCATTCGTCTGTCTGTGGGCATTTAGGCTGCTTCCATGACCTGGCTATTGTAAACAGTGCTGCCGTGAACATTGGGGTGCATGTGTCGTTTTGAATTATGGTTTTCTCTGGGTATATGCCCAGTAGTGGGATTGCTGGGTCATATGGTAATTCTATTTTTAGTTTTTTAAGGAACTTCCATACTGTTCTCCATAGTGGCTGTATCAATTTACATTCCCACCAACAGTGCAAGAGGGTTCCCTTTTCTCCACACCCTCTCCAGCATTTGTTTTTTGTAGATTTTCTGATGATGCCCATTCTAACTGGTGTGAAGTGATACCTCATTGTAGTTTTGATTTGCATTTCTCTAATAATTAGTGATGTTGAGCAGCTTTTCATGTGCTTCTTGGCCATCTGTATATCTTCTTTGGAGAAAGGTCTTCTGCCCATTTTTGGATTGGGTTGTTTGTTTCTTTAATATTGAGCTGCATGAGCTGTTTATATATTTTGGAGATTAATCCTTTGTCTGTTGATTCGTTTGCAAATATTTTCTCCCATTCTGAGGGTTGTCTTTTCGTCTTGTTTATGGTTTCCTGTGCTGTACAAAAGCTTTGAAGTTTCATTAGGTCCCATTTGTTTATTTTTGTTTTTATTTCCATTACTCTAGGAGGTGGATCAAAAAAGATCTTGCTGTGATTTATGTCAAAGAGTGTTCTTCCTATGTTTTCCTCTGAGAGTTTTATAATGTCCGGTATTACATTTAGGTCTCGAACCCATTTTGAGTTTATTTTTGTGTATGGTGTTAGGGAGTGTTCTAATTTCATTCTTTTACATGTAGCTGTGCAGTTTTCCCAGCACCACTTATTGAAGAGACTGTCTTTTCTCCATTGTATATCCTTGCCTCCTTTGTCATAGATTAGTTGACCATAGGTGTGTGGGTTTATCTCTGGGCTTTCTATCTTGTTCCATTGATCTATGTTTCTGTTTTTGTGCCAGTACCATATTGCCTTGATTATCGTAGCTTTGTAGTATAGTCTGAAGTCAGGGAGCCTGATTCTTCCAGCTCCGTTTTTTTCCCTCAAGACTGCTTTGGCTATTCGGGGTCTTTTGTGTCTCCATACAAATTTTAAGATTTTTTGTTCTAGTTCCGTAAAAAATGCCATTGGTAATTTGATAGGGATTGCGTTGAATCTGTAGATTGCTTTGGGTAGTATAGTCATTTTCACAATATTGATTCTTCCAATCCAAGAACATGGTATATCTCTCCATCTGTTGGTATCATCTTTAATTTCTTTCATCAGTGTCTTATAGTTTTATGCATACAGGTCTTTTGTCTCCCTAGGTAGGTTTATACCTAGGTATTTTATTCTTTTTGTTGCTATGGTAAATGGGAGTGTTTCCTAATTTCTCTTTCAGATTTTTCATCATTAGTGTATAGGAATGCAAGAAATTTCTGTGCATTAATTTTGTATCCTGCAACTTTACCAAATTCATTGATTAGCTCTAGTAGTTTTCTGGTGGCATTTTTAGGATTCTCTATGTATAGTATCATGTCATCTGCAAACAGAGACAGTTTTACTTCTTCTTTTCCAATTTGTATTCCTTTTATTTCTTTTTCTTCTCTGATTACTGTGGCTAGGACTTCCAAAACTATGTTGAATAATAGTGGTGAGAGTGGACATCCTTGTCTCGTTCCTGATCTTAGAGGAAATGCTTTCAGTTTTTCACCATTGAGAATGATGTTTGCTGTGGGTTTGTCATATATGGCCTTTATTATGTTGAGGTAGGTTCCCTCTATGCCCACTTTCTGGAGAGTTTTTATCATAAGTAAGTGTTGAATTTTGTCGAAAGCTTTTTCTGCATCTATTGAGATGATCATATGGTTTTTATTCTTCAATTTGTTAATATGGTGTATCACATTGATTGATTTGCGTATATTGAAGAATCCTTGCATTCCTGGGATAAATCCCACTTGATCATGGTGTATGATCCTTTTAATGTGTTGTTGGATTCTGTTTGCTGGTATTTTGTTGAGGATTTTTGCATCTCTATTCATGAGTGATATTGGTCTGTAATTTTCTTTTTTTGTAGTAGCTTTGTCTGGTTTTGGTATCAGGGTGATGGTGGCCTCATAGAATGAGTTTGGGAGTGTTCCTTCCTCTGCAAGTTTTTGGAAGAGTTTGTGAAGGATGGGTGTTAGCTCTTCTCTGAATGTTTGGTAGAATTCACCTGTGAAGCTATCTGGTCCTGGACTTTTGTTTGTTGCAAGGTTTTTAATGACAGTTTCAATTTCATTACTTGCGATTGGTCTGTTCATATTTTCTATTTCTTCCTGGTTCAGTCTTAGAAGGTTGTACCTTTCTGATAATTTGTCCAGTTCTTCCAGGTTGTCCAATGTATTGGCATAGAGTTGCTTATAGTAGTCTCTTAGGATGCTTTGTATTTCTGCAGTGTCTGTTGTAACTTCTCCTCTTTCATTTCTATTTTTATTGATTTGAGTCTTCTCCCTCTTTTTCTTGATGAGTCTGGCTAATGGTTTATCAATTTTATCTTCTCAAAGAACCAGCTTTTAGTTTTATTGATCTTTGCTATTGTTTCCTTTGTTCCTATTTCATTTATTTCCGCTCTGATATTTATGATTTCTTTCCTTCTAATAACTTTGGGTTTTGTTTGTTCTTCTTTCTCTAGTTCCTTTAGGTGTAAGGTTAGATTGTTTATTTGAGATTTTTCTTGTTTCTTGAGGTAGGCTTGTATAGCTATAGACTTCCCTCTTAGAACTGCTTTTGCTGCATCCCATAGGTTTTGGATCATCGTGTTTTCATTGTCATTTGTCTCTAGGTATTTTTTGATTCCCTCTTTGATTTCTTCAATGATCTCTTGGTTATTTAGTAACCTATTGTCTAGCCTCCATGTGTTTGTGTTTTTTACATTTTTTTTTCCTGTAATTCATTTCTAATCTCATAGTGTTGTGGTCAGAAAAGATGCTTGATATGATTTCAATTTTCTGAAATTTACTGAGGCTTGATTTGTGACCCAAGATGTGATCTATCCTGGGGAATGTTCCGTGCGCACTTGAGAAAAAAGTGTAATCTGCTGTTTTTGGATGGAATGTCCTATAAATATCAATTAAATGTATCTAGTCTATTGTGTCATTCAAAGCTTCTGTTTCCTTATTTTCATGTTGGATGATCTGTCCATTGGTGTAAGTGAGGTGTTAAAGTCCCCCACTATTATTGTGTTACTGTCGATTTCCTCTTTTATAGCTGTTAACAGTTGCCTTATGTATTGAGGTGCTCCTATGTTGGGTGCATATATATTTATAATTGTTATATCTTCTTCTTGGATTGATCCCTTGATCATTATGTAGTGTCCTTCCTTGTCTCTTGTAATATTCTTTATTTTAAAGTCTATTTTTTCTGATATGAGTATTGCTACTCCAGCTTTCTTTTGATTTGCATTTGCATGGAATATCTTTTTCCATCCCCTCACTTTCAGTCTGTATGTGTCCCTAGGTCTGAAGTGGGTCTCTTGTAGACAGCAGATATATGGGTCTTGTTTTTGTATCCATTCAGCAAGCCTGTGTCTTTTGGTTGGAGCACTTAATCCATTCACATTTAAGGTAATTATCGATATGTATGTTTACATACATACGAGTATGTATGTTTACATACATACATTTGAATCTTACATATTAAGATTCAAATCTTAATTGTTTTGGGTTTGTTTTTGTAGGTCCTGTTCTTCTCTTGTGTTTCCCACTTAGAGAAGTTCCTTTAGCATTTGTTGTAGAGCTGGTTTGGTGGTGCTGAATTCTCTTAGCCTTTGCTTGTCTGTAAAGCTTTTGATTTCTCCATCGAATCTGAATGAGACCGTTGCCAGATAGAGTAATCTTGGTTGTAGTTTCTTCCCTTTCATCACTTTAAGTATATCATGCCACTCCCTTCTGGCTTGTAGAGTTTCTGCTGAGAAATCAGCTGTTAACCTTATGGGAGTTCCCCTGTATGTTATTTGTCGTTTTTCCCTTGCTGCTTTCAATAATTTTTCTTTGTCTTTAATTTTTGCCACTTTGATTACTATGTGTCTTGGCGTGTTTCTCCTTGGGTTTATCCTGTATGGGACTCACTGTGTTTCCTGGACTTGGGTGGCTATTTCCTTTCCCATGTTAGGGAATTTTTCGACTATAATCTCTTCAAATATTTTCTCGGGTCCTTTCTCTCTCTCTTCTCCTTCTGGGACCCCTGTAATGCGAATGTTGTTGTGTTTAATGTTGTCCCAGAGGTCTCTTAGGCTGTCTTCATTTCTTTTCATTCTTTTTTCTTTAGTCTGTTCTGCAGCAGTGAATTCCACCATTCTGTCTTCCAGGTCACTTATCCGTTCTTCTGCCTCAGTTATTCTGCTATTGATTCCTTCTAGTGTAGTTTTCATTTCAGTTATTGTGTTGTTCATCTCTGTTTGTTTGTTCTTTAATTCTTCTAGGTCTTTGTTAAACATTTCTTGCATCTTCTCGATCTTTGCCTCCATTGTTTTTCCGAGGTCCTGGATCATCTTCACTGTCATTATTCTGAATTCTTTTTCTGGAAGGTTGCCTATGTCCACTTCATTTAGTTGTTTTTCTGGGGTTTTATCTTGTTTCTTCATCTGGTACATAGCCCTCTGCCTTTTCATTTTGTCTATCTTTCTGTGAATGTGGTTTTTGGTCCACAGGCTGCAGGATTGTAGTTCTTCTTTTTGCTGTCTGTCCTCTGGTGGATGAGCTCAATACATAATTGTTAACTCAAGTTGAATGAATCTTTGGTTTAACTATAATTCCCTGAAAGACCCTCTCTATTGTTGTAAATTCAGGTCTAAGTGGACCATTTGATGATATCCTACAAAGTTCTAGGCATTTCCAAGGGTTCTTATATACATGGACACATTTCAGATTCACAATGAGCCTTTCCTCTTGATGATGTAACTGAGTCTTGTTAGAAGTCACCCAGCTGCTAAGCGTCACAGCTGTAAACCAGCCCCATGCACCCAGGATCATGTCCACAGTGTTAAGTCTTCCAGAATTCAGAGTTTTTCTTTTTGTTCTCCTTGAGACTTGACTGATAAGATTCAAAACAATTGCTTTCCATCCCGAACTCCCTCCCAAGTGAAAGGTAGGGGAAGGGTTATATCTTTAAAGAAACACAAGAATTCGAGAAGTACACTTTACTATGAGGCAAGAAAAGAAAGGCAGAATCCCAAAGCCAATTTCCCTTCCAGCCGGCAGCTTGGCATCTCCCTACAGTGGGTGGCCAATGAGGCACAGCTCTGGAAGACCAGTCAGTCAGATGTCCACCACGTAGGTTTTACTCTCCATTCCCAGCTGAGGACACCAAGTCATTGTCTTTGCAGTAAACCCCGCTCACGTGTGCCATGTAGAGTCGGTGGAATCAGAGGGAGAGCAGAGTGACTAGGAGGGACTGAGGTCCCTGTCTCCAAAGGCATTCTAGATGATTCCCCAGTGACCCCTAGCATTGCCTCTAGGGCATCTGTCACTCAGGTGGGACACAAGGAAGAACTGGGTAGGGATGGTTATCAGTGACAAGTTAGAACTCCTTGGGAGCCACAGGTGCAGAGATGGATCCTAGTGGCCACTACGAAGGATCGGGCTGGGAAGGGAAGAAGGTGCCAGAGTCTCTGGGGAGCTGGGACATCGGATCTACATCTTCATCTGCAGAGGGCATGGGCTTTTAAAAAGGGGAGAAGCCACCTTAGCCCACACTTAGCAACCTCTCAGTTCTGGGGTAGACTGCAGGGGTAGGGTGGGTGGGGTTGGAACATGTGACATGTGTTTCTGCAGAGATAGTAGACCTGGGTACCACCCCCTGCCAATGAGCATCCAAAGGAGGGAAGAGAAGCCTGGTCGAGACGTCAGGAGACCTGGGCTGCCCCTCAAGGGTGTCGTCTGGCCCTTTGGCATCAATTCTGTGTCCAGTAGTTGGGGGGGGAGGCATTGAAGCTGTGGTCCACAAGTTCCTACTGCCATTGGCAGGGCCGTGGCCAGGCTGAAGGACAGCATCCTGGTCTCTTATGTGACAGCTTGGTGGAATCCCCTGAGGCAGGAGAGAGGACCTGGGCAGATAGCAAGCATCCTGAAGCTGCCTGCAGGCTGGGGAGGAGCCTAACTCCTGGGCCCCACCCCCCACGTGGGAGGGAACAATGTGTTGGAAGCACCAGTTCAACTTGGTTCTTAGCTTCCGTGCCACACTCAGCGCTACCAGATGCGTTCCCACAAAACCCGCCTCGTTTTGTCCACTCACCAATCCTCATTTTACAGATAGGAACCCAAAGTTCAGTGCTGTTACTACTTGTTCTAGACCATGCATTCTTAACAAGCGTGCTATTGCCCCCAAGAGGTGAAAATTTGTTCTTGGGGTAGGGGTGGTGAAAAAAATCTTCCTCTTCATATGCATTTCACACTATACGTAAAGTACCAAAACAGTTATGCAGGTATGTGTAGAGTCCATATACAGCTAGACAACATACCTGTAGAATTAAAATTTCATGGGGAAAATTTTACTAGTGACTCTTGACTATTAAGCACTTGATCTGTGGCTAATCCGAATCAAGCTGTGCAGGAAGTGTAAACTACACACCGATTTCAACCAGTCGGAAAACAGAATGTAAAATATCTCATTAATAACGGTGTGTTGATTATATGTTGAATTAATAACATTGTGGATATCTTAGTTTAAGTGAAATATATTATTAAAATAAATATCACCTATTTCTTTAAAAAAAAATTTAATTTTAAAGAAATATAATTTATTTCTTAGGAAGTATAAAATTACAGATGTGGCTCACATTCTATTTCTAGTGGGCAGTGCTGCTCCAGACAGCCATCTGTTAAGAGGAAGCATCAGGATTTGCACCTAGGTTTTCTGGTTCCCTCCCAAGCTGTTTCGTAATCCCACAGCTGCCTTCTCAGAGATCTACCTGCTGTGTGACCCTAGATGTGCCTCTTAACCTCTCTGAGCCCTGGTTTCTCCTGACTGTTTGTAAATGGAAAAGCTCCCTCTGGCTGTAAGGTTCTATTCTAGACCCAGCTGAGAGCCTGGGGTCACCACAGAATAGGAGGTTCCTAATGACCTGTCTCACCAGAAATGACAGTTCCATAAATAGCAACGTCACCTGCTGTGTGTCTGCTTCTGGGGAAATACCACATTTGCAAGATTAGAAGAGGAGCTTCTCACCTGAGACCAACAGAAAAGAGCGTTAGAATAAAAGATCATTTTAATGAAAAAGGGAGAAAAACAAAAGCTTTCATCTCTTGTGGGGAGGAGGAGATACAACCAAAAAAAAAAAAAAAAAAAGACTTTCACAAAGCCTTCCCATAATAATAGGGGCTAATAATACATCTTACAAATGCTGTTCTGCTAGATGGAACTGATGCTCAGATCTCCAATATGCCCACCCTTTTTTCCCCGTTTCCTAATGCCTAATTTAGGGGAGGTGGGAGAGAAAAATCAATTCTATTTTAATTTCATGAGAAAAATCCTGAATGAAGGAAAAATGTAATGGAGTGAAACTTCAGCCTGCAGCCCCCTGCTGACCCAGAAGTGTGATTATGTGATCAATGGATTTCTCCAAGGAAAGGCTGCACAAATCTGCCCCCTGCCTTCACCTTCTGACAAGGAGGCCGGAAGTTCCAAGCTAGAAGGAGGAAGGCTCTGGGGGGCGTGGAAAATTCAGTCAGGTAGCAGCCCACTGGGCTCCCTCCAATCTCCAAATTTACTTCCACCCCAGCTCTCCTTAACTTTGGCATCCCTGTCCCCAGCTCTCTAACCAGGAGCTCTCCCTGTCCTTCCAAACTCCAGGTGTGTCCTCTCACTCCAGCTGACCTTTTGCCAAACAGGTTTCCCCCAGCAGTTTCTGGTCTCCCAGCCCCTGGAAGCAAGACTGGCCACTCATCATGGCACTGAGGCACTCATCAGAGCACTGAGGTTAGTTAAGCAGGTGGAGTCTAGATTCCCACTGCCTGAGTTCCAGGTCTGGCTCTGCCACTTACTACCTGTGAGAACCCTGCAAAATTACTTATTCTCCCCATGCCTCAGTTTCCTCATCTGTAAAATGGGGAGAATAATGGTACCAGACTCAAAAACTTATGGTGATTAAATGAGTCATTCATGGACAGTGCTTGGCGTGGCTCCTGGCAGAGTTGAATGGCAATAAGTATTAACTCATATTGTTATTGCAATGAACTTCTACAAGGAAGTGAGAAGCAGAGGGTTGAGCCTTTGACTTCTGACCTGTGGTCCCATGATTCCAGACTAGCCAATCAATGTGACTTAGCAAACATTTATTTTTGTTCTTTCTTTTCTAAAATATTTAATTTTAAAATACTTTCAGATTTACAGAAAAATTGCAAAATTAGTATAGTTCCCACATATGCATCATCCTTTAATGTTAGCATCACACATGGCCACAGTGAAATGTATGAAACCAGGAAATTAACATTGATGAATATTTTAAACTACAATATGTGAATGCTGTAATCTACAGACCTTATTTAAGTTTTACTTTGTTTTCCCACTGATGTCCTATTTCCAATCCAGGATCCTACATTGATTGCAATTATTATTATTTTGCCTTCGTTTCCCCCTAGTCTGGGACGGCCCCTCAGTCTTTGTCTTTTGTGACCTTGGCACCTTTGAAGAGTACTGTTCAGTCATTGTGTAGACTGTCCTTTAATTCAAGTTATGCGTTTTTGGCAAAACTACCACATAAAGGATATTCCTTCCTCCAGAGCCTCTTATCAGGAGGTACCTGATGTCCATATTTCTCATTACTAGAGCTGTTAACTTTGATCACTTGGTTAAGAAGCTAACATGTATTTATTGAGCATCTACTGTGTTTCCTTTTGGGGCTACAAAAGTGAATAAAATGGTGTCCATGCTTTCAAGAAACTCTCAAGTCTAATGGACAAATGATGTTCTACTTACTATTGCTGTGTAACAAACCACACCCAAATTTAGTGGCATCAAACAACAACCTTATAATGCTCACAGGTTCTGCGGGTCAGGAATTTGAAAAAGCCTGGCTTGTTTCAGCCCCATGACATCTAGGGGCTCAGCCAAGAAGACTCAAATGGCCGGGAGTGACTAGTCAGCTAAGAACAGGAATCATCTGGAGGCTTGCTCACTTACCAGTCTGGTGCCTGGACAGTAGGACTCAAAGACTTGATTCAGCTGGGCCTCTTCGTGTGCCCTGTGCTTCCTCACAGCATGGCCGTCCCACAGGCTTAAACTTCTTACACAACAGTTTAGATGCTGTAGACTTGAGCCACCCCCTGTGAACAGGTCAGAAGCTGCATAGCCTTTTTTTTTTTTTATAAATTTCTTTATTTTCTTTCTTTCTTTCTTTCTTTCTTTCTTTCTTTCTTTCTTTCTTTCTTTTTTAAACATCTTTATTGGAGTATAATTGCTTTACAATGGTGTGTTAGTTTCTGCTTTATAACAAAGTGAATCAGTTATACATATACATATGTTCCCATATCTCTTCCCTCTTTTGTCTCCCTCCCTCCCACCCTCCCTATCCCACCCCTCCAGGTGGTCACAAAGCACCGAGCTGATCTCCCTGTGCTATGTGGCTGCTTCCCACTAGCTATCTATTTTACATTTGGTAGTGTATATATGTCCATGCCACTCTCTCACCCTGTCACATCTTACCCCTCCCCCTCCCCATATCCTCAAGTCCATTCTCTAGGAGGTCTGTGTCTTTATTCTCGTCTTGCCCCTAGGTTCTTCATGACCTTTTTTTTTTTCCTTAGATTCCATATATATGTGTTAGCATACTGTATTTGTTTTTCTCTTTCTGACTTACTTCACTCTGTATAACAGACTCTTAACTCCATCCACCTCACTACAAATAACTCAATTTCATTTCTTTTTATGGCTGAGTAATATTCCATTGTATATATGTGCCACATCTTCTCTATCCATTCATCCGATGATGGACACTTAGGTTGTTTCCATGTCCTGGCTATTGTAAATAGAGCTGCAATGAACATTGTAGTACATGACTCTTTTTGAATTATGGTTTTCTCAGGGTATATGCCCAGTAGTGGGATTGCTGGGTCGTATGGTAGTTCTATTTGTAGTTTTTTAAGGAACCTCCATACTGTTCTCCATAGTGGCTGTATCAATTTACATTCCCACCAACAGTGCAAGAGTGTTCCCTTTCCTCCACACCCTCTCCAGCATTTATTGTTTCTAGATTTTTTGATGATGGCCATTCTGACCGGTGTGAGATGATATCTCATTGTAGTTTTGATTTGCATTTATCTAATGATTAATGATGTTGAGCATTCTTTCATGTCTGTTGGCAATCTGTATATCTTCTTTGGAGAAATGTCTATTTAGGTCTTCTGCCCATTTTTGGATTGGGTTGTTTGTTTTTTTGTAATTTATTTATTTTTGGCTGCATTGGGTCTTCATTGCTGCCCGTGGGCTTTCTCTAGTTGCAGTGAGCAGGGGCAACTCTTGGCTGCAGTGCGCGGGCTTCTTGTTGCGGTGGCTGCTCTTGTTGCAGAGCACGGGCTCTATGTGCGAGGGCTTCAGTAGTTGTGGCACACGGGCTCAGTAGTTGTGGCTCACAGGCTCAGTAGTTGTGGCACACAGGCTTAGTTGCTCCGCGGCATGTGGGATCTTCCCGGACCAGGGCTCGAACCCGTGTCCCCTGCATTGGCAGGCGGATTCTTAACCACTGCACCACCAGGGAAGCCCTGCATTGCCTTTTATGATCCAGTCTCAGAAGCCACACAGCACCATTTCCTCCACACTCTGTTGGTCAAAGCGGTCACAAGTTCTCCTAGACTCAAGAGGGAGACATAAGTTCTACCCCTTGGTGGGAGGGCTGTCCAGGATGTGTGGCCATTTTTAAAAAGCACCAAAAATGGGAAAGCACTGAAGGGCCTTTCTACTTATACAGATGTGGAAACTCAGACCCAAGAGGACAAGAGCTTCAGCAACTTAGGCCTCGTTAATTATTAAATACATAATTTAATTGAGTCATGGACCCAGCTGCAGGGATGCTTGGTAAGTCCCTCTGTGGGGAGGCAGGCCCAGAGCCTTAGAGCCTGACAGTTGCCGATACCCACAGCCAATGGTCCCCCTGGCAACTGGTCACATACATGCACAGAGGGCCAAGGGCAAAGTGGCAGCTCTGGGTGGAAAATGCTGGACTTTGGCATCAGAATGACTTCATTTCAAACCCAGCTGTACCACATTCTGAGTTTATTACATTTTCATTATTAATCCTCATTTTTTTGCAAACCTCATTGACTTCTACTCTGTGCCAAGCTGGATGTTGGCAGTTATAGCAATGAATAAATAGCATCCAGGCCTTGCCCTCATTGAAAGATTTCCCCAGGCTGTCTCTGCCAGAAAGGCCATTGGTGGGGCTGCAGGGTTCCAGGGAGCAGGGTCAAGGGATTATTCAACATCTCTCTCATCTCCATGCCCAAAGCCAACCAGAGAGGAATTGGTCATGCAACTTAGCAACTTAACCAGGTTAAACTCAGGAGCACAGCAGTCAGCTGAGTGTGAAGTTGGAAGGCAAGCAGCTTACACTTAGAAACCTGAGAAATATTGCAATGCAGAGTAAAAGCAATTGGGAATATCACTAGACAGACTTATTAAGCAAAAGGACTTCTATGAAAATAATAAAATCGTAGCACCCAGGACACCCCAGCACGAGATTAAAAGCTGAAAGGAGGTTTAAGCTTCACGTTATTAAGCTGCGTTATGACAGGTTAGGAAGAAAAAGCTTAGAGCCATCAGAGTTGATGGTGGCCCCGTTATGGGAATCTGACAGCATCTTTGAAATTCAGAGCAGTTTGAAAGAGTGAAACTGTCAGAATATCCCTCCCCTGTTGGGGAGAGAAGGGGAGAGGAGGAGACGGAGAAGTAGCCCAGTGGTGAGGCTTGGAGGGGCTGAGATGCTAGTAGGGGGATCGTGTATTGACAGAAAGACACCACCTGAAGTCTGCCTGGGATCTGAGGGGCAGGGTGCTGATTTAGGGAAGAGAGTGGGGCGTGCATGGTAAGCACTCAGTACGTGTTAATTCTTGTTATTATCACCTACTGGCCAACCTTTCAGTTTGGGTTGCTGGGTGGTGAATACTAATGACCCTGGACCAGCTATATTCGGAGCTTGCTTTCTCCTAGTGTTTGATCCCAGAGCCACCAGGAAACCATCTGAAAGCAGAGAACAGGATATTGATTGGAAATCAGCAAAAGCCAAGTTGGGCAAACATCTTTCATCCCTGGCGACCAAGGGAGTCCACACAAGACTAGAACAAGCTCCCCGCAGGGCGACAGCAGGACTTTTGTGCCCAGCAAATTGCAGGCATCATTCCCTGTGCTGGCAGCACCTGGAAAGGAGCATAGCCCAGGCAGACGCTGGCCCAGCCAGCCCAGCCCGCAGTCTGGGCCCCTGACTTTGGAGCTCAGCCTTAGGAACCAGAGAAGCCTGGCAGAGACTACCCAGAGATTTGTGCCCCATCCGATAGTTAGTAGAGCGCTTTGGCTGGTGAGGTTACAGAATATATCCTAGTAATGCAATTCTTGGTATGTGGTGGATCGAGGTTTCAATAAGGTTCTGCAAGGCTAACATCCAATGGTCTCCCCTCCCCGACTCTTCTCATTCCTGAATGTCAGCCACGTCGGAAGGATCAGGCTGGTGGACATTTACAGATCTTCCCCAGTAGTTCCCTGAAAAGACTCATCCCCCTTCGGGCCCGGTGCCACGTGTGGGCTCTACCTCATTCCTACATCTCTAGGGACCTTACCCTTCCCCAGCCAGAACCCAACAGCTCTCAGATTCACCACCTTCTCTCCATCCCCTCAGCTTCCTGTCCGAACCAGGCCTTCTTTGTCACCTGTCCTCTGGATGAGAGCCAGGCCCTGACTGTTCCTCCAGTCAGTTCAGAACCCCGTACCCTCGCCAGCGAAGGTGCCTCTGCAAATTCAACATGCATGAGCATCACCTAGAGAGCTTGTTAAAATGCAGATTCCTGGGGTTGGGCAGATTCCTGGGGTTTTGTCTATAGACCACAATTTTAGTAGCACTATTCTTTTTTTATTTTTTTAATTTTTTTCAAACATCTTTATTGAAGTATAATTGCCTTACAATAGTGTGTTAGCATCTGCTTTATAACAAAGTGAATCAGTTATACATATACAATATGTTCCCATTTCTCTTCCCTCTTGCATCTCCCTCCCTCCCACCCTCCCCATCCCACCCCTCTAGGTGGTCACAAAGCACCGAGCTGATCTCCCTGTGCTATGCGGCTGCTTCCCACTAGCTATCTATTTTACATTTGGTAGTGTATATATGTCCATGACACTCTCTTACCCTGTCACATCTCACCCCACCCCCTCCCCATATCCTCAAGTCCATTCTCTAGTAGGTCTGTGTCTTTATTCCCGTCTTGCCGCTAGGTTCTTCATGGCCTTTTTTTTTTTTTTCCCCTTAGATTCCATATATATGTGTTAGCATACGGTATTTGTTTTTCTCTTTCTGACTTACTTCACTCTGTATGACAGACTCTAACTCCATCCACCTCATTACAAATACCTCCATTTCATTTCTTGTTATGGCTGAGTAATATTCCATTGTATATATGTGCCACATCTGCTTTATCCATTCATCTGTCGATGGACATTTAGGTTGCTTCCATGTCCTGGCTATTGTAAATAGAGCTGCAATGAACATTTTGGTACATGACTCTTTTTGCCCTATGGTTTTCTCAGGGTATATGCCCAGTAGTGGGATTGCTGGGTCGTATGGTAGTTCTATTTGTAGTTTTTTAAGGAACCTCCATACTGTTCTCCATAGTGGCTGTATCAATTTACATTTCCACCAACAGTGCAAGAGTGTTCCCTTTCCTCCACACCCTCTCCAGCATTTATTGTTTCTAGATTTTTTGATGATGGCCATTCTGACCGGTGTGAGATGATATCTCATTGTAGTTTTGATTTGCATTTCTGTAATGATTAATGATGTTGAGCATTCTTTCATGTGTCTGTAGGCCATCTGTATATCTTCTTTGGAGAAATGTCTATTTAGATCTTCTGCCCATTTTTGGATTGGGTTGTTCGTTTTTTTGTTATTGAGCTGCATGAGCTGCTTGTAAATCTTGGAGATTAATCCTTTGTCAGTTGCTTCATTTGCAAATATTTTCTCCCATTCTGAGGGTTGTCTTTTGGTCTTGTTTATGGTTTCCTTTGCTGTGCAAAAGCTTTTCAGTTTCATTAGGTCCCATTTGTTTATTTGTGTTCTTATTTCCATTTCTCTGGGAGCTGGGTCAAAAAGAATCTTGCTGTGATGTATGTCATAGAGTGTTCTGCCTATGTTTTCCTCTAAGAGTTTGATAGTGTCTGCCCTTACACTTAGGTCTTTAATCCATTTTGAGTTTATTTTTGTGCATGGTGTCAGGGAGTGTTCTAATTTCATACTTTTACATGTTCCTGTCCAATTTTCCCAGCACCACTTATTGAAGAGGCTGTCTTTTCTCCACTGTATATGCTTGCCTCCTTTATCAAAGATAAGTTGACCATATGTGTGTGGGTTTATCTCTGGGCTTTCTATCCTGTTCCATTGATCTATATTTCTGTTTTTGTGCCAATACCAAACTGTCTTGATTACTGAAGCTTTGTAATATAGTCTGAAGTCAGGGAGCCTGATTCCCCCAGCTCCATTTTTCGTTCTCAAGATTGCTTTGGCTATTCGGGGTCTTCTGTGTTTCCATACAAATTGTGAAATTTTTTGTTCTAGTTCTGTGAAAAATGCCAGTGGTAGTTTGATAGGGATTGCATTGAATCTGTAGATTGCTTTGGGTAGTAGAGACATTTTCACAATGTTGATTCTTCCAATCCAGGAACATGGTATATCTCTCCATCTATTTGTATCATCTTTAATTTCTTTCATCAGTGTCTTATAATTTTCTGCATACAGGTCTTTTGTCTCCTTAGGTAGGTTTATTCCTAGATATTTTATTCTTTTTGTTGCAATGGTAAATGTGGGAGTGTTTTCTTAATTTCACTTTCAGATTTTTCGTCATTAGTGTATAGAAATGCAAGAGATTTCTGTGCATTAATTTTGTATCCTGCTACTTTACCAAATTCATTGATTAGCTCTAGGAGTTTTCTGGTAGCATCTTTAGGATTCTCTATGTATAGTATCATGTCATCTGCAAATAGCAACAGCTTTACTTCTTCTTTTCCGATTTGGATTCCTTTTATTTCTTTGTCTTCTCTGATTGCTGTGGCTAGGACTTCCAGAACTATGTTGAATAATAGTGGTGAGAGTGGGCAACCTTGTCTTGTTCCTGATCTTAGTGGAAATGGTTTCAGTTTTTCACCATTGAGGACAATGTTGGCTGTGGGTTTGTCATATATGGCCTTTATTATGTTGAGGAAAGTTCCCTCTATGCCTACTTTCTGCAGGGCTTTTATCATAAATGGGTGTTGAATTTTGTCAAAAGCTTTCTCTGCATCTATTGAGATGATCATATGGTTTTTCTCCTTCAATTTGTTAATATGGTGTATCACATTGATTGATTTGCGTATATTGAAGAATCCTTGCATTCCTGGGATAAACCCCACTTGATCATGGTGTATGATCCTTTTAATGTGCTGTTGGATTCTGTTTGCTAGTATTTTGTTGAGGATTTTTGCATCTATGTTCATCAGTGATATTGGCCTATAGTTTTCTTTCTTTGTGACATCTTTGTCTGGTTTTGGTATCAGGGTGATGGTGGCCTCGTAGAATGAGTTTGGGAGTGTTCCTCCCTCTGCAATATTTTGGAAGAGTTTGAGAAGGATAGGTGTTAGCTCTTCTCTAAATGTTTGATAGAATTCGCCTGTGAAGCCATCTGGTCCTGGGCTTTTGTTTGTTGGAAGGTTTTCAATCACACTTTCAATTTCAGTGCTTGTGATTGGTCTGTTCATATTTTCTATTTCTTCCTGGTTCAGTCTCGGCAGTTTGTGCATTTCTAAGAATCTGTCCATTTCTTCCAGGTTGTCCATTTTATTGGCATAGAGTTGCTTGTAGTAATCTCTCATGATCTTTTGTATTTCTGCAGTGTCAGTGGTTACTTCTCCTTTTTCATTTCTAATTCTATTGATCTGAGTCTTCTCCCTTTTTCTCTTGATGAGTCTGGCTAATGGTTTATCAATTTTGTTTATCTTCTCAAAGAACCAGCTTTTAGTTTCATTGATTTTTGCTATTGTTTCCTTCATTTCTTTTTCATTTATTTCTGACCTGATCTTTATAATTTCTTTCCTTCTGCTGGCTTTGGGGTTTTTTTGTTCTTCTTTCTCTAATTGCTTTAGGTGCAAGGTTAGGTTGTTTATTCGAGATGTTTCCTGTTTCTTGAGGTAGGCTTGTATTGCTATAAACTTCCCTCTTAGCACTGCTTTTGCTGTGTCCCATAGGTTTTGGGTCGTCGTGTCTCCATTGTCATTTGTTTCTAGGTATTTTTTGATTTCCCCTTTGATTTCTTCAGTAATCACTTCGTTATTAAGTAATGTATTGTGTAGCCTCCATGTGTTTGTAGTTTTTACAGATCTTTTCCTGTAATTGATATCTAGTCTCATAGCGTTGTGGTCGGAAAAGATACTTGATACGGTTTCAATTTTCTTAAATTTACCAAGGCTTGATTTGTGACCCAAGATATGATCTATCCTGGAGAATGTTCCATGAGCACTTGAGAAAAATGTGTATTCTGTTGTTTTTGGGTGGAATGTCCTATAAATATCAATTAAGTCCATATTGTTTAATGTATCATTTAAAGCTTGTGTTTCCTTATTTATTTTCATTTTGGATGATCTGTCCATTGGTGAAAGTGGGGTGTTAAAGTCCCCTACTATGATTGTGTTGCTGTCAATTTCCCCTTTCATGGCTGTTAGTATTTGCCTTATGTATTGAGGTGCTCCTATGTTGGGTGCATAAATATTTACAATTGTTATACCTTCCTCTTGGATCGATCCCTTGATCATTATATAGTGTCCTTCTTTGTCTCTTGTAATAGTCTTTATTTTAAAGTCTATTTTGTCTGATATGAGAATTGCTACTCCAGCTTTCTTTTGATTTCCATTTGCATGGAATATCTTTTTCCATCCCCTCACTTTCAGTCTGTATGTGTCCCTAGGTCTGAAGTGGGTCTCTTGTAGACAGCATATGTATGGGTCTTGTTTTTGTATCCATTCAGCCAGCCTGTGTCTTTTGGTGGGAGCATTTAATCCATTTACATTCAAGGTAATTATCGATATGTATGTTCCTATTCCCATTTTCTTAAATGTATTGGGTTTGTTATTGTAGGTGTTTTCCTTCTCTTGTGTTTCTTGCCTAGAGAATTTCCTTTAGCATTTGTTGTAAAGCTGGTTTGGTGGTGCTGAACTCTCTCAGCTTTTGCTTGTCTGTAAAGGTTTTAATTTCTCCATCGAATCTGAATGAGATCCTTGCTGGGTAGAGTAATCTTGGTTGTAGGTTTTTCTCCTTCATGACTTTAAGTATATCCTGCCACTCCCTTCTGGCTTGCAGAGTTTCTGCTGAGAGATCAGATGTTAACCTTATGGGGATTCCCTTGTGTGTTATTTGTTTTTTTTCCCTTGCTGCCTTTAATATGTTTTCCTTATATTTAATTTTTGACAGTTTGATTAATATGTGTCTTGGCGTGTTCCTCCTTGGGTTTATCCTGTATGGGACTCTCTGTGCTTCCAGGACTTGATTAACTATTTCCTTTCCCATAATAGGGAAGTTTTCAACTATAATCTCTTCAAAAATTTTCTCAGTCCCTTTCTTTTTCTCTTCTTCTTCTGGTACCCCTATAATTCGAATGTTGGCACGTTTAATGTTGTCCCAGAGGTCCCTGAGACTGTCCTCAGTTCTTTTCATTCTTTTTTCTTTATCCTGCTCTGTAGTAGTTATTTCCACCATTTTATCTTCCAGGTCACTTATCCTTTCTTCTGCCTCAGTTATTCTACTATTGATCCCATCTAGAGTATTTTTAATTTCATTTATTGTGTTTTTCATCATTGCTTGGTTCCTCTTTAGTTCTTCTACATCCTTGTTAAATGTTTCTTGCATTTTGTCTATTCTATTTCCAAGATTTTGGATCATCCTTACTATCATTATTCTGAATTCTTTTTCAGGTAGACTACCTATTTCCTCTTCATTTGTTAAGTCCAGTGTGTTTTGAGCCTGCTCCTTCATCTGCTGTGTGTTTTTCTGTCATCTCATTTTGCCTATCTTACTGTGTTTGGGGTCTCCTTTTCACAGGCTGCAGGTTCGTAGTTCCCGTTGTTTTTGGTATCTGTCCCCAGTGGCTAAGGTTGGTTCAGTGGGTTGTGTAGGCTTCCTGGTGGAGGGAACTAGTGCCTGAGTTCTGGTGGATGAGGCTGGATCTTGTCTTTCTGGTGGGCACGTCCACGTCTGGTGGTGTATTTTGGGGTGTCTGTGGCCTTATTTTGATTTTAGGCAGCCTCTCTGCTAATGGATGGGGTTGTGTTCCTGTCTAGCTAGTTGTTTGGCATAGGGTGTCCAGCACTGTAGCTTGCTGGTCGTTGAGTGAAGCTGGGTCTTGATGTTGAGATGGAGATCTCTGGGAGATTTTTGCCGTTTGGTATTACGTGGAGCTGGGAGGTCTCTTGTGGACCAGTGTTCTGAAGTTGGCTCTCCCACCTCAGAGGCACGGCCCTGATGCCTGGCTGGAGTACCAAGAGCCTTTCGTCCACACGGCTCAGAGTAAAAGGGAGAAAAAATAGAAAGAAAGAAAGAAAGAAAGAGGCTATAATATAGTGAAGTAAAATAAAGCTATTGTAAAGCAAAGCTATACAGACAAAATCTCACCCAGAAGCATATACATATACACTCACAAAAAAAAGGAAAAGGGGAAAAATTAATATCTCCTGCTCCCAGAGTCCACCTCCTGACTTTGGGATGATTCGTTGTCTATTCAGGTATTCAACAGATGCAGGTACATCAAGTTGTTTGTGGAGCTTTAATCCGCTGCTCCTGAGGCTGCTGGGAGAGATTTCCCCTTCTCTTCCCTGTTCGCACAGCTCCTGGGGTTCAGCTTTGGATTTGGACCCACCTCTGCGTGTAGGTCGCCTGAGGGCGTCTGTTCCCCGCCCAGACAGGACGGGGCTAAAGGAGCAGCTGCTTCGGGGGCTCTGGCTCACCCAGGCCGCGGGGAGGGAGCGGTACGGAGGAGGCGGGGCGAGCCTGCAGCGTCAGAGGCCGGCGTGACGTTGCACCAGCTCGAGGCGTGCAGTGCGTTCTCCCGGGGATGTTGTCCCTGGATCCCGGGACCCTGGCAGTGGCGGGCTGCACAGGCTCCCGGGAGGGGAGGTGTGGAGAGTGACCTGTGCTCACACACAGGCTTTTTGGAGGCGGCAGCAGCAGCCCCAGCGTCTCACTCCCGTCTCTGGGGTCCGCGCTGATCGCCGTGGCTTGCGCCCTTCTCTGGAGTTCGTTTAGGCGGCGCTCTGAATCCCCTCTCCTTGCGCGCAGCGAAACAAAGAGGCAAGAAAAAGTCTCTTGCCTCTTCGGCAGCTGCAGACCTTTTCCCGGTCTCCCTCCCGGCTAGCTGTGGTGCGCCAACCCCTTCAGGCTGTGTTCACGCCGCCAGCCCCAGTCCTCTCCCTGCGATCCGACCGAAGCCCGAGCCTCAGCTCCCAGCCCCGCCCGCCCCGGCGGCTAAGCAGACAAGCCTCTAGGGCTGGTGAGTGCTGCTTGGCGCCGAGCCTCTGTGCGGGAACCTCTCCGCTTTGCCCTCCGCACCTCTGTGGCTGCGCTCTCCTCCGTGGCTCTGAAGCTTCCCCCCTCCACCCCCCGCAGTCTCCGCCCGCGAAGGGGCTTCCTAGTGCGTGGAAACCTTTCCTCCTTCACGGCTCCCTCCCACTGGTGCAGGTGCCGTCCCTATTCTTTTGTCTCTGTTATTTCTTTTTTATTTTGCCCTACCCAAGTACGGGGGGAGTTTCTTGCCTTTTTGGAGGTCGGACGTTTTCTGCCAGCGTTCAGTGGGTGTTCTGTAGGAGCAGTTCCACGTGTAGATGTATTTCTACTGTATCTGTGGGAAGGAATGTGATCTCCGCGTCTTACTCTTCCGCCATCTTCCAGTAGCACTATTCTTAAATACAGGTATGATGCTGTATCCCTCCCATTTAATGACTCTATACTGCCCTCAAGATAAAATCCAAGCACTTGAACATTCACATAAAGACTTCCATGACCTGACCTCAATGCAGGACTGTCGCATGGGTTGTACACTATACCACCAAGGGGATGAAACCCACTAAGCTACCTCCTGTATCTGTCAGGAGGACTACGGCTAGGCATTAAGAAAGGCATATTTTTTCCTTCTCACAACGGTACTTTCAGCTCACTGAAGTACAGGGGGCTGGGATTGGGGGGTGGGGGGCAGCCTCTGCCTAGAGAAATGCCTTTTGCTTATTTGCACAAAAGCACTCATAGGTCAGTAGCCATCCTGCCCAAGGGCATCTCTCTGGCCTCCTCTTCCTTCACTCTCCGACTCCCATCACTTCCCCCCATCCCCTCTCCCACCCCCTTCATCTGGCTAACACCTTCACACTTTATGGTGAAGACTTTTGGACCCCAGAAGCCTTCTCTATTAGATGCTCCCAAGAACCATTTTCCCTTCCTTCAAAGCAGTAATCTACACGTGCCTTTATGACTCCTTCCTATGGTCATGCCCATCTCCTGCACTGGACTGTAGGTTTCTGAAGGCTCTCCAGTTCTTAGCACAGGGTCAAGTCCACAGCTCACTGAATATTTGTTGTAGATTCTATTCTACAGCCACAGAGACCTCACAGGTACCAAAACCCAGCATGCCACATTTTTTGTGGTTTCTTTTTTTTTTTTTTAATTATTTATTTATTTTTGGCTGTGTTGGGTCTTCGTTTCTGTGCGAGGGCTTTCTCTCTAGTTGCCGCAAGTGGGGGCCACTCTTCATCGCGGTGCGCGGGCCTCTCACTATCGCGGCCTCTTGTTGCGGAGCACAGGCTCCAGACGCGCAGGCTCAGTAATTGTGGCTCACGGGCCTAGTCGCTCCGCGGCATGTGGGATCTTCCCAGACCAGGGCTCGAACCCGTGTCCCCTGCATTGGCAGGCAGACTCTCAACCACTGCACCACAAGGGAAGCCCTGTTGTGGTTTCTTAAACATTTTATTTTGAAATAATTCTAAATTTACCCCCAAAAAAGTTGCAAAAATAGTACAGGGAGTTCCGTACCCTTCATACAACTTCCCTGAATGTTAACATCTTCCCTAGCCGTGGTATGTTTATCAAAACTGAGACTTCGCAGGGGCGTCCCTGGTGGCGCAGTGGTTAGGAATCCGCCTGCCAATGCAGGGGACATGGGTTCAAGCCCTGGTCCGGGAGGATCCCATGTGCTGTGGAGCAACTAAGCCCGTGTGCCACAACTACTGAGCCTGCGCTCTAGAGCCCGCGAGCCACAACTACTGAGCCTGCATGCCACAACTACTGAAGCCCACGTGCCTAGAGCCCCTGCTCCGCAACAAGGAGAAGCCACCACAATGAAAAGTCCGCACACTGCAACGAAGAGTAGCCCCCGCTCGCCGCAACTAGAGAAAGCCCTCGCTCAGCAATGAAGACCCAATGCAGCCAAAAATAAATAAATTAATTAATTAAAAACAAAACAAAAACAAAAACTGAGACTTCACATCTGTGCATTACTATTGACTGAACTCCAAACTGTTTTTTTTTTTTTTTCCAGATTTCCCAAGTTTTTCCCTAGGTGTTTTTTTCTCCTTCTAGGTTCCCACATACCATTTAGGTGTCGTGCCTCCTTATTTTCCTCGAATCTATGACAGTTTCTCGGGCTTTTCTTGTCTTTATGACTCTGACGTTTTTTAAGAGTGATGACCATTACTCAGCCTGGGCTAGTCTCATATTGTCTCGTGAATGGACGGAGGTGCTGGGGAAGAAGACCACAGATGGTACGTGTGCTTCTCATCACATACCAGGGAGCCCTTGATCTCAACGTGACTTATCATTGGCAACGTTGACCTTGATCCCTTGGTTAAGCCCTTGTCTGCCAGATCTCTTCGCTTTAAAGCTACATTTTTCCCTCTTCCATCGTAAGTCACTAGCTCCAGCCCACACTCAAGGAGAGAGAAATTAGGCTCCACCTTCTGGGAGGAGGGTTATCAAAGAACTTGTGGTCTTATTACATTTGGGGTGAGATAAGGTTATGCAAATATTCCATTTCTCCTTCATTTCACCCACCAACTTTAGCATTCATTAGTGAATCCTGCCTTCAGCAACTATCACTGTGATATGCCGATGGTGAGTTTCCAGTTCCTTCCAGCATGCTGTTCCAGGGTACTTTTCCTTGGCATGTGCCATATTTCATAGTTCTTCTGCCTAATCGCCTTCGTGCTTTAGGGCTCAGATCCAGCATTCTCAGCCCTGGCTGCCCAATCAAATCTCCTGGAGAACTTTAAAAAGGTACTGACGTCCAGGTCTTTGTAGCCAAAACGTTCGATTCAATTAGTGCGGAGTGGGTGCAGGCATTGGTACTTTTTAAAAGGTCTTCAGGGCATATGCTTTGGAGTCCAGGCTGAGGACCACCAGCCTAACCCAGTGCTCTTGCAGCTTCTCTGGGATGCTGTCCTCACTCTCTCTGGCAGAAGCAGTTACTCCCAGATCTGTGTTCCCAAAGGCTTTGGTTACCTGCAGTATCTACCAATGCCTCTGTTGGTCCCCAAAGTCAGGAACTGGGTCTTCTTCACCAGTGTTTCTCAAGAGCTCAGAACAGAGTCCAGCACAGAGTTGGTTCCTGGTGAACATCTGTTGATGGAGAGAATGATTCAGTCACAATGGAAGCAAAAGCAGTAGTTGTCTGTGCACAGAAGTGGGAAGTCCCTGCACTCCCTCACTGGCTCAACAGTGTTAGAAACCCAGGAACAGCAATATGTGTGTTGGTCATAATCATTTTTCTGCTGTTATTCTAGTCCTCAGCTCTCTAGGAAATACACGGGCCCCGTGGCCAAGAAGTCACTGGCGTGTACATTGCAGCCATCTGTGCATTCACACTGTTCTTCAGAAGGAAACATGTTCACATTTTATCTTTAAACTGTCAGCGAACCAAGGCATCAACACTACACTTCTAACAAGAGGAGATTACCTTGAACTGGTCTCCTTTTATACATTTGCCTTGGAAGTCAAGAAGATGGAAAAGACCACGCCTGTAAACACTTTTACAATAGGTAAAAAAAGAGGGCCAAAAGATTTTAACCAGTTGTTCTGAGTTTTAAAAAAATTAACCTTTATCCATTGAACTGACCAAGTCAATCTATTTTACCTGTAGCCTTGTTAAGACTCTGCTATCTTGAGACTTCCAGAAAATGGACGGGAAACCATTTGGAGAAAGTCAGGAGCAGACGGAATGGATAACATAGGGTACTGAACCCTCCCTCCCCCAAAAGGTTTAGGATGAAGACACCACATGTATAGTAGCAAGAGGAGAGGGTGCTAAGCTACAGAGGGTGCTTCTGGAGCTTCAAGCTGTAGGCGGGCAGGTCTTAACCCAGTTTATGCCATCAACACTGACAATTGATGCCATTGTGGGTTTCCTCAATATGGGGTCATCTGTTAGGGCGTGAGCTCTTTGAATAGCAATCAGGTCCTTCCAGGGCATCCCTATGTTTCCGAATAGACTTACCCAGGTTCTTGCTGCATCGTGGTACCCACTGTGGTGAAACCGAGGCATCAGAGAACACTTCACGAATGGTGGGTCACCATCTGTCCTTCCAGCAAGCTGCCTGGTCGCACACAGAGCTGTCCTCACCCTGGCTCGCACTTTGACCATGTCACCTCTCTTGGCCTCAGTTTCCTCAGCTGAGGAATGGGAATAACCATAAAGAATCCACACCATTTTTTTTTTTTAAGGATTAAATGAGATGATTTTTATGTGAGTCCCTCTTCTCAGTGCCTGGCACAGAGTAAGTGCTCCAAAATGGTGTTTTTTTCATGACTGCATCTTCTGACAACCTGCTTCTGAGTCCTGGCCACTTCCCTCAGCTCTACTTTATCTCATATCTTCCCTTAACCACCATCCACCATCTCATCCTCAGGCCCAGAAACTTGTCACCTGCTCTCTTTGAACGTGGAACCTCTGTGGTCTAACCCTGTACCTGGCCCAGTGCCTGGAGCGCAGCCTGGCTCAATCTAAGCACGTTCAATACGCAAGCAGGCCCTTCCTGATGGGCTCTTTGAGGGAAATTGTTTTCTGTTCTCCCTCCCCGCCTGTCTTGCCCCCTCCTCATCAGCCCACGATGGAAGGGCTGCCTGTTCTTCCCAAGATGTTCCCTGGTCCATGGCAGCAGGAGCCTTGATGCACAGGCTAAAGTCACTCATGGACTCCCCCCTGGGGCCTTGCTTCTGAACAAAGGGGCTGCCTTCCAGTAGTAAAGAAGCTGCAGGCCATTCTGCAATATAAATCAAAACAGAAACTGGAATTAAAAGGAGTATTTTACCCTTCAAGAGCCCAAGACTCTGGGAGGTTAAGCAAATTGCTCAAGCCACATAACCTGGTTTGATCATTCATTCATTTATCCAAGGGGAAAAATGCGGAGCAAAAACCACATAAGATCTTTGCTCTCTTAGAGCTTAAAGTCTAGTCCAGGGCTCAGCAGACTCTTTCTATACAGGGCCAGAGAGTAAATATGTTAGACTCTGTGGGCTGTGGAGTTATAGCTACCTAATTCTGCCTTTGTAGCGTGTCAGCAGCTGTCACAGACAGTACAGATATAATGGTGTGGCTGTGTTCTGGTCAGATTTTATTTATGAAAACAGACGATGAGCCAGATCTGGCTTTCAGGCTTTACTTTTTCAGCTCCTGGGCTGATGGAAAAGGGACTCATCAATGAAATAATTTCATGGTTCAGTATAAAAGTAGTGGTTCAAAGGAGAGCCATGTAACTCTGGGAACATAAAATGGGAGGACCTGGAAGTCAGGGAAGGTGCTCATGAAAAGTGTTATTTTACTTGCGATCTGAGGATAAGGAGTCATTAACAAGGTGAAGGGAAGGAAAAAAGTGTCTGAGCTGGCAGAATAGCTGGTGCAAAAGCTCTGTGGCAACAGGGACCATGGATCTTTTCAGACACTGAAATAAGGCCTGGGATGCAAGATAGAAGGGCAGGAGGGGACTTCCCTGGTGGTCCAGTGGATAAGCCTCCACACTCCCAGTGCAGGGGGCCTGGGTTCCATCCCTGGTCAGGGAACTAGATTCCACATGCATACTGCAACTAAGAGTCCGCATGCCACAATTAAGACCTGGCGCAGCCAAAATAAGTAAATAATAAATAATTTTTTAAAAAAAGATAGAAGGGCAGGAGAGGCCAGCTCATGCAGTGAGGTGATGGAGAACCACAGGGTAAGAATGTGGTCCTAATCCCGAAAGCTATGGGAAACCATTGCTCTTTTGATTCTGAGGGGTGATTGGATTCTTGTTAAGAAGTGCTCACTCTGGCTTGTGGCTGGGGACCCCACTGAGAGCGACCAGGAGAGACTGGGGTGGCCCTGAGCACTTCATTGCAGCCAGAGCCCCATCCCTGGAGCCCAGGGCTGATATGCAGCTCAGCACTCTTTCCCCTACTACCTCCTTATTTTATGTTTGCTATTCTAACAGATCTTCCTCTCTCTCCACTTCCAAATGAAGAGTCACATTGCAGGATGCATTTTACGGTCCCAGCTCCATCCCATTCAATTTTTCTCACCTTCCTTCTTTCCCTCCCCAGCCCGATCCCACACTAACTTCGTAAAACTTGCAGGTTAAATTTTTCAAAGACTGTTTCTGACAGAGCAGTGGGAATTAGATTTGGTGAAGCCCTTCATAAAAAATTGAAGACACGCTATATTAACATACATTGATTTATTCATAGTGTTTCATTACAAGTAAGTGAGGATCCTGTAATAGCAGGAAAGGTTAGGAGAGCAGGGGAGCACAGTATATTATATTGACAGCTGGGTGGAAATTGAGTCGCTTTTGGATTGAATTTGGAGCACAGAAAAGGAATTGGCTAGTAAATAAGGCATGAATTTTATCACCCATTGTCTGTATATCAATGTAGTTGCCATCAGCCCAGGCAGGGGACGGGGGCAGAATTTCAAAAGGATGCTCCAGCACGTCTTCTCCCCTGGTGGCCTGGGTTAGCAGACACAGGCAGAGCTCTCCGAACATCTGCCTTCTTCTGCCGCTGGGGAGAACTGGAATCCAGCTGCACACAGCTCTCCTGTTTGCTCACCACTATCTAGTCAACACTGGACTTTTCTTGGTTCTCCCAAGCCTTTTCCCACCCGAGGTCTTTGCCTGGTTAGTTCCCTCTGCCTAGAATCCAGAGTGCTCCTTCCTCTGCTCTGACTCTGTATCACCTCCAGGTATTAGTTCAGTTCTCCCCTGAGATACCTCCCTGAGCACTTTGTCTTAGTTTGGCATTTCTCAGAAGCAGAGCCTGAGACAAGGATTTGAGCATGAGCAGATTATTAAGTGTGGGAAATACTAGGGAGTGGGGAAGGGAAAGAAGGTAGCCAACGATGGGTGTGTTTTCCAGTCAACTACCTATGGAGGCACGTGGAGTGGCATCCCTCGGGGAAATCCCAGGGATGCTGCAGGGGTATCACAAGAGGAGCTGTGGTATGTATTTATCAACTCGCATTAATCCAGTCTCCAGGGATGTGAATTAACCAGCACTTCCTGTGAGTACCCAGGGAAAAAGCCCTCAAACAAAGAGAGGCAGATGTTTGCAGTGCTTGCCTTTGAGAAGGGCTGGAGTAGGCGGGGTGACCAGAGGGAACACTGTGACCAGGCCCCCCTCAGGGATCTGCTAGATGGGTGCCCCTGCCAGCTCTGCTAGCACAATGGCCAATTCCTTCAGTTCTGTGCATTTCTCCTCCCGGGCTCACTGCGCTTCAGACAAAGTCTGGCCTCTGTCCTCGACATGTGACATCAGTTGCTACACTGCACTGCTCCTGCATCATAGGGAAGAGAGAAGTTACTGCTTTCTCCAGAACATTTGGTGCCCTAGCCAGAAACAACCAACTGCTTATTTTTGAAGTAAAGTTGGTATATTACCTTTTCTGCCTGGGTTTGGCCTTCCTGACAAGCATGGGACATTCCTGACAAAAGACAAAGTGATGTGAAGTGGCTGTGTAGTTGACTTACCTCGTTCTGGAACAGAAGACCTTGAGGACAGGGCTAGCTTGTGTTCATTGCATTCATTTGCTAGGGTATGGGAGCACACAGTGCAGGTCCTGGAATAGTACAGGAGTATGCGGGGAATGGTTGTGGAGGAGCAAATGAGTGAATGAATGAATGAAACCCAACAGATCTGGGTTTAGTCTTGGGTCAGTGATAGGACACCGAATAACCTTGACAATGCCTGATCTTTGGCTGCATGTGACAGCCGCATGAATCTCACACAGGACGTTGAGAGAAAGAAGCCGACACTAAAGAGTACACTCTGTATGATTCCATTTATATAAAGTTCAAAGCCAGGCAGAGCTAGTCTATGCTGTTAGAAATCAGGGTAGAGGGTATCCGTGCTGGGGGGAGGAGGGAAAGGATTGGAAGGGGACGTAAGGGGAAAATCTCGGGTCTGGTAATGTTGTGTCTCTTGATTGGGTATGGTTAGATGGTCCTTTCCAGTTAGTAAAAGTTCACTGAGCTGTATAATTTTCTGTATATGTACTATACTCTAATAAAACACTTTTAATAGAACAAACTAGATAAACAAAAAAACCCTGAGTTTGCCTCTTTAACAACTGTGTAATTTAGAAATGTGGTTCTCAGAATGTGATCCTTGGGGGCCAGTGCCAGGGATGCCAGCTGTTTTGTTACATTCACAGCAGGATAAGTGCAGAAGTTGAGAGTGAGCATCTAGAAACTTCTTAGGGCCTTGACATTGCTGTGACACCCATATGTGTGGTCAGTGGACACGTCTCCTTGCGCATCATGTAGAACAGTGTGGTTATTGCCAAACTCACATGATGAGTCATGTGTGATGTGGTCTTTGGATCATTATGGGTCTGCAGTGGACTGGGAAACAGAACTGGGTCTTCACCACAGATATTTCGAAAAGCGCTGGTTTAATACAGATTGTTGCCAGTTGAGCCTCAGTTTCTCCAACATTAAAATGAGAATAAATATTCTGACGTCCGCAAGGTTTTAGGGAAGACAAACTAGATAATGCACAAGAAAGCACCAGAGAGCACCACGTGGAGTAGGGGGATGCATGAGCTGCATTTTAAACTAGGCTTCCAGATAATTCTTATCAGGATGCTACACTTGGACACTGCTCTGTGCCCACACTGTCCAATGTGATGGCCAGTAGCCACACGGGGTCCCTGAGCTTTTGAAATGTGGCTAGTCCAAATGGAGATGCACCATGTGGTAAAGTAGATACTTGACTTCTAAGACCTAATATGAATAAAAGAATCTAAAATATTTCATTAATTTTTTTATGTTGATTGCAGGTTGAAATGATAACATTTTACATCTACTGGGTTTAACAAAATGTATTACTAAAATTAATTTTACTTTATGTTCTTACTTTTCTTTCCTTTAATGTGACTGTTAGAAAATTGAAAATTACGTATGTGGCTTAAATTTTATTTCTATTGGATAGCAATGCTCCAGAGTATCAGCCATGGAGTATTGGGAGGCTGGGATCATCTGTAAGGTAGATGTGAACAGCAGAAGTGCTGACCAAGCTCACACGCCTTGTGCTTTCCTCCCCTGACGTTCCTCCATATGGACTCCGCCCAGCTTCCTGGGTGAGGCACTGATATGTTTGTTTGCTGGCTCCTTGTACAGATCAACTACAAGGCCGTGGGCTCATTGGACCCGAGCGCCGACCTCTCCAGCCAGAGGGGCAAAGTGTTCAAGCTTCGGAATGAAACCCACCACCTCTTTGTGGGTCTGTACCCCGGGACCACCTACTCCTTCACCATCAAGGCCAGCACAGCAAAGGGCTTTGGGCCCCCTGTTACCACCAGGATCGCCACCAAAATTTCAGGTATCTGTCCTAGAAAGGGGGAAGGAAGAAAGGTGGTGGTGGTGGTTTTTTTCCATTCCTAATATTCCTGGGAGTGAAAAAGGGCGGAGCCAACCGTCACCGTGTGACTTTGGAGCAACGAGGACAGTGCAGTCCCTCGTGTGTCACTGCTGTAATCTCATGAAGAAAACCTAATCCATGAACTTCCTAAAGTATAAAAAAATACATCAATTAGACTAGACCAGAGGGAATGCTGAGTGATTCACCAAATAATTTATCTAGCACACAGTTGCCTTAAATAGTACATTTTCCCCTTACAAATTGGTCTGTAAAAATGTGATTGATTTTCAGGAGTATTCCTTTTGGCAGTGCAGGGCACAGCACAGGTTCTCATGAAACGTCTGATGAATGAATGAACAAACAAATGAGTGAATGACTGTTACAGAGCCATAGCAGTCCAGGATGTCACCTGCCATCACCAGTAGGGTGCCCTCCCCCACCAGACAGCATCAAAGCAGAATTATCTCAGACCCCTTTTTTACAATTTACATTTTTTCAGAATACGCATGCAGTTCTGGTCTGCATCCATATTTTACTTAGATACAGACCCACCGTGTTTTTTGTAGCTTAATGTTTCCACTTATCCTTAAACCATAAGCATCTTCCATGTTGCTACATTGCTTTCATTATAATGTTCTGTCAAGTGGATGGACGTAATTTAATTAAAGATTCCCCTGTGGTTGAATATATTTGGTGCTTACATGTTTTTATAAAATAACGCTTCAATAAACATGTTACAGAATAAAGTTTAATTTCTTGGCTTGGATCATGACTTTAGGATTAAATTCCAGAAATTGAAATACTGAATTAAAACCGATGTGGGTTTAATAGCTCTTAATACAAATGGCTAAATTACCTTCCCAAGGGATTAGATTTAGTTACACTTCTATCAGAAGGGAGGGTCTCAGGAAGAAAAAAAAAAGATAAGAGGAACTAGTTCATCACTGCTGTAATTTGCATTTGCATTTTAAATATGGTTAGGGTTGACTCTGCATTCACATCTTTAAGTACTTATATTTCCTGCATTTATCTGTTTATTTCGTATGGAACTTCTTGATTCATGAGGGTTACCAGCCACGTCATTGCTACCCTTCTCCAGACTCTTCTGTACCTTGAAGGAGCCTACGGGCAGGTTGGAAGTCAGGGCCTCCTTTGCTGAAAGCCTGGGATGCCATGTGACTCTCATCCTACCCTTCCCCAAACACCTCCCTTCTAGGCATCCTGAGTGTCTTGAAGGAGGTGATGAGAGGGGTTTGGGACCTTTGCTAATAAGCTCCCTTCTCTCTGTTCTCTGTCCAGCTCCATCGATGCCTGAATATGACACAGACACCCCACTGAATGAAACAGACACGACCATCACAGTGATGCTGAAGCCCGCTCAGTCTCGGGGAGCCCCTGTCAGGTGAGGAGGGTTCTTAACCTGGCGTTCGCCATTTTCCTTCTCTGCACCGTGCACGCCTCCAGCTGAATGATGTCACTGGCAATGCCCATGGGCAAGACTGGCCAGGAGCAAGGCTTCCTGGAGGAAAAGGGTCCGCAGCCCCAAGCCCCTTTCAGAGGGGCTACTGAGCCAGGAGCCCTGTCTCCCTACCGTGGGCCACTGGGACTGGTTTAGCGGGAATGTGCTGATGGGGACCTGAGGAGGGCTGGGAGAGAACTTTCTGGAACACACCTATGGTAAATGTATTTAGTCCGGTTGGAGGCCCAGAAACACAGTATCCTGGCAAGATCACCTTTACGTGTCCAACTGCCATTAACAGACAAGTAGACAGATTCACTGAATGCTAAAAACAACCTGCTCAGAGATTACAAATGGGACACGACCTCAGGGCTGGTCCAGTTTATGGCCTTGGTGTTCCACAGGGGACTGGAATTCAGAGTCATACTGCTGATTTTAACAAGAGGCTGCTGGAGTCCAGGAGTGTACCTACAGCCCAGGCAGTGAAAGCATCTCAGTAGCTAAGCTGATCCCATGGAAGTCCATGGGCTCACGGCTGTCAGGAAGGTGGTCATCTCTTTTAAATAAGCTACACTATGTACAAGGGCAGCAGCTCCAATGTTGACTGCTGGCTTTTGCTCAGAGCTCAAGGGACTACAGACCCTGAAATCCAAGCAAGAGTGTTGGGTAGAGCAGCTTTCAGATTAGCTCAGTTCAGTTCAACGAGCATGCATGGAGTATTTTATATGCCAGGAATAGAGCAGCATACAGGGGATGAAAACGATTCACTTATTCATTCATTCGATAAACGTTTCTTGAGCACTCACTCCGTGTCAGGCAGTGTTTAAGTGCTTGGGACAGGCTAGTGAACTAGCTGTGTATAACTCATGCTCTAAAGAAAGTCAAACTCTAGTTGGGGAGACAGAAATGTGAAAACATAACTGCACTACAGTGCCTGCTTGTGGAGATGCACATAGGCCATTACAAGAGCTCACAGGAGAGAAGTCCCAGAGGAGGTGACACTGAGCTATATCTTAAATGTTGTCTAAGATTTCACCAGAGTGGTAACAGGGTCCAGCATGAACAAAGGCATGGAGGAAAGAGGAAGCTTGCCATCGTGGGGAGCAACCAGGAATCGTTAAATTTGCCTTAGCATAAAGGTCAAGGCAGGAGTGGTGGGGTGGGAACAAGGGCCATGTTTGAGAAGCTCAGCCTTGTTTGAGGGGCCCTGGGGAGCCACTGAATAGCCACATGCAGTGTCTCTTTTATGATACTGTAGGCTGGGAGACCAGCCGGGAAGGAGGCTATTGAGATGGTCTAGTTACCTGTTTGCCAACCTTGGTCCAACTCTACCCAGGAATTACAGGCACTGGAGCAGATAGAATCAGCTGCCAGTTTGGAAGTTCCCATCTATTCTATAGACTTTGGAAAGTGTTCTATCCTAAGTAAGGTGGGTCTTCAGGCCTTCAAACAGGTGTGGATAGAGGTTGTGGGCACCTGAACTAAGAACGTTTGCCTTATATTCCACACATAGGTCATTCCAGGACTGTCCTACCTGTGATGAGCTAGGGGGATGGTGGCTCTGACATCACACAGGGAGTTGTTGAGTTACTGTGTTTCTTCCTGTTACTCTTATGCCACATTGTCATTTACTTCCCTCTATACACTGAGATACATTTTCCTCCTTTTCAGATGAAGAGACTGAGGCTCAGAAAGGCGCAAGGGCACACAGACAGGGAGTAGGAAGGCTGAGCTTGAACGCAGGTCCTCCAGGTGTCCAATCACACATTCCGTCTTGGCCACCCACGTCTCACCTCCCCTTCACAGCTCTTACCTCTGTCATACGGCAGCATTGGGCATGTTTCAGAGTCTCAGAAAGCTTCCCAGATGGCAAGAGTCTGGCCCAGAAAAGAGAAGCCCAGTATTGTACAAGTTAGCAGCTGACCCAGGGTCAGAGGCCAGATCTGCCCTAAACCCCAGGACCTTTCTATGGTAGACCCAAGTGTCACCTTTCATTGCTACAAGCCTACAAAACTGTCAGCAAAAGAACCTGGTCAGCTGGCACCCCACTGTGCGGCTTCTTGGTGGCTGTGGGTTCAGCCCAGCTTCCCACAGCCTTCTGGCTGCTGTGTGGGGCAATGAAAAGGATGTGAGTCCGGTGGCAGTGAACCTGGGTTCAAATGCTGATCTGATGCTGCTGTGTGACCTTGGGCAAGATACTTAATCTCTCTGAACCTCAGTTTTCCTTATCTGGAAAGAATAGACTGGAGATATTTCACCAAAGCTTAATGAGATGTCCATGTGAGCCAAAGCAGCGCAGGCTGTCAGAGAGTTAGTTCCTTTGTTAGCTTTGCTTCTTCTCTGTGGAACTTAGGAAGTTCTGTTCAAAATGGTTTTTGCAAACCCACCCCACTATAGGGTCACAGTGTTGCCCGCTTCCTTCCTGTTCAAATTTCCAAAGCTGTTCAAGACCCTGATTTCAGGGTGGGGAAGGAGGTGCTTTGCTTTTTCCTTAAGAGCCCCTAACTTCTTTCTGGCACAGATTCAGAAAAATGTCTTTTCTAATTGTCCTGAGAAATAAGTAATCTGTGTCCTTCCTAGTGATAGGAATAAAGTTAATTTTTGTACGGAGGATCAGGGACCCATCCTCAGGATGAATCAGATTATATGTCTGTGAACCTCTGAAAACTCCTCAAAGTCAGCTGAACACAGATGGGAGTAATTATCACCATGTTTTATTGGGCAACTCCTATGATCCAAGAATTTAATCTCTACTAACCTATGAGTAGTACTATTATCTCCCTGTTTGAAATGAGGAAACTAAAGTTCAGGGTCACAGAGCCTGTAAGTGATGAAGTCAGGACTCGTACCCAGGCCTGCCTGACTCCAGAGACCAGCAAATTGGTCTTCTGCGCATCCCAAACCAATGTTCTTGGGAAAGCTTTTTGAGCCTCCACAGAGAGAAGCCCCTTACACTTTCCATCTGAGCTAACAGACTTAGTTTGCACATCTGTTTAATGAGCTTGTGCATCCTAAGACCACAGTAAATTAGTAGGTGGGAATGGAAATGCCCCAGTAGCGATGAGAAATGACAGTTGGCAGGGAGCGAAAAACAGGGCAACTCTACAAAACCGACACAGGGACTCAAGAAACAAGGAGGTCCACATGCTGTAGCCCCTGCTGCCCCTCATAGCCACGGGTATTCATTTGTTGTTCCTGGTTCACCCTAAAAAATGTACCATTAGGTCCCACGTCTTCAAGTTAAAAGAGCCAGCTAGCTTCCATTTGATGAGCACGCACCGGCCGAGTGCCTGTCACTGTATGTAAACTATTTGCATCCTCACAGCATTGCCATAATAGCCTCCCCATTGTGCAGATACGGAAACTGAGATACATGGAAGCTAAGTGCATTGACCCAAGCCAAAAAAAAAGCAAGTGGTGCAGGCAGAACTTAAACCCCGTTCAGCCACCCCTAAGCCAACACTCACATCTCTCTAGCCACGCCACCTCCCTAGGAGAAAGTTATACGTGATGTATTTTGGTGACATTTCCATCGGAAAAAAATTTAAAATAAATGTCACTGCTCAAAGGGGCAATGCCTGGTGTCTGGAAAAGTCTGGCTGCTTTTCTTCTCAAGGCTCTAGATCACTGAGGGTGGGTAGACACTCAGTTTCTGGAGTTATTTTCAGACTGTTGCTTGGGCATTTGCCAAGAAGGGAAGAGGCTAATCAGTGCCAGCCAACAAGGCTTCCGGGACAACCGCAGTGACAGCAGTGGAATATCACAGTAGACTTCAGTTACTTTAACCCTTTGTCACCTTGAACTCTGGGCACTGGAGTGCCCTGTGGGAGGCAGCTGACCATTAAGTCATTCAACAAATATTTATTGAGCAGGAACGGAGGTAAGCAATGGGGATATAGCAGGAAGCAAGGGAGACACACACCTGTCCTCCTGAAGCTTATCATCCAGTAAGTGTACATGTGAACGGGGCAGGGAGGGGACCATTAAGCCATTAAGGAAACAGAATGATGAAAGCGGCAAAACAAGATAACATGAAGCCAGTAGAGACAGTGCCTGTATTGACTGAGAGGAGGAGTAGATGGGCACAACCCAGGCAAGTGGACCAATGTGGAGTCCTGCAGGCAGGGGAAGCACGAGCCTTGAGAAAACAGCAAACGCACTCTGTGACCCCAGGACACTAAGAGCTCTCTAGATGCACGGGGTCAAGGATGCCCGGAATCGTGTTTTATACTTGATAGTTCCTTTAATTCCATTGTAGCATCTGATCGTCACTTACCCAGTGGGTAAGCTGCACAGGAAATACCCTCTCCATTTTAGAGGAGAAGCAGAAATCTAAGATGTTAAGTGATTGGCCCAAGGTCACGGAGCTCATTACACGTAGAGCCAGTCCACGGACCTAGCTTCCTGCCTCTGAGTTCACTGTTCTGAGTTCCTCGTGCCTGGGATGTCAAATGATGACTGGGTGACCTTCTGGTGGGATGCTGTTGATTGAACCTCTTCCACCTGGGGAATGAGGGGCAGACAAGACAGTTCTGGTTGTGTGGGCGCAGCCAGTAACTTGTGAAGCCCAGCTTAACTCTCTCTGGGTGGAGGGTCTTCCTCTTCTCCAACAGACTCACACCTGAGCCCCAGCCTCCAGGCCACGCCCACACAGGCTGTTCTTCCTTCTCCTGCCAGTAATGCTCTGACCCTGGTTGAGCCAAACTCCAGCCCCTGCTGTACTGCTTGCTGCCGCTCTGGAGCCCTGTGGCTCTGACTCTGACTGGTTGGTAGGACTAAGCATGCAGGGAGGCGGGGAGGCGGAGAGGGAAGATTGCCGTGCGGGGCTCCTGCACCCTCATCTCTCCAGCCAAACCACCTTGGCAGTGTGGCCTCTTTTTCTAATACTCCGCAATGGAGATTTATTGCTTTTGCATTGCTTTCCCCAGGCCTTCAAAGATGTATTGGTTTTTAAGTGACAGAATCCCAGAATTGCTTAAAAGATCAATCAAAGAGTGACTAGAATCTAATATTCAGCTCGGCACACACCAAGCCTTCTTCCCCCACACCGCACCTGTCATGCTGATGTAACTGTAGTAACCTTCATCAGAAAGTAACTCGGCCGTGAATTAATCACCCATAATGCAGTGCCTGAAGGGAAGCCCAGGGCAGAGCCCCAGATTCTGTAGCAGACCCTCCTCTGGATCCCCAGCGGGCTTCCTTGGAGATGCCTTCCCCACCCCAGCCCCTGCTCTCTCCTTCCCATCCTGTCAGTCCCTGGGAGCTCTGGGATTAGGTCTTTCCTCTCCCTCTGCCACTCTCCACCCCGCTCTCCTGACCTGCCAGGGTGGCTTTCTGGTCGACCTGTCATTAAGTTCCTCTTTCTTCAATCCCTCCCCCACCCAGCTGCTGGAGGACTGGTCTTTTGGAAGCACAGATTGGATCAAGTTAACTTCCCTGCTTAAAATTCTTAAATGGGTCACTGGCTTCCTACCGCATTATGTTCAAGCTTCTTAGCATGGAATTCAAGGCCCATCTGAATCTGGTTCTAACCTTCGTTTCTGATTCCATTTCCTTTTACTCTGTCCCTTTAGCAGGTTTTACTCAACAGCGACATGTACGCTTCCTTCATCGTTCTTTCATGAGCTTCTAATTGTGTTATACATTTGTTTGTATGTTTTCTTTGGTTTCGTTTCTTGCATGCCCCTCACTAGACTGTGAGCTCCGGGCAACCTGGAAGTTTGACACTAATGGATTCCTTTCCCTGGGACAGGGTCTGACTTTTGCAGGTAGTCCAAAAAACAAACAAACAAACACACAAAACAGAAAAAAACAACAGCTAAGTAAGTAAGGAATTCAGCCAATCTGGTGGTACCTGGAAGATACCAGGGTACTGGGACAGTAGAGACGCACTTTACAGGCCCTGCCTTTACCTGCCTCCTTTTCTCTGAGAGCTCAGTCCAATAGAAATGCCTGCGTTGATGGAAATGTCCTATATCTGCTGTCTGATAGAGTCATCACTAACTACACGTGGCTATTAAGCACTTGAAATAGGACTAGTGCGACGGAGGAACTGATCTTTAAAATTTTTATTTTCATTAATTTAAATATAAAGAGTCACACATGCTAGTGGCTACCGTTTGGATGTGCAGGTCTATAGGTAAGATAAACAGAAAAAGAAACAATGCGGATGAGCTTATGTACTTGGTTGGAGGTTCGTTTGAGAGTTCAGCGTGGAGGCATCCATCGTTAGCCTGGTGGGCTCAGGGGCCAGGAGGCCTTCCTGGAGGCAGTATTGCCTGAGACCTGCCAGAGGAGGGGGAGCTTGGCCCAGGAGGGAGCGACATGTGCAGGAGCTGAGGTAGAGGAGCTGCATGTTGTGTTCGGGGAACAGTGGGCTGGGGCACAGAGATGAGGAGAGAGGCAAAGAAGCGAGCAGAAGCTAGGTAAAGGTCTTCACTTGGGATTTGGACTTTGTCCTGAAGGACATGGGGAACGTTGGCAGGCAGACGCCCAACTTTTTGTTCTCCTCTAAGCAGTCAAGCCCTTGTCTGTGCCATTCTCTCTGCCAAGCACGGCATCCTCCACCTCCCCAACATCCAGGTCAAATCTGCCGCATCCAGGACCACCTCCCATCCTGCAGCAGGATGCATCCGCTCTGCCTTGGGCTCCCACGCTGCCCTGTCCCCTCCCCTGCGGGAGACTTGCAGTTTCAGTCTCTACCAGCCTGTGACCTCCTTGGGGGCAGGAACTGGGGTCCCCCAGGCTCAGACCTGAGATCTCTCATGTTCTTCCTGCCACAGCTGACTTCCCAGTTGGATACACTGGAACAGCAGAAGCTCCTAGAATGAGATCCCCTTATGCAATTGACTTATCTGATGGCTTAGGGTCAGATTCTTAATTTCTCTGAACCTCAGGCTGCTTGTTGGTAAAATGGGAATACCCATGTCACAGATTGTTTTAAAGGTCAAAGAAGCTAAAATATGTAAAGTGTCATTGGTAGTTGTTCAGTTTGCTCCTGGGGTTGGCCAAGCTGTTGAGACAGCGGGTGGCTGCCTGCCCTGGGGAGCCCTGGCAGGATTATTCTCTGAGTCCCGCTGCAGCTGATGCCTGTGTGCTAGGTGCCCTTTACCCCTGAGTAAGAGTCGCTGCAAGATTGTGCCGGCGTGCATGCGACGTGTCAGGGAATGTGCACTTGTCTCCAGGGGTGTCACAAAATCCTCACAACGATTCTCAGAAATGGATTCTCAGCTTTGAGCACCTTTCAGAAACACCAAATCAAGCAGGCAGGGCTAGGAGGTCTCAACCACTGAAGGGCCAGCAAAACAAGGACTAAGAGCAGTGCCCTCTGCTTGAAGGAGATGCCACTTGGTGTTGTGAAACCAAAGTGAACAGATCCAGAGCCCCTCGGGAAGCGGTGTGGAGACTCCCATGAGCTCCCTGAACTGAGACCTTATAAATACGGGCACCAGAGTGGGTACATGGAGTCAGAACCGAGCAGGAGAGGTGAGACCAGATCCTAGGAGATGAGTCATGTTTATCTGTTCACTCATTCATTTGTTTATCAATTCATTAACTAACTCAGTCAATAAATATCTACTTTGAATTTCAGCAAACAACCCCATGCCAGACACCGTGCTGAGCACTGGAGACCCAGAAATGAGCTAAACAGGCCCACACGCCGCTGACCTCCTAATGGCAGGTACAGCTCTGAACTAACAGTGCCACGGACGCTCATGACAGACTGTTAACAGCTGTAGCCCATTCTCATGGGGTCCATGTCACCTCGCCATCCCACCTCTGATTTCAGCTGTGGCTAAGCTGGATAGTTCCATGCAAAATTATAGGATCCCACCTCCAGCACCAGCACCCACCCTTTTTCTTCTGCCTTTTGGCCCTAATTCTTTCTCCAAAGCCCCATGGATCTGGCTTAGTCTGAGCAAGCTGGTACAGCTCAGGAATGCAAATAATTTAGTGCTACAGGGGAACTCTCAGCCAATGTGGGATGAGAATCCAGGCATCAGAGCCTTGCTTCCCATCCTTTGAAAGGACCATTCTGAGGTGCATGCCACACGGTTCCTCACACATCCCCAGTAGGACTGAGCCCCGGGTTCCCACAATGGGAGCCTGCTCGACAGTGCACACTTTGTTGGTTTTTCTTCCTTCTGTGTCTCACTTTTTCCTATAAGGGGTGGATCAGCCCCAAATGGGGCGGTCAAGAGATACTGTGAGAGAAACTGAAAGGAGGCCGGTAGGACTGCAGTGGGGAGAAAATGCAAGAGAGGACGGCGCGTGATGAGGTTGGATGTGAAAGGGCCAGGTAACCCAGGGCTGTGTTATTACCGTGGCAAGGACTTTTACACTAAGAGCAATGAGGCATCAGAGAAAGGATTTTAAGCAAGTGAACAGTATGATCCATCTTTTTTAAAAGGTCTTTCTGGCATCCGTGTGGAGAACAGATCAGAGAGGACAAGGGCGGTTCAGAAGGAATAGTTGGGATCAGTTATAGTTGTCCCAATGAGAAATGAAGGTGATGGAGGTCGAGTAGTTGAGGAGGTAACAGGGGCGAGCCTTGGCGATGACTCCTCTGTGGGGCGGGGGGTGGGTATAAAGGACACAGACATTGTCCAGGGTGGCTCCCAGGTTTCTAGATTGGTTAATGGGATGGATGATGGTACCATTCTCTGAGCGAAGGGACACAGAGGGAGGGAAGGGTCTATGAGGATACTTCATCCAGGAGAGGCCAACGCTGGTAAAGGTGGTCTGGGAACTGAAAGGGAGAGTTACGAACCAACTGGGCACGGACAGGCTGGGACCAGATGCGTGGTTTGGCGAGCCCTGGGGACCTCTGGGGGACCTTCTCCAAGGTCAGTTAGGACTTGCGGCTCGCTTTCCTGGGCTGCTTGAGACATAGTGCACAGAGGGTGCAGCTCTAGCTTGGAGGGCCAGGGGTATGTCACACTGAATACTAGGAGACAGTGTGACACGGCAGATGGCTTCTAAGGTCACTGCACATTCTCTTCACTGCCTGATGAGAATCCATGATCCAGCTGCATTTGACAGGTACAGCTAGTTAAGACTAGAAATTCTGAAATACAGAGCGATGAGCTGCAGTACGAACTGGAGATCCAGCCAGCTTTTAAAGAAAGAAGAAAGTTTGTTGGGAAGTAAAGGGAACAATTGCCAGATTTCCTGCAGGATTCCTTTAATAACTGTGAAGCCCAGAGTGGGATCACGTGAAGCAACCACAGGAGGCTGCAGTGAGCAAAACTGGCATCATTACCATCTGATTCTCAGATATCAGCATGTGATGGTGTCCTACCAAGGTAGGGGGGAATGAAAATTCAGAGGACTTATTAACATGGGGCAGCCTGAGGAGTTCATGAGCCCCCGCCCACGTTGGTAGAGATGAGAAACTGCAGTTACATTTAGATGTTCTTTCTGTAAACATCACTCGTTTCACTTAGTTCCCCAGCTCTCGGGGCTGCCTCTGCCGGGGTCTGGAGATGAGGGGTACTATGATGTGGGGAGATGGGAAAGAGGCACTCCCCTATCAACTGTGAGATTCAGCTCTGCAAGTAATAGCACTTGTTGCCAAGTCTCACAGCCTGCTGGGATTTCATCACACCGGATTAGGAAAGAGGAGGAGCCACGTACAAGAAGAAGCAACCCGAAATAAGGAAAAATGGGATAAATGCTACTGCAGAGCTATACCCACTGGGGCTGTCCCACACTCTAAATATGGCAGCTAATGGGACGTGTAACTATGATTAAAGAGACTTGTAACTACTACCAGTGAAACTACCAAGGGGACTCCCAAGTGTGGCACAGAGCTGCACTCAGAAAGATCATCCAGGAAAACAAAAGGGAAGAAGGGTGAAACCCAAATAATTTAGGTGGGTTTGCATTCACTTCAGCACATCCTAACTGCATTGCAGGTCTTCTTTGATCAGCCCCTCAAACAACCCAGCTTCCCAAGAATTGGCTCTGGTATTAAATGATGCTGGATCATGTTCCTTAGGTTCAAACCAAGGAGGAAAAAACAGGTATTTCAGGAGGAATATTTTAAATGGAGCAGGCGCTGTTGCTGAAACATGAAGAACGAAGGAATGTTCTATTTTGGACCGTCTGCCATCTGGACAGATGGAGACAGAGACTGTTACTGGTGTGAGGGAAAGGAGAGTGTGGTCGTCATGTTCACCTCCTACCACAGGACTATTTAAGTTCCCAAAACCTGGAGTGCTGGAGAGGCATCAGAGCAGGGGGTTTAGATTTGGGAATCATTAACATCCAGGTGGTGTTTGAAGCATGGGAGGAGTGGATGAGCTTATCCAGGAAGAGGGTAGACTAACGAGACAGAGCTCGGTGAAACTCTGTCAATGAACCACACAGGAGATGGAGAAGGAGTGGCCAGAGAGGTAGAAGAAAAACCAGGGCAGAGTTAAAACATGAAAGCCAAAGGAAGAATAATGTAAAGAAAAGGAGATGGTTGACATGTTGTGATTTGATTTTCTCTAAGAGCTCCAAGCAGCTCTTACAGTAGAAAAGAAGGAAGACACATAACTTTACCCAGGACGTGGGAAAAGGAAGATGATGATATCAACCAAAGTGCTTAAAAGTGGAACGTATGGTCCAGGCTTGATTAAAAATGCCTGTGAAGGTAGATGTGCAAATAATGGAGATACTGAGGGCCAGGCGACCTCAATGCTGTTGAAGAATCTGTGCCGAGGGTCCAAAGCTGGGAGAGGCTGGAAAGGCAAGATATTGATATTTAGATAATAAGATGATCGAAGCTTCAGTAATGGAACCCTGCTATGGGATAATATGGCTGTGGGTGTGACTGTGTTGGCAGAGATGGTAGATGGATGGTAATGGATTCAAGGTGAAGCCAAGTATTTTAAAGAACAAAGAGGCCAGGCTATGGATGGTAGGGCTGTCTAAGTAGATGTAGTTCTTATAATGCTAAACTTCCCACCCTGAGGAACTGGTGAGACCCTTCACAAGAGCACCAGTGACTCTGCGTGATGCTTCTCCTGGGTCTCACTTTTTCTCCCACTGGTTTTCTGCTGACCTTCACTTCTCACACTGTTCTGGGCCCTGTGACCGTTTGCATCACTGCTTTGCCTCAGATCTTGCACAGCTGATCACGGATGGCTCTCAGTTTCTCTATCTGCCATCATCCAAAGGTCAGACTTTCAAGTTGGCCTCCATCAAGTGCATTTCCCTAGCCCAGTCTCTTGATGTTCTTCTGAGCTAGTGCGTGGATCTGTGCCACGTTAGAATCCAAGGGGGTTTCCTCTCATCCAAAAAGCATTCTGCACGATGCTCGCTCCTGCTGCCTGTGGGTACTCAGACTTGCCTCCTTTCAGCAGCAGTGAGAGAGGGGATCCTGAAAGCCCTGGCTTTTTAGTAGGAATAGAACTACTTAAAGGTTAGAGTCTCCACCATTAGGCAGAAGAAATTTGTATTTACCCCCTTTCACAGTACAACCCATCCTTTTCGTGCCTGGCCACAGCTGCTTGGGGTTTGCTGTTTAACTAGTGCATTTCCACTTGGGTGTAGGCTCACCAAGCATCTTATAAAGGTTATAAATGTATTAAGTAAATACTTATGGTCAGGGCAGGGGGTAGCAGCCCCAGTAGCACAAGGAGGAGTCAAGGGCAAAACTTCAGACCTACACAGTCCGATCCTGTAGCCACAGCTATGCGAGGCTATTTAAATTTAAATTAGAATTAAACAAAATTAAAACTTCAGTTCATTAGTTGCACTATCCACATTTCAAGTCCTCAATAGGCAGATGTGGCTAGTGGTTACCATATTGAACAGCACTTCCATCATCACAGAAAATTCTATTTGACTGCATTGCTCTAGACTCTGGGAGGGCTGGTAGAAAGAGGTCAGGGCCCATATTTGGTTTCAAACAGGCTATTATATTAATGTAGGCATTTGAAGCCATAGGTAAAGGCCAGAAATCCTGTCATGAGAAATAAGAAATATAATGGGGGCTTCAGAGGCAGAAAATATAAGTCTCACCAAAAGCCAGAGGAGACCTTTGACTGGGCTGACTTGCTGCTGAGACCCTGACCTACTGCACTGGATTTCCCAAATTCCATTGTATCACCCTTGCCTGGGATAAAGTCTGGGAAATGGTCTAACCCCAGAGTTTTCAAACTTTATCGACTATCAGCATCACCAAGAGACCTAGTAAATATGGAGACCCCTGCCCATCCCTAGGGGTAATGAAATTGGTCCTGAGAATCTGCATTTTGAACAAGCTCCCAGCTGACGATGGTCCTGCTGGTCTTGAACCACAACTTGAGTACCAGCGGTTTAGCCTATAGGTAGACTCAGGTTTGGAGAAAAGAGACTGTAACAGGAAACCAAGTATTATCCTCTGTGGTACCAGTTGTTTGTTCATTCTCATGATACGGGCAAGCAATTCTTTACATTTTATTGTAGAGTTGCCCCTGTGGGTTTCACAGCTTTTGGAACTCTTATGTCTTTTTTGGTGTATGTTTCAGCATGCACATCATCAGTTTTAGCTTGTAAGAGCTGAGCTAGGATTCCTGCCGGCTTATTTCTCTATCCCTGTTCACATGGGGGCTAAAAACATACCCCTGTTTTCTTATGGTGACGACAATGACTGGTGTCTGAAATACATGCTGTGTTGTTGCATGCTGATAGCATATCTGAATATATCACTTCTGTGCAGATTTTGGGGCTTAGGTAGAAGATGAATGCTGGGTGAGACTGAGAGTCAGTCTCTGAACAAATCTGTATTCTTTCACGGAAGACTAGAGCAGCCTGGGAGAAACAAATCCATTTCCAACTTTCACTCTATAAAAAGTTCCGTATTTTCTTAGATCAGACAAAATATATTGAGTGCCAAAATGCTGCAGCAATATGGGCGCGTCACTCAGCTGGCTTGGGATCTGTATGCATTGTCCCCCCGGGCCAGTTTTGATTATGTTCTTTTTCCTTTTATTACAGTCAGCAAATCTGAATTTGCTATTGTGGGGAGAGCAGGAAGAAGAGAAAAAAAATGAAGGTTTTTAACCTTCAGAAAGCTCGGAGGTTCAGTCTGAATAAGCACAAGAACTTTTCCGTGTGCCTCTGAATTCCTTGAATTTGCAGAACTGCCCAGAATCCCAAGAGAACTACCTTCCACAGAGGATTCGGGCCCCACTTTGAGCTAAAAGGCAGAGCTGAAGTTAAGAGAGAGGATCAGAATTAGGGAAAGTGGGAATAGGAATCAGTGGGGAAAAAAAGGAGTTTGGTCCCCATCCAGGCTAAGTTTCAGCCTATTGTTCAGTTTCTTCAATTCAAAGCCATCTGCTTCCCACGGCTCTCAGATAACGTCTCCCCTGCCAGGACACCCTTTTCCTGCTTAATTGAAGTTAGTTTCCAAGAATAGTTGTCCAAAGCAGTTCCCAATGGTGGGAATGTTTTGAAAGTCACAATAGGAGTTGAAGTTTTTGGTTGCAGATGTCTACACATGAGCCAGATGTTCAAAAGGCATCACGTGGTCTGCAACAGCCTTCACATTTCCAAAGCCAGGAGTTCTCTCAGTGGCCTCTGTGACTCACAAATGGCTCCTTTGAAACTGTCACCGTCTCTCCATTCGAGGACCTGTAATACCACCAGTGTGAAGGGAAACAATCACTTCCATTCAGGTTTAGAGCAATGTGTTTCCCAGGCTTAATTATACCACAGGTATATAAATTACAGAAACATGTTAATGCTCCCATGATTAAAATTATAGAGTGCCTAATTGAAAAAGCATAAACTGAATTGAAGAATTCCTAATTATAGTTTGCTTTGAGGTGTTAATTTCCTCCATAACGAATGCGTAATTTCTTGGAACCTAAACAGGTAGCCTCTTGTGTCAGCACGTAGGCTGCAGACAGATGGGCTAGGGTTGTAATCTTTCAGTTCAGCAAGTTGACAAGGGAGGCTTAGTTCGGGGGGAGAGCATTGAAAGGGAGCTTGGGGAGGAGGTAGAACTGGTGAAGTTGGCAAACCAAGGTCTACCTAGTGGGCATCTGGACCAAGGAAAGATGAGGAGCCCTTGGAAAACTTTTTCCACCTGCTTTTCTCTTCCTTCTCCAAAGTCTCAACACTTATCCCAGTTAGTTTTTTGTGCCTGTAAGACAGTGGTTCTCAAAATTTGGTCCTGGACCAATGTTATTATCTGCATTTGCATTTTTGTTTGCATTTTTGTTTGAAATGCAAATACTCAGGCCCCTCCCCCTGACCTGCTGAATCAGGAACTCTGGGGATGGAGCCCATCTGGCTGTTTTAACAAGACCTCCAGAAGATTCTGATACATGCCAGAGTTTGAGAAGCACAGTTCTGAGGAGTTGGGTACCAGATAGCCAAAGTCACATCCAGCTGAGCTTTCTTGAGCTCCTTCTCTGGATCAGAACCTGTGATTGGTGACTTCCCAAGCATCATTTCATTTTATACTCCCAACATCACACTGAAGTAGACAAAAATGCTCCCCCTTTCTCAGGTGAGAAAACTGAGTTCCAGAGAAGTTGGCTTGCGCAGCTCATATCTTTGAGAGCTGTAGGCCTTGTCTGTAAGCTTTTATGGAGACTCAGATGCATTACATTGTCCCTTTTTTTCATTGTTGTTACATAGTTTTCATCAATATCTTTACTGATCAATGGGTTTTCTAAGCAGTGTAGAGCTGGAGGCTGAACCGCTGCTGAGAATGACTTCCAGGTGAGCCATGACTTTGCTAGTGTTGAGTCTGATTGTAGGACGAGGAGGGGGGCTCCTAAGTATTTGTAATAATTGCTATTAATGGCATAGATTATTAGTATGCATTCTTTCTGAATAGTGATGTGAATTCTAAGTATAAAAGGCCACAGCTCAAAAAGATACTCCTTGATTTTTGGAAGGAACTCCCCCTGCATAGTGACCCAAGCAGCTGTGAGTCCCCTATTAGGGACTTTGGGGACCAGACGAAGTAAGACACACTCTATCTCCATTTCCTCTGTACAGACATCTTGGTTTTCTCAGGTTCCTGTTTTCTAGTCTAAACACATCAGGGACTGTGTGTGTGTGTGTGTGTGTGTGTGTGTGTGTGTGTGTGTGTGTGTGTGTGTGTGTGTGTGTGTGTGTGTGTGTGTGTGTATTTGCTTGTGGTAGGTTTTAGCCAATCCATACAATAAACAAGTTTATTGTTTCAGCCATCTGAAACAATAAACTTAATGTTTGAGGTTTATATCACTCCATCAGGTTTTTGTGCAATTCTTAGCCATTCCCATATGGTTGAAAATTTGGGTCATTTCCAGTTATTTGTTGTTATAAATAACCCAGCAATAAATATATTTATTCATGCTTTTCTTTTGGTATTGTATCTTTAGATAGGAAAAAATCCCCACGAGTGGAATTACTGAAATGAGTAAAATGGAACTAAAATATATCGAGTGCCTACACTTATATGTCAGGCACTGACAGCCAATTCATATATATTAACCTTTTTCATTCTTTAACTAAAAAACCTCAAAGTAACAAGCCACATAGTTGGGAAATGAAATAGTCAAACCCTTCTCTGCTCCACATTTTTCAACCCCCTAGTCCTGTGCCCCAGAGGCAACTGCATTTTAATTCTTTGCCACTTCTTCTGGGAATTGGCAATGTCACTACATAATGTGCTATTTTAAAGTTACTGATTACAGATGTTATCTATTTACTTCCCGCTATTATAAATGAGAATTTGTCTGTCTTGAATCATCCAGCTTCCCCATGTAGTTATACCACTAGTTTTAGTTAAATAAATACACAATAGCTAATTTTATAATTTGACAAAAGCAGGCTACTTCAGTGTCAAGTGATATACTATTTTTATTGTAGTATTGTATGATTAACTTAAAGCTCACTATGTACTAGAGACTATTTTAAGTCCTTTATCTATATTAACTCAGTTAATTCTCATCAAAACTCTATGAGGTAACAACAAATTGTATCCCTGTTTTAAGATGGGGAATTGAAGTACTGAAAGGTTAAGTAACTTCCCAAGATCATGCAGCTAGTAAGTTGCTAATCTGGGATTTGAACATGACAGTTTGGCTCTAAAGCCTGACTCTTAACCACTATGCTATACTTCCTCTCATTATTCTTCCCATTTTGTGCAGTGTATTTTTTAACATTCATCATAGAATGTACAAGTATTCTATTTTATGCAGGCACTATCTTTATTATACTATTAATACATTTTTCTTCCAACAGAGCTCTACCATTTCAGATTTACTATTAAATACTCTTTTTTTCTTTGATTTTCTTGGTGTTTTTTTGGTCATTTTGTTCTATTTTCTGGAAAAATAACCAACCTTGTCTAGCATTTGTTTAAAACTTCAGCAATCATGGCTTTTCCTTTTAAGAGCTATTTACTGTTGTCTGATTTTATTTTTCTCGTAGCGTCACTTCTTGTTTTTGGAAGCAGTCATTTCTTTTCTGAGGATAATGTTTTGATTTGGAGAGTGATAAAGGTTTTGCTGACTCCTATATTATCTCTATTTCCTCTGGAGTCATTTTTTCCCCATTTGAATTGACTACTCTCTTTCATGTTGGGGCATTTCTCACCTAACTGGTGAGCTTTGGTAGTCAGTGTTTAAAAGTAAGGTGTTGTAAAAGTTGACCAGAAGTGCTGTTTTGGGGGGTGAAGGCATTCAAACTCTCCAGAGATGAAACCTCCTATCTCCTGCCTGAGGGGTAGGGGGTAGATATGTAGAGGCCCATGTTCCAGGGTTTGATGGTTTCAGGTATAGACTTTTGATCAACACCCCTATTTTCAGCCCTTCATTTCACTTTCACGTCCTCCACAATTTATTGCCACAAGACCAAAGTCTCACTTGAGATCCATGGGGCAAATCAACTCCATTTTTATTCACATCTCTTTATGATTTGACTTTCTTTATCCTGCCGCAACAGATAGCACTCTTCTGACCATTTTCAGTCTTTCAGAATTTTGTTGAACCCTCTCATCCACTAATGGCCCCTCTCCTGTTCTTTTTTTCCTTGCAGATTTATATGCTTTTTCATCTTTTACCATCATGTTAGTGGGGGTCTCCGGAGAGAGAGGGGGTAAATGGAGTGCATGAAATTTTCCACTTTTAACTAGAAGTTTACTTACATTATTATCTAATCCAGTTCTCACAATAATCATTTATGGGACATTATTATTGTCTTCAGATTTCCAATATCATTTAAATATTTAAAGGAAGGTCATACAACTAGTAAGATTCAGAGCCAAAATTCAAATTTGATGCAGATTTTTAGAATCTATGCTCTTTCTACTTCCAGGTCATAAAGGTGTTTATGAGTCTTGAAAGCCTTTGCCAAATTATTTGCCCAATTTGATGAATCAGTTTACAGTGCTGCTGGAATTATATAATCCTTCCTGTTCTACCATAACTTCACTGAGATGGCATTTTTTTTTTAATTTATTTATTTATTTATTTATTTTTGGCTGTGTTGGGTCTTCGTTTCTATGCCAGGGCGTTCTCTAGTTGTGGCGAGCGGGGGCCACTCTTCATTGCGGTGTGCGGACCTCTCACTATCGCGGCCTCTCTTGTTGCGGAGCACAGGCTCCAGACACGCAGGCTCAGTAATTGTGGCTCACGGGCCCAGTTGCTCTGCGGCATGTGGGATCTTCCCAGACCAGGGCTCGAACCCGTGTCCCCTGTATTGGCAGGCGGATTCTCAACCACTGCACCACCAGGGAAGCCCCAAGATGGCATATTATAATTTACATTTACTTTGATAGTTTAATGGGTTTTAAATGGGAACATATTATCATTTTGATCTGAATTTCTCGGTGTACTGGCAAAGCAGAATTTTTTCCCTATGTTTTATACTGTTGACGTTTCTTTTTTGTGAGTTATCTTTTTAACATTCTTTAACCATTTACCTATAGCAGTGACGGTGGTTCTTGACCAGAGTTAATTTGCCCCCAGAGGCAATGTCTGGAGTTAACTTTGGTTGTTACAACTTGGGACTAGGGGCTGCTACTGGCATCTAGTTAGTGAATAGAGAGAGACCAGGGGTCCTGCTAAACATCCAACAGTGTACAGGACAGCCCCCTACAACTAAGATCATCCAGCTAAAATTCTAATAGTGCCGAGAGTGAGAAACCCTTGAGGATCTTGATAGCACTTCTGTTTTTTTTTTTTTTTCAATGTATGATTAGATCAGAGATTCTCAATCTTTTTGGCCCCAAGACCCCTTTACATTGTTAAAAAATAATGAAGTCCCAAAGAGCTTTTGTTCTTGTGGCTTTTGTCTAACAATATCAATATGCTCTATTAGAAATTAAAGCTACATTTTAAACATATTTTTAAAAAATAATAGTAAACTCATTACATATTAATATAAACAATGTATATTTTTTAAAACAATGAAATTAGGGAGAAGAGGTGCACTGTTCACATTTTTGCAAATATTTTTAATATTTTTAAGACCGACTTGTAGAAGATAACTGGATTTAATATTTTTAAGACTGGCTTGTAGAAGATAACTGGATTCTCATATCAGTTATGTATCAATTTATATTGCCCATTGAATGGATATTTTATCCTTTATCCTTGATATTTTGTCCTTATTTTGTAACAGTATGCATTGGTTATTTGAAAAAAATCACTGAACCATAAAAATCATCCAAATGTTGACACATTTCATTATACAACATCAAAGTATTATATTTGCTAATATCACCACCAAATCTCATCAGTAAAGTTTTCAAGTATTGGGAACCTAAGTTCCCAGTGACAGACAACAAGTTTTCCAAATTATAATTCTCACCTGAAGCTCAGTTATGAACAAATACCATCAGTGTCCCTTAAAGTGACAGATAAAATTCATTTATTTTGGAGGTGTTTATCAAATACCCAAATGTGAATAACTACAATTTGTTAGTTATTCTTT